>NC_134689.1:63473372-64673372 GCF_050947455.1 Rhinoderma darwinii
ATCTCTTTGGCAAACAAGGCTTAATACTTGGTGGCAAAACCCTTGTTGGCAAGAACAGCAGTCAGACGTTTTTTGTAGTTGATGATGAGGTTTGCACACATGTTAGATGAATTTTGGCCCACTCCTCTTTGCAGATCATCTGTAAATCATTAAGATTTCGAGACTGTCGCTTGGCAACTCGGATCTTCAGCTCCCTCCATAAGTTTTCGATGGGATTAAGGTCTGGAGTCTGGCTAGGCCACTCCATGACCTTAATGTGCTTCTTTTTGAGACACTCCTTTGTTGCCTTGGCTGTATGTTTCGGGTCATTGTCGTGCTGGAAGACCCAGCCACGAGCCATTTTTAATGTCCTGGTGGAGGGAAGGAGGTTGTCACTCAGGATTTGACGGTACACGGCTCCATCCATTCTCCCATTGATACGGTGAAGTAGTCCTGTGCCCTTAGCAGAGAAACACCCCCAAAACATAATGTTTCCACCTCCATGCTTGACAGTGGGGACGGTGTTCTTTGGGTCATAGGCAGCATTTCTCTTCCTCCAAACACGGCGAGTTGAGTTAATGAGCTAAATTTTAGTCTCATCTGACCACAGCACCTTCTCCCAATCACTCTCAGAATCATCCAGATGTTCATTTGCAAACTTCAGACGGGCCTGTACATGTGCCTTCTTGAGCAGGGGGACCTTGCGGGCACTGCAGGATTTTAATCCATTACGGCGTAATGTGTTACCAATGGTTTTCTTGGTGACTGTGGTCCCAGCTGCCTTGAGATCATTAACAAGTTCCCCCCGTGTAGTTTTCGGCTGAGCTCTCACCTTCCTCAGGATCAAGGATACCCCACGAGGTGAGATTTTGCATGGAGCCCCAGATCGATGTCATTTTGTATGTCTTCCATTTTCTTACTATTGCACCAACAGTTGTCTCCTTCTCACCCAGCGTCTTACTTATGGTTTTGTAGCCCATTCCAGCCTTGTGCAGGTCTATGATCTTGTCCCTGACATCCTTAGAAAGCTCTTTGGTCTTGCTCATGTTGTAGAGGTTAGAGTCATACTGATTAATTGAGTCTGTGGACAGGAGTCTTTTATACAGGTGACCATTTAAGACAGCTGTCTTTAATGCAGGCACCAAGTTGATTTGGAGTGTGTAACTGGTCTGGAGAAGGCTGAACTCTTAATGGTTGGTAGGGGATCAAATACTTATTTCTCTGTGCACAATGCAAATAAATATATATAATTTTGACTATGTGATTTTCAGCTTTTTTTTTTATATAATCCATCTCTCACTGGTAAAATTAACCTAGCCTAAAAATTCTAGACTGTTCATGTCTTTGACAGTGGGCAAACTTACAAAATCTGCAAGGGATCAAATACTTATTTCCTTCACTGTAACTACCAGAGCATACATAGCTACCTACTTGACACCATTTACACATAAATACATATATAATACGCTCACTTACCCATTACATAAAAACCTACATGTGCACATTTAGTACTCTAAGCGTTTGCAGCCCATTTAGTTAGGCTGTGCTCTGTAAGAAGGCTGGAGAACAAGCTCCCAGCTATTTGCCACAAACCCTAAATACAAAAGTTTAGTGTACCAATACAGTATGAGATTAAACCTTAACCCACTCCCAACATTTGTTGAAATTATATGCCAGGGAAAGCTAGTGCTTCCTGCAATTTGTCGTATACTTGCGACAAATGGATGGTACGGGCTCAGAAGCTGAGACCGTGCCATCAGCTCCGGTTATCAGCTGCATGTTACAGCTGACACTGCGGTAATGGTGGGGACCGAAGTTAGCTCCAATCCCCGTCATTAACCCCTTAAATGCAGCGGTCAAAAGGGACCGCTGCATTTAAGGAGTTTGTAGCCATTCGGCACCCCAGCAACGAGTTGCCAGTGGTGCTGATGGCTGCAATGGCAACCGGAGGCCTTATACCAGCCTCCTGGTGTGCCCAAAGCCTCTTAAATGCAGTCCTAAAAGGCTTCCATTAGCTGAGCCCACGTCACACCCTTCTGTATTGGCAGGGAACTGAGCTAGATCCGATCACAGCCATTAACCCCTCAGATGCAGCGATCAAAAGCAATCTCTGTAACTTAGTGGTCTGTAGCAAATCGGCACCCCTGCGATATGATTGCAAGGGTGCTGATGGCTGCTATGGCAACATGAGGCCTAATAATGGCCTCCTGGTCTTCCAATTACGGGAGCTGATTAGGCCCTACCCAGAGGCATAGCCTAATTGGCTTGCTGCCAGTGAATGACTGACAGTTTTAATACATTGCACTACATAGGCAGTGCAATATATTAGAAAAGACATCAGATAGTAGGGGACGTTCAAGTCCCCTAGTGGGACTTAAAAAAAAAAAGTGAAAAATTTTTTTTTTTCTGATTCCCACCTCCCCAATCCACTACCCAAACCTGTACCCTTCCTCCTTGTGTTCCCCCCACGTTTTTGGTTAGTGATCTCCTATCACTGACCACTTCTTAGTCTTCAGGACCAAATTTCTTTGTCCCTGTGGATTATTTTTTTCTTTATAAAACAAAAAACATCTATAGTCGTTAGTTTACAAAATTTTGACAATTTAACTGGTTAGTTTAGTATTAGGATTAGTTAGTGTCAGGAAAGCATCAAAAAGCGTAGTTAGGTATAGCGTCAGGGAATTTAGCGCCAGGAATCTAGTTAGGTTTAGTGTCAGGCACCCGTCACCGTAGTTAGGTTTAGTGTCAGGGAAGCTCGGAATAATATAGTTAAATTTATTGTCACGGAATAGTCGCCGTAGTTAGGTTTAGTCTCAGGTAAGTTCAAATAAAATCTAGTTAGGTTTAGTGTTAGGTACTCTCGCCCTAGTTAGGTTTAGTCTCAGGGAAGCCCACTTACTCTAAAAAAACACAAACATTTTTGGCTAGTTTAGGTAGCAGCCTATTGCTCCTAGTTAGGGAAGCCTTTTTTATTTTATTTGCTGTATAAATAATAATAAATTTCACGCGTGTCTAAGGACAACATAACAAACATGTCCCAACAGAAATTTACGGCTGAAGAGGCATATTCATTTCTATTCAATTCAAGCTCTGTTTTATTTATCAACCTCATTCAGTGATGAAGAAGAGGAACCCCCTAGGAGATGCCCCAGGACCACCACCACAGTTGAACACCCTGAGCGAAATGACCCCGCCGCAGATGAAACCCCCGAGCGAAGTGACCCAATTTGGACCCCCACACCAGACATTTATGAGCCCCAAATCCCCGAGTACACGGGCAGCCCGGGGATCAAATTTAATATGGCAGGGCTCAGTGAGATGGACTTTTTCAAGTTCTTCTTCACTGATGACTTTATAGAGCTTACGCTCTCCCAGACAAATTTATATGCCCAACAGTATATTACTAAGAACCCCACATCATTTTATGCCCAATCCCACTGGTGGACCACTGTAGACTCAGCAGAGTTGGGCAAGTTCTGGGGACTTCACTTGAACACGAGGCTTCTGAAAAAGCCGTCCATTAGGACATAGTGGAGCACGGACATCTTATACCACACCCCAATGTACCATATGGCCATGTCCAGGATGCGTTATGAGGCAATACTTCGCTTCTTACATTATACTGATAATGAGCAGTGCCCACCCCGAGGTGACCCCAGTTTTGACCGTTTGTATAAACTGATACCCCTATTAGACCATTTCAGTGCCCTGTTTGCCCAAGCATACACGCCTGAGAAGTGTATTTCTGTTGATGACTCCTTGATACATTTTAAAGGGAGGCTTCAATTCCGCCAGTACCTGCCGAGTAAGAGGGCAAGGTATGGTGTGAAGATGTATAAGCTGTGCGAGAGTGCATCAGGGTATACATACAAATTTAGGATATATGAAGGGAAGGACAGCAGTATTCAGCCCCCAGAATGCCCCCCCCCCCTTACTGTGAGTTAATGCAAAAATTGTGTGGGATTTGGTGCACCCACTGCTGGACCAGGGTTACCACTTCTACCTGCATAATTTTTATACCAGCGTCTCACTCTTCAAGTGCCTCGCTTCCAGAAGTACTGTGGCATGCGGCACCGCTAGAAAAAATCTGAGAGGCCTCCCTAAGACTGCTTGGGCAAACACTCAGAAGGTTGTGAGAGCAGGGCACATTCTAGCAGCAACATATTGTGTGGCAAGTACAAGGACAAGAGAGATGTCCTTGTATTGACAACAATACATGGCCACACCAGCACCCATGTACCTGTATGAGGTACCAGCACAAAGACCCCCAAACCAGACTGCATCCTGGATTACAATAGGTACATGGGAGGGGTGGACTTGTCAGATCAAGTCCTAAAGTCCTACAGCGCCATGTGGAAATCGAGGGTGTGGAATAAGAAGCTGGCCGTGCACATCATACAGATGGCATTGTACAATGCGTATGTGCTATGTTGATGTGCAGGCCAGAGGGGGAATTTCCTGGAATTTCAAGAGGTGGTTATCAAAAATCTAATCTTTAGGGACCAGGAAGGGGGGGGGGGGCACCCAGTACTTCTGGAAGCGAGGCCACACTCATAGTACCAGGGCAACATTTTCCAGGAGAAGTTTCCCAAACTGGCAAGAAGGGAAAAAGTCAAAAGAGGTGCAGAGTCTGCTATAAGAGGGGGATAACGAAGAACACAATATACCAATGTGACATGTGTCCTGAAAAACCAGGGCTCTGTATAAAAGATTGTTTTAAAATTTATCATACATCCCTTGATTTTTAATTACCCCAGTTTTACTTACCCTGATGCACTCCGCACTGCTTATCCCCCTTATCTTTCCCTTCTGAGTCCTGCCGTGTGCCCAGGCAACAGATAACAGCCACATGTAGGGTATTACCGTACCCGGGAGAATCCACATTACAATTTATGGGGTGTATGTCTCCGGTGGCACATGCTGGGCACAATATATCGGACACTGAAATTGTATATATGTATAGAAAATTGTAAATCTCACTCTGTACTATCTGCTGCACATTACTTTTTACACAATACCTGTGGCGTCAAAATGCTCACCACACCTCTAGATGAATGCCTTAAGGGGTGTTGTTTTTAAAATGGGGTCACTTCTTTGGGATATCAACTGTACTGGTACCTCAGGGGCTTCTGCATACATGACTTAGCACCAGAAAAGCTCCAGAAGGCAAATGATGGTCCTTCGCTTCTGAGCCCTGCCACGGGCCCAAACGGCAGTTTATCACCACAAATGGGGTATTGCCGCACTCAGGAGAAGTTGGGCAACAAAATGTGGTATTTTATTCCTTGTAAAAATAAGAAACTGAGCAAAATCGACATATTATTGGAAAATATTTAATTTTTTTTAAATTCACAGCCCAATTAAAATAAGTTCTGTGGAATAACTGTGGGGTCTAAATGGTTACAACACCCATAAATGAATTCCTTGAGGAGTGTAGTTTCCAAAATAGGGTCACTTCTGGTGGGTTTCCTTTGCTTTGATACCTCTGGGGCTCTGCAAATGCGACATGGCAACCGAAAACCAATCCAGCAAAATCTGGACTCCAAAGATCACAAAGCACTCCTTCCCTTCTGAGCCCTCCCACAGGCCCAAACGGCAGTTTATCACCACTAATGGGGTATTGCCACACTCGGGAGAAGTTGGGCAACAAAATGTGGTATTTTATTCCTACAAACTACATATTATTGGAAAATATTTCTTTATTTTTTTAATTCACAGCCCAATTCAAATAAGTTCTGTGGAACAACTGTTGGATCTAAATTGTCACAACACCCATATATGAATTCCTTGAGGGTGTAGTTTCCAAAATGGTGTCACTGTTGGGAGATTTCTACTGCTTTGGCACCACAAGGCCTCCTGAAAGCTGGCGTGGTGCCTACAATATAATTTGAATAAAAAAGAGGCACAAAATTGACACTAGGTGCTTCTTTGCTTCTGAGGTCTGTGTTTTAGTCGTCTTGCACACTAGGGCCACATGTGGGGTATTTCTAAAAACTGCAGATTCTGGGCAATATATTTGTGGTAGTGTTTCTCTGGTAAAAACCTTCTGTGTTACAAATTTTTTTTAATTAAAATTGAATTTCCGAAAGAAAAATGAAATTTGCAAATTTCACTTCCAGTTTGCTTTAATTCCTGTGAAATGCCTAAAGTGTTAAGATACTTTCTAAATCCTGTTTTAAAAGCTTTGAGGGGGTATATTTTTTATATTGGTGTTTTTTATTGGGGGTTTCGAATACATAGGCCCCTCAAAGCCACTTCAGAACTGAACTGGTACCTGAAAAAAAAGACTTGACATTTTCTTGAAAATATGAGAAATTGCTGCTTATGTTCTAAGCCTTGTAACATCCTACAAAAATAAAATAATGTTCAAAAAATTATGCCAACATAAAGTAGACATATGGGAAATGTTAATTAGTAACTATTTTGTGAGATATAACTATCTGCCTTACAAGCAGATCCATAAATTTAAAAAATATGCTAATTTTTCAAAATTTTCTCTCAATTTTGCTATTTTTCACAAATAAACACTCAATGTATCGACCAAATTTTACCACTAAAGTAAAGCCCAATGTGTCCCGAGAAAACAGTTTTAGAATCGATTGGATAGGTTTAAGTATTCCAACTTTATTACCACATAAAGTGAAATATGTCCGATTTGAAAAATGGGCTCTGAGCCTTAAGGCCCAAACTAGGCTACGTCCCTAAGGGGTTAATGTTGAAAATTATGGCTAACAGTTAATGAAAATCCAAAATTTAGTGTCTCCGAAAATTAGTATATTCTATAAGACCAATTTAAAAAATTAGTTTTAAAATTTAAATGTTGGCCTACTGAAAAGCATGTACAGTATATGCACTCAATACTTGGTGTTTTTCTTCACTGTCTGCCTAAACGAGTCTATAGAGAGGGAAGGCAGCAGAGAGAGAGAGAGAGTGAGTCACCAACAGACACACTGCATGTCTATGTGGAGGGGAGGGGTGAGCAGGGGGAGGAAGCAGGAGCAGAATTATAAAGACCGAGATGTGCTGGTTCAATGTCTATGTCCTCCTCAGAGCTGGATTCTCAGCTATACAACTCAGTGCTGCCATATAGTTTCCTCCATGCTGCTGCAGCTTCTATGTATGTGATAGGGATAGGAGAGTAGGATTCTCCTATGTCTGCAGTGTATAGAAGATATGATAGCAGTTAGGCCCCACACACTAGCTCAGAGACTATTGAGAATTAGCGAGAGAGCCTACAGAGGGGAAAACTGATATTTAAGGCCCCATGCACACAAACGTAAAAACGCCTGTAATCACGGGCCGTAATTATGCCCGTAATTACGGACCCATAGACTTCTATTGGCCACGGGTACCTCCCCGTATGCTTACGGGAAGGAGCCCGGGCGTTTAAAAAATATAGACCATGTCCTATTTTAGGCCATAATTACAGCACGGTCAGGCCCATAGAAGTCTATGGGGCTCCCGTAATTACGGATGACTACGTGTGTGCACCCGTAATTGCGACGTCAGTGGATAGTCACTGTCCAGGGTGCTGAAAGAGACCTTACTTGCCATGATTAAGAACGCAGCTCGCGTTCGAAACGCGTAGGCTCAGGTTCAAATCCTGACTACTTGCATCTTGGGACTGCGTCTCCCTTCCGATTTTACTACTTTTCTAATAAACATGGGACTCTCATCTCCCTTTTAATACCATCACCAGCGCTGGATCAATTCCGTCTCTTCATTGCTGAAAGAGTTAACTGATCGGCAGTAACTCTTTCAGCACCCTGGACAGTGACTACCGATCACAATATAAATCAACGTGTAAAAAAAATAGAAGTTCATAATTACCCAGAACTCCCTGCTTCTTCCTCCAGTCCAGCCTCCCGGGATGACGTTTCAGCCCATGTGACCGCTTCAGCCAATCACAGGCTGCAGCGGTCACATGGACTGCCGCGTCATCCAGGGAGGTCGGGCTGGATGTCAAGAGAGGGACGCATCACCAAGACAACGGCCGGGTAAGTATGAATTTCTTTTACTTTTACCTCGGAAAGGGCTGCCCCTTCTCTCTATCCTGCACTGATAGAGAGAAGGGGCTGCCGATTTAGTGCAGTGCAATTTTGCAGCGAAAACATGCCCGTAAATACGGGTGGAATACTGGTGACACTGGACCCGTATTTACGGGCACGGGTCCGTAAATACTGGTGCAATACGGGTCGAATACGTGTGACACCGAACCCGTATTAACGCCAGTATTTACGGTAGAAAAAAAATACGTTCGTGTGCATGAGGGCTTATGGTAAGGCCACATGGTGCATCATTGATGCAGTTTTGTTGCGTTTAAAAACCGCATGCGGTTAACTGCATGCGTTTTTTGTCTCTGCTGTAGTTCTGTTGTTTTTTGTACGCACATAGTTTATGGACATAATTTTCACTGGTGTTGAAGTTTGTTAGGTGCTGCCTGTATATAGCTCATTACAATGCATTGCAGAACTGTTAGCAAAAACGCAAGCCGTTCAGCAATTGCATTGGCAGCGTCATTAACCGCATGAACTCGGACATTATGGAGATGTGTTCAACTGCACTAAAGACACATTGTAATATAATAGTAGCAGTCTGTCCATAACAAAAATGTCACCATTGACTTCTATTGAAAAATGGCTTAAACACATATGCGGAAAAATCAATGTTAAATGACCCAAACATTTTCAAAATAAAATAGTTTTTATTGAGACATGATAAAAATACAAAATACAGATAATAGCATTAAAAATGGATTAAAATATAAGTCCTCACAGTAAAGAAAGTACTGAGTGGGCTACTGGCCATAACATCTATACCATACAGAAGTACATTGTAAATAAACAGCCATGGTGAGTCACATAACAAAATAAAAAATTGTGAAATACACCATCAGAATCGATAGACCGAACTGGCAAGGTAGCCAAAAAATGAATAAAAGAGAAGCCTGGTGGCAAAATGCGTAGGGTGTAAGTGGGCTCCTGGCACATCGCTAATGCAAAATAAAAATCATATAATGAGCAGAAATAGTGTTATTCCTTATGTACACACACGGCAGCTTATAGCTTATTCTAAAAAGTCACCTGAAATGTTAGGTACGTCTTAATAAAAATAGTGCTCTATTGTTTTTTAAAATTTTCTCAGGTGAAAACTACAGTTTCTCGTGCCTGGTCCGTTGACCACTGAGTACTCCATATCGGCTTTCCCATCCCATTTTGCATAGGCTAACATTTCTTATTTCCTATTTTTAAAATGCATTTTTCAAAGCAATTAAGAAGCACATAAAAACCGCAACAAAACTGCAATAAAAACACTAAAAAATGTGATAAAAACGCTATGTGGAAAACCAGCATAAGGCTATATTCACACCATAGATTTTTTTTTCACTGGAATAATCCAACATGTATTCTGCCCATATTACAAAACAGAAATCTGAGGCGAAGTCTCAAATTTATGTAGCGGTTTGGCAGTTTACAGCACCGTTTTTCACAGGTAGATTATCCCCATTCAATGGGGGATAATCTGCTTGTGGCTCCCAATGCTGTTTCCTGTGTCAAGAAGGGACGTGTTTTGTTTTTTCAGCGAGGTGGTCTGCTATTCTGCCCGCCTCATCTGAAGAACAGGGTGGATTCCAATCGACGTCATTAAGAGCCTTGTTACCGTCAAAATTCACGCTGATTCCAATGCAGATAGCTCGTTGAGTTCAGCGTGGGTTGTGAATAAGGCCTATGCATGGATTCACACACAGCAGATTTTGTTGTAGAAATTTTTTGTCTGAATGGAAGAAACCCCTGCGCTTGCTAAGGAAACCTTTCCATTCAAAAGAATGGAACTGATTTTCCACAACTGATTTCATTGAATCCGTATTACAATTTTGGTTGTCACGATGCCAGAATTTGGACTTCGATACCGATACTTTGAGTAGTATTGTTATTCTTTGATACCAAAACGATACTATGCCAAAAATAAAAAACCTAATTAATATAAATATAAAAACCCAAAAATGATAAAATCCTTCCATTTTGTGATGTGAGGCACATGGTCTTATGAATTTAATATCTCTATCTGCCTCACATTAACAGTGATTAACCCCATCATGTACCTCACACGTTAACCCAATGTCACCCATTGACTGTGCGTGAGGTACTTGATGGGATCACTTACTATAATGATTATAATGGGCAACATTGGGTTAATGTGTGGGGGAAATGCTGGGGTTAATTACCATTATGCCTTATTCACATGGCCGTGTTCGGTCTGTGATACGTAGCATATGTCGCCCTCATTTCCCGGATCAAACACAGTTCAGGAAGCCGGGCTCCTAGCGTCATAGTCATCCATGACGCTGTAAGTCCCGGCGTCTCTGCAGGAATGCCATCCCGTGATTACAGTACGGGACATGATTACAGTACGGGACTGTATTCCTGCAGGGAGGCAGTGACCCACAGCATCAGGGATAACTGTGATGATAGAAGCCCGGCTTCCTGAACTGTGTTGGGTCCTGGAAATACAGCCGACATACGGTCCATATCTCACAGACCGAACACAGCCATATGAGTTAACCCCATCATTTCTCTCACATTTACCCATGTTGTCCATTTTAATCATTACAGTAAGCGATCCCATCAAGTACCTCACTCAGTCATAATGGGCAACATTGGGTTAATGTGTGAGGTACATGATGGGGTTAATTACTATTAATGTGAGGCAGATAGAGGCACTAAATTCATAACACCATGTGCCTCACATTAATAATAACTGACTTCATCGTTTCCCTCACATAATGGCTACATTGGGGTTAATGTGGTTCACATTAACCCCAATGTTACTCAATGCTGGCTGCAAGAAAAAAACAGTGCATACTCTAGTGCCTTATTTCAAGCTTTTTTTCTTCTCTAACGAATACCTACCTGGGGCTGGGCTGGCACTGTACACTGCAGCGCGAGTGACACAGGCACTTCATCAGTAAAACCTGTGCCGCTCACAGCATTCCCCTCCCTTCCTGACCCTTCTCACATACTCAGCTCATCAATTGTTACAGTAGAGAAAGGAGGAGGAGCATTCCTCCCCCCTACTGTGACGCGGCCGGCACTATGATGGTGATTGAGGCAGTCACTGAAGAAAGAGAACATTGCGAGGGCTGTATAGTGCGCGCGCGGCATGTTCTCTTCATTTATTTCAATACTAAGCTGTACGGCCGCATAGCTTAGTATCGATATACATTAATTTACGATATTGAACAGTTTGCCCCCGCACAGCATCGAAATAGTATTGACATTTCAATACACCGCGTTCCAAATTATTATGCAAATGTTATTTTTCGCTGATTTTCCTAAATTGTCGATGCAAATGACAGTCAGTATAATCTTCAAGCCATCAACCGTTGGAGTATAATGCAAATTTTATTGAACAAATCTCCTAATGATAACAGATTTTTTTTTAGAAGTAAAAAACTCAAAATGCACTGTTTCACATTATTATGCACAACAGAGATCAAAACATTTTAAAGGTTGTAATGAGAACTAAAATGGTAATTTATTGAATTTGCAGCATCAGGAGGTCATATTTACAGAAATCAAAAGCTCTTTCAATCAAAATAAACTTAGCAGGCCAAGTTACATGTTAACATAGGACCCCTTCTTTGATATCACCTTCACAATTCTTGCATCCATTGAATTTGTGAGTATTTGGACAGTTTCTGCTTGAATATCTTTGCAGGATGTCTGAATAGCCTCCCAGAGCTTCTGTTTTGATGTGAACTGCCTCCCACCCTCATAGATATTTTGCTTGAGGATGCTCCAAAGGTTCTCAATAGGGTTGAGGTCAGGGGAACATGGGGGCCACACCATGAGTTTCTCTCCTTTTATGACCATAGCAGCCAATGACACAGAGGTATTCTTTGCAGCATGAGATGGTGCATTGTCATGCATGAAGATAATTTTACTGAAGGCATGGTTCTTCTTTTTGTACCACGGAAGAAAGTGGTCAGTCATAAACTCTACGTACTTTGCAGAGGTCATTTTCACACCGTCAGGGACCCTAAAGGGGCCTACCAGCTCTCTCCCCATGATTCCAGCCCAAAACTCCGCCACCTCCTTGCTGACGTCGCAGCCTTGTTGGGACATGGTGGCCATTCACCAACCATCAACTACTCCATCCATCTGGACCATCCAGGGTTGCACGGCACTCATCAGTAAACAACACGGTTTGAAAATTAGTCTTCATGTATTTCTGAGCCCACTGCAACCGTTTCTGCTTGTGAGCATTGTTTAGGGGTGGCCGAATAATAGCTTTATGCACACTTGCAAACATCTGGAGGATCCTACACCTTGAGGTTCGCGGGACTCCAGAGGCACCAGCGGCTTCAAATACCTGTTTGCTGCTTTGCAATGGCATTTTAGCAGCTGCTCTCCTAATCCTATTAATTTGTCTGGCAGAAACCTTCCTCATTATGCCTTGATCTGAACGAACGCGTCTGTGCTCTGAATCAGCCACAAATCTTTTCACAGTACGATGATCACGCTTAAGTTTTCTTGAAATATCCAATGTTTTCATACCTTGTCCAAGGTATTGCACTATTTCACGCTTTTCGGCAGCAAAGAGATCCTTTTTCTTTTCCATATAGCTTGAAACCTGTGGCCTGCTTAATAATGTGGAACGTCCTTCTTAAGTAGTTTTCCTTTGATTGGGCACACCTGGCAAACTAATTATCACAGGTGTCTGAGATTGATTACAATGATCCAAAGAGCCCTAAGGCTGGGTTCACACGACCTATTTTCAGACGTAAACGAGGCGTATTATGCCTCGTTTTACGTCTGAAAATAGGGCTGCAATACGTCGGCAAACATCTGCCCATTCATTTGAATGGGTTTGCCGACGTACTGTGCAGACCACCTGTCATTTACGCGTCGTCGTTTGACAGCTGTCAAACGACGACGCGTAAATGGACTGCCTCGGCAAAGAAGTGCAGGGCACTTCTTTGCCACGTAATTTGAGCTGTTCTTCATTGAACTCAATGAAGCACAGCTCAAGATTTACGAGCGTCTCAGACGCCTCGTAAATTACGAGGAGGAGCATTTACGTCTGAAACGAGGCAGCTGTAAACAGTCTGTCTTTTCACACGTAAATGCCTCTCATCGTGTGAACATACCCTAAGACACAATACCATCCATGAGTTTAATTGAAAAACGAATAATTAAATGTTTATGACACTTAAATCCAATGTGCATAATAATTTGGAACACGGTGTACATTGTGCATCCCTAATTACACTAGCAGAAAAAGTGGATGAGAAAAATCCACCGAGAAACAATTCATAAATTCACCTGCATTGTGGTTTTTTAAATCACAGCATTTTAATTTATGCTACAGAATCGCTGCTCTTTTGTTGTGATGTTTTTCCCCATTGAATTCAATAGGCACATAAAATCTGCAGTAAATAGTAAATGAAAACCGAATACAATAGGTTGTTTTTTTGTTTTTTTGCTTAATTTAGTGTAGTAACATTTTTTTTTTGTTTTTTTTTTTGTTTTGTTTTTTTTGTCTACTCCAGGGGTCAGCAACCTATGGCACCGGTGCCACAGCCGGTACTCGGGTCATGGTTTGCTGGCACACTTCCCTCCCCTAGTGTCCAGAGCCATTATGTGCTTGGGGGCACTGCACATAGGGAGTGAAGGCGAACCCTACATAAGGCACTTCGTGGTGGTGATCACCAGGAGAGAGAGCAGTGCTTCATTTTGTTTGTCGCTGCTGAACACTTGGCAAGCGCGCAATTCAGCACTGCTCTCTCTCCTGGTGATCAGTGTCGCCAAGTGCATAATGAAGCGCATCTCTCTTCTAGTGATAAACACTGCAAGGACTGCGTTCAGTAACCGCTCTGTAGAAGAAAAAATTAACAACAGTTGTTCGCTCTCCTATGTGCACCCCCCAATCTGGTGTTCAGTAGCCGCGTTCTCTCCTGTGTTCAGTTCCCCCTAGCTGGAGTTCTGTAGCCCTGGTGTCTTCTATGTGCGACCCCCCCCCCCCCCCAGCTGGTGTTCAGTAGCCTTGTTTGCACTACAGATGGATCATCTTTGCAAAGAAAGTAATGGAAAAAGGTTACACTGAAATGTAAGTTTAATTAACTGATTAATTTGTTTATGTCACATGCATGGTAATAGTTTTGTCTTATATGACTTTTATATTTGCATGGCACGCTTAGTACTTATTCATTGATTTTTTTTCGACACGACATACAAAAAAGGTTGCCTACCCTTGGTCTATTCTCTGTATGCCTTGATTATGTCATGTTCAGGTCATAGAAAAGGATTAATGTGCTTTTTTTTTTTTTTTTTATATAAAGAGCTAGGGCTACCCAGGTATGAACTACTTGTGTAATTGGTGGCGTTATTGCAACCTCTGCTAAGGCATCATTGATGTCTTTAAAAGCTCCTGAACGTTTTTACAAATCTGTCTCGTGTATTCTTAAGCATGAGACTAAATTCACTTTTGGCAGGGCGACGGTGCTGGCAGCTCAGTATGACGCAAATGAAGTACATAAGAAGAAATTATGAGAACCTCTACTTGTGTACTTCTTTAAACTCTCATAATGACTTGCCATACTAAAAATAGAGTGAAAAAACACGGCGCCACATGTGTGTATCAATTGTGAATAAGATGAGCAAAAGATCGTAAATGCTCACCTATTGAGTTGAAAGTTATCTGCAAGTACAAAGCCGCTGCCGATCCCAACGCAAAACTCCAAAGAGATGCCAAAATTTGATTTGTAAAGAATAAAAAACGGGATACTGAGGCGCTGCTTAATAAAGAGTTAATACATATATACAGCTGTGTATATATATATGTGCCACCTTACTGTCCTCTCAACTTGCCTGAGGAAGACGCCAGTCCGGCGTTGAAACGCATAGCAATCGTCTATTATTAATACTACTGTCACCAGATTTTGCAACCCCTATCTCCTATTGCAGCAGATCGGCGCTGCAATATAGATAAGAGTAACGTTTTTTTTTTTCAAAAACGAGCATTTTTGGCCAAGTTATGACCATTTTTATATTTATGCAAATGAGGCTTTCTTAAGTACAACTGGGCGTGTTTAAAGTTATGTACAAGTGGGCGTGTATTGTGTATGTACATTTGGGCGTTTTTCTTTTACTAGCTGGGCGTTGTGAATGGAAGTGTATGATACTGACGAATCCGCATCATCCACTTCTCTTCGTTAACACCCAGCTTCTGGCAGTGCACAGACACACAGCGTGTTCTCGAGAGATCACGCTGTGTGTCTGTGCACTGCCAGAAGCTGGGTGTTAACGAAGAGAAGTGGATGATGCTGATTCGTCAGCATCATACACTTCTATTCACAACGCCCAGCTAGTAAAAGAAGTAAAAACGCCCAGATGTACATACACAATACACGCCCACTTGTACATTACTTTAAACACGCCCAGTTGTACTTAAGAAAGCCTCATTTGCATAAATATAAAAATGGTCATAACTTGGCCAAAAATGCTCGTTTTTGAAAAAAAAAAAACACGTTACTCTTATCTACATTGCAGCGCCGATCTGCTGCAATAGGAGATAGGGGTTGCAAAATCTGGTGACAGAGCCTCTTTAACTCTTTATTAAGCAGTGCCTCAGTATCCCGTTTTTTATTCTTTACCAATCAATGACCTGCCATGGCAGGACTGCCAGTGGCTCCTTATAACGTCAGTTTGGTGCCTGCACATTGAGCTAGTACAGCTGTGAGTGCCTGTGTGACTTCATTAGGAGCCACTCGGTAGTCAGCATTTGCTCTGGCCGGGATGGGCGCCGTATCAGCACACTCGCTGCTGCTGGGAGGACTGGATGTGACGAGTAAAGCAGCTGGTGCAGATAAAGGTGGAAAAAGTGAGTGATGACAGGGGCCCCTGCATTGCGGAACAGAAAGCTTGTCAGGTACTGGGGGAATACGGTATTGTAAGGGGCATTCCGAGTGGTGGCCACTAAGGTGCTGAGGTATGGGGACGGAGATGCTCCCTAGCATGTTAGAATGTAAACTGTGTGTGTCCCCTGATGTGCTCCTTTGTATGATAGAATAAGTATAGTGTCCCTAATATGATGACAGTTGTGGCTCTTGAGATGTGGATGACCCCAGGCCATTGCTGTGACCAGGGGCGTAACTAGGAAAGACTGGGCCCCATAGCAAACTTTTGACTGTGGCCCCCCTCCGCTGGGTATCACACAATCCCCCCACCTTGTAGATAGTGCCTCCCTATAGATTCCACCACACAGCGCCCCCCTATAGATAGCACCATACACAGCCCCCTGTAGATAGCGCCATACACAGCCCCCTGTAGATAATGCCTTACAGCCTTCCTGTAGATAACTTCTTACAGCCCCAAATAACGCCATACAGCCCCCTTGTAGATAACGCCATACAGCCCCCTTGTAGATAACGCCATACAGACCCCCTTGTAGATAACGCCATACAGCCCCCCTGTAGATAACGCCATACAGCCCCCTGTAGATAATGGCATACAGCCCCCTGTAGATAATGGCATACATACCCCCCTGTAGATAATGCATACATACCCCCCTGCAGATAACGCCATACAGACCCCCTTGTAGATAACGCCATACAGACCCCCTTGTAGATAACGCCATAAAGACCCCCTTGTAGATAACGCCATACAAACCCCCTTGTAGATAACGCCATACAAACCCCCTTGTAGATAACGCCATACAGAGTCCCCCCTGTAGATAACGCCATACAGAGTCCCCCCTGTAGATAACGCCATACAGACCCCCCCTGTAGATAATGCCATACAGACCCCCCCTGTAGATAATGCCATACAGACCCCCCCTGTAGATAATGCCATACAGACCCCCCTGTAGATAATGCCATACAGACCCCCCTGCAGAAAACGTCATACAGACACCCCCTGCAGATAACACCATACAGAACCCCCCCCTGTAGATAACACCAAACAGACCCCCCCCCCCCCAAAAAAAAAAAACAGCCTATAGTTTGTCCAACAAAAGAGATGTATCCCCTATCCACAGGATAGGGGATATATGTGTGATTGCTGGCAGCGATAAGGAGAACAGGGGACCGAAAGTCCCTCGAAGTTCTCCTTGACCAACTTCCGGCGTCTGCGCAGTTCAATAAAAACGAAAGGAGCGCTGGTCACGCATGCGCACAAGCTTGACCAGTGCGCAAGTCATTTCTATGGAGCTGCAGACAGACCCCGAAAGTCCGAGGTTTGTCATGGAAAACTTCGGGGGACTTTCGGTCCCCCGTTCTCCTTATCGCTGGGTGTCCCAGCGATCCCACATGTATCCCCTATCCTGTGGATAGGGGATGCATGTCTTTTGTAGGAACAACCCCTTCAGTGGCGTCGCGCTGTAGCAGCCATAGCAGCTGATAGCGGAGCCACCGGCCATGGGTGGGGGCCCGTGCCGGCAGGTGGCACGGGCCCCCTCATGCTGCGGGCCCCGTAGCAGCCGCTACGGCTGCTATAGCGGTAGTTACGCCACTTACTGTGACCCTAGTTTGAGTGTTGCTGTGGCCTCTGATATATCCTACAGTACACCGTGTTCCAAATTATTATGCACATTGGATTTAAGTGTCATAAACATTTAATTATTAGTTTTTCAATTAAACTCATGGATGGTATTGTGTCTAAGGGTATGTGCATGTAAAAGGGCTCTATATACATATAACTATAATATATATATATATATATATATATGCTCACTTACTACACACTCACGTGTGTACAAGGGCTGGTATAATAGCTGGGTTTCACCTACTTGGTCGCTCACTATTACTGCCCCCTTTATAATCAGGGTCACTAGGGTTATGCCTAGTTCCCCTACCTTTTCCTTATACTAACGTCTACTTGCTTTGCTTTGCTTCTACGGAATAGGACCGTACAATAAATACAATTGTATAGTAAATAAAGGGTAATATTTATTACTAACAATAATCACACTTACATATAAAATACACCAAACTAAACACAGAACACAGTAACTGATCACAGTATAGTATCAGTATACCCGAATACACATAACACGTTAATATATACTGAGTATACTCACACTATACGTAGTACAGTATAAACACGGTATCCTATGTTATGCCTCCACCCACATACCTAAACATACACATGAATACAGTTAAGTTACAATCCAATACACGCTCACTATTTCTGTATCACTCCCTCCTAATATAGCTTTCCCTATACTCTAAGGGTTAATAGCAAGGGTAAAGTGTTAACTTAGGAAAGGGTTAAAGTAAGGAGGGGGAGAACATAACGTGTAGCTGCTGCTACACGTGGATACTTAGCAGTCCATGTGGTACAAGTTGGTGTGGTCTCTCAGCAAGGGCCATGAGCAGGCCAGGAGGGAAGAGGAGACCCTTAGTGGAGTTGGGGAGCAGGAACAAGAGACAGAGCTTTGGGAACGTTTGTCCTTTTAAACATCCCCGTGCACACCTGTGTGACCTCACAGGCTCATGCACGTGAAAGGGAGGGGCCTGGGCCTCATGGAATACCATTATCTAGTAGGTGAATGGGTATACACCTTTCTGGAGGGACAAATCTATATATATCTACACTCACATGTATATAGATATAAATGTATAAAACACTTCCCTTTACAGTGCACACGAGAAGTGCCTTTTACATCTGAAAAGACAGACTGTTTTCAGGAGAAAACAGCTGCGTCGTTTCAGACGTAAAAGCTCTTCCTCGCATTATGCGAGGCGTCTGTGACGCTCGTAAATCTTGAGCTGCTCTTCATTGACTTCAATGAAGAACGGCTCAAATTACGTTGCAAAAAAGTGTCCTGCACTTCTTTGCCGAGGCAGTCAATTTACGCGTCGTCGTTTGACAGCTGTCAAACAGCGGCGCGTAAATGACAGGTCGTCTGCACAGTACGTCGGCAAACCCATTCAAATGAATGGGCAGATGTTTGCCGACGTATTGGAGCCCTATTTTCAGACGTAAAACGAGGCATAATACGCCTCGTTTACATCTGAAAATGGGTCGTGTGAGCCCAGCCTTAGGGCTCTTTGGATCATTGTAATCAATCTCAGACACCTGTGATAATTAGTTTGCCAGGTGCGCCCAATCAAAGGAAAACTACTTAAGAAGGACGTTCCACATTATTAAGCAGGCCACAGGTTTCAAGCAATATTGGAAAGAAAAGGGATCTCTCTGCTGCCGAAAAGTGTGAAATAGTGCAATACCTTGGACAAGGTATGAAAACATTGGATATTTCAAGAAAGCTTAAGCGTGATCATCGTACTGTGAAAAGATTTGTGGCTGATTCAGAGCACAGACGGGTTCGTTCAGATCAAGGCATAATGAGGAAGGTTTCTGCCAGACAAATTAATAGGATTAGGAGAGTAGCTGCTAAAATGCCATTGCAAAGCAGCAAACAGGTATTTGAAGCCGCTGGTGCTTCTGGAGTCCCGCGAACCTCAAGGTGTAGGATCCTCCAGAGGTTTGCAAGTGTGCATAAAGCTATTATTTGGCCACCTCTAAACAATGCTCACAAGCAGAAACTGTTGCAGTGGCCTCAGAAATACAGGAAGACTAATTTTCAAACCGTGTTTACTGATGAGTGCCGTGCAACCCTGGATGGTCCAGATGGATGGTTGGTGAATGGCCACCATGTCCCAACAAGGCTGCGACGTCAGCAAGGAGGTAGCGGAGTCATGTTTTTGGCTGGAATCATGGGGAGAGAGCTGGTAGGCCCCTTTAGGGTCCCTGACGGTGTGAAAATGACCTCTGCAAAGTACGTAGAGTTTATGACTGACCACTTTCTTCCGTGGTACAAAAAGAAGAACCGTGCCTTCCGTAGCAAAATTATCTTCATGCATGACAATGCACCATCTCATGCTGCAAAGAATACCTCTGTGTCATTGGCTGCTATGGGCATAAAAGGAGAGAAACTCATGGTGTTGCCCCCATGTTCATGTTCCCCTGACCTCAACCCTATTGAGAACCTTTGGAGCATCCTCAAGCAAAATATCTATGAGGGTGGGAGGCAGTTCACATCAAAACAGAAGCTCTGAGAGGCTATTCTGACATCCTGCAAAGATATTCAAGCAGAAACTATCCAAATACTCACAAATTCAATGGATGCAAGAATTGTGACGGTGATATCAAAGAAGGGGTCCTATGTTCACATGTAACTTGGCCTGCTAAGTTTCTTTTGATTGAAAGAGCTTTTGATTTCTAGAAATATGACCTCCTGATGCTGCAAATTCAACAAATTTCAACAAATTTTAGTTATCTTTACAACCTTTAACCCCTTAATGACCGGGCCTGAAAAGACCTTAATGACCAGCTCAATTTTTCTGTTTTTGCCTCTCTGCGTTTCAGCAGCCATAACTTTTTTATTTTTTCACTGACGTGGCTGTATGAGGCCTTGTTTTATGCGAGAGAAATAGTATTTTTTTTCCCCACGTGAATATAGGAAAAAGCGATTCTCTGAATAGTTTTTTTTGTTTATTTTTTATCCCGTTCACGTTTCACGCTAAATAACCCATTCGATTAATTATTCAGGTTATTACGGTCGTGTAGACACCTAATATGCGTAGGTTTTTTGTTTTTATTTAGTGTAGGGGCAATAAAGTGTATTTAATGCAAAATAAAGACTTTTTGGGACTTTTTTTATTTATTTATTTGTCTTGTTACTTTTTTTTTTTTTTATCCCATCAACGGATAACTTTATTTGTAACTTTATTTTTTACTTGTAATGTATTAGCATACTTCTGTACGCTAATACATTACACTGTGTCACTATGACACAGGCTGCTGATCGGGCAGCACATAGTGTGCCCGAACAGCAGGCACACGGAACAGACAGCCCTGGGGTCCTTTGTAGGTCCCCAGGGCTGACTGCAGAAGAATTCCCCAGTGTTTGATCGCATCACTGGAATCAAAGGGTTAGACAGCTGGGGTCCGAATGTTTGCCGACCCCAGCTGTGTTCAGGAGGCTGCTCTAAGATCAGGAGCTGTTAGTTACAGCTCCCGCTTAGAGGACGAGCGCTCTCACGAGTGTACTCGTACCCTTTCAACTTTGCCTTGGACCCTGCCTGGGAATAGACCGACTTCCGCCTCTTTTGTCGTTTACCATACCCTCTTGGCACTGCGGGCCTCTGGGAAGTCGGGCTCACTAGTTGACCCATTGGGTCCTTTGACTCCCGTCATTGACAACCCCACTTTCTGGCCGGGGAGGCGCGTCTCTCCTTCCTGGGTAGGTCTTCCACCAACCCCATGTATTTCTCTCAGGTTCTCTCTGATGTATCCCTGCTCCCATTGGCCACGATCTGCCCAGCTGATACACCGTCGCCCCGTCATATATTTACATACTCCCAATTACAGCATTTTTACAGTGTCACTAAGCGTAGGCTCATCTTCACCGGCCGCTTACTGATTTTGAGCAATTGTGCGTTTCCACTCAGTCCCCGGAGCACGCCATCTCCACACTCTATAAACTTCTCCTATCCCAGCAATCCCCTCATTTCCCATCCTTCTGTAGGGCATGGGAGACAATTGGGCACAACCTTTTCTGATGCTCAATGGAGACGGTGTTTCACCCTGTCCCAGAAGGCCTCTATAGCTGTCAGAGCTAAGGAAACCAGCTACAAAATTATTTCTAGGTGGTATAGAGTTCCTTCAGCCCTGCACAGATGGTACCAGTCTGTCCCTGATGAGTGTTGGCGGTGCGGGGCGTCGGGGGCCTCCATGTCGCACATTTGGTGGAGTTGCTCTAGTTTGCAAAGTTTTTGGGAGGCGGTTCTTAAAATTATAGTGGAAGTGACTGGGGTTTTGGTCCCTGACTCCCCTGAGGCGGTCCTTTTATTTATGTTCCCTATGCCGCTTACCATTTACAAAGGTTCCTTAACCCCTTAATGACGCAGCCTAGTTTTGGCCTTAAGGCTCAGCCCATTTTTCAAATCTGACATATTTCACTTTATGTGGTAATAACGTGGGAATGCTTAAACCTACCCAAGCGATTCTGAGATTGTTTTCTCGTGACACATTGGGCTTCATGTTCGTGGTAAAATTTGGTCGATATATTCAGTGTTTATTGGTGAAAAATTAAAAAATTTAGAGAAAATTTTGAAAAAATTGCATTTTTCAGAATTTAAATGCATCTGCTTGTAAAACAGACGGTTATACCACCCACAATAGTCACTAGTTCACATTTCCCATATGTCTACTTTAGATTGGCATCATTTTTTGAACATTCTTTTATTTTTCTTGAACGTTACAAGGCTTAGAACATAAACAGCAATTTCTCATATTTTTAAGAAAATGTCAAATGCCTTTTATTTAAGGTACCTGTTCAGTTCTGAAGTGGCTTTGAGGGGCCTATGTATTAGAAACCCTGATAAAACACCCCATTTTAAAAACTAGACCCCTCAAAGTATTCAAAACAGCATTTAGAAAGTTTTTTAACCCTTCAGGCATTTCACAGGAATTAAAGAGGCTCTGTCACCAGATTTTGCAACCCCTATCTGCTATTGCAGCAGATAGGCGCTGCAATGTAGATTACAGTAACGTTTTTATTTTTAAAAAACGAGCATTTTTGGCCAAGTTATGACCATTTTTGTAGTTATGCAAATGAGGCTTGCAAAAGTCCAAGTGGGTGTGTTTAAAAGTAAAAGTCCAAGTGGGCGTGTATTAGGTGCGTACATCGGGGCGTTTTTAATACTTTCACTATCTGGGCGCTCTGAAGAGAAGTTACATCCTCTTCTCTTCAGAACGCCCAGCTTCTGACAGTGCAGATCTGTGACGTCACTCACAGGTCCTGCATCGTGACGGCCACATCGGCACCAGAGGCTACAGTTGATTCTGCAGCAGAATGTGGATTTCTGAGGCCTAGTGGATTTTGAGGCCTCTTTTTTATTAGGCACCATGTCCGGTTTGAAGAGGTCTTGTGGTGCCAAAACATTGGGAACCCCCCAAAAGTGACCCCAATTTGGAAACTAGACCCCTTGAGGAATCCATTGTAGTTTTCTTGGGGTGCATGCGGCTTTTTGATCAGTTTTTATTCTATTTTTAGGTGGCGTGGTGACTAAAAAACAGCAATTCTACTATTGTTTTTTAATTCTTTTTTTTTTTACTGCGTGCACCGTGCGCTATAAATGACACATTCACTTTATTCTGCATGGCGATACGATTACGGCGATACCAGATGTTTATAGTTTTTTTTATGTCTTATGGCGTTTGCACAATAAAATACGTTTTGTAAACAATCATTCACTTTTTGTGTTACCTTATTCTAAGAGCCAGAACGTTTTTATTTTTCAAACAATAAAGCCGTGCGAGGACTTATTTTTTGCGTAACGAACTGTAGTTTCGATCAGTACCATTTTTAGGTACATGCGACTTTTTGATCTCTTTTTATTCCATTTTTTGGGAGGTGAAGTGACCAAAGAATTGTGATTGTGGTACGGTTTATTTTTATTTTACGGCGTTCATCGTGCGGGATAAATAACGAAATAGTTTTGTAGTTCAGGCCGTTACGGACGCGGCAGTACCAATTATGTATAGTTTATTTGTTTGTTTATATATTTTTATTAATAATAAAGGACTGATAAGGGAAAAAGGGGGATTTTTACTTTTATTATTTTTAAATCTTTTATTTTCTTATTTTTACACATCTTTTTTTACTATTTTTTTACTTTATTACTTTGTCCCACTAGGGGACTTGAGGGCAGGAGGCCCTGATCGCTATTCTAATACACTGCACTACATGCGTAGTGCAGTGTATTAGAACTGTCAGCTACTCACTGACAGCAAGCATAGTGGGTCCTGACGTTGTCAGGACCCACTAGGCTTCCGTCTATGGCATAGCCGGACGCCATTGTTTGGTGTCCGGTTGCCATAGTCACCATCGCCGGCCGCTATCGCGTAGCAGGCCGGCGATGGCAGCTTAACCCCTAAAAAGCCGCGATCTCTATAGAACGCGGCTTTTAAGGGGTTAATCGGCGGGGACACAGCGATCGGTCCCCGCTGTAGGAGCTGTGACAGCTGCTGAACAAGACAGCAGCGTCACAGCTCCTGTATGTGTCGGGAGGACGGCCGAAACGGCCGTTACTCCCGTGACGTACTATTACGTCATGGAGCGCGAACGATACAGCTGCCATGACGTAATAGTACGTCAAGGAGCGGGAAGGGGTTAATCAGACATCTACTCCAAGCTGCCAAATCCGTTATCCCTCGTAAGTGGAAAACAGCGGTCCCTCCGCTGCTGGATGAGTGGTTCCAGGAGGTCGCTTTGATACAGCGAATGGAACACCTTCTGGCTCATTCCCCGGCCTCTTCTAGACGGTACAAGGATACTTGGTCTCAATGGCTAATGTTTCTCTCTTCTCCCACCTATCACAATGCAGTGGCCT
Organism: Rhinoderma darwinii; assembly: GCF_050947455.1. Lineage (NCBI taxonomy): Eukaryota > Metazoa > Chordata > Amphibia > Anura > Rhinodermatidae > Rhinoderma > Rhinoderma darwinii. The sequence continues at coordinate 63,497,752 of NC_134689.1, forward strand.
GAGAAACACATCATTTCCCAGGAGATTTCATCACTGTAGGGACTACAGGCAGGTGCATTAGGGTTTGTTCGCTCTACCACCATCTCTGACAGGCGCATGGCTGCTTCTTCTCATTTTATCTAGGATGTTCAGGTGCTGTAGTCCAGGTTCGCCACAACCTCCCTTTCTTTTCCTTGCCCGTGTTTGTTTTCCATTCTTTTTCTTTCTTTTTTTTTTCTCTCCCTTCTCTCATTGTGTCTATTGTGAGCGGTCTTTGCTTGCTGCGACTGTGCATACATGTACTTATCATTGCATTTTAGGAGGTCTGGGGGGCGGGATTGGTGTATTTTCGTTTATTTTGATCTCAATGCTCATTTCCTTTAACCCCTTAATGACCGGGCATGTTTGTACCTTAATGACCAAGCCAGATTTGTCAAATCTGGTATGTCTGACTTTATCAGAGAATAACTCTGTGAAAGTTTTGAATATCCAAGTAATTCTGACATTGTTTTTTCGTCACATGTTGTACTTTATTTTAGTGGTAAAAGTAGACTGATACGATTTGCGGAAATTAATTAAAAAATAGAAAAATGGAAGAAATTTTGTAAAAATTACCATTTTCCCCTATTTTTAACTGCAATATGTCACATATGTACACACATACTGTACAATTTTTTTAATTAAATATATATTTCTATCTCTTTACTCTATTTTGGCAGCACTTTTGAAAAAATAAAATAAATTTTCAGCAATTTAGAGGACTTACAAATTGAATAATAATTTTATAAATTTTGAAGTACATTTTGTTTTCCTGCACCAAGCCAGGTTTTCAGAGGCTCATAGGTCTCAGAGTGATGGAAACCCCCACAAATGACCCCATTTAGAAAACTAGACCCCTTAAGGTATTTACCTAGGGGTGTAGTAAGTATTTTGACCCCACAGTTTTTTGCTAAATTTAATACATAGCAGGTGAAAAAAAAAAAATTCACTTTTTTTCATAAAAGTATCAGTTTGAAGACCAATTTCTTTGTAAAGCGAACATGTAAATGAAGAAACACACCACAAAATCTATCACCCTCTTTCTCCTGTTTTCAAAAATACCCACATTGTGGCCCTAATGCGCTGCCTGGACACACGGCAGGACCCAAAACGAAGGGAACACCCGGAGGCTTTCAGGACTCATATTTTGCTTGAAAATGTTTTAGGCCCCACTCTACATTTGGAGAGGCTTTGAGCTGCCAGAACGATAGAAACTCCCCATAAACGACCCCATTTAGAAAACTAGACCCCTTAAGGTATTTATCTAGGGGTATAGTTAGCATTTTGACCACACAGGTTTTTTGCTAAATATATTGGAATTAGTCTGTAAAAATTAAAATGTACTTTTTATCTGAAACAACATAGAAATTTTTATTATTTACAAGGAATAACGAAGAAAATGCACCCCAACATTTGTAAAGCAATGTCTCCCGATTACGACAATACCCCATATGTGGTAATAAACTGCTGTTTGGACCCACAGCAGGGCTCAGAAGGGAAGGAGCGCCATTTGGATTTATGATTTTGCTGGAATGGTTTTCGGTGCCATGTCGCATTTGCAGTGCACTGGAGGGACCAAAACAGTGGAAACCCACGAAAAGTTACCCCATTTTGGAAAAACCTTCAAGAAATTTTTCTAGGGGTATAGTGAGCATTTAGACCCCACGGGTCTTTTGCAGAGTTTATTGGAATTGGGGCGCGAAAATTAATATCAACATTTTTTCCACTAAAATGTTGCATTTTCTCATTTTCACAAGGGATAAAGAAGGAAAAAAACAACCATTTTTTATAAAGCAATTTCTCCCGAGTACGGAAATACCCCACATGTGGTCAAAAGTTTTTTTCATTAGAAATGAATTAACCCTTTCAGGACTGATCCATTTTTTGCTTTCATATTTTAGATTTTCACTCCCCGCTTTCCAAGAGCCATAACTTTTTTATTTTTCCATCAATAGAGCGGTGTGAGGGCTTATTTCTTGCGGGACAATCTGTAGTTTTCATTGGTAGCATTTTGGGGTACATGCGATTTTTTTTTTTTTTATCACTTTTTATTCAATTTTTTTGCAATCCTGAGCAAAAAACAGGAATTCTGACACCGTTTTTTTAGGTTTTATTTTTGCGGCGCTCACCGTACGCTATAGGTGACATTTTTACTTTATTCTGCGTGTTAGTACGATTACGGCGATACCAGATGTATATAGGTTTGGTCCTTTTTTTTTTGCGTTTGCGCAATAAAATGACTTATTTATAAAATAAAATATTTCTGTGTCACCATATTCTGAGGGCCATAATGTTTTAATTTTTTAGTCAAAAACGCTGTGTAAGGGCTTGTTTTTTGCGGGACGGATAGAAGTTTTTATTGGTACTATTTTCGGGTACATGCGACTTTTTAATCACTTTTTATTCTTTATTTAGGGAGCGGTGGTGACCAAAAAAATTGTGATTCTGTCGTAGTTTTTTATTGATTTTTTTTGGGGTGTTCATCGTGCGGGAAAAATAACATTATAGTTTTATAGTTGGGTTCGTTACGAACGCGGTGATACCAAATATGTGTACTTTTTTAACGTGTTCATTTTTTTTCTATAATAAAAGTCTTATTATAGGAAAAAAAGCATTTAGTGTTTATAGAACTTCTAACTTTTATTTGTACACTTTTTTTAAAACATTTTTATTACTTTTTTTTACTTTTTTTACTTGTCCCACTAGGGGACACTTAGTCTTGCAGCTTTGATCGCTGCTAGAGTACATTAGAGTACATTACACTACGTGTATAGTGTAATGTACTCTAACTGTCATTGTGACGTGACTGTCACACTGACAGGAAGCAGAGGAGGAACGGCCGGACGCTGTTCCTCCGAGGCTTCCGTGCATGGCAACCCGGAGGTCATTATCTGACCTCCGATTGCCGTGACAAGCATCGGTAGCCCCCACGATCACTTCGTGGGGGCTGCTGATGTGCTTCAAACCACTTAAATGCGGCGACGGCAATCCGTCGCCGCACTTAAGGGGTTAACTGCCAAAATCAGCGGAGATGGTCCGCTGTCCGGCAAGACTGATGTCTCAGCTGTCGGGGACAACTGTCAGCGCGGGTCTGTCACTCTGTGTTTACACAGAGTGACAGTTTGAAATGCGGACGAAAATGAACGTCATGGTGCGGGAACTAGCAGCCGACCATGACGTTCATTTTCGTCCTTGGTCGTTAAGGGGTTAAGCTTCCTCAGACTGCTGTGATTGTATTATGCGCATGACAAGGCTTGTGATGTTCACTCTCCTGTTTGGGCTGTGCCCTTCTTGTCATGTTTTATCTTATTATGGGGACACATTTTGCCCAATTGTGTGTGTATTTCTTTGTATTAAAATCAATAAAAAAAATTTGAATAAGAAAAAAACCCAGGAGATACTAAAAGTCCAAATCAATGAGCAGAGGGTAAATTCAAAGACAAGCTGAAGTCCAGTACTAAAGATCCAAACAGTCAAGGTGATACAGGGTGTAACCAGGAGCTTGATCAAAAACATACATACACAAGAGAATCTCAAGAAACAATGAGAAAACTGAACTACACTCTTGGCCATGATAGGTTGCAGACAGAGAAATCAGATTGGCTCAGCATCTCAAACCAGGGCCACCCAGAAGCTAGGCTAGTAGTCATGACAACCTTAAAGTGATGGACGTGTCCCGACAAAACCCTTAAAGGGGTTGTCCAGGAATACATTTTATTTCTATTTTAACTTAATGTGAAATAAATTGTGTACACTTAGCTTCCTAATATGTCTGTTATAGCTCGTGGCGTTACTTACTTCTAATGTGTGGTCACGTGACCGCACACAGAGTAAATTTTTCACTTCCTCTAACCTTCCATGTCTTTGCTCAGTCAGCACTTCCGGCTGAGAAGTGGCACGGCGCGTCATCACCTAGGTATATAGGCAGTGGGAACAGAGGTGGAGCTCTGAAGAGCTCATGAAAAATCCGCCCAGTTCACTGCCTGTAAACCTAGTTGATGACGCGCCGTGCCGCTTCTCAGCCAGAAGTGCTGGCTTAGCAAAGACAGTGAATGTCGTCTGTGCTAGTACACGCCTCCTCCTCCCTCTCAGAAATCTCGCACTGCCTGCCTGTCTACTCATCGCCCACGCCCCCTCCTCCTTTTTGATTCCGTCCGTTTCACTTCATGTAATGCCCGCGCGTCGCCCTGTATATAACCCTCATCATCCCTGTGTATAACCCCAATAATCCCTGTGTATAACCCGGTTCTGCCGTCTTTCTATTTCTTTGAAGCCTTTCAACGGAAGCTGTCAGTATAGTGATATACTGCAATATATTAGTATTGCAATATATCATGCAAGCTATCCAATGATCTTAGGGGTCAAACAGGCAGAATCAAAGTGACCTTTGATTCCACCCATTGCAGTGAGGTGTCTGTTGTATTACAAAGCCGTCACCCGCTAAGTATGGAGCGAGCTTAGCCCATGAGCCTGTTCCATACTTTACTTCCCCCCCTTAACGGCTGTCACGTACATGTACGGATGTAGCCATCTTTATCTTGACTTTGATAACTTGCTTCAGCGTGATATCACACAACAAAAGCCATTGAAAAAGTCAAGTTAAAGTTGATTGACTCTGTGTACTTAGTGCGTTAAGTCAAGATAAAGTTGACTACATCTGTACATGGCATGTTAAGGTGTTAAAAAAAAGTTTCTAGAAAAGGTGGAGTGGCTTAGCAGTGCAGTGGTGTGGGCTAAAATGTGCCAATGAAAAGCTAAGCCAAAATAAAGTTTGTATAAAGAAGAGAAAAATGTCTAGCAAAATGCGCCAAATTTATCATACACCGTGCACTACGGTGATAAAGTTGCGGATCTTCAGACTGTGTGGTCTTAGGCTACATTCACACGAGCGTATCAGATTCACGCACGTGAGTGTTACGTTATGTATCGGTGTGCTTTGCGAGTGGCATGCGTTATTCACACACTCGCAAAGCGCATCTTTTTTTTATTATTTTCTATTGAATTGATGTGCAAATTATCCGTGTGTGGTTTTCATGCAGCCATTGACTTCAATTGGCGCGTAGGTGCGTGAAACGCACCAATATAGGACATGCAGTGAGTTTCACGCAACGGACTCTCGCTGTTAATCCTCCCCAATATGTCAGGAAATTTATTGGGACACCCTTCAGGGATAATTAGATTTGTGTAGATTCTCTCAGATAAAAAGAATTGGGATTGTAGCTGTGTTTGTCCTGTTAATAAAAAATGTATAATGCCTTTTTATTAATAATTACAGAACTTACACCCCTTGTCTCAGTGTTAGTGACTATTGGCGACGCGGAGACAAAGAGTGTATTGATATTCTTCTTTGTGGGAAGTAACCCACTTGTAGTATTCCTGTCATAACTATATGAATATTGTTGTACAAATATCACATTCTTTCCTTCATGTGAATATATTTGTGCAAGTTAAAGTAGATCTTTCAAATTATTTTGGGAGTTCTTTTAACGTAGTGTAAGAAAATGTATTCACGTTTAAGTATAAATAGACCTAGATTGTACTTTTAATGGTATGTTTAGTTGTACTGTGATATTCCTCCTCTTACACACATCATGTACCATGCTTATTACTGTAAGGCCTGATTTACACGAGCGTGTGCGTTTTGCGCACGCAAAGAACGCGGCGTTTTGCGTGCGCAAAAGGCACTTAACAGCTCCGTGTGTCATCAGCGTATGATGTGCGGCTGCGTGATTTTCGCGCAGCCGCCATCATTATGACACTCCGTTTGGATGTTTGTAAACCGAAAAGCACGTGGTGCTTTTCTGTTTACATTCAGAGTTTGACAGCTGTTGCGCGAATGACGCTGTTCGCACGGAAGTGCTTCCGTGTGACATGCGTGGTTTTCACGCACCCATTGACTTCAATGGGTGCGTGATGCGCGAAAAACGGCGAAATATAGAACATATTGTGAGTTTTTCACTCCTCAACGTTGAAATTGCAACATCAAGACGGTAAAGCCGTACTAGTATGCAAATCAAGGAATTAGCAGATCTGCAAATAATCTAATTTGAGGCGCCTAGATCTTTGGCATGTGGGAGGGACATAAAAGCCAGATTGAAAGCTATTTTTTTTTAGCCACATGAAACCTCAAAAATCAGATCAAGTGGGATGGGAAGATTGTGCGATGCCTCCTGTTCGCCGACATGCCCGTTATCGCAAACTGAGAGGGACACAATACTTAAACTAAGAGACCTTGGTTTATCACTCTGGCAGATCGCTATGCACCTGGGTAGAGGTGTCAGCACTGTTCTACGTTGTGTGTCCCGGTGGTAGGGAGAACAACAACGAACGGAAATGACAGCAAGAGATGCACGGAGGCAAACCTCTGCACAGACAGATCGTCTGTCTGGAAGAATTGCGCGTAGTGATTCATTCTGTACTGCAAGTGGAACCTTCAGATGGCAGTAGCACAACATTGGGCTACGAGCCAAATGTCCATCTACCACTGACCACACTCCACCACTCTCAAATTCTGTCATGGTGCACAGCAAGATGGCAATGAAGGCTGGAATGGAGGTCTATCCTCTTCAGCAATGAGTCCCGCTTTTGTCTTGGATGCAATGGAGAGGCCTTCACAAGGGAAAGTCACATTTGTCCTACTCCCAGGATTATGGTGTGGGGTGGCATAATGTACAGTAGCCAGACCCCTCTAGTCTTCATTTCAGGTACACTAACAGCTCGGCGTTACATTGATTTCGTTGTGGAACCAGTGATACAGCCATTTCTCCAAGGTGTCCCAGAAACCATTTTTCAACAAGACGACGTCAGGCCACATGTTTGTCATGCTACTGTGAGCCGCCTGCGTGGCCTTAACGTGCTACCATGGCCTGCAGCATCTCCGGACTTGTCTCCCATCGAGCACATCTGGTATGTCATTGGTCGGCAATTGCAAAGGGAACTGCGCGCCCAAGTACATTCAGCGTGGCATAACATTCCTCAGACAACAATTAATAATCTTATTGACAGCATGCCAGGGCGTGTATTTCTGCACGTGGCGCTCATACTCTATACTGAATAAATCAAGGTGTTTGGAATATTTATGTCTACATTTTTTTATCATTTGCATATTATTAACATGTCTATCGATCCTGTGATTTCCACAATTCCAAAACTTTTCATTTGCGGTGTTGCAATTTCAATATTTAGGTGTGTGTGTGTGTATGTGTGTGTATATATATATATATATATATATATATATATACACACATACAAAGTAGGCAGCACATCCAGTTGTAGGTGTTGAAAAAATAGAACTTTATTAACCCAAGTGCAACGTTTCGGCTCAGTATCCTAAAGCCTATCTCAAGCAAGGATTCTGAGCCGAAACGTTGCACAAAGAGAGCTTTATTATTCAACACCTACAACTGGATGTGCTGCCTACTTTGTGTGTTTTTGTCAGTTTGGGATGATAGTCAAAGCCCTGAGATCTGCACCCAACTACTGTGACCGGTGCTGCTAGACCTTGGACTATATATAAATATTACTTTTACTTTTTTTTTTCTATTAGTCCCACTACTTGAACCAGTGTTGTATCGTTTGCATGATATATTGCAGGGCTTAATAAGATGGCACCAGGATGGCAGAACTGGGGGCCTTTATAAAGCCCCAAGGCTGGCATGACAACCATCGGCACTATAAAAAAATGAAATATAAATAATGGCAATATAAATAACAATATAAACAATATAAAAATGGCAATATAAATAATTTCATAAATACATTTAAATGCTCTGTAAAACTTTTGAAAGTTTCTTTTAAATAAAATTGTCAATCAGTGTGCTTTTTTTTTTTGAGATACAGCTGTTCTGTATCTTGTATACAGAGCAGCTGTATTGTTCACTAAATTCTGTACCCTTCAGGTCTGTGGGATTGACACGCAGGATCCACCTGTTATAAAACACATCTAAGTCAATAACATAGATTACAGGTGGATCGGACCCGCTGATTCTGAACCCGTCAGTCCTGCGGACCTAACAAATTGAGGTCTTAGCGAATTATACAGCTGCTCTGTATAGAGAATACAGAGCAGCTGTATCTCAAAAAGGTAAATTTTTTGAAAATAAAAACGAATTTGAACATTGCACCAAACACTCTCACTGACAGGCTGTGCAATTATGACCTAAATCAAAATCATGATTAATTGAACATGTAACCTCGATTACGATTAATGAACGATTATTTATGCCACACCCCTATTTGCATGCTACGCTATTGAATTAATATTTATTCCCTGAGCCTGCTGTATACTACTGTATATAATATACCCCTCGACACAGCCCCCACACAGAATATTGCCCCCATAGTGCTCCCCACAGTATAATACCCCATAGCTGCCCCCACGCTGTATAATGCCCCTACAGCAGCCCCCAATAGTGCATGATAAAAATAAAATACATTAATAATGTATATGTATATATCCCTACTCTACCATTGGATTCACCTGTATCTGCGCCCTGAAGATGCATATACTGTTTAACCCCTTCAGGACCCAGCCTGTTTTGGCCTTCAGGACACAGACGATTTTTTCAAATCTGACGTGTTACTTTATGTGGTAATAACGTTGGAATGCTTTCAAGCGATTCTGAGATTGTTTTCTCGTGACATGTTGTACTTTACGTTAGTGAATAAATTTTGTCGATAATTTTGGTATTTCTGAAACACCACAATTTAGGAAAAATTTGCAAAAATTAGCATTTTTCTAAATTTAAATGTATCTGCTTGTAAAACAGATAGTAATACCACACAAAATAGTTACTAGTTAAAGAGGCTCTGTCACCAGATTTTGCAACCCCTATCTGCTATTGCAGCAGATAGGCGCTGCAATGTAGATTACAGTAACGTTTTTATTTTTAAAAAACAAGCATTTTTGGCCAAGTTATGACCATTTTTGTATTTATGCAAATGAGGCTTGCAAAAGTCCAAGTGGGCGTGTATTATGTGTGTTACATCTGGGCGTTTTTACTACTTTTACTAGCTGGACGTTCTGACGAGAAGTATCATCCACTTCTCTACACAACGCCCAGCTTCTGGCAGTGCAGACACACAGCGTGTTCTCGAGAGATCACGCTGTGACGTCACTCACTTCCTGCCCCAGGTCCTGCATCGTGTCGGACGAGCGAGGACACATCGGCACCAGAGGCTACAGTTGATTCTGCAGCAGCATCGGCATTTGCAGGTAAGTCGATGTAGCTACTTTTATTTTTCTAGGATGTTACAAGGCTTAGATCTTTAGCGGCAATTTCTCATATTTTAAAGAAAATTTCAAAAGGCCATTTTTTCAGGGACCAGTTCAGTTCTGAAGTGGCTTTGAGGGCCTTATATATTAGAAAATCCCCAGAAGTCACCCCATTTTGAAAACTGCACCCCTCAAGGTATTCGAATCAGCATTCACAAAATGTTTTAACCCTTTAGGCGTTTCACAGGATTTAAAGCAAAGTAGTGGTGACATTTACAAATTTTATTTTTGCCGAAATTCATTTCTAATACATTTTTTTTGCAACACAAGTTTTTACCAGAGAAGTGCAACTCAATATTTATTGCCCAGATTCTGCAGTTTTTAGAAATATCTCACATTTGGCTCTAGTGTGATAATGGACTGAAACACAGGCCTCAGAAGTAAAGGAGCACTAAGTGGATTGTGGGCCTCCTTTTTTTTAGAATATATTTTAGGCACTTGTCAGGTTTGAAGAGGTCTGGTGGTGCCAAAACAGTGGAAACACCCCAAAAGTTACCCCATTTTTGAAACTACACCCCTCAAGGAATTTATCTAGGTGTATATATAGCATTTTGACCACACAGGTTTTTCGCTAAATTTATTAGAATGAGGCCTCATACACACGTACGTATTTTGGTCCTGGCGTAAATACGGGTACTTGGTCACACGTATTCGAGCCGTATTGCACCAGTATTTACGGACCCGTTCCCGTAAATACGGGTCCGGTGTCACCAGTATTCCACAGGTATTTACGGGCACGTTTTCACTGCAAAATCGCACTGCAGTAATCGGCAGCCCTTCTCTCTATCAGTGCAGGATAGAGATAAGGGGCAGCCCTTTCCGCAGAAAAAGTAAAAGAAATTCATACTTACCCGGCCGTTCTCTTGGTGACGCGTCCCACTCTTGACATCCAGTCCGACCTCCCTGGATGACGCGGCAGTCCATGTGACCGCTGCAGCCTGTGATTGGCTGCAGCAGTCACATGGGCTGAAACGTCATCCCAGGAGGCTGGACTGGAGGAAGAAGCAGGGAGTTCTGGGTAAGTATGAACGTCTTTTTTTTTTTTTTTTTTACAGGTTGATTTATATTGTGATCGGTAGTTTCTGCCCAGGGTGCTGAAAGAGTTACTGCCGATCGTTTAACTCTTTTAGCACCCTGGACAGTGACTATTTACTGACGTCGCCTAGCAACGCTCCCGTAATTACGGGTGCACACACGTAGACACCCGTACTTACGGGAGCCCCATAGACTTCTATGGGCCTGCCCGTGCCGTAATTACGGCCTGAAATAGGACATTTTCTCTATTTTTCAACGGCACGGGCTCCTTCCCGTAAGCATACGGGGAGGTACCCGTGGCCAAAAGAAGTCCATGGGCCCGTAAAAACGTGCCGTAATTACGGGCGTTTTTACGTTCGTGTGCATGGGGCCTGAGTCTGTAAAAATGAAAATCTATTTTTTTTTCTGAAGAAAATAGTAAAAAAAATGCAACCCAACATTTGTAAAGCAATGTCTCCCGATTACGGCAATATCCCATATATATATATATATATATATATATATATATATATAACCTATAAAGGGTCTTATATTGTTATATAGGTGGGGGCCATGTTATATATAGTGTGATACTATATGTATGTGTGTGCATATATATATATATATATATATATATATATATATATATATAGCTAGTATATATACTATGTATAAATTCATAGCAATACATATATACATACTATAAAACACTATATATAACATGGCTCTCACCTATATATCAATATAAATACCATATAAGGAAATTTTTATTAATATTTTTTTTTTTTCTTTCACACTGCCTCTGATCGCTAGTTCATGCGAAACAATATTACTGTTGCCTCTGCGATCCTCCTGAACTGACAGGAAGATCGCACATGTGCATGATGTGCATGGAAAGGGGTGGCGTCTGTAGAGTATTCAGTGCGCTTGCGCTGTTTCTGGGCGAGTCGGAAACCAGCACAAGCGCAGAAGAGGGGCCGGAAGTTCCGGCTCATTCAGGTATGGATGAGCTCAGTCTTCTACCTCTCCATGTTGCGCGCTACCAAGGACGAGGTCGGCGTGACATTGGGGGATTTAATTTTCTTCACCTGGGGGCGTGGCTTGCTGCAACTGGAGAAAGTGGCAGAAGGCCTGAAGACATTATATTATTAACCTCTTAAGGATGCAGCCTAGTTTTGGCCTTTAGGCTCAGAGACCTATTTTTCAAATCTGACATATTTCACTTTATGTGGTAATAACGTCGGAATGCTTAAACCTATCCAAGAGATTCTGAGATTGTTTTCTCGTGACACATTGGGCTTCATGTTCGTGGTAAAATTTGGTCGATATATTCAGTGTTTATTGGTGAAAAATTGCAAAATTTAGGGAAAATTTGGAAAAAATAGCATTTTTCAGAATTTAAATGCATCTGCTTGTAAAACAGACGGTTATACCACCCAAAATAGTTACTAGTTTACATTTCCCATATGTCTACTTTCAATTGGCATCATATTTTGAACATTCTTTTATTTTTCTTGGACGTTACAAGGCTTAGAACATAAACAGCAATTTCTCATATTTTTAAGAAAATATCAAAAGCCTTTCTTTTAAGGTACCTCTTGAGTTCTGAAGTGGCTTTGAGGGGCCTATGTATTAGAAACCCTGATAAAACACCCCATTTTAAAAACTAGACCCCTCAAAGTATTCAAAACAGCATTTAGAAAGTTTTTTAACCCTTCAGGCATTTCACAGGAATTAAAGCAAAGTGGAGGTGAAATTAGCAAATTTCATTTTTCTTGCTTAATTTCAATTTTATTAAATTTTTTTTTCTGTAAGACAGAAGTTTTTACCAGAGAAACACTACTAAATATGTATTGTCCAGATTCTGCAGTTTTTAGAAATGTCCCACATGTGGCTCTAGTGCGCTCGAGGAATAAAACACAAGCCCTAGAAGCAAAGAAGCACCTAGTGTATTTTGAGGCCTCTTTTTTATTAGAATATATTTTAGGCAGCATGCCAGGTTTGAAAAGGTGTTGAGGTGCCAAAACAGTAGGAATCCCCCAATAGTGACCCCATTTTGGAAACTACACGCCTCAAGGAATTCATTTATGGTTGTTGTTACCATTTTGACCGCACAGTTTTTTCACAGCACGTATTTGAATTGGGCTGTGAAATGAAAAAAATGTCATTTTTTTCCAATAAAATGTCATTTGTGATCAAAATTTCTTATTTTCACAGGGAACAAAATACCCCATTTGGTTGCCCAATTTCTCCTGAGTGCAGCAATACCCCATTTGTGGTGATAAACTGCCGTTTGGGCCCATGGGAGGGCTCAGAAGGAAAGGAGCGCTATGTGTTTGTTGGAGTCAAGATTTTGCTGGATTGGTTTTCGGGTGCCGTGTCGCATTTGCAGAGCCTCAGAGGTATCAAAGAAATGGAAACCCACCAGAAGTGACCCCATTTTGGAAACTACACCCCTCAAGGAATTCATTTATACGTGACCATTTAGACCCCACAGTTTCTTCACAGAACTTATTTGAATTGGGCTGGTGTCACGGACACAGGGTTTGTGGACCCACTAGGCCGCTCCGCCGTAGCGGGGAGGCTGCTGACCAGGTCACAGTCTAAGCAGAAGTAAATGGCAGACAGTAATGCTTGGGTACCTGAAATAGTCCGGATGGCTTCAGCACAGATGGAGGCAGGTGCGGCAAGTGGCGCCAGACGTGGCGGGCAGTATCCGATGAAGCGGTAGACACTTGACGTGGCAGATGGCACTTGACGTGGCAGATGGTACTTGACGTGGCAGATGGCATTTGACGTGGCAGATGGCACTTGACGTGGCAGAAGACACTTGAACGCATGTAGGCATAGGAACAATACGGAATACAGGAACGGTAACAGGGCACGGGTAACAGCTGGAACGGGAGACACTAAGGGACCATTTGCGAGACAGACTGGGAAAGACTAACAACGCTCAGGCAAGGATTAGAAGGCCAGGGGCCTTCTTATAGACCAGGAAATCGTGGCAGTTGATGGTGATGACTATTTCCTAATTGCGTGCGCTGGCCCTTTAAGGCCGGGCGCGAGCGTGCGCGCGCACCCTACGGGACCCAGCCGAACGGAGCGGAAGTGAGCGCTGGCATCTCCTAGGAGGGAGACGGAGGCCAGCGCTCACAGATCCATGGCTGCGGGCGTCGAAAGGTGAGTAAACCCAACGTCCCACGGCCATGGACGCTACAGTAGGGAATTTAAAAAAACTAATTTTTTTTCAAATAATATATCGTTTTAGCTCAAAAATTCTTATTTTCACAAGAAATAAAATACTCCAATTTGTTACCCAATTGTCCTGAGTGCGGCAATACCCCATTTGTGGTGATAAACTGCCGTTTGGGCCCATGGGAGGGCTCAGAAGGAAAGGACCACCATTTGGCCTACAATACCCTACATGTGGCTGTTATCAGCTGCCTGGGCACACAGCAGGGCCCAGAGGGGAAAGACGAGGGGGGATAAGCTGTGCGGAGTGCATCAGGGTAAGTCAAATTGGGGTAAATTATAAACCAAGGGATGTATGATAAATTTTAAAACACTCTTTCATACAGAGCTCTGGTTATTCGGGACACGTGTCACATTGATATATTGTGTCATCCCTTATCGCCCTCTTATAGCAGACTTTGCACCTCTTTTGACTTTTTCCCTTTATGCCAGTTTGGGGAACTTCTCCTGCAAAGTGTTGCCGCCCTGGTACGATGCGTGTGGCCCCTCTTCCAGAAGTACTTGGTGCCCCCCTTTCTTGGTCCCTAAAGATTAGGTTCTTGATAATCACCTCTTGAAATTCCAGGAAAGTTCCCGTCTGGCCTGCACATCGACGTAGCACGTACGCATTGTACAATGCCATCTGTATGATGTGCACGGCCAGCTTCTTATACCACACCGCATGGCGCTGTAGGGCTTCAGGACTTGATCTTACAAGTCCATCCCTCCCATGTACCTATTGTAGTCCAGGATGCAGTCTGGTTTGGGGGTGGCCTTTCCTTCGTATGTCCTAAATCTGTAGGTATACCCTGATGTACTCTCGCACAGTTTATACATCTTCACGCCATAACTTGCCCTCTTACCCGGCAGGTACTGGCGGAATTGAAGCCTCCGTTTAAAATGTACCAAGGACTGATCAATAGAAATACACTTCTCGGGGGTGTATGCTTGGGAAAACCGGGCACTGAAACGGTCTAATACGGGTCTCCGTTTATACAAACAGTCAAAACTGGGGTCATCTCGGGGTGGGCACGGCTCATTATCCATATAATGTAAGAAGCGAAGTATTGTCTAATTTATTTATTTTTTTAGGTTACAGTTCAGTTCTGAAGTTGCTTTGAGGGGCCCATATATTAGAAACCCCTATCAAACACCCCATTTTAACAACTAGACCCCTCAAAGTATTCACAACAACATTTAGAAAGTTTATGAACCCTTTATGTGTTTCACAGAAATTTAGAGCAAAGTAGACGTGAAATTTACAGTTTGTTTTTTTGTCAGAAAATCCTCTTTATACCATTTTTTTTATAACACAAAAGGATTTATCAGAGAAACGCAACTTAATACGTATTGCCCAAATGCTGCAGTTTTGAGAAATATCCCACATGTGGCGCTAGTGCACTACTGGACTGAAGCACTGGCCTCCAAAGCAAAGGAGGACCTTGTGGATTTTGAGGCCTCTTTTTTATTAGGCACCATGTCCGGTTTGAAGAGGTCTTGTGGTGCCAAAACATTGGAAACCCCCCAAAAGTGACCCCAATTTGGAAACTAGACCCCTTGAGGAATCCATTGTAGTTTTCTTGGGGTGCATGCGGCTTTTTGATCAGTTTTTATTCTATTTTTAGGTGGCGTGGTGACTAAAAAACAGCAATTCTACTATTGTTTTTTTATTCTATTTTTTTTTACAGCGTTCACCGTGCGCTAGAAATGGCATATTCACTTTATTCTGCGGGGCGATACGATTACGGCGATACCCTATGTTTATAGTTTCTTTTTTATGTCTTATGGCGTTTGCACAATAAAATAAGTTTTGTAAAAAATCATTCACTTTTTGTGTTACCTTATTCTAAGAGCCAGAACTTTTTTATTTTTCAATCAATAAAGCCGTGCGAGGACTTATTTTTTGCGTAACTAACTGTAGTTTCGATCAGTACCATTTTTAGGTACATGCGACTTTTTGATCTCTTTTTGTTCCATTTTTTGGGAGGTGAAGTGACCAGACAATTGTGATTGTGGTACGGTTTATTATTATTTTCTTTTACGGCGTTCATCACGCGGGATAAATAACGAAATAATTTTGTAGTTCAGGCCGTTACGGACGCGGCGATACTTATTATGTATAGTTTATTTGTTTGTTTATATATTTTTATTAATAATAAATGACTGATAAGGTAAAAAGGGGGATTTTTACTTTTAATACTTTTAAAACTTTTATTTTCTTAATTTTACACATCTTTTTTTTTTTACTTCATTACTTTGTCCCACTAGGGGACTTGGGGGCAGGAGGCCCTGATCGCAATTCTAATACACTGCACTACATGCGTAGTGCAGTGTATTAGAACTGTCAGCTACTCACTGACAGCAAGCATAGTGGGTCCTGACTTTGTCAGGACCCACTAGGCTTCCGTCTATGGCATAGCCGGACGCCATTGTTTGGTGTCCGGTTGCCATAGTCACCATCGCCGGCCGCTATCGTGTAGCAGGCCGGCGATGGGAGCTTAACCCCTAAAAAGCCGCGATCTCTATAGAACGCGGCTTTTAAGGGGTTAATCAGCGGGGACACAGCGATCAGTCCCCGCTGTAGGAGCTGTGACAGCTGCTGTACAAGACAACAGCTGTCACATCTCCTGTATGTGTCGGGAGGACGGCCGAAACGGCCGTTACTCCCGAGACGTACTATTAGGTCATGGAGCGCGAACGATACAGCTACCATGACCTAATAGTACGTCCAGGAGCGGGAAGGGGTTAAGTAGCTTGTTTTGCCTTAATCCACATATTAGAAGTTTTTACTTGTAAACTGGACAACCCCTTTAACCCCTTCCCGACATCCGCCGTATATATACGGCGCTGTCGGGAAGGGGTTTCCGCAAACTGCAGTACAGTTACGTCAGGGTGATGGTGCGGGCTCAGAAGCGGAGCCCGCACCATCACCGCGGGTTGACAGCTGTATTATACAGCTGGCACCCTTCTGTAACGGCCAGGACCGGAGCTATTGTCCGATCCGGCTGATTAACCCCTCAGATGCTGTGCTCAATAGAGTGCGCAGTATCTGAGGGGTTTTTACTCGATCGGCAACCCAGCGACGCAATCGCTGGGTTGCTTTGGCAACTGGTGCCAAAATAATGGCCTCCGTGTCTGGCTTGTACGGAAGCAAATGAGGACCGCCTCCTGGAATAAGAAAGAATACAGTTTATCAGTGCAACAACGGCCTGCACATATATAATTGCTTCACAGTGTACCACACATCTATGTATAATTGTATTATTATACCCTCTTATTGTGCCCTTATGTACTCCACACAGCTTAGATATGCCCCCCACATTATAAACTGAAATACCAGTAATACTCAAACAAAACTGCAAAAAAACCTGTGGCGTCAAAATGCTCACTATACCCCTAGATAGCTTTCTCAAGGGGTGCAGTTTCCAATATGGGGTCACTTGTGTGGCTTCTCCACTGCTATGTCCCTTTGGGGGCTTTGCAAATGCGACTTGGCCTCCACAAACCATTCCTGCTAAATTTAAGCTCCAAGAGCCAAATGGCGCTCTTTCCCTTCTCAGCCCTGCCCTGTGTCCAAACAGCCGTTTAGGACCACATTTGGGGTATCATTTTACTCTGGAGAAATTGCTTACAAAATGTTGTGGGGCTTTTTCTCCTTTTAGTCCTTGTGGAAATATTTTTTTTTTAGCTAAACCTACATTTACTTGGAAAAAAAAAATGTAGATTTTCATTTTCACGGCCTAATTGCAATAATTTCTGCAAAAAACATGTGGCGTCAAAATGCTAACTATACCCCTAGATAAATTCCTCGAGGGGTGTAGTTTCCCAAATGGGGTCACACTGTTTTGGCACCACAAGAGCTCTTCAAACCTGACATGGTGCCTAAAATATATTCTTAGAACAAGAAGGCCCCAAAATTCACTAGGTGCTCCCTTGCTTCTGAGGCCTTTTCTTCAGTCCATAAGCACACTAGGGCCATATGTGGGATATTTCCTAAAACTGCACACACTGGGAAATAAATATTGAGTTGAGTTTCTTTGGTTAAACCTTCTGTCTTACATAAAAAAAATCCACCAAAAATGAATTTCTGCAAAAAAAAAAGTCAATTTCAACTCTACTTCGCTTTAACTCTTGTGAAACGCCTAAAGGGTTAAGAAACTTTCTAAATATTTTAAATACTTTGAGGTGTTCTTTTTTTAAAATTGGGTGACTTATTGGGAATTACTATATATATATATATATATATATATATATATATATATATATATATATATATATATATATATATATATATATATATATAAAATGAGGCCCTCAAAGCCACTTCACAACTGAACTGGTCCCTGAAAAAATTGCCTTTTACATTTTTGAGAAATTGCTACTAAAGTTCTAAGCCTTGTAACGTACTAGAAAAATATAAAGGTGTTCAAAAAACATTGCCAGTCTAAAGTAGACATTTTGGGGATTCTAATTAGCAACTATGTTGTGTGGTTTAACTGCCTGTCTTGCAAACACGTACATTTAAATTTCGAAAAATTTTAATTTTTCGCTAAATTCTTGTTTTTCACAATTAAATACTGAATTTATCGAGCAAATTTTGCCAGTAACAGAAAGTCCAATATGTCACGAGATAACTATCTCAAAATCGCTTGGATAGGTAAAAGCATTCCAAAGTTATTACCACATAAAGTGACACATGTCAGATTTGAAAATTAAGGCTGTCAAAGGTCTAAAGTGGCCGCAGCAGGAAGGGGTTAAATAACAATAAAAAGAAGAGGGCCCAATACTGACCCTGTGGAACCCCACTGGTATTTGTGACCCACAACTGTGACCCACTCTGAAGATTTAACATTTATAACCACCCTCTGTGTTCTATCAATGAGTCAGTTGTTCACCCAATTACACATATTTTCCCCCAGTCCCAGCATTCTCATTATATATACCAACCTTCCACAGCCTTAGGCTGGATTCACACGAGCGTGTGCCTTTTGCGCACGCAAACAACGCAGCGTTTCGCCTGCGCAAAAGTCACTTGACAGCTCCGTGTGGCAGCATCATATGGTGCATGGCTGCGTGCTTTTCGCGCAGCTGCCATCATTATGACACTCCATTTGGGTGTTTGTAAACAGAAAAGCACATGGTGCTTTTCTATTTTCATTCATCCTTTTGACAGCTGTTGCGCGAATCACGCTGTTCGCTCGGAAGTGCTTCTGTGTGACATGCGTGGTTTTCACGCACCCACTGACTTCAATGGGTGCGTGATGCGCGAAAAACGCTCAAAGAACGGACATGTCGTGACTTTTATGCAGCGGATTAACGCTGCGTAAATATCACGCACATGTCTGCACGGCCCCATAGACTAATATAGGTCAGTGCACGGACGTATATCCCGTTCGTCTGAATAAGCCCTTACCAAGGTACAGTTTAGAACTTACCTCCTCATAGAAGCTAATCGGATTGGTTTGACAGGACTGATCCCTTATAAACCCATGCGGATGCTGCGTTAACAGTTTATTTGCATTTGCTCTGTTTTGGCCTTGCTAAATTAAGTGGCTTGTATATCAAGTGGAGTTACTAAACCGGATTGGTTTGCGGGGTTCCTGTGCGTGAAACTGTGTTTGATATATAAATTGAGTGCTTACTAATAGAAGTTAGCAAAACTGACACAATTTAAAACCCTTTTTTACCTTTTTATCTTCTGTCCTGCTGTGCAGCTGACAAGGGGGAGGGGTTAACTGCTCTCAGGTGATATAAATTAGCCTGCAGGACTCAGTTTCAGCTTGCTGTTATTTGGGCTTGCTGGACTAAGTGGCTTGTGTAACAAGTGGAGTTACTAAACCGGAGTTTAAAAGAGGAGTTAAAGTCCCTGTAAGTACTCTTCTTTTCTTTTAATTTAACAATTGTTCACTATTTTTTTTGTAACTGGGATAATGGACAGCAAGATTGAAGAAATCCAGTGCACGGTTTGCCACATGTATGCACGACTGGAGCAGGAGATGTGGCAGATGTGAACATGTTATTCACCTGAATGCGAGCGCATTAGAGATGTGAAGGAGCAAAATTCAATATTGAGAGCGATAGACAATTTGGAGCGGAGCATGCTGCTCATAGAGCACGCAGTAAGTGGAGTAGACCTGGAGGGTGAAGACATGGGTCAGCAGGACCAGGAAAGTAGCTGGGTTAATGTAGTTAAGGACAGTAGAAAGGGGTCTAAGAAAAGGAAGGCCAATCCTGTTTCTGATATATTCCAAGCAAAATTGCCAAGTTGGGTGATGATGCGAGGGTGTCGGTCTCAGAAATGGCAGGACCAGTGGATACTGATCTCCCTAACAGCCAGGAGAACAGCCCAGCTAGTAGTCGGTGGGATGGTAATGCAGGTAAGACAAGACAATTGGTGGTAGTAGTAGGAGATTCTATTATCAGGAAGACGGATAGAATAATTTGTCGCCAAGACCGCCTCAACCCAATGGTTTGCTGTCTCCCTGGTGCCAGGGTTCGGCATGTGGTGGAACGGGTGGACAAATTGCTGGGAGGGTCTGGTGGTGACCCAGCTGTCGTGGTCCATGTGGGAATCAATGACAGAATACATAGTAGGTGGAGGAGCCGTAAGAATAATTTTAAAGAACTAGGCTACAAGCTGAAGGGAAGGACCTCCAAGGAAGTATTCTCTGGAATACTTCCTGTACCATGCGCATCACAGGAAACCCTGGCGGGAGCTCAGTGAGTTAAATGCATGGCTTAAAGGGAATGTGTCGCTAGAAATTTTTTTATTTTTTTTCCAGTTAAACAGTTAGTATATAAATGATTACACATTGTTTTATTTTTTTTACATTTTTTCACAAGTCAGGAAATATTATAAATTAGATTTTAATTTATAACATTTCCATGTGCTGGTCACTAGAGGGAGCAATTACCAAAACTGCAGCATTGGCAATGTGGTAAAGCAACCTCATTGCTTTATGCTGCAAATTTGGAGTAGACACACTCGCTCTAGTATCCTCACACAATCCCCCCTCCTTTATCCTGGCTAGTGCCAGGAGAAAGGAGGGGGTTGAATGTTCAAACTTCCTACACTGTGTGCCGCCATTTTCTGAGCGAATGCACAGTGTAGGACGATTAGATACAGTCGTAATCAGAGAGTATAACAAACATAACTTACCTGCTCCTTCCGCCGCTGCCGGAGGCTCCTAGTCCTTGCGTCTGCGCTGCCTTGAACATATGGCCGGAAGCCGCGACCGAAAGTCGTCATCTTACTGTCCGGCCGTGGCTTCCGGTCCACATGAAAATGGCGCCGGATGTCGCTCTACCAAAGACCTTCCTTTTGGCCTGTGTGGGAGCGGCGCATGCGCCGTTCCCACACAGACGGCGTACGCTATAGTGAATGGAACGGCTCCCGTTCGCATTCTCTATGGGGATGTATGTGCCGTATTCCATCTCTGTATGTATCGTTAATCGACACATACAGAGATGAAAAAAAAAAATGGCAGCCCACATAGAGAAGTAAAAGAAAGAAAAAAGTTAAAAGTACAACACAAAAACACAAATAAATAAAATTTATTTTAATGACATACTAAAAGCAATGTTATATATATATATATATATATATATATATATATATATATAAAAATATATATATATGTGTGTGTGTGTATATATATATATATATATATATATATATATATATATATATATATATATATATATATATATATATAAAGAAAATTGTGACACCTTCCCTTTAAGTCTTGGTGTAGAGGAGAAGGCTTTGGGTTCCTAGAGCACTGGGCTCACTTTTCATTGGGGTACACACTGTATTCTGCAGATGATTTGCACCTAAATGGAAGGGGGTCCACTGTGCTGCGGGAGAGAATTCTTGCTGGGGTGGCGGAGTATTTAAACTAGGGCTGAGGAGGGAGGTCAATGTGGAAAATAAAGGGGTAGTTAGGTTAGAGAGGGGTCAGACTATTGGTGGGACGAGAAATAAACTGTGGGGAGAGGACTAGGCAACAGGATAGGGAGATCCTTTTGTTACAAAACCGCAATGAAAACAAAAATGCCCAAATAATGTCAAATAAGTAATAAATAATCACATTTCTGATACTGAAAGTGAAAAATTGAAAGGCAAGTTAAAGTGTATGTTCACAAATGCCAGAAGTCTAGCAAGTAAAATGGGGGAGCTGGAGGCCTTGGTACTGGAGGAACATATAGATATAGTTGGTGTTGCTGAAACCTGGCTGGACTCTTCACATGACTGGGCTGTAAATCTACAGAGTTTTACACTTTTTCGGAAAGACAGGGCAAATAGGAAATGCGGTGGTGTATGTCTGTATGTGAGAAGTGATATGAAGGTGAATGTGAAAGAGATAATAGTGGTTGACGATTGTGAGGAGGTTGAAACCTTGTGGGTGGAATTACAAAGGGAGGCAAACACTGAAAAAAATACTTTTCACGTAATCTATAGACCCCCCAATATAACTGAGGAGGTAGAGGGTCAGCTATATAAACAGATGGAGCGGGCTGCACAGGCTGGTGCTGTAGTCATAACGGGAGATTTTCCAATTCAAATTTTTTTTTATTTGTTTTAATACAAACATTTATC
Organism: Rhinoderma darwinii; assembly: GCF_050947455.1. NCBI lineage: Eukaryota > Metazoa > Chordata > Amphibia > Anura > Rhinodermatidae > Rhinoderma > Rhinoderma darwinii. Next base: position 63,519,888 of record NC_134689.1, read on the forward strand.
AAGACATTCTGAGAAAATGTGTCCTCAGAATAAAAAGAACATTACAAATAGGGCACAGCCCAAAGAGAAGGATAGACATCGCATCCTATGAAGAGCACACAGTACGCCAGCCTTCTGAGTAATCATACCTGGAAGGAACATTGCTTAAAAGTAAAGGAAAAGAATCATAAAATAATTAATCGACTTCCTACACATCCTATAATGTGCTGGCTACATCATGTGAGCAATAACACAGGAAGCAATGACCCCTCAAAGTAGACACAAGAAAGAAAGAAAGAAAGAAAGAAAAGGGTGGATAGAATAGGAGACACACAAAGGCAAGGGAAAGACACCTCTCCACAGTCCCCTCTTAGATGAAGTCTCATGAGGGCGGATAGGTACTAGGCGTCAAGCCACTACAGTATGGTATGTGGTAGAAGAGAGAAACAGAAGCCATTGAGACCAAATATCTGTATATCGTGCAGAGGCCGCCGGGGATTGAGCCAGGAGGAGTTCCATACGCTGTATCAGGGCAACCTCCTGAAACCATTAATCGAACAGTGGGGGAACTGCCGTTTTCCATTTGCGGGGGATAACCGATTTGGCCGCATCAAGGAGTTGCCTAACCCTGGAGCGTTTGTAACTGAGTAGTGGCATAGGGAACATAAACAAAAGGGCTGCCTCGGGAGAACTGGGGACCGAGACCCTAGAGACTTCCAGTATTATTTTAAGTGCTGCCTCCCAAAATCTCAGCAAGGAGGGGCAACTCCACCAAATATGAGACATAGATCACCCCAACGCCCCACATCGCCAACACGTGTCAGGTACAGACGGGTACCACTTATTTAGGGCAGAAGGTACCCGATAGATAACGGGAGATTTTAATTACTGGGATATTAATTGGTGTCATGGTTCGGCTTCATCTGTAAAGGGGAGAAATTTCCTTAACCTGTTGCAGGAAAATTTTATGGGCCAGTTTGTGGAAGACCCGACTAGTGGTGAAGCTACCGTGTTTCCCCGAAAGTAAGACAGTGTCTTACTTTCTTTTTATCCCCAAAAGCCCCACTATGTCTTACTTTCGGGGTATGTCTTATATTAGAAAAAAATTGTCGAATTTTTTGCACTTTACTTTATTATTTTTTTATTACTATGGTCTGTCCCTCAAAGGTCAAAAAAGACCTTTGGGGAACTTTATATATATTTTTTTCTTTCTTTTACACCATCTTTTCCCCTGTAACTGGAGCTGCACAGCAGCCCCAGTTACAGGGGAAATCAGCCCTCTCATAGTGACGATTGTCACTAATAGGGCTGTGCTGGGTCTTGTTAGACACAGCAGCAGCCTGCCACTAACGGGACCCGGCGATCATGTGACCTGTCACATGATCACCGGGAGGAATAGAGACAGCGCCGCTGCTGCTGTCTCTATTCCTATACACAGCGTTCATTGAACGCTGTGTAAAAACACATCGGAGAAGACAGAAGCAGCTAAAGCTGCTTCTATCTTCTCCTCCGGGTCCCCGGCAGTCACTGACAGCCGGAGACCCGACATTCAGCTGCCCGATCGCGCGGGCAGCAAGTTAAAACCCGAGCCGTAAAAAGTCTATGGCTCGGGTTTTAAGGAGGAGGCGGCATTGACAAGTGCTGGGGGTGACGTATGGAGAGGGGGGCGGCGCGGAAGTGGGCAGGAGGCGGCAATACCCCGTGTTTCCCCGAAAGTAAGACATATGTCTTACTTTCGGGGTACGGCTTATATTAGCCGACCCCCCTGAAACCCCCGATACGTCTTACAATCGGGGGTGTCTTACTATCGGGGAAACACGGTATGTTGGATCTGGTCACTTCTAATAATGCAGAGCTTGTTGGGAATGTCAATGTTCGTGATTACCTTGGTAACCGTGATCACAATATAGCTACATTTTACCTATACTGTAAAAAACAAACAGGCTGGGAGGGCAAAACCACTTAATTTTAAGAAGGCCAATTTTCCCAGGATGAGTGCTGCAATTCAGGATATAGACTGGGAACAACTAATGTCAAATAATGGTATAAATGGGAGATCTTTAATTATACAAAGTAGATTTTTAGTGCAAAATTTTATTCCTATAGGTAACAAGTATAAACGACTAAAATTAAACCCCACATGGCTTACACCTTCTGTTAGAAGGGCAAGATATGACAAAAAAAGGGCATTTGAAATACACAAATGTGAGGGTACAGCTGTAGCCTTTGGTAATTATAAAGCGCTTAATAAAATCTGGAAAAAGGTAATAAAATCAGCAAAAATACAAAATGAAAGGCAGATGGCCAAGGATAGTAAAACAAATCCCAAAAAGTTTTTCAAGTATGTAAATGCAAAAAAGCCAAGGTCTGAACATGTAGGACCCCTAAATAGTGGTAATGGGGAGTTGGTCACAGGGTATCAAGAGAAGGCAGAGGTACTAAATAGGGTCTTTAGCTCTGTATATACAACAGAAGAAAGAGCAGCTGATGTAGCCAGTACCAGTTATGTTAATATATCAGTTGATATACTGAATTGGCTGAATGTAGATATGATTCAAGCCAAGTTAAATAAAATATATGTACACAGGGCCCTGGGACCAGATGTGTTACACCCTAGAGTTGTTAAAGAGCTTAGATCGGTTATTTCTGTCCCCCTCTTCATAATATTTAGAGATTCTCCAGTGACCTAGTGCCGAGGGACTGGTGCAGGGCAAATGTGCCTATTTTCAAAAAGGGCTCTGTCTTCCCCGGATAATTATAGACCAGTAAGCTTAACAACCATCGTGGGGAAAATGTTTGAGGGACTATTAAGGGACTATACAGGATTATGTGACAAAAATCATATTATAAGTGACAGCCAGCACGATTTTACAAAAGAAAGTTGTCAAACCAACCTGATTTGTTTTTATGAAGAGGTGAGCAGCAGCCTTGACAGAGGGGCCACTGTGGATATAGTGTTTTTGGACTATAAGGACTATAGGTTTAGAAAGTATAGTTTGTAATTGGATTGAGAATTGGCTCAAGGACCGTATCCAGAGAGTTGTGGTCAATGATTCCTACTCTGAATAATCCCCGGTTATAAGTGGTGTACACCAGGGTTCAGTGCTGGGACCACTATTATTCAACTTATTATTTTTTTTTATAAATTCTTTTATTTTCGATTTTCTACAAACAAAATACGGTAATGCCAAAAGTATATGCATCCATAGTATACATCGGCACGCAGGCCAGCATAAGTGTTCAGAATGAATGACAAATGAACAATAAGGAAAATGTTAGACAATAAATGGAGCAAACCCCATGCATCCTGGACCTGCAGACATGCACAAAGGCCCGAGGATAAACCTATCCTAAGGAGAAAAGGGAGAGAGAAAAAGAAGAGAGAGGAAATGACAGAGAGAGGAAAGGAAGGGAGGAGAACCAGCATTGTCCTCTAGGCAACAGAAACAGATTTAAGAGGCCACTATGTTCCTGAACTCCGCTGAAGATTGGAACCTGACCTAATGATACCAAGTCTTAAGGAACTTGGCGTGGGTGCCACTCATGGATGCCGTGAGATCCTCCATCCTCATGATCTCCTGTATCTTACTAAACCACAAGCTGATCGACGGCGCACTGGTTTGTCTCCACAGTGCTGGAATGCATGCCCTAGCCGCATTCACCAGGTGGCGGACCACGGAACGACGATATGTGAACAACGGAACCTCGCATAGATGGAGCAAGAAGAAGGCCGGCGTACACGGGAGCGGGAAATCCGTGAATTTGGAGGAGATACGCCACACCTCTGACCAGAATGCTGTCAGCCTCGGGCAGTCCCAAAAAACATGCAAAATCGTGCCCACCTGGTCACCACATCTCCAACACAGCGGCGAGAACGCCGGGATCATTGCGTGCAATCTGGAAGGCACCCTATACCAACGCGTTAAGTTCTTAAATCCCACCTCCTGATACCTGCTGGCCATGGATGATTTATGTGTCATAGTGTACACCCGATCTTGTTGTTCAGCTCTGAGTGTGATTCCTAAGTCCCTCTCCCAGTGGAGCAGATAAGCAGGTGTGGGAAGGGTGGATGGGGAGATCAGTAGGGTATATAGTCTGGATAGGGAATGACGCAATGAGCCACTACCTACGCAAGGAGCTCAAACAGGGTTTTGTCCCATGCATGTTCCGCAGGGTTAGGAAAGGACGCAAGAAAATGTCTCAATTGAGTGACCTGCCAAGGAGTGAGAGGAAGAGGTTCCGTCAGAGACGCTAATTGCGGACCAGTCATCCAGGTCTCCCCATGTAGGTAATGGGAAGCGTGAGCCCTACCTGCCTGCAAACGGCCCCTGAATGGACCCCCCTCCCGCCCCGGAGGAAACGCCGGGTTGCCCAAGACTGGGAACATGGGGGACGGAAAAGGGGAGACCTCTTTCCGGGTAAAGACCTGAGACGCAGCCGCCAGGGAGGGTCCATTCGTCGGGTGTGTCTGCGCCAATAGAAGGGTATCCCTGCCCAACCAAGGCAGGGCCTGCAGAGGAACTGCCATAAATGACTGCTCCATCGATACCCACTGTTTGACCTCCGTGTGGCGGAACCAATCCAGAATGCGCGACAAGTGCGAAGCCTGATGGTAGGAGACAAAGTCTGGGAGCCCCACTCCCGCTTCGCTCTTAGAGCGAAAAAGCGTGGAGCGGGCTATACGGGCCGGTTTCCCCACCCAAATAAAGCGGTGGAGTAAGGACAACAATGCTTGAAAGAAGGTACGGGGGATGTGGATCGGCAGGGCCTGGAAGAAATACAAAATCCGCGGTAGGATGCTCATTTTAAAGATTGCACATCTGCCGAACCACGTGAAGGTGCCCTTCGTCCAGGAATCCAAATCGCTCTTTATACGTTGAATGAGAGGAGGATATTTAACTGCATAAAGGCGAGATAGATCCCTGGAAAGCTGGACTCCCAAGTATTGGAGCGAGTCTCTAGCCCACTTAAAGGAGAAGGACCCCGACAGTTCGTCTACCAGGGACTGCGGCAAAGATACATTAAGAGCCTTCGACTTCTGATAGTTAATTTTGAAATTAGACAGTTACGAATATCTACTCATCTCTGCCATGAGGTTGGGCAAGGAGATCCTGGGTGTGGTGAGAAAGAATAGAAGGTCGTCCGCATATGCAGCAACCTTATGGGACCTTCCACCCACTAACACACCCGCTATGTCCGGATTAGAGCGAACCCGACAAAGGAAGGGCTCCAGGGACAAAATAAAAATCAAGGGAGACAGGGGGCAACCCTGCCGCGTGCCGTTGGATATAGTAAGCGGGGAAGAAAGGGTACCATTGACCTTAACCCGGGCAGAAGGAGATGAGTAGAGGCTCGAAATCCATTGCATCATGTGAGAACCCAACCCAATATGCCGCAAAGTGGCCAACATAAAGTCTCAATCGACCCTGTCGAAGGCCTTCTCCGCATCCGTGGACAGTAAAAGCGTGGGCAGAGCCGAGGCAGCCGCGTGATAAATCAAGTTAATTGCCCTAGTGGTGTTGTCCCTAGCTTCCCTAAGGCATGAAGCCCACCTGATCGTAGTGGATCATACTGTGGAGGAGGGGGGTAATCCTACGGGCCAAGATCTTTGCAAACAGCTTAAGATCTACATTTAGCAATGAAATTGGGCGGTTATTTTGGCAGCTGGAGGGATCCTTCCCGTCCTTGTGTATCACCGTGATGTATGCCCTCAGAGCATCCTGAGGGAGAGAGCGCCCCTCCGTGAGAGAGTTATAGGCTTGTAGGAAATGGGGAGCTAGGAGGTCTGAGCAGACCTTGTAATATTGAATGGGCAGACGATCTGGACCTGGCGCCTTCCCCACCGGCGAATCCTTCAGGGCCCAGGACCACTCCTCTGGGGAGATAGGCTCCTCCAAGGCTACGATAGCTTCCTGCGGGATACTTTTCATCCCCGAGGAGCGGAGATATGCCTCCAATTGCTCCCGTCGGTTCCCCCCATCTGCGGAAGGAGAGGCCCGAGGGAGATTGCAGAGGGAGTGGTAATACTCCCGGAAGGCCTCAGAGATATCCTGGGGGAGGTGCAAGCTCCCAACTCCGGGGGCCTGTACGTGAGGTACGTAGGTACTGGAACGAGTTTTCCGAAGTGCCCGTGCAAGAGTCTTGCCTGGTTTGTTACTAAATTCGTAGAAATGTCGCCTACACTTTACCAGGGATGCCCTGGCCTTGGCAAGACAAAGAGAACGAACGTGAATACGCAACTGCCCCAGCTCCGCCCCCACAACCCGATCCAGAGAGGCTTTGTGGAACTGCTCCAGGAGGTGTATGCGGGATAATAGGTCACACAAGTGTGCAGTCCGCTCCTTTTTAAGTTTTGATCCGATCCGAATGAAGGGGCCGCGAATCACACACTTATGCGCCTCCCAAACACTGAGCGGAGCCACATCTTGAGAAACATTCGTGGCAAAATACTCCCGGAGATCCCTATGTATTTAAGAAACCACCGTCGAATCCTGCAGGAGCGAGTCATTCAACCGCCACTGCCAGGAGTGAGGGTGAGCCGATGGGAGACAGAGAGTGAGAGTAATGAGGGCGTGGTCCGAAAAGGTAATGTCATCAATATAAACTGTGGAGAGGTCGGATAAATGGGAGTGGCGAAGAAAGAAGTAGTCCAGTCTGGTGTATGTGTTGTGGGGGCCGAAAATAAATTGTAATCTTTTGTCGTCGGGTGCATGAGCCTCCATGTATCTACCAGTTGGTGTTCATGTAACAACCGACGTATACGGCGGTGTGCAGACCTGGGTAAAGACGAGTGCCCACGCGAGGAATCTATTGTCGGATCTAAAGTAAAGTTCAGATCCCCCCCCTAGTATGAGAGTGCCTTCCAGAAAACCATCCAGCTCCGTCAAGACCCTTTCCAGAAAGGCAACCTGACCAGTGTTAGCGAGATAGTATGAAGCCAATGTGAACAATGTGTTAGCCAACCTACCCTTCACGAAGAGAAACCTTCCCGATCCATCCGAGCGAGTCTCCACGTGCTCCCATGGAAGAGAACGCAAGATCAAAATGGAGACCCCTTTTGTCTTGGAGTCCTGCGAGGCACTGTGATACCCCTCCGTATAGTGAGAGTCCGTCAACCGTGGTATGCTATCCAGTGAGTTTCCTGGAGAAACGCCACTTGCGCTTTCTTTTTCCAGAGAAGACGGAGGATGGAGGATCTCTTCTCTAGGATGTTCAGGCCCTGTGCATTCAGGGAAACAACTGTGACGTTAGACATGTGGAACAAAAGAGGGAAGACAGAAAGGGGAAGAAAAGAGGAGAAGAGAGAGAGAGAAACTCCCGTAGACAGGGAAGAAATATCCAGAAAGAGGAACAATACTGCCCCACTAACAGCGGCGTACAAAACCCCTAAACAATACTTCGCGTATTATGTCGTTCCCAGGAGAAATCACCCCCTGAACGCGACACAACAGCACGGAAATCTAGTGGGGAACGTATAATAACAGAGGTGCAAAGAGGTGATCCCCCTAGGAGTTACCACTAAAATGAAATTTAACTGCTAGAAGCACAAAAAGGAACGAACCGGAACCCCGGACTCAACCGGCTAACTATTACGGGCGGATGGAGTCTCCCGGTCCCCGACCGCGGGAAAGCTGGAAGTGAAGATGAGGATCCCCTGAGACATTTACCCCAGACCCAATAAGCTGAGCCCACTGACCCATACATGTTCCCCCCTCGGTCCGGCATCTGCCCCTCCCGTAGAACACTGAAAAGAAAAAGGGTTAAACACTCATAGTATGCAGGCCCCAACCGAAACCCCTACGGAAAGAGAAATAAACTAGACGTCCGGACGTGGGCTCTACGGGATGAGCGCCGTCCAGGTGCCCGTTGCTCACGTGGTCCATCTCCTGAGATGAGGCAGAGGTGGGCGCACAGGATCCGGGTAAGGACCACCTCTAGGAAAGAACGATGGCGGTGGCTCTGTCCAATCCGGGAGCCACACTGGGGAGATCTCTAGAAAGCGAAAGGCATCTTCCAAGTCCTCCGGGGAGCGTACGGCAAATTATTGCCCCTGGCAGCGGAGAATAACGTGGAAGGGATGGCCCCATCTGTAGGAAGCGCCCGCCTCTTTGGTAGCCTCCAACAGGGGGCGAATCACCCTACGCATGTGTAGGGTCAGTCTGGAGATGTCCGGCAAGATGGTCACCTCAGAGCCCTGGAAAGGAATGGCCGCCTTCTCCCATGCTCTCCGTGCAATGTCCTCTTTTTGTTCATAAAAGTGCACCCTGCAAATGACATCTCGCGGGCGGTTACCTTCCCTGTTCCGAGGGCCCGCTAGACGATGCACCCTATCCATTTCAATGGCCATATCGCGTGGTCTGTCCATGAGCTTATTAAAGTTATGAGTTACGGCATCATATAACCCCTCTGGCGGCACAGATTCTGAGATGCCCCTCAACTTCAGATTATTCCGCCTCCCCCTGTTCTCCACATCATCTAGGTGCAGTGAGAAGTCCTGCATTTGGGTAGATTGGGTGTCCAAAGTCTGAGACCGAGATGTCCGTAGTATGAACAGAGTTCTGGCGCTCCAATGCATCCACCCGTGCGGTTAATAAGCGTATGTCTTGAGACACCACCCCTATGGCCCGGTCATGCTTCTCTTCCAGCCGGGAGAGGCGGTTGCTTAAATCTGATTTTGTGGGCAATGCCCGCACCATTTCCCACAGCTCTGCTAGGGTCCGTTCCATGGAGGGGGGGCCCGTAGATGGGGCAGGGTGGGGGTCCCCCAGGTCAGTAGATGGGGTGAGTGGGCCCCTCAATATGGCAGGTGTTCCCTGACTGAGGTGCAGCCAGTCCACTGGAGGAGAGTGCAGGGTCGCGGTGGCAGAAAATGGCACCTGAACCGCCGCGCCTTGTAATGCCCGGCGGCCATCTTCCTTTCCGGACACAGGCTGGGACAGCGGGGGGAGGGGAGCAGCAGCTATCCCCGGAGGAACCAACACCGACATGGCCCCTTCACACTGACCTACCTCCGGAGACGAAGGAGGGCCGTGGAGAAGCCCCGTCGCGGCTGGAGCGGAGGATAGACTCTTGTGGTGCCAACTTTTAGTCATCCCGCCGCTGGAGCAGGTAAGTGAGCCCGTGGTAGGAGAATGAAAGTGGTGTGGGTCCGGAGCTCCTGGTGTACACGTCCTCACACCGCCATTGAAAAGCCACGCCCCCCTCAACTTATTTATTAACGATATAGAGGATGGGATTAATAGCACTATTTCTATTTTTGCAGATGACACCAAGCTATGTAATATTGTTCAGTCTATGGAAGATGTTCGTAAATTGCAAGCGGATTTGAACACACTGTTTGGCAATCCACTTGGCAAATGAAGTTTAAAATGTAGATAAATGTAAAGTTATGCATCTGGGTACCAACAATCTGCATGCATCATAGGTCTTAGGGGGAGCTACACTGGGGGAGTCACTTGTTGAGAAGGATCTTGTTGTACATGTAAAGCATAAATTAAATAACAGCATGCAATGTCAATCAGCTTCTACAAAGGCCAGCAAGATATTGTCGTGTATTAAAAGAGGCATGGACTCGCGGGACATGGATATAATATTACTACTTTTAAAAACATTAGTGAGGCCTCATCTAGAATATGCAGTTCAGTTCTGGGCTCCAGTTCATAGAAAGGATGCCCTGGAGTTGGAAAAAATACAAAGAGGAGGAACGAAGCTAATAAGGGGCGTGGAGAATCTAAGTTATGAGGAAAGATTAAAATAATTAAACCTATTTAGCCTTAAAAAGAGACGACTAAGGGGGGACATGATTAACTTATATAAATATATGATATAAATTGTTTTGCCTATATAAATATATGAATGGGACATACAAAAAATATGGAGAAAAAAATGGTTCAACCTGCAGAGACGACAAGCCTTCTTTACTGTGAGAACAGTAATCCCAACGTAATGTAGGCGCAGCCGTAATGGAGAGAGCGCATGACAAGGTGGTTTGGGTTTTAGGCTATTAAGTTCGAGGCTATGTATATAGGGATTTAAAGGGTTAACCCTTTAGTGACCGACCCATCGTGTTTCTACGTCGGTCACTAAAGGGCCTTATTCAGATGCCATAGACTTTTTACGTCGCGGCATCGGAATAAGTTTACAGAGCAGGGAGCTGTCAAATCTCCCTGCTCTCAGCTGCTAGAGGCAGCTGAGGGCTGGGAGCGTCCCTTCTCTGCCGGGTGAGATCGATCTCACCCGTTTAACCCCTCAGATGCGGTGCACAATAGCGAGCACCGCATCTGAGTGGTTTTGGAGAGAGGGAGCTCCCTCTCTCCCCCACCGACACCCGGTGATACGATAGCCGAGTGTCTGTGTCTCCAATGGCAGCCGGGGGTCTAATAAAGGCCCCCAGGTCTGCCTGGAGTGAATGCCTGCTAGATCATGCCGCAGTGGGACTAGTAAAAAAGTGAAAAAAAAGTTTAATAAAGTTAATAAATAAAAAAATGTGAAAAAAAATGAAAAACCCAGCTTTTCCCCCTCACAAAATGCTTTACTATTAAAAAAACAAAATAAAGTTAAAAAGTTACACATATTTGGTATCGCCGCGTCCGTAACGACGCCGACTATAAATCTATTACATTATTTAACCCGCACGGTGATCGCCATCAAAAACTATGGAAAAATTGCTGTTTTCTGTGAATACTGACTTTAAAAAAATGTGATAAAAAGTGATCAAAAAGTCGCATCTACTCCTGTCTTCAACGACAAGGCCGGAAGTGAGGGCGGGACCGGAAGTGACGGCCCTCTCCGGCGCCGATTTTCCGGGCGCCGGAGGAGCTCATCAGAATGAGGAGAGGACGCCATGCCCGGCCTGCAGGAAAAGGCGGACGGGCTCGAATAGGAGGATGCGGACGCCTCCTGCTGGAGCAAGGAGGTGTACGACGGGGACCGGAAGTACCCGGTCCGAGTCTGTTGGTGGGGAGGGCAGCGGCTATCTTGCTTCCCAGTGAGAGGGGAAGTGGAATCGGATGACAGCCCTCCAGAAGGCCATGGGAGCCAGGGCTGTCGTTCTTTCTATGCCACGCCAGAAGCGGGTGGCAGGGCGTTTGACGGGCCGGTGTCTGCTGGGCCTAGGACGCCATCGGCCAGGATGTCTGACAACTACGGGGAGAGAGGGGTGCAGGAGCACCAATCCCCTGGAACGCCGAGATTGACAGCGGGAACGTCTGGATCGGTGGATACGGCCGCTGGGAGGTCAACTCGGGGACGGCCGGGTGAGTCTACCACTGATGTGGTGCCAGGGATGGGTGGGGGGGGATGTTTTCTGTGTCTCGTATGCAAATGTTTTTTAAGGGTATGCAGAAATATTTCACTAAAGGTATGGAGGGTGTAGGGCAGTCTCCAGCGAGGGTGTGGGGCGCTGTTAGCGAGGCGTGTGGAAGTGCAAATGCGGCAGGGGTGGTGGTTGCTAGCGAGGTGGCGCCGGCTGCGGGCGCCGTGGTGGAGGTGGATAAGGCGGTGGATGCGGGGGCTGTTACATCCCAAAAAGTAGTGGAGGACGTGCGTTTGGCTGACGCTGCGAAGGGCGAAGTATATGTGTATTTTGAGGGCCCGCTTTGGGCGCATTCGAAGGCTGAGATTAGGGAGAAGATATGGAAGGATGAATATGTGGAGATTTTTGCTTTATTGCCGTTAGAAAAGTTTAACCTAGACCGGTGGAAACCGGATGAGAGTAAGAAGGAGGAAGAGGAGCGGCGTCGTTATCGCTTGATTCCTCGGACGTTTTCAAATTGGCTGCAGGCCTTCGCTATTTTGGCTAGCGTGGTGGGTGAAAAGGCGCCGGATAATTGTTCGGCTTTACTACATGGATTCAGTGGGGGAGGCGTACCGCGTATACGGCGGTAATGCATGGTTGCGGTATGACGAGCAGTTTCGTCAGCGGAAGTCGGTGCGCCCTTCCTTGAGATGGGATCACAAGGACATTAGTCTGTGGATGTGATTATTGTCGGCTCCAAAACAGGGGCATTAGCCCTTTCGGGGTGCGGCCGGCGGGCAGGGGTCAGCAACGGGTCGGTCAGCTTCCCCGGGGAAAGGATGTTGCTTGAAGTTCAACGAGGGGCAGTGTAAGTTTGGACCGGACTGTAAGTACAAGCACGAGTGCTTCGGTTGCGGAGGCGCCCATGGTTTGTCCAGATGCTTCAGGAAGCATAAGGGCAGGCAGGGAGATGCTGAGCAGAAGAGGGGCGACGCCAGTGAGGGTGGAAAGGATGCTTTTGTTTTTAAGGGATTATCCAAATAAAAAAGTGGCAGAGTTGTTGTTTCTGGGTTTTTCAGAGGGTTTTCAGATTCCTTGTACGTCGGCGGTACGAGATGGGGTGGTCCGCAATTTGTCGTCTGCTTTGGCGCGGCCTGATCTGGTTACTGGTAAGTTGATGAAGGAAGTGGCGTTGGGCCGCATGGCGGGCCCGTTTTCCTCCCCGCCTGTTCCTAGTTTGTGGGTTTCCCCGTTGGGTTTGGTTCCTAAAAAGCAGGTTAACAAATTCCACCTTATTCAACACTTATCTTATCCGGAAGGGGAGTCGGTGAACGATGGCATTGGTCCTGCCCTATGCGCGGTTAGTTACACTTCCTTTGATGCGGCGGTTGTTTGGGTTCGCAAGTATGGGAAGTATGGGAAGGGCTCACTGTGAGCGAAAACTGACATTGAGGCCGTGTTTTGTTTATTGCCGGTGCACCCGGACAGTTTTAGTTTGTTAGGTTGTTATTGGCAGGATGGGTATTTCGTAGACTGTTTCCTCCCGATGGGCTGATCCATTTCCTGCGCTTATTTTGAAATATTTAGCACATTTTTGGAGTGGGTGGTTCGGCGTGAGGCGCAGGTGCCATCAGCGCTGCATTATTTAGATGATTTTTTTGTTTATCGGTCCGCCAGCTACCTATATGTGTGCAGGATTGCTCCATACTATGGAACGGGTGGCAAATTATTTTGGGGTACCGCTGGCGCCCGAAAAAACTGAAGGACCTACGACAGTAATCAAGTTTTTGGGGATAATTATTAATTCGGACAAAATGGAATGTCGCTTACCAGAGGATAAATTGCTGGAGTTGGGAGAGTTGGTGGCGAGTGCGTTGCGCAGAAAAAAGATCCAGTTGCGGGATTTGCAATCATTGTTGGGACATTTGAATTTTGCATGTAGGATTATGCCCATGGGGTGGGTGTTTTTGTAGGCGGTTGACTAGTGCTACCGCAGGGGTTCATTCTCCCCATCATTTCATTAGGTTGTCGGGGGAGTTGAAAGCGGATCTGTTGGTATGGGGGGAGTTTTTACAAAGCTACAATGGGCGGTCTGTTCTCATGTATCGGCCGGTGTCTAGTGTGGATTTGGAGTTTTTTACAGATGCATCAGGTGCTCGTGGCTTTGGGGCATATTTCCAGGGGCAGTGGTGTTAAGAGTTTTGGTCCAGTGCATGGCATGAATGTGGTTTAGTCCGCAATTTGGCTTTGTTGGAACTGTTCCCGATTGTGGTGGCTGCGGAGCTTTGGGGGGATTGTCTGAGGGACAGGAGAGTGCGTTTCGTATGTGACAACTTAGGAGTGGTTCAGGCCGTTAATGCACAGACGGCCAATTCTCCGCCAGTCGTGCGATTATTGAGACATTTGGTTTTGAATGGGTTGGTTTTGAATTCGCATTTTGTGGCAGTTCATTTTCCAGGGGTGCTTAATTCAGTGGCTGATTCCCTTTATCGTCAACAGTGGGACAGGTTTCGTCTGCTGGCGCCGGGGGCGGAGATTCATGTCCTTGCTTGCCCAGAGCATCTTTGGAAGGTGGTATGACGATGGCAATGTCGCTCGTTGGGAAGTCAGTTAGTGCGGTTATGTGGAAGGGGTACAGTGCGGTATGGCAGGTATGGGAGGTGTTGTTGTAGGATGCGCAGGTGGGTAGTTCGGATTGGCCGGCATGCTTGTTATACTATATAGGGAATGCTTACGGTAGGGGGGTGTCTGCATTAGCGGTCACTCGGAGTTTGTCTGCATTAGCCTTTTGGTTTAAAATCAGAGGAGAAGAGGACGTGACTAAGTCTTTCTTGGTCAGGCAGGCAATGAAGGGTTTCAGGAGGGGTTCCGCATTTAGGGATCATAGGAAGCCGGTATCCTTTGAGATCTTGGAAGCGATTTGTGAGCTATTGAAGTCTGTTTGTGTTTCAGGGTTTGAAGTACATTTATTTACGCTGGCTTTTTCTTTAGCTTTCTTTGGGGCTTTCCGGATATCGGAGTTGGTGTCGGCAAGTAAGCGTGTGGCTGGGGGTTTATTGTACGCGGACGTTGAATGGGATGGCTCCTTCTTGTCATGCTTGCTTCGTAGATCAAATACAGACCAAGAGGGAAAAGGTTTTTTGGTGCGCTTGTATGAATTACCAGGATCAAGGGGGTGCCCGGTTCACTGTTTTTAGGAGTTTGTTGCGGTGAGGCCTGAGGGGTCGGCATCCTTGTTGGTTCATGCAGATTGTCTGTCTTTACACATTTTTTTGAAAACCTGCGAAAACTGAAATTTGGACACTGTTGTCTGGCAGGTGTGGAGCAGGGTTTAGCTCTCACTCATTTCGGATTGGCGCGGCTACTGAAGCAGCTAGGTGGGGTTTATCCCCGGCGATGGTCAAGAAGCTAGGTCGGTGGGATTCAGACAGATATAGGCTTTATGTGTGGCCTCATTTGCTTTGAGGCGGTGGGGATAAGTTGTGCTGGAGGTGGGGAATTGAGTTATTGCCTTACTGTTGTTTTGTTTTTGTTCTAGGTGCGGGCCCCTGCTTGGTCTGGATTATTGTGTTCGGGCTGATGTTCGTCCGGCGGGACGGCAGTTGGGTTTGGACCAGTCCGAGATTCAGGTCAGATGGTTGGGTCTGAGGGGCATGCTGTGGTGCAGGCTGTTACCAGAGCTCCAGTTCTACAAAGGGTTAGATAGGGCGCCTGATATTTTGGTCGTGCACCTTGGAGGAAATTATTTGGGTATAAGGTCGTCTAGGGATCTGATGTGGGACGTTAAACTGGATTTGTTGCGTTTATGGTCATTTCCAGGATTGATTATTATTTGGTCGGATATTGTTGCTCACAGGGTGTGGCGAAGGGCATGTTCGGTTCACAGTTTGAATCGGGCCAGAGCAAAGTTTAACAAAGTGGTTGGAAAATTTGTGGCTCGCAATGGTGGTGTTGTGGTGTGTCATAGAGAGTTGGAGGGGGCTGAGGTTGGTTTTCTGCGAGCGGATGGCGTTCATTTGAATGACGTAGGGTTGGATATGTGGACCCTGGGCATTAAGGACGCCCTGGAAAAAGCCCTGCGGTTGTGGAGGGGCGTTCATGTGTAAGGGGTCACTCATGAATATCGTGGCGGCAGGAGGAGGGGTCTTTGAAGGCATGAAATGGGAAGAAGGAGAACAACATAGAAGATTGTTGGGAAACAACTCGGGACGTTTAACCCTGGGTAGTATTTGAGGGGCTGGGGAGTGGTTACCCAGCTGGTTTTGCATACATTCCTGATGGCCAGGTTCCCCAGGAAGGGAGGTCTTGGAGATGGAAAGAATGAGTTTAGAAATATAATGCCTGAAGTGCCTTCAAGGATCCTGTAACTGGAGAATTTTTTAAAGAATAGTGCAGGATGTTAATTTATGGAGTGTTTTTTTTTATGATACTATTTTATTACATAAAAAGTTTGTGTATTTAATAAATGGCTGCTGTGGCCTTTACACCAATTTCAAGTTGTGGTCTCTTATTGGTTACTGGTGGTGGAACGTCATAGATAGCAAAGGCATCAAACATACCTATATCTATGGAATAGTCTACCGCAGGTGCTTGTCACAGTAGCTACTGTAGATGGCTTTAAAAAAGGCTAGATAATTTCCTAGAACAAAAAAATATTAGCTCCTATGTCAATGTGTAGAAATTTGTATCTTCCCTTTTCCCATCCCTTGGTTGAACTTGATGGACATGTGTCTTTGTTCAACCGTACTAACTATGTAACTATGAGAAACTCGAGCATAATATCTCTTAGAAAACCCTCAAATACTTTACCCACAATGGAGGTTAAACTTACAGGTCTGTAGTTTCCGGGCTCACTTTTTGATCCCTTTTTGAGTATTGCTACCACATTTGCTATGCCAGTCCTGTGGAACAGATTCAGTCATGATCAAATCCTTAACCCCTTCCCGCTCCTTGACGTACTATTACATCATGGCAGCTGTATCGTTCGCGCTCCATGACGTAATAGTACGTCTCGGGAGTAACGGCCGTTTCGGCCGTCCTCCCGACACATACAGGAGCTGTGACGCTGCTGTCTTGTTCAGCAGCTGTCACAGCTCCTACAGCGGGGACCGATCGCTGTGTCCCCGCTGATTAACCCCTTAAAAGCCGCGTTCTATAGAGATCGCGGCTTTTTAGGGGTTAAGCTGCCATCGCCGGCCTGCTACGCGATAGCGGCCGGCGATGGTGACTATGGCAACCGGACACCAAACAATGGCGTCCGGCTATGCCATAGACGGAAGCCTAGTGGGTCCGGACCCACTATGCTTGCTGTCAGTGAGTAGCTGACAGTTCTAATACACTGCACTACGCATGTAGTGCAGTGTATAAGAATAGCGATCAGGGCCTCCTGCCCTCATGTCCCCTAGTGGGACAAAGTAATAAAGTAAGAAAAAAGTTAAAAAAAGATGTGTAAAAATAAGAAAATAAAAGATTTAAAAGTAATAAAAGTAAAAATCCCCCATTTTCCCTTATCAGTCCTTTATTATTAATAAAAATATATAAACAAACAAATAAACTATACATAATTGGTATCGCCGCGTCCGTAACGGCCTGAACTACAAAATTATTTCATTATTTATCCCGCACGGTGAACGCCGTAAAATAAAATAATAATAAACTGTACCACAATCACAATTCTTTGGTCACTTCACCTCCCAAAAAATGGAATAAAAAGAGATCAAAAAGTCGCATGTACCTAAAAATGTTACTGATCGAAACTACAGTTCGTTACGCAAAAAATAAGTCCTCGCACGGCTTTATTGATTGAAAAATAAAAACGTTCTGGCTCTTAGAATAAGGTAACACAAAAAGTGAATGATTGTTTACAAAACGTATTTTATTGTGCAAACGCCATAAGACATAAAAAAAAACTATAATTATCTGGTATCGCCGTAATCGTATCGCCCCGCAGAATAAAGTGAATATGTCATTTATAGCGCACGGTGAACGCTGTAAAAAAAAAAAGAAAAAAAATACAATAGTAGAATTGCTGTTTTTTAGTCACCACGCCACCTAAAAATAGAATAAAAACTGATCAAAAAGCCGCATGCACCCCAAGAAAACTACAATGGATTCCTCAAGGGGTCTAGTTTCCAAATTGGGGTCACTTTGGGGAGGTTCCCAATGTTTTGGCACCACAAGACCTCTTCAAACCGGACATGGTGCTTAATAAAAAAGAGGCCTCAAAATCCACTAGGTGCGCCTTTGCTTCTGAGGCCGGTGTTTCAGTCCATTACCGCACTAGGGCCACATGTGGGATATTTCTAAAAACTGCAGAATCTGGGCAATAAGTATTAATTTGCGTTTCACTGATAAATCCTTTTGTGTTATAAAAAAAATGGTATAAAGAGGATTTTCTGACAAAAAAAAATATGTACATTTCACCTCTACATTGCTCTAAATTTTTGTGAAACACCTAAAGGGTTCATAAACTTTCTAAATGCTGTTGTGAATACTTTGAGGGGTCTAGTTTCTAAAATGGGGTATTTCATAGGGGTTTCTAATGTATGTGCCCCTCAAAGCAACTTCAGAACTGAACTGGAACCTAAAAAAATTAATAAATGAGGCAATACTTCGCTTCTTACATTATACTGATAATGAGCCGTGCCCACCCCGAGATGACTCCAGTTTTGACCGTTTGTATAAACGGAGACCCCTATTAGACCGTTTCAGTGCCCGGTTTTCCCAAGCATACACCCCCGAGAAGTGTATTTCTATTGATGAGTCCCTGGTACATTTTAAGGGGAGGGTTCAATTCCGCGAGTAACTGCCGGGTAAGAGGGCAAGGTATGGCGTGAACATGTATAAGCTGTGAGAGTGCATCAGGGTATACCTACAGGTTTAGGATATATGAAGGAAAGGCCACCCCCAAACCAGACTGCATCCTGGACTACAATAGGTACATGGGAGGGATGGACTTGTAAGATCAAGCCCTGAAGCCCTACAGCGCTATGCGGTGTGGTATAAGAAGCTGGCCGTGCACATCATACAGATGGCTTTGTACAATGCGTACGTGCTACGTCGATGTGCAGTCCAGACGGGAACTTTCCTGGAATTTCAAGAGGTGATTATCAAGAACCTAATCTTTAGGGACCAAGAAGGGGGGGCACCCAGTACTTCTGGAAGCGGGGCCACACGCATCGTACCAAGGCGGCAACACTTTCCAGGAGAAGTTCCCCAAACTGGCAAGAAGGGAAAAAGTCAAAAGAGGTGCAAAGTCTGATATAAGAGGGCGATAATGGATGACACAATATATCAATGTGACACGTGTCCCGAATAACCAGAGCTCTGTATGAAAGAGTGTTTTAAAATTTATCATACATCCCTTGGTTTATAATTTACCCCAATTTTACTTACCCTGATGCACTCCACACAGCTTATCACCCCTCGTCTTTCCCCTCTGAGCCCTGCTGTGTGTCCAGGCAGCTGATAACAGCCACATGTAGGGTATTGCCATACCCGGGAGAACCCACATTACAGTTTATGGGGTGTAGGTCTCCGGTCAAAATGCTCACTACACCTCTAGATGAATGCCTTAAGGGTGTCGTTTTTAAAACGGGGTCACTTCTTGCGGATTTCAACTGTACTGGTACCTCATGGGCTTCTGCATACATGACTTCGCACTAGAAAATCCCCAGTAGGCCAAATGGTGGTCCTTTCCTTCTGAGCCCTCCCATGGGCCCAAACGGCAGTTTATCACAACAAATGGGGTATTGCGGCACTCAGAACAAATTGCGCAACAGAATGGGGTATTTTGTTTCTTGTGAAAATAAGAAATTTTCAGCCAAAACTACATATTATTTGAAAAAAATTATTTTGTTTTCATTCCCAGCCCAATTCAAATAAGTTCTGTGAAAAAACTATGGGGTCAAAATGGTCACAACACCCATAAATGAATTCCTTGAGGGGTGTAGTTTCCAAAATGGGGTCATTTGTGGTTGGTTTCTATTGCTTTGATACCTCTGGGGCTCTGCAAATGCGACATGGCACCCGAAAACCAATCCAGCAAAATCTGGACTCCAAAGAACACACAGCGCTCCTTTCCTTCTGAGCCCTCCCATGGGCCCAAACGGCAGTTTATCACCACAAATGGGGTATTGCCGCACTCAGGACAAATTGGGCAACAAAATGGAGTATTTTATTTCTTGTGAAAATAAGAATTTTTTAGCTAAAATGACATATTATTGGAAAAAATATATTTTTTTTTAATTCCCAGCCCAATTCAAATAAGTTCTGTGAAGAAACTATGGAGTCTAAATGGTCACATTACCCATAAATGAATTCCTTGAGGGGTGTCGTTTCCAAAATGGGGTCACTTCTGGTGGGTTTCCATTGCTTTGATACCTCTGGGGCTCTGCAAATGCGACATGGCACCCGAAAACCAAACCAGCAAAATCTGTACTCCAAAGAACACACAGCGCTCCTTCCCTTCTGAGGTCTCCCATGGGCCCAAACGGCAGTTTATTGCCACAAATGGGGTATTGATGCACTCAGGAGAAATTGGGCAACAAAATTGAGTATTTTGTTCCCTGTGAAAATAAGAAATTTTGGTAAAAAATTACATCTTATTGGAAAAAATGTCATTTTTTTAATGTCACAGCCCAATTGAAATAGGTGCTGTGAAAAAACTATGTGGTCAAAATGCTAACAACAACCATAAATGAATTCCTTGAGGGGTGTAGTTTCCAAAATGGGGTCACTTTTGGTGGGTTTCCATTGCTTTGATACCTCTGAGGCTCTGCAAATGCGACATGGCACCCGAAAACCAATCCAACAAAATCTGGACTCCAACAAACATATAGCGCTCCTTTCCTTCTGAGCCCTCCCATGGGCCCAAACCGCAGTTTATCACCACAAATGGGGTATTGCCACACTAAGGACAAATTGGGCAACAAAATGGGGTATTTTGTTCCCTGTGAAAATAAGAAATTTTGATCACAAATGACATTTTATTGGAAAAAATGACATTTTTTTTTCATTTCAAAGCCCAATTCAAATACGTGCTGTGAAAAAACTGTGTGGTCAAAATGGTAACAACAACCCTAAATGAATTCCTTGAGGGGTGTAGTTTCCAAAATGTGGTCACTATTGGGGGATTCCTACTGTTTTGGCACCTCAACACCTCTTCAAACCTGGCATGCTGCCTAAAATATATTCTAATAAAAAAGAGGACTCAAAATGCACTAGGTGCTTCTTTGCTTCTAGGGCTTGTGTTTTAGTCCACGAGCGCAGTAGGGCCACATGTGGGACATTTCTAAAAACTGCAGAATCTGGACAATACATATTTAGTAGTGTTTCTCTAGTAAAACCTTCTGTGTTACAGAAAAAAAAAAATGAATAAAATTGAAGTTCAGCAAGAAAAATGAAATTTGCAAATTTCACCTCCACTTTGCTTTAATTCCTGTGAAATGCCTGAAGGGTTAAAAAACTTTCTAAATGCTGTTTTGAATACTTTGAGGGGTCTAGTTTTTAAAATGGGGTGTTTTATCAGGGTTTCTAATACATAGGCCCCACAAAGCCAATTCAGAACTCAAGAGGTACCTTAAAAAAAAGGCTTTTGAAATTTTCTTAAAAATATGAGAAATTGCTGTTTATGTTCTAAGCCTTGTAACGTCTAAGAAAAATAAAGGAATGTTCAAAAAACGATGCCAATCTAAAGTAGACATATGGGAAATGTGAACTAGTAACTATTTTGGGTGGTATAACCGTCTGTTTTACAAGCAGATGCATTTAAATTCTGAAAAATGCAATTTTTTCAAAATTTTCTCTCAATTTTGCAATTTTTCACCAATAAACACTGAATATATCGACCAAATTTTACCACGAACATGAAGCCCAATGTGTCACGAGAAAACAGTCTCAGAATCGCTTGGGTAGGTTTAAGCATTCCGACGTTATTACCACATAAAGTGAAATATGTCAGATTTGAAAAATGGGCTCTGAGCCTTAACCCCTTGAGTACGCAGCTCATTTTGGCCTTGAGGACCAGACCCATTTTTTCAAATCTGACATGTATCACTTTATGTGGTAATAACTCCGGAATGCTTTTACCTATCCAATTGATTCTGAGATTGTTTTCTCGTGACATATTGTACTTTAGTTTAGTGCAAAAATTTGGTCGATAAATTCATTGCTTATTTGTGAAAAACACCAACATTTAGCGAAAATATGAAGAAATTATGATTTTTCAATGTATCTGCTTGTAAAACAGATGGTAATACCACACAAAATAGTTACCAATTAACATCTCCCATATGTCTACTTTAGATTGGCATCGTTTTTTGAACATCCTTTTATTTTCTATGACCTCACAAGGCTTAGAACTTTAGCAGCAATTTCTCATATTTTTAAGAAAATTTCAAAAAGCGATTTTTTTCAGGGACGAGTTCAGTTCTGAAGTGGTTTTGAGTGCCCTATATATTAGAAACCCCCATAAAACACCCCATTTTGAAAACTGCACCCCTCAAAGTATCCAAAACAGCATTCAGAAAGTGTTTCAACTCTTTAGGCGTTTTACAGGAATTGAAGGAAAGTAGAGCTGAAATTTTCACATTTTTTTTACAAAATTCATATGTAATACATTTTCTTCTGTAACACAGAAGGTTTTACCTGAGAAACGCAACTCAATATTTATTGCCCAGATTCTGCAGTTTTTAGAAATATCCCACATGTGGCCCTAGTGTGATAATGGACTGAAACACAGGCCTCAGAAGCAAAGGAGCACCTCTTGGATTTTGGGGCCTCCTTTTTTCAGAATATATTTTAGGCACCATGTCAGGTTTGAAGAGGTTTTGTGGTGCCAAAACAGTGGAAACCCCCAAAAGTGACCCCCATTTTTTAAACTACACCCCTCAGGGAATTTATCTAGGGGTATAGTTAGCATTTTGACCCCACAGGTATTTTGCTATATTTTCTGGAGTTAGTCTGTGAAAATGAAAATCTACTTTTTTTCTGGAAAAACGTAAAAATTTCTAATTTTTGCAAGAAATAAAGGAGAGAAAGCACCCCAACATTTGTAAAGCAATTTCTCGCGATTACGAAAATACCCCATATGTGGTAATAAACTGCTGTTTGGACCCACAGCAGGGCTCAGAAGGGAAGGAGCGCCATTTGGATTTTGGAGCTCTGATTTTACTGGAATGGTTTTCAGTGCCGTGTCACGTTTGCAACGCCCTGGAGGGACCTAAACAGTGGAATCCCCCCAAAAGTGACCCCATTTTGGAAACTATACCCCTCAAGGAATTTTTCTAGTGGTATAGTTATCATTTTGACCCCACAGGTTTTTTGCTGAATTTATTGGAATTAGTCTGTGAAGATGAAAAGAGACTTTTTTTTTGGAAAAAACACAGAATTTTCTAATTTTTATAAGGAATAAAGGAGAAAAAGCACCTCAAAATTTGTAAAGCAATTTCTCCTGATTACGGAAATACCCCATTATGTGGTAATAAACTGCTGTTTGGACCCATGGCAGGGCTCAGAAGGGACGGAGCACCATTTGGATTTTGCAGCTCAGATTTTGCTGAATTGGTTTCTGGGGGCCATGTCACATTTGCAGAGTCCCTGAAGTACCAGTACAGTAGAAATTCCCCAGATGTGATCCCAATTTGGAGACTATACCCCTGAAAGAATTAAATTAGAGGTGTAGTGAGCATTTTGAGCCCTCAGGTGTTTTATAGATTTTATTAGAATTGGTCCGTGAAAATTAAAACATTTTTTTTTTCCAATAACCTGTAGCTTTAGCTCAGAATTTTTCATTTCCACAAGGAATACAGGAGAAAAGACACCCCAAAATGTGTTACACAATTTCTCCTGATTACAGAAATACCCCATATGTGGTTGTAAACGGCTATTTGGACATACGGCAAGGGTCTAAACGGAAAAAGTGCAATTTCGTTTTTGGAGTGGAGATTTTACAAAATTTGTTTTTGACGCCATGTTGCATTGCGCTGAGGTACGAGTACAGTGAAAACTCCCGAGAAGTGACCCCATTTAGGAAACTACACCCCTCAAGGAATTCATCTAGAAGTGTAGTGAGCATTTTGACCCCCAAAGGTTTTGCAGAAATTAGTGCACAATAGATGTTGCAGATTGAAAATTGACATTTTCCACATATATGCTATTTCAGTGCCCAATGCGTTGGAGACATACGCCCCATAAATTGTTAAGCGGTTCTCCAGAGTACGGTAATATCCCATATGTGGTCATAAACTGCTGTTTGGGCACACTGCCAGGCCCAGAAGGAGCGCCATTTGGCTTTTGGAGCGCAGATTTTGCTTGGTAGTAGTTTTGTTTAGTGTTTTACTGGTGTTTCAGTTTATAATGTGGGGGCATATGTAATCTGTGCGGAGTACATACATTTTTTTTGCGTGACACACTGTTGTTTTTATTGGTACCATGTTTGGCTACGCGCGACTTTTTGATCACTTTTTATTCCATTTTTTTTGGAAACAACGTGACCAAAAAAGGAAATTCTGCCATTGTTTTTTATGGTATTTTTTTTACGGTGTTCACCGTGCGGGATAAATAATATGATATTTTTTTAGGTCAGGCCGATACGAACGCGGCAATACCTATTATGTCTAGTTTTTGTCTTTTTTTTCATTTTTTTTCTAATTATAAAGGGCTTGATCAGGGAAACAAGGCGATTATTGTTTTTATTACGTAAAACTTGTATTTATTTATTTATCTAAAACTTTTTTTTTACTTTTTTTTCACTTTTTATTTTACACATACTAGGGGACTGGAAGATCTGATCTTCTGATCCCCTGTACAATACACTGCACTACTTCTGTATGTACTGATGTAGTGCAGTGTATTGTAACTGTCACTTTACAACTGACAGTTGAGCCTATTACGTCCTGCCTTGGGCAGGACCTAATAGGCTCCCGTACCTGGCAACCAGGAAGCCGTTGCTAGGCTTCCTGGTTGCCATTGCAACCATCAGAACCCCGCGATTTTTCGCGGGGGGGGGCAATGGGGTGCAGAGGGAGACCCCTCCCTCTGTATCAATCACTTAAATGCCGCTGTCGCTATTGACAGCGTCATTTAAGGGGTTAAACTACAGCGATCGGAGAGGACAGTGATCGCTGTAGTTGCAGTGGGATGTCGGCTGTATATTACAGCCGACATCCGATGAAGATGGAGCGAGCACAGCTCCTGTGCCCGCTTCATCCTCAGGGCGTTACTATACGCCCATTTTCGGGAAGGGGTTAATAAAAAGTGTTTTGTTTTTTTTTACACCGCTTTCTCTGATCTCCTCACGTATCTCACAGAAGTGAGGAGATCAGAGAAAGTGACAGGAGCTTTCTCCTGCAGACGACGTCACAGACGGCTGTGATTGGTCAGTCTTCAGAGACTGACCAATCACAGCAATCGCCGGCATTGGGGACTGCTAATTGGTCCCCAGGCCGGTAGCAGAGACGGTTAGCTGTCAATGACAGCTGCCGCCGCTGTTCTGTCACTATGTGATTTCACATAGTGACAGTTTATTCCTGCGCCGTAATAGTACGTCGAAGGTACGCTGGAATAAGCGGCCAGCGACGTACTATTACGTCAAAGGTACGCAAGGGGTTAAAGGGAATGTGTTGCCAGAAAAACATGTTTTTTTTTTTTTAATTAAACATTTAGTGTGTAGGTGATTAAACATTGTTCAAATTTTTTTAATTTTTTTCACGAGTCAGGAAATATTATAAATTAGATTCTAATTTATAATATTTCCCATTGCTGGTCACTAGATGGAGCTATTCCCAAAATTGCAGCATTGCAAAATTGGGTAAAAAGCCCTCGCTCTAGTGAGCTCTCAGCATCCCCCCCTCCTTTATCCTGGCTAGTGCCGGGATAAACGAGGGGTTTGAACGGTCTAACCTCCTACACTGTGTGTCGCCATTTTTTGAGCTAACACACAGTGTAGTAGGTTTACATACAGTAGTAAACGTACACAAACACGAACATACATTGAAATCTCTTACCTGCTCCTGCCGCCGCGGCTCCCTCCGGCCCGTCCGCTCCGTCTGCTGCCGCTGGTCCAAGTGCACAAGTCCGGAAGCCGCGACCGTAAGTAGTAATCTTACTGTCCGGCCGCGACTTCCGGTCCACAGGAAAATGGCGCCGGACGGCGCCAATTTCAAATTGGACTGTGTGGGAGCGGCGCATGCGCAGTTCCCACACAGACGGCGTACACAGAAGTGGATGGGACGGGAGCCGTTCGCAGTCCCTATGGGACTGTGGCTGCCGTATTCCATGTCTGTATGTGTCGTTAATCGACACATACAGAAATGGAACAAAAAATGGCAGCCCCCATAGGGAAGAAAAAGTGTAAAAATAAGAAAAAGTAAAACACAAACACACAAATAAATATAAACGTTTTTAATAAAGCACTAACATGAAAAAAAAAATTGTGATGACACTGTTCCTTTAAGGCCAAAACTAGGCTGCGTCCTTAAGGGGTTAAATATCAGAAATAAAGGCCTGTCACATTACCTAATTCCTGCAGAACGCGGGGGTGTTTACCTTCTTTACCCAATGATTTGTCTTTAACCCCTTAGTGTCTAAGCCTGTTTTGGCCTTCAGGACCAGCCCGATTTTTGCAAATCTGACATGTGTCACTTTATGTGGTAATACTTATCCAAGCGATTCTGAGATTGTTTTCTCGTGACATGTTGTACTTTATGATACTGAAAAAATGTTGTCATTAAATTCAATATTTATTTGTAAGAAACGCCAAGATTTAGAGAAAATTAGCAAAAATTCGCATTTTTCTAAATTTTAATGTATTTACTTGTAAACCAGATAGTAATACCACACAAAATACATACTAGTTTATATTTCCCATATGTCTACTTTATGTTTGCGTCATTTTTTGAACATTCTTTTATTTTTCTAGGACGTTACGAGGCTTAGAACTTTAGCAGCAATTTCTCATATTTTGAAGAAAATTTCAAAAGGCTATTTTTTCAGGGACCAGTTCAGTTCTGAAGTGGCTTTGAGGGCCTTATATATTAGAAAGTCACCATAAATCACCCCATTTTGAAAACTGCACCCATCAAAGTATTCAAAACAGCATTCACAAAGTATTTTAGCCCTTTAGGGTATGTTCACACGGCCTATTTACGTACGTAAATCGGGCGTTTTTGCCCCGAATTACGCCCGAAAATAGCGCCTCAATAGCGCTGACAAACATCTGCCCATTGAAAGCAATGGGCAGACGTTTGTCTGTTCACACGAGGCGTATATTTACGCGCCGCTGTCAAAAGACGGCGCATAAAATTACGCCCGCGTCAAAGAAGTGACCTGTCACTTCTTTGGCCGTAATTAGAGCCGTTATTCATTGACTCCAATGAATAGCAGCGCTAATTACGGCCGTAATTGACGCGGCGTTCAAGCGCCTGCACATGCCGGTACGGCTGAAATTACGGGGATGTTTTCAGGCTGAAACATCCCCGTAATTTCAGCCGTAACGGACGCACTCGTGTGAACATACCCTTAGGCGTTTCACAGGAATGAAAGCAAAGTAGAGGTGAAATTTACAAATTTCATTTTTTTTCTTCAAAAATTCATTTGTAATAAATTTTTTCTGTACCACAGAAGGTTTTACCCAAGAAATGCAACTCAATATTTATTGCCCAGATTCTGCAGTTTTTAGAAATACCCCACATGTGGCCCTAGCGCGGTCATGGACTGAAACACAGGCCTCAGAAGCAAAGGAGCACCTAGTGGATTTTGGGCCTCTATTTTATTAGAATATATTTTAGGTACCATGTCAGGTGTGAGGAGGCCTTGTGCTGCCAAAACAGTGGAAACACCCCAAAAGTGACCCCATTTTGGAAACTATACCCCTCAAGGAATTTATCTATGGGTATAGTTAGCATTTTGAAGCCACAGTTTTTTTGCTAAATTTATTTGAATTAGTATGTGAAGGTGAAAATCTACATTTTTTGTGAAAAAATTAGGAAATTTTAAATTTTTACAAGGAATAAAGTAGAAAAAACACCCCAACATATGTAAAGCAATGTCTTCCGATTATAGCAATACCCCATATGTGGTAATAAATTGCTGTTTGGACCCACAGCAGGCCTCAGAAGAGAAGGAGCACCATTTGGATTTTGGATTTCTGATTTTGCTGGAATAGTTTTCAGTGCCGTGTCGCGTTTGCAATGCACTGGAGGGAAGAAAACCGTGGAAACCCCCCAATAGTGACCCATTTTGGAAACTATACCCCTCAAGGAATTTATCTATGGGTATAGTTAGCATTTTGAACCCACAGTTTTTTTGCTAAATTTATTTGAATTAGTATGTGAAGATGAAAATCTACTTTTTTTTCTGAAAAAAGGTAGCCATTTTTAATTTTTACAAGGAAAAAAGGAGAAAAAGCGCCCCAACATTTGTAAAACAATTTCTCCTGATTACGTAAATACCCCATATGTGGTAATAAACTACTGTTTGGACCCACACCGGGGCTTAGAAGGGAAGGAGCGCTATTTGGCTTTTGGAGCTCAAATTTAGCTGGAATGTTTTTGGGTGTCATGTCGAATTTGCAAAGCCCCTGAGAGACCGAAACATTGGAAGCCCCCCAAAAGTAACCCCATTTGGGAAACTACACCACTTAAGGAATCTATCTAGGGGTATAGTGAGCATTTAGGCCCCACACGTCTTTTGCAGAATTTATTAGAATTAGGCCGTGAAAATTAATATCAACATTATTTCCACAAAAATGTTGAATTTTTTCAATTTCACAAAGGATAAACGAGAAAATGCACCCCAACGTTTGTAAAGCAATTTCTCCCTAGTACGGCAATACCCCACATGTGGTTATAAATGTTTTTTCATTGGAAAGTAATTAACCCTTTACGAACTGATTCATGTTTTGCTTTTTCGTTTTTCCTCCCCGCTTTCCAAGAGCCACTACTTTTTTATTTTTCTGTCAATAGAGCGGTGTGGGGGCTTATTTTTTGCGGGACGAGCTGTCGTTTTTATTGGTACCATTTTTTGGTACGATGCCATATCGGTGGACATAAACGGCTGTTTGGGCACGCTGTAGGGCTCAGAAGGGAGGGACGCCATTTGGCTTTTGGAGCGCATATTTTGCTTGGTAGTAGCTCTGGCGTTTTGCTGGTATTTCAGTTTATAATGTTGGGGCACATGTAGGCTGGACAGAGTACATCAGGGGCATAATAAGAGGGTATAATAATGGGGTAAATAAATAATAATCCACAGATATGTGGCCGGTGTCGCACTGATAAATGGTGCCCGATCTTATCCACTTTTGGAACACTCTGCACATTTTGCATCGCCATAATCTGGGAGCCGGAACTTTTTTTATTTTTTCACCACCGGAGCCGTGTGAGGGCTTATTTGTTGCGGGACAATCTCTAATTTTCATTGGTACCATTTTGGGGTACATGCGATTTTGTTGATCACTTTTTATTCAATTTTTCGGCAAGCCAGGTGACCAAAAACCATCAATTCTGACAATGATTTTTATTTATTTTTGACGGCGTTTACCCTGGGCTATAAATGACTATTATACTTTATTCTGCGGGTCGGTACGATTACGGCGATACCATTTGTATATACGTTTTTTTTATGTTTTGCAGCGTTTGAGCAATAAAATAACTTATTTACAAAATAATGTATTTTCTGTGTCACCGTATTCTGAGAGCCATAACTTTTTTATTGTTCAGTCAAAAAAGCTGTGTAAGGGCTTGTTTTTTGCGGGACGGGTTGTAGTTTTTATCGGTACTATTTTGGCGTACATGCGACTTTTTGATCACTTTTTATTACAGATTTTGTGAGGGGTGGTGACCAAAAAATAGTGATTCTGGCATTGTTTTTAGTTTATTTTTTTTGCGGCGTTCACTGTGCGGGAAAAATAATATTATAGTTTTATAGTTGGGGTCGTTACGAACGCGGTGATACCAAATATGTGTAATTTTTTTTTACGTATTCATTTTTTTTCCTATAATGAAAGACTTATTATAGGAAAAAAAGCAGTTCTTGTTTATATCACTTAGAACTTTTATTTTTACACTTTTTTTAAAACATTTTTATTCTTTTTTTAACTTTGTTCACTTGTCCCACTAGGGGACACTTAGACTTGCAGCTCTGATCGCTGCTGGAATACATTACACTACACACGTAGTGTAATGCATTTCAACTGTCATTGTGACGTGACAGTCACACTGACAGGAAGCCTAAGACGACCACCCTCGGGGTGGTCCTCATAGGCTTCTGTACATGGCAACCCGGAAGCCATTGTCTGGCGTCCGGTTGCCATGGGTACCATCGCCAGCCCCCGTGATTTCACATGGGGGCTGCCGATCGGCGCTAAAGACCTTAATTGTGGCGTTCAAAATCGAGCGCCGCAATTAAGGGGTTAACTGCCGATATCAGCGGCGACAGGCCGCTGATCGGCAACGGGGAGAGCAGGGCTGACACCCTGCACAGTTAACCGCCGCTGCGGTGTAGCGCCGCGCGGCGGTTAACTGTCAAAGCACTAACGTAACTGTACGTCAAGGTGCGCGAACTTACTGCTCACCATGACGTACAGTTATGTCATGGTGCGTTAAGGGGTTAAGGTGGTGCTGAACTTCCTGCTGAGTTAAGCAGGGGAACTTTAATGGAGTATTTACTTTATCCCTAATCATGTAGTTGGATATTGGATTTTCCTGTGTAAATACAGTAGAGAAAAAGGCATTTAACCCCTTAAGGACACAGCCTAGTTTGGGCCATAAGGCTCAGAGCCCATTTTTCAAATCTGACATGTCACTTTATGTGTTAATAACTGTGGAATGCTTATACGTATACAAGCCATTCTGAGATAATTTTCTCGTGACACATTGGACTTTAGGTTTGTGGTAAAATTTGGTTGATATATTCAGTGTTTATTTGTCAAAAAGAGCAAAATTTTTAGAAAATTTTGAAAAATTAACATTTTTATGAATTTAAATGTATCTGTTTCGTAAGACCGATAGTAATACCACACAAAATAGTGACTATTTAACATTTCCCATATGTCTACTTTATGTTTTCATAGTTTTTTGAAAATTCTTTTATTTTTCTAGGACGTTACAAGGCTTAGATCCTTAGCAGCAATTTCTCATATTTTTAATAACATTTCAAAAGCCTTTTTTTAGGTACCAGTTCAGTTCTGAAGTGGCTTTGAGGGCCTTATATATTAGAAACCCCCAATAAGTCACCCCATTTTAAAAACTAGACCCCTCAAAGTATTCAAAACAGCATTCAGAAAGTTTCTTAACCCTTTAGGTGTTCCACAGTAATTTCAAGCAAAGTAGAGATGACACTTAAAAATTTCATTTTTTTTTGTCAGAAAGTCCTTTTTTATTCCACTTATTTCTGTAAAACTACACCCCTCAAGGGATTTATCGAGGGGTATAGTTAGCATTTGGACCCCATAGGTTTTTTGCTGCATTTTGTGTAATTAGGCTGTGCAATTGAAAATCATTTTTTTCCGATAAAAGGTACAAATTTACAATTTTTACAAGGAATAAAGGAGAAAAACACCCCAACATTTGAAAAGCAATTTCTCCCGATTACGGCAATACCCCACATGTGGTCATACACTGCTGGATGAACATACGGCAGGGCTCCATAATTTTGCTGGATTGGTTTCTTCGCGATTTCGGAGCTTCTGAGGTACCAGTACAGGGGAAACCCTTTAAAAGTGACCCCATTTTGGAAACTAGACCCCTTGAGGAATTCATTATAGTTTTCATGGGGTGCATGCGACTTTTTGATCATTTTTTTTTTCTATTTTTTAATAGGCGTGGTGACTAAAAAACAGCAATTCTACTATTGTTTTTTACTCTTTTTCACTGTGCGCTATAATTGACATTCACTTTTATTATGTGCGGCGATAAAAAAAAGCCGTGATTGTATGTCTTATGTCGTTTGCACAATAAAATACTTTTTTTTAATAAAAATTAATTTACTTTTTGTGTTGCCATATTCTAAGAGCCATAACTTTTTCATTTTTCCTTCTAGAAAGCTGGGCTTGTTTTTTTGTGTAACAAACTGTAGTTTAGATCAATACCATGTTTGGATACATGCGACTTTTTGATCTCTTTTTATTTCATTTTTTGTGAAGTAAAGTGACCAAAAAATTGTGATTGTGGTATGATTTATTATTTTCTTTTACGGCGTTCACCAGGCAGGATAAATAACAAAATATTTCTGTAGCTCAGGCCGTTACGGACGTGGCAATGGTAATTATGTATAGTTTTATTTTTTTTTATTTTTTTTATAATAAAGGACTGATAAGGGAAAAAGGGGGATTTTTACTTTTATTACTTTTAAGGAGGCTTTGTCACCAGTTTATAACGGCCCTATCTCCTACCTAATCTAATAGGCGCTTTAATGTAGATAACAACAGTTTTTTTTAATTTATTTTTTTAAAACGTTTATTTTTTTTTACCAAGTTATGGTCATTTTTTGTTTTATTAAAAAATTTTCTAAATGCCCAACTGTGTTTTTTTTACTTTTCACCAAGTGGGCATTGTAAAGAAATGTGTATGACACTGACCCATCAGATCACGCTGTGACGGGACTTCCTCCCACAGGTCCTTCGCTGAAGCCACGGAAGACTGAACAGACATCGCCTCCAGCCGCTGCAAATTCGGATAAACGTCCTGGCACGGTTGGAGGTGATGACTGTTGACTCTTTCGTCGCTCCGGTGAAGGACCTGCGGGAGGAAGTCCCATCAAAGCGTGATCTCACGAGATCACGCTGTTCTATGAAAAAAGCTGTGCATGAATAAAGAGAAGCGTATGTCGCCGATTGGTTTTTCTTCCGTCGACCTAGCCGTATAAGGGCTTGTTTTTTGCGGGTCGAGTTGTATTTTGTAATTGCACCATTTTTAGATGCTTATAATATATCAATTAACATTATTAACTTTATTTTAGGAGAGAATTGAAAACAAGCAGCTTTGATTTTCACATAAATTTACGCCGTTTACTATGCAGCGTAAATAAAATGTTAACTTTATTCTATGAGTAGGCACGATTAACCCGTTAATGACCAGCCTATTTTAAACCTTAATGACCAAGCCATTTTTTACGTTTTTCCATCGTCGCATTCCAAGAGCTATAACATTTTTATTTTTGCGTCGACATAGCTGTATAAGGTCTTGTTTTTTGCGGGACAAGTTGTATTTTTTAATAGCACCATTTTGGGAGACATATTATATATTGATTAACTTTTATTTGGGGGGAAATAGAAAAAAACCTGAAATTTCGCCACACTTTTTCGTGTCTTAAATCTACGCCGTTTGCCGTGTGATATAAATAACACAATAACTTTATTCAGCGGGTTGTTACGATTGCAACGATACCAAATTTGTATCGTTTTTGTATTTGTTTTACTACTTTTACACAGTAAAAACACTTTTTTTCAAAATTATTTGTTTTTGTGTCTCCATATTTGAAGAGCCGTAACGTTTTTATTTTTTCGCCGATGCGGTTGTATGAGGGCTTTTTTTTTGCGGGAAGACTTGTAGTTTTTATTGGTACCATTTTGGAGTAGATGCGACTTTTTGATCACTTTTTATCACATTTTTTTAAAGTCAGTATTCACAGAAAACAGCAATTTTTCCATAGTTTTTTATTACATTTTTTACGCCGTTCACCGTGCGGGTTAAATAATGTAATAGATTTATAGTCGGGGTCGTTACAGACGCGGCAATACCAAATATGTGTAACTTTTTAACTTTATTTTGTTTTTTTAATAGTAAAGCATTTTGTAAGGGGAAAAGCTGGGTTTTTCATTTTTCTTCACAATTTTTTTTTAATTAGCTTTATTAAACTTTTTTTTCACTTTTTTACTAGTCCCACTAGGGGACTACAATATGCGATTCTGCAATCGCATTTATAATACACTGCAATACTTTTGTATTGCAGTGTATTACTGCCTGTCCGTTTAAAACGGACAGGCATCTGCTAGGTCATGCCTCCGGCATGATCTAGCAGGCATTCATGACAGGCAGACCTGGGGGCCTTTATTAGGCCCCCGGTTGCCATGGGAGACACAGACACTCGGCGATCGTATCCCCGGGTGTCGATGGGAGAGAGAGGGAGCTCCCTCCCTCTCTGCAAAACCAGTCAGATGCGGTGCACGCTATTGTGCACCGCATCTGAGGGGTTAAACGGGTGAGATCGATACTAATATCGATCTCACCCAGCAGAGCAGGGACGCTCCCAGCCCTCAGCTGCCTCTGGCAGCCGAGAGCAGGGAGATTTGACAGCTCCCTGCTCTGTTTACTTATTCCGATGCCGCGACGTAAAAAGTCTATGGCATCGGA
The DNA here is from genome assembly GCF_050947455.1 of Rhinoderma darwinii. NCBI lineage: Eukaryota > Metazoa > Chordata > Amphibia > Anura > Rhinodermatidae > Rhinoderma > Rhinoderma darwinii. The sequence continues at coordinate 63,553,452 of NC_134689.1, forward strand.
ATAAGGCCCTTTAGTGACCGACGTAAAAAGACGATGGGCTGGTCACTAATGGGTTAAGGGGGTACCAAATATGTAAAGATTTTATGTGTTTTCCTACGTTTGCGCAATAAAAACCTTTTTAAAAAAAATTACTTGTTTTTGCATCGCCGCATTCCAAGAGCCGTAACTTTTTTATTTTTCAGTCAATGTGGCCGTATGTTCGTTTGATTTTTGCGGGCCAAGTTGTAGTTTTTATGAGTACTATTTAGGGGTGCATAGGACTTAGATTAACTTTTATTTTATTTTTTATGGGGGGAATGGGAGAAAAGAGAGAATTTTGCCGTTGTTTTTTTGGACGCCGTTCATAAATCCAGTAAAAAACTTTATTTAACTGCCTTACATTTTATTTTTTTGTCCCACCAGGGGATTTCACTATGCGATCTGCTGATCGCATATATAATGCTTTGGTATACTTAGTATACCAAAGCATTATTGCCTGTCAGTGTAAAACTGACAGGCAATCTATTAGGCCATGCCTAACAGGCATTTGCTGAAGGCAGACCTGGGGGCATTTGTTAGGCCCCTGGCTTCCATGGAAACCTGATTTATTTGCGGGGGCGCCGATGGGGTGACAGAGGGAGCTCCCTCCCTCTGTCAAACACATTAGATGTCACGGTCGCTATTGACCACGGCATTTAATGGGTTAAACTGTCAGAATCGGAGCAAGCTTAGATTCCGGCAGGAGCCAGGCTGTGTATAACAGCCGTGCTCCTGCCGCTGAACGCGTGTGTACACTGGCAGTACCCACGCGATCAGGGGATGGATATATCCGTCCTTTTGCGGGAACTAACTCCTGTACAGGACGGATATATTTGTCCTGCGTCGTAAAGGGGTTAATTTCTTTTTCACGCAACATTTTTTTATTTATAATTATTTAATGCCTCATCACTACCATCCTTCTTTAGTAGTTTGAATGCTTTCTTTTTATCATTTATTGCCCCCTTTACTGTTTTATTTAACCACATTGGTTTCATCCTGTTTCTAGCTTGTTTATTCTCATAAGGTATATCTTTTTCACAGAACCTATTTAAAAGGCTTTTAACTCCTTAACGACCAACCACGTCTTTTGAAAGCAGGCGGTGCAGGTCCTTCGTCTACAGCGACGTAGAAGGTTGAGGTGCGCTCTTGTGAGATCTCATCCTCTAAATAGGAGCTGTAATTTACAGCTCCTGAACTTAGAGAGGTTCTGTCACCAGTTTATAACTGCCCTATCGTCTACCTAATCTAATAGTCGCTTTAAAGAGGCTCTGTCACCAGATTTTGCAACACCTATCTGCTATTGCAGCAGATAGGCGCTGCAATGTAGATTACAGTAATGTTTTTATTTTTAAAAAAACGAGCATTTTTGGCCAAGTTATGACCATTTTTGTATTTATGCAAATGAGGCTTGCAAAAGTACAACTGGGCGTGTATTATGTGCGTACATCGGGGCGTTTTTACTTCTTTTACTAGCTGGGCGTTCTGACGAGAAGTATCATCCACTTCTCTTCAGAACGCCCAGCTTCTGCCAGATCACGCTGTGACGTCACTCACAGGTCCTGCATCGTGTCAGACGAGCGAGGACACATCGGCACCAGAGGCTACAGTTGATTCTGCAGCAGCATCAGCGTTTGCAGGTAAGTAGTTACATCGACTTACCTGCAAACGTCGATGCTGCTGCAGAATCAACTGTAGCCTCTGGTGCCGATGTGTCCTCGCTCGTCTGACACGATGCAGGACCTGTGAGTGACGTCACTGCCACAAGCTGGGCGTTCTGAAGAGAAGTGGATGATACTTCTCGTCAGAACGCACAGCTAGTAAAAGAAGTAAACACGCCCAGATGTACGCACACAATACACGCCCAGTTGTACTTTTACTTTTAAACACGCCCAGTTGTACTTTTGCAAGCCTCATTTGCATAAATACAAAAATGGTCATAACTTGGCCAAAAATGCTCGTTTTTTAAAAATAAAAACGTTACTGTAATCTACATTGCAGCGCCGATCTGCTGCAATAGCAGATAGGGGTTGCAAAATCTGGTGTCAGAGCCTCTTTAACCCCTTAGTGACCAGACCATTTTAGGCCCTAATGACCAAGCTATTTTATTCGTTTTTCTATAGTCGCATTCAAAGAGCTATAACGTTTTTATTTTTTCGTCTACATAGCTGTATGAGGACTTGTTTTTTGCGGGATTAGTTGTGCTTTTTAATAGCACCATTTTTGGGTACATATAATTTTTATATTAACTTTTATTAACCTTTTCGGGGGGGATTATAAAAAAAAACTGAAATTCCGCCATTGTTCTATGCGTTTTTAAATTGACGCCGTTCACTATGCGACGTAAATAACATGTTACCTTTATTCTATGGGTCGGTACGATTACGGCGATACCACATATGTAGAGGTTTTTTTATGTTTTACGACTTTTGCACAATAAAAACACTTTTGAACTAAAATTATTTGCTTTTGCCTCGTCGCTTTCCAAGAGCCGTAATTTTTTTATTTTTCCATCAATGTAGTGATTTTTTGGGCTTGTTTTCTGCGGGACAAGACGTAGTTTTGATTGGTACTGTTTTGGGGTGCATGGGACTTATTGATTCACTTTTATTATGACTTTTTTGGGGGGCAATGGAAAAAATTTGCAATTTCGCCATGGTTTATTGCGTTTTTTTTTTACGGTGTTCAATTTGCGGTTTAAATTACATATTAACTTTATTAATGGAGTCATTACGGTCGCGGCGATACCACATATGTGTACTTTTACTAAATAAAACCACTTTTTATGGAAAAAAATGGTTTTATTTATTTTTTTACTGTACTTTTTATTAATAATCTTTATTTCACTTTGATGACTTATTTTATTAGTCCCACTAGGGGACTTTACTGTGCGATATTCCGATCGCTTCTATAATGCTCTGGTATACTTCGTATACCAGAGCATTATTGCCTGTCAGTGTAAATCTGACAGGCAATCTGTTAGGACGTGCCTCCGGCGCGTCCTAACAGGCATATGTCCAAGGCAGACCTGGGGGCTTTTATCAGGCCCCCGGCTGCCATGACACCCCATCGGAGACCCGCGATTGCATTCGCGGGCCGCCGATGGGTGACAGAGGGAGCGCACTCCCTCTGTAAACAAAGTTAAATGCCGCTGTCGCTATTGACGGCGGCATTTAACGGGTTAAACGGCCGCGATCGAAGTAAACTTCGATCGCGGGCGTTGGAGCAGGAGCTCAGCTGTCATCAGACAGCAGAGCCCCGGCTCCTGCCTGCACGGGAGATCCGTGTAGGACTTAGACTAGGCTGACGTGAAAAGGCGTCAGCCTAGCCTAAAGCCCATTAGTGACCGACGTAAAAAGGCGTATTAGTGGTCACTAAGGGGTTAATGTAGATAATGAATGTGTTGTTGTATTTTTAAAAAACGTTTATTTTTGACAAAGTTATGAGCGTTTGAAGTGTTATGAAAATTTGTTCTTAATACCCAAGTGGACGTTTTTTTTACGCTTGACCAAGTGGGCGTAGTAAAGAGAAGTGTATGACGCTGACCAATCTGCGTCATGCACTTCTCTTCATTAATTTCCAGCTTAATCCACAGCACAGCGTGATCTGGCTAAATCACGCTGTGCTGTCATTTACTCCTGCAGTTCCTTTACACAAGCGACGGGAGTATGACCAGACATCGCCTCCAGGCTGGAGGCGATGTACTTTCATTCTCTCGTCGCATCTGTGAAGGAACTACGGGAGTAAGTGATAGCAAAGCGTGATCTCGCGAGATAACGCTGTGCTGTGGATTAAGCTGGACATAAATGAAGAGAAGTGTATGTCGCTGATTGGTCAGCGTCATACACTTCTCTTTACTACGCCCACTTGGTCAACAGTAAAACAACTTCCACTTGGGCATTAAGAACAAATTAGCATAACACTTAAAATGCTCATAACTTTGTCAAAAATAAACGTTTTTTAAAAAACTAAGGGGTTAAGGCGCCTATTAGATTAGGTAGAGGATAGGGCAGTTATAAACTGGTGAAGAGCCTCTTTAAAGCAGCCTGCTGAACACAGCTGGAATCGGAAAACATTGCGACCACAGCTGTTTAAGCCTTTGATCGCCGTGGTCAGTGACCGTAACATGATCGAAGGGAACCGCCCGTCTTCGTTTGTGTCACTGGAAACCCGGTGATGCGATCAAAGACTGGGGAATCCCTCTGCAGTCAGCCCTGTACACCTAGAAAGGACCCCAGGGCTGTCTGTTCAGTTTGCCTGCTGTTAAGGCAAACAATGTACTGCCCTGACAGCAGCCTGTGTCATAGTGACACAGTGTAATGTATTAGCATGCAAGAGTATGCTAATACATTATAAGTAAAATAATAAAGTTGTATATAAAAAAAAAAATTAACAGAAAAACGAAAAAATGAATCCCAAGAAAGTCATTATTTTGCATAAAATATATTTTATTGCACCTACATTACATAAAAACAAAACACCTACACATATTCGGTATCTATACGACTGTAATAACATGAAAAATTAATTTATGTTTCTCAGAAAATGACACTGTAAAAAAAAAAGAAGTATAAAAAACATTCTGAGAATTGCTGGTTTTTGGTCACCATGCTTGCCAAAAAATAAAATAAAAAGTGATCAAACAATCGCATGTACCCCAAAATGGCACAATGAAAACTACAGATTGTCCCACAACAAATAAGCCCTCACACAGCTCCGGTTGAGAACAATAAAAAAAATTCTGGCTCTCAGAATACGGCGACGCAAAATGTGCAGAGTGTTCCAAAAGTGGATAAGATCGGGCACCATTTATCAATGCGACACTGGCCACATAGCTGCGGATTATTATTTATTTACCGCATTATTACACCCTCTTATTATACCCTGATGTACTTCGCACAGTTTACATATCCCCCACATTATAAACTGAAATACCAGTAAAACTCCAACCAGAACTACTATTAAGCAAAATCTGCGCTCCAAATGCCGCTCCCTCCCCTCTGAACCTTACAGCGTGCCCAAACAGCTGTTCACTTCCACATATATGGCTTTGGAATACCTGGGCGAACCCGCTTAACATTTTATGAGGTATATGCCTTCAGTGGCACAAACTGGGCACAACATACTGTGCATTAAAACAGCAAATCAGTGGAAAATATCACTTTGCACCACCCCTTCACTCACCATAACGTAATAGCACGTTGTGGTGCTGGAGGTGATGTATGGCACGGTCTCTCGTGCTGGGCCTCTCCATACACTGCGAGTATCAGCTGTGTATTACAGCTGACACCCGGGACTAACTGACTGAACCAACAATTGCGCTGTTACAGAAGCCTGTAAAAATTACCATATACATTAGTATTGCAGTGTATTGTACCAGCGATACAACTATCGCTGGTTCAAGTCCCCTAGGGGGACTAATAAAATGTGTAATAAAAAAAAATATTAAATAAAGTTGTTAGTAGTGAAAAATTATTTATATATATATATATATATATATATATATATATATATATAGTTACATAGTTAGTACGGCTGAAAAAAATACACATGTCCATCAAGTTCAACCGAGGGATGGGAAAAGGGAAGGTAAAAATGTCTACACATAGGAGCTAATATTTTTTTCTTACAAGAAATTATCTAAGCCTTTTTTAAAGCCATCTACTGTCCCTGCTGAGACCATCTCCTGCGGTAGACTATTCCATAGATTCATAGTTCTCACAGTAAAGAAGGTTTTTCGCCTCTGCAGGTTGAACCTTTTTTTCTCCAGACGGAGGGAGTGCCCCCTTGTTTTTTGAGGGGGTTTTACATGGAACAGGATTTCACCATATTTTTTGGATGTGCCATTAATATATTTATATAAATTAATCCTGTCCCCCCTTAGTCGTCTTTTTTCAATGCTAAATAGGTCTAATTCTTTTAATCTTTCCTCATAACTTAGATTCTCAGGGCCCCTTATTAGTTTTGTTGCTCTTCTTTGTATTTTTTCCAACTCCATGGCATCCTTTCTATGAACTGGAGCCCAGAACTGAACTGCATATTCTAGATGAGGCCTTACTAATGCTTTGTAAAGTGGCAATATTACATCCCTGTCCCGCGAGTCCATGCCTCTTTTAATACACGACAATATCTTGCTGGCCTTTGAAGCAGCTGATTGACATTGCATGCTGTTATTTAGTTTATGATTTACAAGTACACCCAGATCCTTCTCAACAAGTGAATCCCCCAGTGTAGCCCCCTCATAAGACATATGCATGCAATTTCTAATAGATAGACTCCAAACGCATATTTATTACAGGCTAAGTGAAGTTTAGGACGCCAACTTCCCCCCATATTTTACCATATAGACTGCTCCATGATTATTAAACCATACCGAAGAAAAGTAGAGCTCGTAGTCAGAATATATAAGAATATATCAACTTTATTATACAAAATAACATACATTTAAAAACACGTAATTATAAGACTCTAGTACTGACACTGTGGTGGTACAAGATTCAGCACGGATATAACTGAATAAAAAGGTATAAAGACATAGAGTGCAAGCTGCATATACTACCCACAAAGATTATATATAGTATCACATCCCCAATGGGTTACAAACTGATGATCCACAATGTCCTCTAAACTTTATAAATGCATGGACTAATACCACTAGAGAGAGAGTCACATAGGGAGCAATCAGTATTTAGGGTGAGTAGTCAAACAATGCAGTCTTACCCATTCTAGTAAACAGAAGGTGTTGTACAGGTCCGTGCTGGATCCGCCACAGAAAAACCCCAACGCACGTTTCGCTGTTTTAGTTGCTTCCTCAGGGGGTACATAAGACCCAAAACAGGAAGCAACTAAAACAGCGAAACGCGCGTTGGGGTTTTTCTGTGGCGGATCCAGCACGGACCTGTACAACACCTTCTGTTTACTAGAATGGGTAAGGGGGGATTCACACGAGCGTGATTTGGCAGCGTGTAGGGCGCGTGGTTTTCGCGCGTTACGCAATGCCCTATAGAAGTCTATGGGGCAGTACACACAGTCAGCGTTTGTTCGCTGAGCAAAATACGCGTCAGGTTCAATAACTCTGCGTATTTCACGCATCACGCACCCATTGAAGTCAATGGGTGCGTGAAAACCACGCATGTCGCACGGAAGCACTTCCGTGCGAACTGCGTGTTTGCGCAACAGCTGTCAAAAGGATGAATGGAAACAGAAAAGCACCACGTGCTTTTCTGTTTCCAAGCATCCAAACGGAGTGTCTTTGCGAGGAGCGAACCCCGACAACCGAAGCTAACTTCACCGGGTTCGGCCAAACTCGTTTTGGCCGAACCCGGCCAAAAAATTTCCGGTCCGCGACGTCGGGAGACATTCACTGTGCATGGTGCTGAAAGAGTTAAACTGTTTCAGCACCATGGACAGTGACTTGTGATCCCAAAATACATGAACCTGTAAAAAAAAAACGAAGTTCTAACTTACCGATTACTCCTGTCTCCTTCCTGCAGTCCGACCTCCCGGGATGACACTTCAGTTCAAGTGACAGCTCCAGCCAATCACAGGCCAAGCACAGGCTGCAGCCAATCACAGGCTGCAGCGGTCACTTGGACTGCCGCGTCATCCAGGGAGGTGGGGCCCGATGTCAAGAGAGGCGCGTCACCATGGACGCGTCACCAAGGACGCGTCACCAAGGCAACGGCCGGGAAGTTCTCGGTAAGTAGGAACTTTATCTTTTTTTTTACATGTTTTTCGCTGTTGTGTTCGGCATTCACTGTCGAGGGTGCTGAAAGATTTAGCTCTTTCAGCACCTTGGACAGTGACGGGCATCGACAAGCCTCATCTCTATGATGCCGGCTGCGCGAAAATCACGCAGCCGCGCATCAGACACGCATGACACACGCAGCTGTCAAATGTTTTTTGCGCTCGCAAAACGCCGCGTTGTTTGCGTGCGCAAAAACGCAACGTTCGTGTGAATCTGCCCTAAGACTGCATTGTTTGACTACTCACCCTAAATACTGATTGCTCCCTATGTGACTCTCTCTCTAGTGGTATTAGTCCATGCATTTATAAAGTTTAGAGGACATTGTGGATCATCAGTTTGTAACCCATTGGGGATGTGATACTATATATAATCTTTGTGGGTAGTATATGCAGCTTGCACTCTATGTCTTTATACCTTTTTATTCAGTTATATCCGTGCTGAATCTTGTACCACCACAGTGTCAGTACTAGAGTCTTATAATTACGTGTTTTTTAAATGTATGTTATTTTGTATAATAAAGTTGATATATTCTTATATATTCTGACTACGAGCTCTACTTTTCTTCGGTATGGTTTAATATGCATGCAATTTGTTGGTACCCAGATGCATAACTTTACATTTATCTACATTAAACTTCATTTGCCACTTAGTTTGTTTAAATCCGCTTGCAATTCCCGAACATCTTCCATAGACTGAACTATATTACATAACTTGGTGTCATCTTTAAAAATAGAAATAGTGCTATTAATCCCATCCTCTATATCATTAATAAATAAGTTGAATAATAGTGATCCCAGCACTGAACCCTGGGGTACACCACTTATAACCGGCGACCATTCAGAGTAGGAATCATTGACCACAACTCTCTGGATACTGTCCTTGAGCCAATTCTCAATCCAATTACAAACTATACTATCTAAACCTATAGTTCTTAATTTACCCATTAGACGTCTATGAGGGACAGTGTCAAATGCCATTGCAAAGTCCAAAAACAAATCAGGTTAGTTTGACAACTTCTGTCCTTAGTAAAATCGTGCTGGCTGTCACTTACAATACTATTTTTTGTCACATAATCCTGTATATAGTCCCTCAATAGCCCCTCATTTTCCCCACAATCAATGTTAAGCTTACTGTTCTATAATTACCTGTGGAAGACCTAGAGCCCTTTTTGAAAATAGGCACCACATTTGCCCTGCGCCAGTCCCTTGGCACTATACCAGTCACTAGAAAATCTCTGAATATTATGAAATGGGGGACAGAAATAACTGAACTAAGCTCTTTAAGAATTCTAGGGTGTGGGGGCGTGGCTTAGCGCGCAGCAGGAGCGGTCGCATGATCTGAGAGCTCCGCCGTGAAACCGTGCCAAAGTTATCCTGCAAGTAATCCTACAGCTTCTAAAAGCTATAAAATACCTTCCAAACGATCCAGGCGGTTGAAGGCGACTACCGGAGCAAAAATGAGTCCAACCAGAGGTCAGTCAGCCGCGGAAAAGTTGCAAGGCTTTGCAAGAGGTGAAGGGCAAGATGGCGGCCGCACTCCTCTTCCCCAGCGCTCTAAGGGAGGAGGTGGAGGAGCAACCTCAGGCAGTCAGGACACAACTACAGAGGAAGCCCCAGAGCCCACACTGTCTGAGATGACGACCCAGCTGCTGACAGCTATCGCGGCCTGTAAAACCTCACTCACCGGAAAGCTGGAAGAGGTAAAGATTGACATAGGGCTAATGAGGCAAGACATGCAAGCCATGAGGGAGCGCATAACGCATGCAGAAGAAAGGGTATCTGGGCTGGAAGATAGAACGGCATCCTTGCCTGGGGCAATCGCTGATCTGGAATCGGCAGCAGAATTGTGGAGACAAAAATCCGACGACATGGAAAACAGGCTAAGGCGCAATAACATCAGGATAATTGGCATGCCTGAACGAATAGAAGGTCAAAATCCGGGTGAATTTGTATTGCAATGGCTTAAAGACCTGCTCCCAGACGCGCCATTTTCGCAGGCCTTGGCGGTTGAAAGAGCCGTCAGAGTGCCGGGGAGACCACCACCCCCAGGAGCACCCCCTAGACCGCTGCTGGCACGCCTTCTCAACTGCAACGACCGGGACATGATTCTACGCCTGACACGTCGATTACCGGAGATCACCCATAATGGGGCAAAGGTGTCTATATTTCCTGATTTCTCTGCAGACATGCAAAAGCGGAGGGCGACATTTTTGGCCGTCAAGAGGCGCCTGAGAGATCTGGGCATCCCCTACTCCATGTCATATCCAGCCCGACTACGTATTGTGGATGGGGAAAGATCCATATTTTTCAACTCCCCGCAAGAAGCTGACGACTGGGTGAGAAGTAAACGACCGGCACGCCGAAATTAATATTATTGATCAACGCAGTCGGCGACTCATACAAGGCGGACTGATGCTATTGACCCAATCTGTATCACCAGAACCGTGGGACAGTTCGCAAGGACTTTCGGTATGTCTAATCCTGACGGTGATGCGGATGGGGCCGGATGGAGATCGGTTGGCCAAGGTGCCTTTCTACGCCAGCTAAATATGTGAGACGACACTCCTGAGGAGACTACCGCACGTATCCTTAAAGCTAGAAGCTTGAACAGTTGCTGTTTGGCGCGGGGATTACCCCCGATTACTTAAATGCCACGTTTCTGGGCATGCAACGGCAATGTAATATGCATCTTCATGCATTGTCGGAATTGTCATAATGTTTACAACTGGTTTATCTTGGTTACAAGTTGGAATGTGCCGCAGATGCGGATAGATTTAATACTACTAAGGTACAGATGCAACCGTGTAAGAGATGTATTGATTAATTTATACTCACCTCTGCAACAGACGAGAATGTTACTGTATATCAGGGAATATGGCTTACTCCTGCAAATGGAGATCGCAATGTATAGATGTCTTCTTTAACTGTAATGTCCTGGAACGTGAGGGGTATGGGTAATCCGCAGAAGCGAGTTATACTGTATAGCCACATCCGTAGAGTTAACCCTCATATATTGTGCCTCCAGGAAACTCACTTAATACCCGCCAAAACGAGAACAGTGACCCGACCGTGGATTCAGTGGTCTAGCCACTCTTGTTATACTTCATACTCAAGAGGGGTTTCAATCCTGGTGCACAAATCCGTGAGGTGGGAAGCCATCCATACCAAAGTTGATAGTGAAGGCAGATATGTGTTTGTGTATGCCCTCACAGAAAATGTTCCCTATGTAATACTGGGCATGTACATCCCTCCGCCCGCATCTATGCGAATTTTACATATGGCTGCTGCCTTTGCCGCAACTTATCCGACCGCTAAAGTACTGGGAATGGGATATTTCAATATGGTAGTGAACTCCAACCTTGACAGACTTAACACTTCCTCTGAGGGGGATAGGGCGGCACCAGACACGTCTGTATTGGGCTTATGGTTGGATGAGATGGGGTGGATGGATCTTTACCGATATAAACATCCGACTACTAAAGTATATTCATGTCACTCACTAGGCAGGCACTCCCTATCACGCATTGATTATATGGGAGGTAATGCTCTTGTTGTGCCCATGGTTGACTATATCTCCTATAGGTCCAGAGCGGCGTCGGATCATTCCCCTATGGTGGCCAGCCTTAGCCTCCCCGGCCCTACTAGGCCTGGGGCGTGGAAAATACACCCCTTTTGGCTGACCCTGATAGGCCCTCAAGATAGAATCCCAGATCAATTGGAGGTGTTTAACATGGACCATAGTGCATTTGAGAATTCCAGTATTGCATGGGACACCTTGAAAGCTTACCTTAGAGGGTGTCTTAGGTCCACGATTTCATATATAAAAAAAGATTCTACCAGGATTGAATTAGAGCTAGAGCAGCAATGCAAAATTTTAGAGGGTAAATTCATAGATGACCCTACAGACACGAACAGGGTTCTCTGGCTGCAAACAGGGCGGAAATACCTTATGCTGCTTCAGGAAAAGGCAAACAGGAAAATATTTTTTAATAGGCAATCGTATTTTGAATTGGGCAACCAGTCTAGTAAGCTACTGGCACACTTAATCCACCAGAACTCTAAAAGTCCAGCCATCCTCATGATACAGGGGGGATCGGGGGAGAGCTTGACGGACTCCCTAGGTATAGTCGAGACATTTGTACAATTTTACAAAGAGTTATACACCTCCCACTGTAGATACGATGTGTCAGAGTTTAAAACCTATATGGATGGTATAGCGTTCCCTACACTGAGCACAGAAGGCAGAATCGCATTAGAGGCCGATGTGACGGAGGAGGAGATATGGGAGGCCATGGGGGACATGTCAAAAGGGAAGTCGTCGGGCCCAGATGGGATTCCTATAGAGGTGTATCACAAATACTCGGAACATCTCATCCCTTCCCTACGCGCTATGTTCTCTTATGCACTAGATAAGGGGCGGCTGCCTGATAGTATGTACGACGCAACTATAATAGTCCTGTTAAAACCTGATAAGGATCCGATGGATTGTGGCTCCTATCGTCCGATATCTCTATTAAACAGCGATTACAAGATACTTACCAAAATCTTAGCAAATAGGCTTAATAAAGTCATCTCCCAAGTAATTCACGAGGACCAAACTGGCTTTATGCCAGGGAAATCTACATCCGACAACATCCGTAGGGTACAGATACTTGCACAGATAGGAGAAGCTATGAAGGCAGACTGGGCAATGGCATCGTTGGATGCCGCTAAAGCCTTTGATTCTATTGAATGGGCATACTTGTTGGAGACTCTAGGCAGATTTGGATTTGGACCTCAATTCCTTAGGTGGGTCTCTCTTCTATATAAGGAACCACGGGCACAAATTCTGGTGAATGGGGTGTTATCCCCGCATTTTCGTTTACAGAGGGGCACTAGGCAAGGCTGTCCCCTCTCTCCTTTACTGTTTGCCCTCGCTATTGAACCACTAGCCCTACGAATTTGACAGCACCCTGAGTACAAAGGGATAGGGCTGGGGGAAAGGAGGAAAGAATTGGCTTGTATGCAGACGATATGGTCCTTCTTATGTCTCAACCCAGGGAGACGCTACCCGTTGCGATCACTGCTTTAGAATCATTTGGGAAGTTCTCGGGACTTCACATTGATTGGACCAAGTCATTTTTTATGCCCCTGCAGGGAATGGGATGGCCAGACATCATACAGGGTCTACGAGTAGTCTCTTCATTTAAATACCTTGGTATCATTATAAATCGGGACCATAGAAATGATCATGATACTAATATCTTACCACTGCTGGATTATGTAAGGGGCAAGTTCAGGATCTGGAGTACTCTCCCCCTGGCTGTAACTGGTAGGATTAACTTAATTAAAATGGTCATTCTCCCCAAATGCCTGTATATCCTAGAACATGCAGCGACACCGGTGTACAAAACCTTCTTCATGCAGATACATGCCTTATTCCCAACATTCATCTGGGGTGCAAATAGGTCAAAACTCAGCCTCACTACTTTGCAACGACCCAAAACACAGGGGGGAGCGGCCTTGCCGGATCTCTTTCTGTACTATCTAGCGGGGCAATTACGATATTTAAAAGCATGGGTAAATGACACGACGCTGACAAATAGGGAACTGCACCTGGCGGTCTACCTGCGAATACCTACCCTTTGGCCAGTATTGGAAGGTCCCATGAATACACTCAAGAATGTATTGCCTGTTTATAGGGTGGCTTCCCAGTTATGGTCAGCTGCAAAGGGCATTTACGGGTACACTGACGTGCAGACAGACATGCCATTATGGTCAAACTCACTCCTCACACAGGTATCAGAGAACCTGGCTCCAATATTCTGGATTCAGCATGGGATACACAATATAGGGGATGTATATGAGGGAAACAGCCTTAAATCCTTTACACAGCTGCAGTCAGAATTTACACTGCCCAGGACTGCCTTTTACAGGTACGTGCAATTGCGCCATGCCCTCAGGGCCCAGTTCCCTGCCCCAGATACGGCATTCTCACAATTTCCATTGATAGGAGTATTTCGATCCCAAGGACCCAGACTGTTAATATCAGCCATCTACACGTCTCTCATAACGGCCAAAGTTAGCATACCACTACCGGTAAAGGACAAATGGAGAACACAGATACCCAACCTCACTGAGGAGGAATGGGTGGAGATTCTCTCTTCCCCACTCTGTGTCCCCAGCGGCCAATAACAGGATGATACAACTATCCATGATACATCAGAGCTACTTTTCTCCTGTTGGGCTACAAAAAATGAGTAGATATCCGAGTACGGAATGTCACAGGTGTCGGTTTCCTAGAGCCGACTTCTGGCACATGATATGGGCGTGTCCATTTGTTTCCTATTTCTGGGATGAGGTAGTTGGGGTAGCAGCTGGAATTCTGCATATTCCTGTCCCGGCAACTCCACAGATTTGCTTGTTCGGTGTTCTTCAAGACGAATGTTGGCCGCATTACATGAAAATATTTCTTAGGGAAAAACTGTTTATGGCAAGGAAGGCTATTGCTTTTAGATGGATGGACCCGCATCCTTCCAAGGTGAATAAGTGGAAATCACTTGTGAATTCGATCATCCCTTACGAACGGATAATGTATAAACAAAGAGGATGCCTTGATAAATTCTATAAAATATGGGAAGCATGGTGTGAATCAGCAGTGACTCAATATACCCCACACAGATATCATGACATCCGTAGATCGCTGACACTTAGCTAAATTAAAGGGTAATGAATCATCATAGCCTCCGGTACTGTGCTTGGTTCAGCATGTGATACGGGAGATTTATATTGTTTGTATGTTAATGTGTATGTATTCTTCTTGATATGTTAAATTGAGACGCTTTGTAATGTGCACATCTCTGCATTCCTTTTTGCATACAATGTATGGTGTAAATGCATTTGTACTATATGTTTTCAATAAAACGAGTTTAAAAAAAAAAAGAATTCTAGGGTGTAATCCATTTAGTCCCGGGGCCTTGGTGCACATTTATTATTATTATTATTTAATTTAGCTTGGACCATATCTACATTCATCAAATTCAGTATATCAACTGATATATTAACAGCATTGGCACCGGCTATATCATAGTTACATAGTTACATAGTTAGTACGGCTGAAAAAAGACACATGTCAATCAAGTTCAACCAAGGGAAGGGAAAAGGGAAGGAAAAATTTCTACACATAGGAGCTAATATTTTTTTGTTCTAGGAAATTATCTAACCCTTTTTTAAAGCCATCTACTGTCCCTGCTGTGACCAGCTCCTGCGGTAGGCTATTCCATAGATTCACAGTTCTCACTGTAAAGTAGGCTTGTCGCCCCTGAAGCTTGAACCTTTTTTTCTCCAGACGGAGGGAGTGCCCCCTTGTTTTTTGAGGGGGTTTTACAAGGAACAGGATTTCACCATATTTTTTGTATGTACCATTAATATATTTATATAAATTAATCATGTCCCCCCTTAGTCGTCTTTTTTCAAGGCTAAATAGGTTTAATTCTTTCAATCTTTCCTCATAACTTAAAATCTCCATGCCCCTAATTAGCTTCGTTGCTCTTCTTTGTATTTTTTACAACTCCAGGGCATCCTTTCTATGAACTGGAGCCCAGAACTGAACTGCATATTCTAGATGAGGCCTCACTAATGCTTTGTAAAGTGGTAATATTACATCCCTGGCCCGCGAGTCCATGCCTCTTTTAATACACGACAATATCCTGCTGGCCTTTGAAGCAGCTGATTGACACTGCATGCTGTTATTGAGTTTATGATTTACAAGTACACCCAGATCCTTCTCAACAAGTGAATCCGCCAGTGTAGCTCCCCCTAGGACATATGATGCATGCAGGTTGTTGGTACCCAGATGCATAACTTTACATTTATCTACATTAAACTTCATCTGCCAAGTGGACGCCCAAACACTTAGTTTGTTTAAATCTGCCTGCAATTCATGAACATCTTCCATAGACTGAACTATATTACATAGCTTGGTGTCATCTGCAAAAATAGAAATAGTGCTATTAATCCCATCCTCTATATCATTAATAAATAAGTTGAATAATAGTGGTCCCAGCACTGAACCCTGGGGTACACCACTTATAACTGGGGACCATTCAGAGAAGGAATCATTGACCACAACCCTCTGGATACGGTCCTTGAGCCAATTCTCAATCCAATTACAAACTATATTTTCGAAACCTATAGTCCTTAATTTACCCATTAGGCGTCTATGGGGGACAGTGTCAAATGCCTTTGCAAAGTCCAAAAACACTAAATCCACAGCGGCCCCTCTGTCTAGACTTCTGCTCACCTCTTCATAAAAACAGATTAGGTTAGTTTGACAACTTCTGTCCTTAGTAAAACCGTGCTGGCTGTCACTTATAATGCTATTTATTGTCACATAATCCTGTATATAGTCCCTCAATAGCCCCTCAAACATTTTCCCCACGATGGATGTTAAGCTTACTGGTCTATAATTACCCGGGGAAGACCTAGAGCCCTTTTTGAAAATAGGCACCACATTTGCCCTGCGCCAGTCCCTTGGCACTATACCAGTCACTAGAGATTCTCTGAATATTATGAAAAGGGGGACAGAAATAACTGAACTAAGCTCTTTAAGAATTCTAGGGTGCAACCCATCTGGTCCCGGGGCCTTGTGCACATTTATTTTATTTTAATTTAGCTTGGACCATCTCTACATTCATCCAATTCAGTATATCAACTGATATATTAACAGCACTGGCACCGGCTACATCAGCTGCTCTTTCTTCTGTTGTATATACAGAGCTAAAGAACCCATTTAGTAACTCTGCCTTCTCTTGATCCCCTGTGATCAACTCCCCATTACCATTATCTAGGGGTCCTACATGTTCAGACCTTGGCTTTTTAGCATTTATATACCTGAAGAATTTTTGGGGATTTGTTTTACTATCCTTGGCCACCTGCCTTTCATTTTGTATTTTTGCTAATTTTATTACATTTTTACAGATTTTATTAAGCTCTTTATATTTTACAAAGGCTACAGCTGTACCCTCAGATTTGTATTTTTTAAATGCCCTTTGTTTGTCATGTATTGCCCCTTTCACAGAAGGTGTAAGCCATGTGGGGTTTAATTTGAGTCGTTTATACTTGTTACCTATAGGAATAAATTTTGCACTATAATAACTCAAAGTAGATTTGAAAATCTCCCATTTATCATTTGTTCCATTATTTGACATTAGTTCTTCCCAGTCTATATCCTGAATTGCAGCCCTCATCCTGGGGAAATTGGCTTTCTTAAAATTAAATGTTTTTGCCCTCCCAGCCTGCGTTTGTTTTTTACAGTATAGGTAAAATGTAACTATATTATGATCATTGTTACCGAGGTTTTCACGAACATTGACATTCCCAACAAGATCCGCATTATTAGAAATGACCAGATCCAACAGAGCTTCACCTCTAGTCGGGTCTTCCACAAACTGGCCCATAAAATTTTCCTGCAACAGGTTGAGGAAATGTCTCCCCTTTGCAGTTGAAGCCGAACCATGGCGCCAATTAATATCCCGGAAATTAAAATCTCCCATTATCACTACAGTACCCGCCTGTGCAGCCCGCTCCATCTGTTTATATAGCTGAACATCCATCTCCTCAGTTATATTGGGGGATCTATAGATTACACCAAAAGTAATTTTTTCAGTGTTTACCTCCCTTTCTAGTTCCACCCACAAGGTTTCAACCTCCTCACAGTATTCACCCACTATTGTCTCTTTCACACTCGCCTTCATATCACTTCTCACATACAGACATACACCACCGCCTTTCCTATTTGTCCTGTCTTTCCGAAAAAGTGTAAAACCCTGTAGATTTACAGCCCAGTCATGTGAAGAGTCCAGCCATGTTTCAGCAACACCAACTATATCTATATTTTCTTCCAGTATCAAGGCCTCCAGCTCCCCCATTTTGCTTGCTAGACTTCTGGCATTTGTGAACATACACTTTAACTTGCCTGTCAGTTTTTCACTTTTATTATAAGAAATGTGATTTGACATTAATCGGGCCTTTTTATTTACACTGATGTTTTGTAACGAAAGGATCTCCTTATCTTGTTGTCTAGTCCTCTCCCCACATTCTGTTTCTCCCCCCACCAATATAGTCTGACCCCTCTCTAACCTGGCTACCCCTTTTTTTTCTACATTGACCTCCCTCCTCAGCCCTAGTTTAAATACTCCGCCACCCCAGCTAGAATTCTCTCCCCCAGCACAGCAGACCCCCTTCCATTTAGGTGCAAATCATCTGCAGAATACAGTTTGTACCCAAATGAAAAGTCAGCCCAGTGCTCTAGGAACCCAAATCCTTCTCCTCTACACCAAGACTTCAGCCATGCATTTAACTCCCTGAGCTCCCGCTGTCTTTCCTGTGATGCGCATGGCACACGCACTATTCCTGAGAATACAACCTTGGAGGTCCTTCCCTTCAGCTTGTAGCCTAGTTCTTTAAAATTATTCTTAAGGCTCCTCCACCTACCATTTATTCTGTCGTTGGTACCGACATGGACCACGACAGCTGGATCATCACCAGCCCCTCCCAGCAATTTGTCCACCCGTTCCACCACATGCCGAACCCTGGCACCAGGGAGACAGCAAACCATTCGGTTGAGGTGGTCTTGGCGACAAATTATTCTATCCGTCTTCCTGATTATAGAATCCCCTACGACTATCAATTGTCTTGGCTTACCTGCATTACCATCCCGCCGACTACTAGCTGGTCCGTTCTCCCGGCTGTTAGGGAGATCAGTATCCACTAGGGCTGCCATTTCTGAGACTGACACCCTCGCATCATCACCCAACTTGGCAATTTTGCCTGGAATGTCAGAAACCGGATCGGCCTTCCTTTTCTTTGACCCCTTTCTACTGCCCCTAACTACATTAACCCAGGTACTTACCTGATCCTGCTCACCCATGTCTTCACCCTCCAGTTGTAACCCACTAACTGCATGCTCCGTGAGAAGCAAGCTCAGCTCAAGATTGTCTATCCTCCTCAGTGTTGCATTCTGCTCCTCCAGATCTCTAATACGAGCTTCCAGGTGAACAACATGCTCACATCTGCCATAGAGATATTCACCCTGGAACTCCGGCTCCAGTCGTGCATACATATGGCAAACTGTGCACTGAAGAAAACCTCCAATCTTGCTATCCATTATCCAAGTTACAAAAAAAACAGCGAACAGGTGTTAATCAAAAAGAAAAAGAAGTTGAAGAGCACTTACTGGGGCTTTAACTCCTCTTTTGAACTCCGGTTTTTGGAACTCCACTTGATCTACAAACCACTTGTTTTTTCAAGCCACACTCTTTCTTCTGTGGTATATATATAGAGTTAAAGAACCCATTTAGTAACTCTGCTTTCTCTTGATCCCCTGTGACCAACTCCCCATTACCACTATCTAGGGGTCCTACATGTTCAGACCTTGGCTTTTTTGCATTTATATACTTGAAGAATTTTTTGGGGTTTGTTTTACTATCCTTGGCCACCTGCCTTTCATTTTTTAAAAGTTCAAAAACACCCTGTATTGTTTTTTTTACATTATTTTAGAAGAAAAATAGGAACGCTCCATCCGTAAATGTCAGAACTATTACAGTATACCACTATTTAAGTCGCACAGTGAACGCCGTAAAAAAGAAAGATATAAACCGGCAAAATCGCTGGTTTTTTTTTTGCTTTCCTTAGCTCTACAAGAAAAATTTAATAAAATGTGATCAAAAAGCTGTATGTACCAAAAAGTTGAACCAATAGAAACTATAGCTCGTCCTGCAAAAAATAAACCCTCACACCACTCAATCAACCATAAAATAAAAAAAGATATGGCTCTCGGAATGTGGTGAAACAAAACAATTATTTTTTTTCAACAAATAGTTTTGTTTGTAGAAGTAGTAATCTATAAAAAAAAGCTATATAAAGTTGGTATCACCGTAATTGTATTGAGACGTAGAATAAAGTTAAGCTGTCGTTTTTACCGTACATAACAAAACAACGGAGGAATCAGTTTTTCCCAATTTCAGCCCGCAAATAATTTTTTTTCAGTCTCCCAGTACATTATATGGTACTTTAAATGGTGTGAATATAAACTACAACTCCTACCACAAAATAATAAGCCCTCACACCACTCTATTGATGGAAAAATAGAAACGTTATGGCTCTTGGAAGGTGGGGAGTGAAAAACAAAAATTAAAAAGCAAAAAAAATGGATCAGTCCCGAAAGACTTTATTCATTTCTAATGAAAAAGACATTTATGACCACATGTGGGGTATTGCTGTACTCTGAACAAATTTCTTTACAAATGTTAGGGTGCTTTCTCTACTTTATCCCTTGTGAAAATGAAAAAATGCAACATTTTAGTGGAAAAAATGTTGATTTTCATTTTTAAAGCCTAATTCTAATAAATTATGCAAAAGACCCGTGGAGCTAAATGCACACTGTACCCCTAGATAGATTCCTTGAGGGGTATAGTTTCCAAAATGGGGTCACTTTTGGGGTGTTTACACTATTTATGTCCGTCCAGGGCGTTGCAAACGCAACATGGCACTGAAAACTATTCCCGCAAAATCTGTGCTCCAAAGTCCAAATGGTGCTCCTTCCCTTCTGAGCCCCAAACGGCAGTTTATTACCACATATGGGGGTTTTCCGTAATCGGGAGAAATTTTAAAAATTTAAATTTACATTATTTCAGAAAAAATATTTTCATTTTCACAGACTAATTCCAATAAATTTAGCCAAAATACCCCTGATGTGAAAATGCTAACTATTCCTCAAAGAATTAATCCAGTGGTAGTTTCCAACATGGGGTCACTTTTGGGGGGGGGGGGGGGTTCCACTGCTTTGGCACCACAAGACCTCTTCAAACCTAAAATGTATTCTACAAAAAAATAGGAGGCCCAAAAATCCACTAGGTGCTCATTTGCTTCTGAGGCCTGTGTTTCAGTCAGTTAGGACACTAGGGCCACATGTCGGATATTTCTAAAAACTGCAGAATCTGGTCAATAAATATTGATTTGCGTTTCTCTGGTAAAACCTTCTCTGTTACAGATTTTTTTTTATTACAAATGAATTTCGGCAAACAAAAATGAAATTTGTAATTCTGCTTTAATTCTTGTGAGAGGCCTATAGGGTTAAGAAATGTTGGTCAATAAATATTGATTTGCGTTTCTCTGGTAAAACCTTCTCTGTTACAGAAAATGTTTTATTACAAATGAATTTCGGCAAACAAAAATGAAATTTGTAATTCTGCTTTAATTCTTGTGAGAGGCCTATAGGGTTAAGAAATGTTCTGAATGCGGTTTTGAATGGGGTGATTTATGGGGACTTTCTAATATAAAAGGCCCTCAAAGCCACTTCACAATTGAATTGGTCTCTGAAAAAATAGTTTCTTGAAAATGTGAGAAATTGCTGCTAAAGTTCTAAGCCTTGTATTGTCCTAGAAAAATAAAAGGACGTTCAAAAAACGATGCACACAAAGTAGACATATGGGAAATGTGAAATAGTAACTATTTTGTGTGGTATAGCAGCAACAAGGTAAATAGTCAGCTCACCTCCAAACAAACCACCGATCCACAATTAACACATGGCAGTACCAGGTACGGATAAGTCCAGAGCAGGACACACAAAGGGATAGAGGGAGAAATTCCAGCTATACAAATACACAGCAATGTAATAAAATCTTTGCTTCTTTATTTCAACATTTAAAACATCCACAGCATTACCCAGGAACACAGGTTCCACTTACGCGTTTCGGAAAAACATCCTTAGTCATAGCTAATCTCTGAAGGAACCTGGGAGCTTTATAAAGGTGTATTAATGAACACCTGTTAAAAACAGCCTATTCTAGTGTCTCAGGTAATCGCACAGAGAAGTGAGTGCAAGGATGCGGTTAACCTCTATAGAAATTCCCAAGTATAGTACACAAGGAATAACCTATGAATAATCTATAAATTAAGAGACAAATGTGACTACCAAAGTCACACCGTTTACAACTGGCAACAAAAGGATCCCAAAAGGAGATATCCTAAGCCCATATTAAAGCTAAATCGCAAACATCATAACTGGTATGAAGGCAAAGTCTGTTTTTCTGACACCGATACCTCCACTGACAACACTGCAGCCAATTTCTCGGATGAATTATCTGACTCCTCTGAGAGTTCTACCCATGGGTCCACCACCCCCAAAACTGGTTTAAAACCAGGAGGAATCACTAAGGATAGCATAATTAGCACAGGACCTCCAAAAACGGAAGAAGAGGGCGGGACGCAAACACGGAAAGTCACACATGCTATCCACAGAGATCTCTCCGTCAGAAATGATGGATAACCCAGTCATGAATATATCTAGTTCTATACTAACAGAACAACAGATATCCCTGTTATCCAAGGGGATGGGATTTGCTCCTACCAATAACTATGACGTATACAACACCTTACTGGACGTTAACAAAGTTGCCAGAACTCTGACAGTCAAACGGCATTTTGCTTCAATGCAACCGCCAACGATGACACCACAGCTATCTCCAGCGCATTCAATACCACCAATACATCATTCATGGAAGAATATACCGTATTTTTCGGACTATAAGACGAACCTGACTATAAGACACACACAGATTATAGACACCAGAATATAGGAAAAAAAATATCATATTTTATTTCTTTTACAAAGAAAAAACTATTGGTTAAAAAAAATAATTTGTTCAGTTTCACGACATTCTGAGAGCCATAAGGGTATGTGCACACGACCTCTTTTCAGACGTAATGGAGGCGTTTTACGCCTTGAATTACGCCTGAAAAGACGGCTCCATTACGTCGGCAAACATCTGCCCATTGCTTGCAATGGGTCTTACGATGTTTTGTGCAGACGATCTGTCATTTTACGCATCCCAGTCAAAATATGGCATGTAAAATTACGGCTCGTCAAAAGAAGTGCAGGACACTTCTTGGGAGGTTTTTGGAGCCGTTTTCTCATAGACCCTATTGAAAACTTCTCCAAAAACGGCCGTAAAATACTCCTCGAAAACCGCGAGTTTCTCCAAAAACTTCTGAAAATCAGGAGCTGTTTTCCCTTGAAAACAGCTCCGTAATTTCAGAAGTTTTTTGTTAAGCGTGTGAACATACCCTAACTTAGATTTTTCCATCGCTTGAGCGGTGGGAGGGCTTATTTTTTGCGGGATGAACTGTAGTTTTTATTAGCAGTATTTTTTTGGTACATACGATTTTTAGCACTTTTTATTTAATTCTTTTTAGCGCTATGGTGACCAAAAGACAACGATTCTGGGGTTTAAAATAAAAAAAATGTACGCCGTTCACTGTGTGAGTCAAATAATGCTATATTGTAATAGTTTCGGACTTTTACGGATGCAGCGATACAAGTTTTTTTTTATTATTTTTGGGATTTTACATTGTGCTTGGGGAAAAATGGGAAAAGGTTTTTTTTATTAACTTTTAAAAAAAATTTACACTCCTGAAAATGTATAAAACTTTTGTTTTTTTTACACATTTTATTAGTTCCCATAGGGGACTAGAACCAGCGATAATTCGATCGCTGGTACAATACACTGCAATACATGGTCGAGTTACGGAAACCGCGTAACTTACTGAGCTACGCTGTTTCCGTAACTCGACCATGTAACCAGGAAGTGACCGGAAGACAAGCTGGGTAAGAAATAACGGGGTTTAGGGGGGCCCGTTCTAGAGATAGGAGCGGGTCACATAGGTGGGACCCGCATCTATCTGACATTTATGACATATTTTGTCCTGAATGTCATAAATGTCCTTCATGGGAAAACCACTATAAATGCCGCGGTCGCTATTTACCGCGGCATTTAATGAGCTAAATGGCCAGGAACAGTGCGATCGCTGTTCCTGGCTGTTAGAGCAGCGTGTCAGAAGCGGACACCTGCAGTGTATGGAGCGGGCTTCGTGCGTGATTCCGCTCCATACATTATCCTCAATTGAATCTTGAAGCACTACAAGACCCAGCAACATATCAGCAATTATCTAAGGATCCTACTAAGGACTGCCAATTGAAACTTAAAAGATTGTTGGATCAGTGTGTCTGCATGGGGCTATCACTCAAAAAGTAGCAGATTGTTTTTTTTGTAGATTCCCCAGTTACAGCAATTTACCATTCACTGCCTAAAATGCATAAAGAGCAATTCCCCCCCCCCCCCAACATCCCATTGTGGCTGGTATTGGTTCACTGGGGGAAAAATTAGGAGCTTGGGTGGACCATCATCTGCAACCCGTAGTGAAGGAATTACCCAGTTACATTAGGGACACGAAGCATGTTATATCCCCACTACATCAGACATCCTTGTCCTATAACTTTATCTGGCTCAATTCCTGGTCATGGCGGTGGAGTATTTACTGTTTTACAATTTCTTTACATTTAATGACATTTTTTTCTTGCAGAGTGCGTCGCTTCAATGGGGGCAAAGTTCTCCCCTTCTCTCACCAATCTGTACATGGCAAAATGGGAAGAATAGTACTTATTTAACCCCCAATGTCCATTTTTTTCCCCATGTCAGGTGGTATGGTCATTACATAGACAACCTGCTCCTGATATCGGATTATATTCATGAGTTCATAAAATATATAAATTCTAATGATATGAACTTAAAATTTACCTCCACTCATGACATGCACCAGATACATTTTTGCGATTTCACCTTAACAGGGAGCGGAGATAGAATTATAGTAAGTCCTTACAAAAAAACCTACAGCGACTAATTCCATCCTACAGGCTACATCCTGCCATTCACCACATGTGATAAACATTCCTGTGAGGGAACTCATCAGAATAAAGAGAAACTGCTCGGACAAGCATAGATACAGGTCAGAGGCTGACAATCTCTGCCCCAGACTGAAAGAGACACTATCCTACCTGGTCCCTGGATAGAGCCAAAAACATTGTTAGCAAAATTGACAGGAATACGTTACTTGATAACATATCTACCACGTGGACACGTAGGAAACGGGAATGAACCAAATCTTGTCTTTTCTACCACATATAGTCCACAATTCAATGAAGTCACAAACATTGTCCGGAATACCCCCATATCCCTATCCTATACCGTTTATCCGAAACGCGTAAGCGAAACCTATGTTCCTGGGTAATGCCGTGGATGTTTTAAATGTTGAAATAAAGAAGCAAAGATTTTATTACATTGCGTGGATTTGTATCACTGGAATTTCTACCTCTATTTTGTGTGGTATTACTATCTGCTTTACAAGCAGATACATTTCAATTTTGAAAAATGCAAATTTTTGCTAATTTTCTAAAAATGTTGATGTTGTTCACAAGTAAATATTGAATTTATCGACCAAATTTTTTCACTAACATAAAGTACAGTATGTCATGACAAAACAATCTCAGAATCGTTTGGATAGGTAAAAGCATTGAAAAAAATCGACTGTGCCACAAGGCCGAAACAGGCTGATTCCTAAAGGGGTCAAAGAATAGATGAAAACTTATTGGTTCAAATTAGGTCTAGAAATGGCCCACTCTTGTTGGATCTTGCACTACTTGTTAAAGGTAATGGTCCTTAACCCCTTAAGGATGCAGCCTAGTTTGGGCCTTAAGGCTCAGAGCCCATTTTTCAAATCTGACATATTTCCCTTTATGTGGTAATAACGTCGGAATGCTTAAAGAGGCTCTGTCACCACATTTTGCAACCCCTATCTGCTATTGCAGCAGACAGGCGCTGCAATGTAGATTACAGTAACGTTTTTATTTTTAAAAAACAAGCATTTTTGGCCAAGTTATGACCATTTTCGTATTTATGCAAATGAGGCTTGCAAAAGTACAACTGGGCGTGTTGAAAAGTAAAAGTACAACTGGGCGTGTATTATGTGCGTACATCGGGGCGTGTTTACTACTATTACTAGCTGGGCGTTGTGTATAGAAGTGTCATCCACTTCTCTTCACAACGCCCAGCTTCTGGCAGTGCAGCACTGTGACGTCACTCACAGGTCCTGCATCGTGTCGGCACCAGAGGCTACAGATGATTCTGCAGCAGCATCGGCGTTTGCAGGTAAGTCGATGTAGCTACTTACCTGCAAATGCTGATGCTGCTGCAGAATCAAGTGTAGCCTCTGGTGCCGACACGATGCAGGACCTGTGAGTGACGTCACAGTGCTGCACTGCCAGAAGCTGGGCGTTGTGAAGAGAAGTGGATGACACTTCTATTCACAACGCCCAGCTAGTAATAGTAGTAAACACGCCCCGATGTACGCACATAATACACGCCCAGTTGTACTTTTACTTTTCAACACGCCCAGTTGTACTTTTGCAAGCCTCATTTGCATAAATACGAAAATGGTCATAACTTGGCCAAAAATTCTCGTTTTTTAAAAATAAAAACGTTACTGTAATCTACATTGCAGCGCCGATCTGCTGCAATAGCAGATAGGGGCTGCAAAATCTGGTGACAGAGCCTCTTTAAGCCTATTCAAGCGATTCTGAGATTGTTTTCTCGTGACACATTGGGCTTCATGTTCGTGGTAAAATTTGGTCGATATATTCAGTGTTTATTGGTGAAAAATTGCAAAATTTAGGGAAAATTTGGAAAGAATAGCATTTTTCAGAATTTAAATGCATCTGCTTGTAAAACAGACGGTTATACCACCCAAAATAGTTACTAGTTTACATTTCCCATATGTCTACTTTCAATTGGCATCATATTTTGAACATTCTTTTATTTTTCTTGGACGTTACAAGGCTTAGAACATAAACAGCAATTTCTCATATTTTAAAGAAAATTTCAAAAGCCTTTTTTTTAAGGTACTTCTTCAGTTCTGAAGAGGCTTTGAGGGGCCTATGTATTAGAAACCCCAATAAAATACCCCATTTTAGAAACTAGACCCCTCAAAGTATTCAAAACCGCATTTAGAAAGTTTTTTAACCCTTCAGGCATTTCACAAGAATTAAAGCAAAGTGGAGGTGAAATTTACAAATTTCATTTTTCTTGCTGAATTTCAATTTTATTCAATTTTTTTTCTGTAACACAGAAGGTTTTACAAGAGAAACACTACTAAATATGTATTGTCCAGATTCTGCAGTTTTTAGAAATGTCCCACATGTGGCTCTAGTGCGCTCATGGACTAAAACACAAGCCTTAGAAGCAAAGAAGCACCTAGTGCATTCTGAGGCCTCTTTTTTATTAGAATATATTTTAGGCAGCATGCCAGGTTTGAAGAGGTGTTGAGGTGCCAAAACAGTAGGAATCCCCGAATAGTGACCCCATTTTGGAAACTACACCCCTCAAGGTATTAATTTATGGTTGTTGTTACCATTTTGACCACACCGTTTTTTCACAGCACCTATTTGAATTGGGCTGTGAAATTAAAAAAAATGTCATTTTTTCCAATAAAATGTCATTTGTGATCAAAATTTCTTATTTTCACAGGGAACAAAATACCCCATTTTGTTGCCCAATTTCTCCTGAGTGCAACAATACCCCATTTGTGGCAATAAACTGCCGTTTGGGCCCATGGGAGGGCTCAGAATGAAAGGAGCGCTATGTGTTTGAGTCCAGATTTTGCTGGATTGGTTTTCGGGTGCCATGTTGCATTTGCAGAGCCCCAGAGGTATCAAAGCAATGGAAACCCACCAGAAGTGACCCCATTTTGGAAACTACACCCCTCAAGGAATTCAAATATGGTTGTTGTTACAATTTTGACCGCACAGTTTTTCACAGCACCTATTTGAATTGGGCTGTGAAATGAAAAAAATTTCATTTTTTCCAATAAGATGTCATTTTTTATCAAAATTTCTTATTTTCACAGGGAACAAAATACCCAATTTTGTTGCCCAATTTCGCCTGAGTGCAGCAATACCCCATTTGTGGCGATAAACTGCCGTTTGGGCCCATGGGAGGCCTCAGAAGTGAAGTAGCGCTGTGTGTTCTTTGGAGTGCAGATTTTGCTTTGGTTTGGTTTTTGGGGGCCATGTCGCATTTGCAGAGCCCCAGAGGTATCAAAGCAATGGAAACCCTCCAGAAGTGACCCCATTTTGGAAACTACACCCCTCAAGGAATTCATTTATGGGTAATGTGACCATTTAGACACCATAGTTTCTTCACAGAACTTATTTGAATTGGGCTGGGAATTAAAAAAAATAATATTTTTTCCAATAATATGTCGTTTTAGCTCAAAAATTCTTATTTTCACAAGAAATAAAATACTAAATTTTATTGCCCAATTTGTCCTGAGTGCGGCAATACCCCATTTGTTGTGAGAAACTGCCGTTTGGGCCCATGGGAGGGCTCAGAAGGAAAAGAGCGCTATTTGTTCTTTGGAGTCCAGATTTTGCTGGATTGGTTTTCGGGTGCCATGTCGCATTTGCAAAGCCCCAGAGGTATCAAAGCAATGGAAACCCACCAGAAGTCACCCCATTTTGGAAACTACACCCCTCAAGGAATTCATTTATGGGTGTTGTGACCATTTTGACCCCATAGGTTTTTCACAGAACTTATTTGAATTGTTTTGGGAATTAAAACAAAATTATTTTTTTCCAATAATATGTAGTTTTGGCTGAAAATGTCTTATTTTCACAAGAAATAAAATACCCCATTCTGTTGCGCAATTTGTCCTGAGTGCAGCAATACCCCATTTGTGGTGATAAACTGCCGTTTGGGCCCATGGGAGGGCTCAGAACGAAAGGACCACCATTTGGCCTACTGGCGATTTTTTGGTGCGAAGTCCTGTATGGAGAAGCCCCAGTACAGTTGAAACCCGCAAGAAGTGACCCCGTTTTAAAAACTACACCCTTAAGGCATTCATCTAGAGGTGTAGTGAGCATTTTGACCGGAGAGATACACCCCATAAACTGTAATGTGGGTTCTCCCGGGTATGGCAATACCCTCAATGTGGCTGTTATCACCTGCTTGGGCACACAGCAGGGCTCAGAAGGGAAAGATAAGGGGGATAAGCTGTGCGGAGTACATCAGGGTAAGTAAAATTGGGGTAAATTATAAATCAAGGGATGTATGATAAATTTTAAAAGACTCTTTAATACAGAGCTCTGGTTTTTCGGGACACGCGTTACATTGATATATTGTGTCCTCCCTTATCCCCCTCTTATAGCAGACTTTGCACCTCTTTTGACTTTTTCCCTTCTTGCCAGTTTGGGGAACTTCTCCTGGAAAGTGTTACCCTTGTACGATGCGTGTTGCCTCGCTTCCAGAAGTAATGGGTGCCCCCCCCCCTTCCTGGTCCCTAAAGATTAGGTTCTTGATAACCACCTCTTGAAATTCCAGGAATGTTCCCGTCTGGCCTGTACATCGACGTAGCACGTACACATTGTACAATGCCATCTGTATGATGTGCCCGGCCAGCTTGTTATACCACACCGCAAGGTGCTGTAGGGTGTCAGGACTTGATCTGACAAGTCCACCCCTCACATGTACCTATTGTAGCCCAGGATGCAGTCTGGTTAAGGGGTCTCTGTACTGGTACCTCGTACAGGTACATGGGTACTGGTGTGGCATCTCTCTTGTCCTTGTACTTGACACACAATATGTTGCTGCTAGAATGTGCCCTGCGCTCACCCCTTCTTGTTTGCCCTGCAGAGTCTTAGGGAGGCATCTCAGATTTCTTCTAGCAGTGCCGCATGCCACAGGACTGGAAGCGAGGCAGTTGAAGAGTGGGATGCCGGTATAAAAATTATCCAGGTAGAGGTGGTAACTCTGGTCCAGCAGTGGGTGCACCAAATCCCACACAATTTTTGCATTAACTCCCAGTAAGGGGGGCATTCTGGTTTCTGAATACTGGTGTCCTTCCCTTCATATATCCTAAACCTGTAGGTATACCCTGATGCACTCTCACACAGATTATACATCTTCACGCCATACCTTGCCCTCTTACCCGGCAGGTACTCGCGGAATTTAACCCTCCCTTTAAAATCTACCAAGGACTCATCAATAGAAATACACTTCGCGGGGGTGTATGCTTGTGAAAACCGGGTACTGAAACGGTCTAATAGGGGTCTCCGTTTATACAACGGTCAAAACTGGGGTCATCTCGGGGTGGGCACGGCTCATTATCAGTATAATGTAAGAAGCGAAGTATTGCCTAATTTATTTATTTTTTTAGGTTCTAGTTCAGTTCTGAAGTTGCTTTGAGGGACCTATATATTAGAAACCCTTATGAAACACCCCATTTTAGAAACTAGACCCCTCAAAGTATTCACAACAGCATTTAGAAAGTTTATGAACCTTTTAGGTGTTTCACAGGAATTTAGAGCAAAGTGGAGGTGAAATTTACATTTTTTTTTTGGTCAGAAAATCCTTTTTATACCATTTTTTTTATAACACAAAAGTTTTTCCCAGAGAAACGCAACTCAATACTTATTGCCCAGATTCTGCAGTTTTGAGAAATATCCCACATGTGGCCCTAGTGCGGTAATGGACTGAAGCACCGGCCTCCGAAGCAAAGGAGCACCTAGTGGATTTTGAGCCCTCCTTTTTATTAGGCACCATGTCCGGTTTGAAGAGGTCTTGTGGTGCCAAAACAGTGGAAAACCCCCAAAAGTGACCCCAGTTTGAAAACTAGACCCCTTGAGGAATTCATTGCAGTTTTCATGGGGTGCATGTGACTTTTTGATCAGTTTTTATTCTATTTTTAGGTGGCGTGGTGACTAAAAAACAGCAATTCTACTATTGTTTTTTTATTCTATTTTTTTTACAGCGTTCACCGTGCGCTATAAATGACACATTCACTTTATTCTGCGGGGCGATACGATTACGGCGATACCAGATATTTATAGTTTTTTTGTTTGTCTTATGGCGTTTGCACAATAAAATACTTTTTGTAAAAAATCATTTACTTTTTGTGTTGCCTTATTCTAAGAGCCAGAACTTTTTTATTTTTCCATCAAGAAAGCCGTGCGAGGACTTATCTTTTGCGTAACGAACTGTAGTTTCCATCAGTACCATTTTTAGGTACACGCGACTTTTTGATCTCTTTTTATTCCATTTTTTGGGAGGTGAAGTGACCAAACAATTGTGATTCTGGTACGGTTTATTATTATTTTCTTTTACGGCGTTCACCGCGCGGGATAAATAACAAAATAATTATGTAGTTCAGGCCGTTACGGACGAGGCAATACCAATTATGTATAGTTTATTTGTTTGTTTATATATTTTTGTTAATAATAAAGGACTGATAAGGGAAAAGGGGGGACTTTTACTTTTATTACTTTTAAAACTTTTATTTTCTTATTTTTTCACATCTTTTTTTTACTTTTTTTTTACTTTATTACTTTGTCCCATTAGGGGACATGAGGGCAGGAGGCCCTGATCGCTATTCTAATACACTGCACTACATGCGTAGTGCAGTGTATTACAGCTGTCAGCTACTCACTGACAGCAAGCATAGTGGGTCCTGACTTGGTCACTACCCACTAGGCTTCCGTCGATGGCAGAGCTGGACGCCATTGTTTGGTGTTCGGTTGCCATAGCCACCATCGCCTTACTCTATCGCGTAGCAGGCTGGCGATTGTAGCTTAACCCATAAAAAGCCGTGATCACTATTGAACACGGCTTTTCAGGGGTTAATCAGCGGGGACACAGCGATCGGTCCCCGCTGTAGGAGCTGTGACAGCTGCTGTACGAGACAGCAGCTGTCTCAGCTCCTGTATGTGTCGGGAGGACGGCCAAAATGGCCGTTACTCCCGTGACGTACTATTCCGTCACTGAGCGCGAACGTATTGGTTAGCGCGACGGAATAGTACGTCGCTGAGCGGGAAGGGGTTAATTATTGTAAAAAACATGTTTCCTGTTTCAGGATAAGACTCCTTTGGAACTTTACCTGTCCTTGTCTTCTGCTCCTTCTCATATGCTATCCTATCTACATGGGATCCTCCGGCCTAGTTATTCTTGCTCTCAGTTGGCGTTCACCACGGCATGGGATGGGGCGATGGGCATTCAACACTCTGAGGAGGATTGGCAGACTTCTTTCCTCTTGGCCCACAAATTACCGACTTCCTATTTTGCACAGGAAAAAAATGATAAAATTCTCACAAGATGGTATCGTTGCCTTTCATTTCTACATAGGATTTTTCCGGATGTGTCTGCAGATTGTTGGAGGTGTGGGGGTGCTCCTGGAACTATGTTACACATTTGGTGGGACTACCCCAAGCTCCCTCCCCTCTGGCAAAAAAAATTTGATCTTGGGAACAAGCTCTTTGATACTTCTGTTCCTGCTTCTCCTTCTATTGGCTTACTTTTCATGGTTCCTGGGTCACTCCCACACCTCAAAAGGGGCGCATTTTTTGACTGCAGCTAGGACTGTGATACCACGTCATTGGAAGTCCGCCACTGTACCTTCTTTGTGGGAATGGGTAACTGAGATGAATAATATAATGAGAATGGAGGAGTTGCTGGCTACTGATCGTGGCAGACCCGAAGTGTTTGTTCGAACTTGTACAGTATGGTTACTGTTGCGGAATGGCTCTGATTTGTCTCTTTGGTTGGGTGGCCTCTATTGAATGCATGTACCGCTGCTTCTCTGCTGCTTTCATTTCTGTATGTGTCACCCCTTTGTTGTCTGGTCTTTGTGTTTTTTGTAACTCTATCTGTTTGGACTCTAGCAATTAATATCCCATAGGTATAAAGCTTTTTTTGAACTGGTTTCCCTTAATTTTGCACTACGTCGCGGTTATAGCGATGATCCTTTTCATTTGCTGTTATTATATTGATGTCCGTGAGGTTACCTCCTACCTTGTTCTTTATGCTCTTTACAAAACTGTATTGTAGAGTCTTGATTTTCATTTCACTGCGTGTAATATTTTGTATATTTTTGTTATTCTAATAAAAATTGTTGATAAAGAAAAAAAACAAAAACCTGTTTCCTTTGTTAGACCTGTGTCACGATCTGGCTAAACAGATGACACCGGACGTGTCAGATGACACCCGACGTGGCCGATGAGATACACTCGACTTCAACTAAAGGCTTAGGTTTAGAAACAAACACTGCAAGAGGAAGCAGGATACGGGAACTCTTGGAGCAGGAATCAACCAAGGGACCATTTGAAATATGAACAGAGCCCTTTTTATAGTCCAGGGTGATCTGAGGATTGGTTAGGGAATTTTTTACATGTGCGCGCACTGGCACTTTAAAGTCGGGGATGAGCGGGACTCTAGAAGAGAGTCCAGAGCAGGGCGACGGTGTGTGCTGGCATCTCCGAGGAGGGAGACGCTGACAAGAAGCCAGAGGTCTGTGGTTGCCTGTCAGAAGGTGAGGAATGGCGGCAATCCGCGACCGCAGCCGTTACAACATGCAGGTTTCTGCTTCCCAGTTTATATTAGGGTAGTTAAAGTCCCCCATAATAATGACTGTATTATGACCTGCTGCCTCATCTATTTGCTGTATTAGTTGATTTTCTGCTTCTTCCAATATATTTGGAGTCTTATAACAAACCACTATCAGTATTTTTTATTTTTATTTCTCCCTCCCTTTTTTCCACCCATAAGGACTCCATATGATCAGTGCCCTCCTAGATATGATCACTCAGGATGGCTTTTAGGCAGGCATTTACATATAAGCAAACCCTTCCCCCTTGTTATTAGTACAGCAGTAATTCACTCCCTCCCGCAATGTGGGTTTCTGCGGTTTCTTTCTCCAGGCATCAACACAGATCGCAAATTTTACCCCCTATGAGGTTTTTTTAAGTTGTTCATAAGAGATCAGGTCCTGGAATTAATTGTCCAACAGACAAATTTAGGCTTGCTATGCCGGAGCTTGAATCACCACAACAGTCAATGAAATAGATAATTTTTGGGGAATTAACCGAAAAATGGGGATGGTAAAAAAAAAAAATACATCAATCCGGTCCTACTGGGCTATCGGTGCTATCCACAGCACCCCTGTATTTGTAGTTGTTATGGCCCAAAAGGGCTATAAAACAATAATGTGTTACTTCCCCCCTAAGAAGTAACCCAGGCTTGATCGGCTAACAAATTGAGACCCGTTATCTCCCTTCCAGGAGAGTCATTTTTAAATGTATATACCCCTGACCAAAAATTATCCGTAGAAGAGTTCTTTATGGGTTTCAAGGACCATCTATCCTTTCGATAATTAATCCCCACCAAAAGAGCATAATACGGTGTCAAACTGTAAAAGGTGTGTGAAAGCTCAACGCCCTACATCTGTTTTTTTAATTCATGAGGGCAGGGACCGCCACCTTAATCCCCCAGGCTGCCAAGAGGATATTGCCATTATTGGGAAAATTGCCTGGAAACTCAAAGTGCAATTCTTACAAAAAAAGGGAAAACATACAACTATTATACTACTGTCCCCCTGTACAAGTCCCTCAATGCTGAAAGTACAGGGGTCTGTGGGACAGTTTGAAAAAATAGAGCCGGTTTCCCACAACAACTGGTGTCCAAGCTTATAACAAGGGGTGCGTCACTCTCATTTGCAAGTGACCATTTGCTTGCTGTCAACTGGAGTGACAAAAAAGAGGTAGACCTGCTAACCACTGTGCATAAAGACACCACAGTGGCAGTGAGAGAGAGGGGTGCTACCACTGATAAGAGGAAACCGGTCTGTGTACTGGACTATAATAAATTCATGGGGGGGGGGTCGATCTATCTGATTAGGTCCTGCAACCTTACTTAGTCAAAAGTAAGACTAGGACCTGGTATAAAAAGGTTGTGCTCTACCTCATACAGGTGGCTACTTATAAACGCTACCTGCTGTACAAGATCCAAGGAGAGCTCCATTTCCTACAATATCCTGAAAAACTATTGATCACCTCCTGTTAGACTCCGCACCTAGAGAATCCTTTGAGTCAGAAGATGTCCAAAGGCTCACTGAGCGCGACTTCCTTCACTCTGTCCCTGCCACTGAGAACAAAATATATCCCCCAAAAGATTTGCGGTAAGCCAGGAAGGAGGGGGGATGCCTGGTTTTACTGCCCCATGTTCCCTTCAAAACCAAGCCTGTGCAGTTTTCCCTGTTTTGAGACATACTGAACTGATGACCTATCCACCAGATAGGTCATCAGTATATGATCGGTGAGGGTCCGACACCTGGACCCTGCACCGATCAGCTACTTCGGCTGCCTGCGAGCACTGGATGTCATTGCACAGTATGCAATGTACGGAACCGGAAGCAGTTGGCTCCGTACATTGCATAGCGGCAGTGCTGCAGAACTGCAGCTCTACTCCTATTTGCTTGAATGGGAGCAGTACTGCAGCTCGGCCGCTATTCTGTGACCGGAGCCATCTTCTTCTGGCATGGACATCCGGTGCTTGGGGGCAGCCGTAGCAGCAGATCGGTGTGTGGTCCGAGTGTCGGACCCCCACCGATCGTATCCTGATTATCTATCCGGTGGATAGGTCATCAGTTGTCCGGTAATGGACAACCCCTTTTTATATAAAATTTTGGGAACACCAAATAGGATGGGATGGGGGGATTATTTTTAGGTAGTCAATTTCATTTATTCATATATTTTTTTTGTTTCGTTTATGAGCTATACAAAGGAGGGAGGGATTCTCATGGGGCGGTAGTAAAGGGTATTTTTTTTAGACTGTAAAACATCTTTTACCCCTCACGATTTATTTTTTTTATACCACTCTTGGACAATTAAATCCAGGACTTGATCACTCACAAATTTATTTTTATTATATAATTCTTGTACAATTAAATCCGGGACTTGATCACTCACAAATTAATATTTTTTTTATTAAGAGAGTTTATTGTGCAGGAGCCCACATCTGTCTATTCAGAATATGGATCCCTACAAGTGTTCTTGAAATAAAAAAAATAAATGTGGAAATTGCATTTATTAGTAGTTAAATCCCACAAATGCGACCCATGCCAACCCTGAGTTTGTGGAAGTCATGCATTTTGGTAATGATAACATGAATAAATTTAAGTTTATATTTAAGTTTTTCTTATGACTATGTCCTGCCACATACAGCTGTTACATTCCTATTTCTGTCCCGTGATATGGCCATGATTTTTTTTTTTTTTGAGGATCTCTAATAATCGAGCTGTTCTTTATTAATACACCATGGGCTTTGTTACAGTTATGTTCAGGTTTTTACTGGACTTCGTACACCCGCAATTCTTCTAGAAATACTGGCATAATTTCGGAGATTAGTGATCCTTCGCCGTAGTTTTCATCCGTAATTATAGATCCATAATTATGGATGAAATGGCAGACCCATTCGTTTCTATTAGCCACGGACACGTTTCCGTATATTTACAGATGTATGTCTGTGCCGTAGAAATGATCCACAAAATATAGAACATGTCCTATTCTAGTCCGCAATTGCGGTATGGACTTCCCAATAGAAGTCTATGGGCACTTTCGCAAATGCGGACGTCTACGGATGTGTATCCGTAACCAACGGATCCATATTTGCGGACAGTGAAAGCCCTTATGGTCGTGTGCATGGGGCCTTACTGGTCGTATAGATGGTTTTGTCCTTTTATATATACTTTTAAGGAGTTCAAAATCCAAGGAGCTATGATAAATTTAGAAATATTGTTTCATGTACAAGTCGGAATTTGTGGGACACGTCTCACATTGGTATGTGGTGTCCTTACGAGTGCCTCGCTTGGCGCACACACATTTTTTTGGGGGCTTCTGTTTTTTTTCAGTGTGGGGGATTTCTGTGGGGAAATGCTGGCCGGGAATTATCCTGCTGACGGAAGAACCAGATGAACTGCCGTCTCCTACCTGGTCAGCAAATATCAGGGCCTTGATAACTTTATCCTGAAATTTCAGGAACGTACCCCTACTGCCAGGATATCCGCAGAGGACAAAGGCGTTGTATGCTGCCATCTGTGTAAGATGCACAGACCGCTTTTTGTACCATACCTTGGTCTTGCGCATGGCGCTGTATGGTTTTATAACCTGGTCAGACAGGTCAACGCCACCCATATTTTTGTTGTACTCCAGTACACAAAATGGTTTGGGAACTTGGGTGGTGGATCCGCGTACAGGGACAAGGCTGCAGCTGCTGTCATGAATGCTGGTCAATATAAGGACGTCCCTTTTATCCTTATAGTTCAGGAGCAGCAGATCGTCGCTGCAGACAGCTCTCCTAATTTTAGTATCTGACCCAGCAAAGTTTTGGGGAGGCCCTTCTGATTTTTGCGGATTGTTCCACACGCCAAGGTGGATCTGGAAGAGAGAACTTTTAGCCACGGGACACTATTGTAAAGGTTGTCCAGATATAAATTATGTCCTTTGCAGAAGCAAAGGATGAACAATATCCCATACGATCTTTCCACTAATTCCTAGGAAGGGGGGGGGGGCATTCTGGGGGATCTATATGGGAATCTTTTCCCTCATAAACCCTTAAAGAGTAGGTGTAACCGGTGGCACTTTTGCATAATTTGTACAGTTTTATGCCATACCGGCTGAAGTGCAGTCTACCCTTGAAGCTTACCAATGACTCATCCACCTAAATATTTTGTTGGGGGGTATAAACTTGGGAAAAACTTTGGGAGTAGTGGGTAATTAAGGCTGTATAAAATAGGAACATAATCAAAATTTGGTTTCTGTGGGGGTGGGCAGTGACATTTGTCATTGTAATGCAAGAACTTTAGGATTGCTCCAAATTGCATCCTTGTCATTACTGTGCGATAAAGGGGGTGTTATATAAAATATCAGGGGACCAATAGTCTCTAATACTGGGCTTTTTTACGAGACCAAAGCTTAACCCCTTAAGGATACAGCCTAGTTTGCAAAATAAGGCTCAGAGCCCATTTTTCAGATGGTTATACCACCCAAAATAGTTACTAGTTCACATTTCCCATATGTCTACTTTAGATTGGCATCGTTTTTTTTAACATTCTTTTATTTTTCCTGGACGTTACGAGGCTTAGAACATAAACAGCAATTTCTCATATTTAAAAAAAAAAATATCAAAAGCCTTTTTTTTAAGGTACCTCTTCAGTTCTGAAGTGGCTTTGAGGGGCCTATGTATTAGAAACCTCCATAAAACACCCCATTTTAAAAACTAGGCCCCTCAAAATATTCAAAACAGCATTTAGAAAGTTTTTTTTTAACCCTTAGGCATTTCACAGGAATTAAAGCAAAGTGGAGGAGAAAGATTAGGTTCTTGATAATCACCTCTTGAAATTCCAGGAAAGTTCCCCTCTGGCCTGTACATCGACGTAGCACGTACGCATTGTACATTGCCATCTGTATGATGTGCACGGCCAGCTTCTTATATCACACCGCATGGCGCTGCAGGGCTTCAGGACTTGATCTGACAAGTCCACCCCTCCAATGTACCTATTGTAGTCCTGGATGCAGTCTGGTTTGGGGGTCTCTGTACTGGTACCTTGTCCTGGTACATTGGTACTGGTGTGGCCATGTATTGTATAATCTCTCTTGTCCTTGTACTTGACACACAATATATTGCTGCTAGATTGTGCCCTGCTCTCACACCTTCTGAGTGTTTGCCCAAGCAGTGTCTTAGGGAGACCTCTCAGATTTCTTCTAGCAATGCTGCATGCCACAGTACTTCTGTAAGCGAGGCACTTGAAGAGTGGGACGCTGGTATAAAAATTATCCAGGTAGAGGTGGTAATCTTGGTCCAGCAGTGGGTGCACCAAATCCCACACAATGTTTGCATTAACTCCCAGTAATGGGGGGCATTCTGGGGGCTGAATACTGGTGTCTTTCCCTTCATATATCCTAAATTTGTAAGTATACCTTGATGCACTCTCGCACAGCTTATACATCTTCACGCCATACCTTGCCCTCTTACTCGGCAGGTGCTGGCAGATTTGAAGCATTCCTTTAAAAATGTACCAAGGACTCATCAATGGAAATACACTTCTCGGGGGTGTATGCTTGGGAAATCCGGGCACTGAGATGGTCTAATAGGGGTCTCCATTTATACAAACGGTCAAAACTGGGGTCATCTCGGGGTGGGCGCTGCTCATTATCAGTATAATGTAAGAAGCGAAGTATTGCCTCATTTTTTGTAAAAAATTTTTTAGGTTCCAGTTCAGTTCTGAAGTTGCTTTGTATATTTAGAAACCCCTATCAAATACCCTATTTTAGAAACTAGACCCCTCAAAGTATTCACAACAACATATAGAAAGTTTATTAACCCTTTAGGTGTTTCACAAGAATTTAGAGCAAAGTAGAGGTGAAATTTACATATTTATTTATTTTTGTCAGAAAATCTTATTTATTAAATTTTTTTCTGTAAAACAGAAGGTTTTACTAGAGAAACACAACTCCATACTTATTGCCCAGATTCTGCAGTTTTGAGAAATATCCCACATGTGGACCTAGTGCACTAATGCATACCTCCCAACTTTTGAATTCGGAAAAGAGGGACATTTTAAGCCACGTCTCTTAACCTTGCCCAATATTCCGCATAAACACATCAAATCACAGCCAGATCCTTCTGCAAATAACGAGCGCGCATTCTCACTGCGGATCTCTAGACTGTCTGGCTATCACAGATATTATGGATCCGGTTATATCGTCTTTATGTTACTTTTCCTATCTTGGGTATAACATTTGCTTATCATGGCGGCAGCAGCTGCAGGACAAACCAAAAGGCTGAGAACAATGAAAATCAAGAGGGAGACCCTGTGGTGGATGACTTTTTAATTGACAGGTAGCAGAGTTACATGATGGGGATTTTTTTCTTCTCCAGTTGTGTAACTCTGCTACCGGTCAATGGAAAAATCATCCACCAGAGCCCCCCTGTAGATTGCTCCACACACAGCCCCCCTGTACATAGCGCTAGACACAGCCCCCCTGTAGATAGCTCCACACACAGCCCCTCTGTAGATAGCTCCATACACAGCCCCCCTGTAAATAGTGCCAGACACAGCCCCCTATAGATAGCTCCAGATGCAGCCCCCTGTAGATAGCTACACACACAGCCCCCAGTAGATAGCGTCAGATACAGCCCCCTGTAGATAGCGTCAGACACAGCCCCCTGTAGATAGCGCCACACACAGCCCACTGTAGATAGCGCCACACACAGCCCACTGTAGATAGCGCCACACACAGCCCCCTGTACATAGCTCCACACACAGCACGCCCTGTACATAGCGCCACACACAGCCCCCTGTACATAGCATCAGATACAGCCCCCTGTAGATAGTGCCACACACAGCCCCCTGTAGATAGCGCCAGACACAGGCCCCCTGTAAATAGCGCCAGACACAGCCCCCCTGTACATAGCGTCAGATACAGCCCCCTGTAGATAGTGCCACACACAGCCCCCTGTAGATAGCGCCACACACAGCCCCCTGTACATAGCGCCACACACAGCCCCCTGTAGATAGCGCCACACACAGCACCCCTGTAGATAGCGCCACACACAGCACCCCTGTAGATAGCGCCACACACAGCACCCCTGTATATAGCTCCACAAACAGTCCCCCTGTAGGTGCCACATTGCCGCCAGAGGGGTGAGCGGTAGAGGTAGGCTTTATTTACGCGACAGGATCCGAGTGTCGGCTGATAAAAACGGCCGTTTTGGGCAGTTTTTCCCAGCCGTTTTGCATCCGTTCCGATTCTGTTCCGGGCCGTGTTGCCGTTTTTAACGGCCGATTTTGACCCGTTTTTTTCCCTGTCCGTTTTAAAATCGGATGAATTTCATTTAAATTTGTTGCCACGCACAGCCCTCTGTAGATAATGCCACTGCCCCCCTAGTAGGTAATTCCACACAGCCTCCTGTAGGTACTGCCACCCAGCCCCCTTTAGGTAATGCCACCCAGCCCCCTGCAGGTAATGCCACCAAGCCCCCTGCAGGTAATGCCACCCAGCCCCTTGTAGGTTGCACCCACCCCCCCCCCTTCCAGGAGAAGTCACTGACTTCAATGTCCATATATGGACAGTGTAGTCACTGACTTCTCCTTGAGAGGAATCCCCGGCCACAGGGTCGAGGATTCCGCTTCACAAGTAAGTGACGTTACTGAGTCCATATATGGACAGTGTAGTCATTCACTTCTCCTGTAGCGGAATCCCCGGCCACAGGGTCGGGGATTCCGCTTCAGAAGTGAGTGACCTCACTGTGTCCATATACAGTGAAGGAAATAAGTATTTGATCCCTTGCTGATTTTGTGAGTTTGCACACTGTCAAAGACATGAACAGTCTAGAATTTTTAGGCTAGGTTAATTTTACCGGTGAGAGATAGATTATATATAAAAAATAAAAAATAAATCACATTGTCAAAATTATACATATTTATTTGCATTGTGCACAGAGAAATAAGTATTTGATCCCTTTGGCAAACAAGGCTTAATACTTGGTGGCAAAATCCTTGTTGGCAACCACAGCAGTCAGACGTTTTTTGTAGTTGATGATGAGGTTTGCACACATGTTAGATGGAATTTTGGCCCACTCCTCTTTGCAGATCATCTGTAAATCATTAAGGTTTCGAGGCTGTCGCTTGGCAACTCGGATCTTCAGCTCCCTCCATAAGTTTTCGATGGGATTAAGTAGTCCTGTGCCCTTAGCAGAGAAACACCCCCAAAACATAATGTTTCCACCTCCATGTTTGACAGTGGGAACGGTGTTCTTTTGGTAATAGGCAGCATTTCTCTTCCTCCAAACACGGCGAGTAGAGTTAATGCCAAAGAGCTCAATTTTTGTCTCATCTGACCACAGCACCTTCTCCCAATCACTCTCAGAATCATCCAGATGTTCATTTGCAAACTTCAGACGGGCCTGTACATGTGCCTTCTTGAGCAGGGGGACCTTGCAGGCACTGCAGGATTTTAATCCATTACGGCGTAATGTGTTACCAATGGTTTTCTTGGTGACTGTGGTCCCAGCTGCCTTGAGATCATTAACAAGTTCCCCCCGTGTAGTTTTCGGCTGAGCTCTCGCATTCCTCAGGATCAAGGATACCCCACGAGGTGAGATTTTGCATGGAGCCCCAGATCGATGTCGATTGACAGTCATTTTGTATGTCTTCCATTTTCTTACTATTGCACCAACAGTTGTCTCCTTCTCACCCAGCGTCTTACTTATGGTTTTGTAGCCCATTCCAGCCTTGTGCAGGTCTATGATCTTGTCCCTGACATCCTTAGAAAGCTCTTTGGTCTTGCACATGTTGTAGAGGTTAGAGTCAGACTGATTAATTGAATCTGTGGACAGGAGTCTTTTATACAGGTGACCATTTAAGACAGCTGTCTTTAATGCAGGCGCCAAGTTGATTTGGAGCGTGTAACTGGTCTGGAGGAGGCTGAGCTCTTAATGGTTGGTAGGGGATCAAATACTTATTTCTCTGTGCACAATGCAAATAAATATATATAATTTTGACAATGTGATTTTCTTTTTTTTTTTTTTATATAATCTATCTCTCACTGGTAAAATTAACCTAGCCTAAAAATTCTAGACTGTTCATGTCTTTGACAGTGGGCAAACTTACAAAATCAGCAAGGGATCAAATACTTATTTCCTTCACTGTATGGACAGTGTAGTCACTCACTTCTCCTGTAGCGGAATCTCCAATCCCTGGCCGGGGATTGGGGATTCCGACTCCTACAGGGAGCAAAAAAAGACCCTCCTCACATGCACTCTGCACTGTGAGGAGAGAGAGCGCGAGTAACGGAAGACACGGCCGTCACTCGGGACACATCCGGTGATGGCCGTGTATTGCCCGGCCCCATAGACTTCCATGGGAGCCGGGCGGCCGGGTAAACGGCCGAAAATAGGGCATGTCCCATTTTTTGACGGCCAGGTTTCCGTCAAAAAATCGGTCGTGTGAATAGCCCCATCACTCACCGTCAGCAGAAGGCAGGAGTGTTGCAGCGGCGTTCTCACTGGTGCCGATGCCGGCCCGGGAGTGAACCAATCCAGTCACCTGACCGGTGAGGTCAGATGACAGGTCAGGTGACTGGACTGGTCCACTCACAGGCCGGCATCGATCCCAGTGAGAACACCGCCTCAAGACTCCTGCCTTCTTCTGATCGCTGCTGCAGTCAGTATCCATCAGCTGTTCTGATGCAGCGCTCAGCGGGAAATTTACAGACCGCCCGGGACGGCGGGACAGCGGTGAGAAACCGGAACTGTCCCGCCGGATCCGGTGCGGTTGGGAGGTATGCTAATGGACTGAAACACCGGCCTCCGAAGCAAAGGAGCACCTAGTGGATTTTGAGGCCTCCTTTTTATTAGGCACCATGTCCAGTTTGAAGAGGTCTTGTGGTGCCAAAACTGTGGACCCCCCAAAAAGTGATCCTATTTTGGAAACTAAACCCCTTGAGGAATTCATTGTAGTTTTCATGGGGTGCATGCGAGTTTTTGATCAGTTTTTATTCTATTTTTAAGAGGCGTTGTGACTAAAAAACAGCAATTCTACTATTGTTTTTTATTCTATTTTTTTTACAGCGTTCACCGTGCGCTATAAATGACATTCACTTTATTCTGCGT
Source organism: Rhinoderma darwinii (assembly GCF_050947455.1). Lineage (NCBI taxonomy): Eukaryota > Metazoa > Chordata > Amphibia > Anura > Rhinodermatidae > Rhinoderma > Rhinoderma darwinii. The sequence goes on from NC_134689.1 coordinate 63,596,579, forward strand.
GGCGATACGATTACGGCGATATCATATGTTTATAGGTTTTTTTAGTCTTATGGCGTTTGCACAATAAAATACTTTTTGGAAAAAAATCATTTACTTTTTGTGTTACCTTATTCTAAGAGCCATAACGTTTTTATTTTTCCATCAGGATAGCAGTGTGAGGACTTGTTTTTTGCGTAATGAACTGTAGTTTCGATCAGAACCTTTTTTAGGTACATGCAACTTTTTGATCCTTTTTTATTCCATTTTTTGGAAGGTGAAGTGACCAAACAATTATGATTCTTGTACGGTTTATTATTATTTTTCTTTTACGGCGTTCACCGCGCAGGATAAATAACAAAATAATTTTATAGTTCAGGCCGTTACGGACGCGGTGATACCAATTATGTATAGTTTATTTGTTTATTTATTTTTATTAATAATTAAGGACTGATAAGGAAAAAAGGGGGATTTTTACTTTTATTACTTTTAAAACTTTTATTTTCTTATTTTTATACAACTTTTTTTTACTTTTTCTTTTTACTTTATTACTTTGTCCCACTAGGGGACTTGAGGGCAGGAGGCCCTGACCGCAATTCTAATACACTGCACTACATGCGTAGTGCAGTGTATTAGAGCTGTCAGCTACTCACTGACAGCAAGCATAGTGGGTCCTGACTTTGTCAGTACCCACTAGGCTTCTGTAGATGGGATAGCCAGACGCCATTATTAGAAGTCCGGTTGCCATAGCAACCATCGCTGCCCGCTACCATGTAGCGGGCCGTCGATGGTGGTTTAACCCCTAAGAAGCTGCGATCGCTATTGAACGCAGCTTTTAAGGGCTTAATCAGCGGGGACACAGCGATTGGTCTCCGCTATAGGAACTGCGGCAACCACTGTACGAGACAGCACCTGTCTCAGCTCCTGTATGTGTCGGGAAGATGGCCGAAATGGCCGTTTCTCCCGTGACGTACTATTCCGTCATAGAGCGCGAACGGGATGTTTACCATGACGGAATAGTACGTCACTGAGCGCAAAAGGGTTAAAAATAAGACCCAAAACTTCCGCAATTTCACTGCGTTTGTGGTGGTCCAATTTTGGCCTCTCCCATAAAAAGAGTCAGGGTTCTGGGCGATAAACTGTTCCGCATAGATGTTGGTCTGCTAGATCATTAAATCTAAAAGGGCGTACGAAAAAAAAACTTTAAAACAATCAATGGGGCTGAAACCCGTAGTGTCAATTTGAATGCTTGAGGGGGCTGTAAATTTAGGCACCTGGGGGGTATAATTGTCTGCAGCTTCCCATGTCCGCTCAGGCAGAGCAGGACCTACGGCTCTTTTGCTCTGACGTGGGGTGCAGACTCAGTCACTGGATACAGATGAAGATGAAAGCACGAACTGTGCTTCACCTTCACTTGCGCTGTCCATATCGGAACCCATCATTTCATACGCTTCCTCGGCTATGCAGACTCTTTTGCCCATATTAAATTTAGTTCAGCTAGTAGAGAGGGCAAAAATCGATTTCCTAGATACACAAAAAAAACAGAACATGAGGTTTCTTAGTCCCCAACTATAGGAACGGCACAGACTCTGCTATATACTATAGAATGGGTAGGTGCGTTCAATACCCCATAGATGCTACTATCCATCTGTCTGGGAAAAATATTGTCCTCATGTTTTTGAAATTATTTGGAGCATCACATGCACTTTATACAAAATGTATATGAATATCGCCTGCAGAAATTGGCGTTGAATAAACTTATATTCTCTTGACAATAGGGAGTAATTCTTTGTTTTGTAAAATTTGTTCTAGTGTGTTCTTGTTTGGACACCTTTTTAAAATAAATGAGTAAAAGTTATATTTTATCAAACTTTAGTCCTATTCCAGTGATTTAATCATTATTCTAGGTAGAGCCCAGAAATTAAAAATAAGCCCTTGGTGGACGGCTTTAAATACATCACTAACATTTAAAATTCAGCTAGTTATTAACCCCTTAAAGAGGCTCTGTCACCAGATTTTGCAGCCCCTATCTGCTATTGCAGCAGATAGGCGCTGCAATGTAGATTACAGTAACGTTTTTATTTTTTAAAAACGAGCATTTTTGGCCAAGTTATGACCATTTTCGTATTTATGCAAATGAGGCTCGCAAAAGTACAACTGGGCGTGTTGAAAAGTAAAAGTACAACTGGGCGTGTATTATGTGCGTACATCGGGGCGTGTTTACTACTTTTACTAGCTGGGCGTTGTGTATAGAAGTGTCATCCACTTCTCTTCACAACGCCCAGCTTCTGGCAGTGCAGCACTGTGACGTCACTCACAGGTCCTGCATCGTGTCGGCACCAGAGGCTACAGATGATTCTGCAGCAGCATCGGCGTTTGCAGGTAAGTCGATGTAGCTACTTACCTGCAAATGCTGATGCTGCTGCAGAATCAAGTGTAGCCTCTGGTGCCGACACGATGCAGGACCTGTGAGTGACGTCACAGTGCTGCACTGCCAGAAGCTGGGCGTTGTGAAGAGAAGTGGATGATACTTCTCTTCAGAAAGCCCAGCTAGTAAAAGTAGTAAACACGCCCAGATGTAACACACATAATACACGCCCAGTTGTACTTTTACCTTTAAACACACCCAGTTGTACTTTTGCAAGCCTCATTTGCATAAATACGAAAATGGTCATAACTTGGCCAAAAATGCTCGTTTTTTAAAAATAAAAACGTTACTGTAATCTACATTGCAGCGCCTATCTGCTGCAATAGCAGATAGGGGCTGCAAAATCTGGTGACAGAGCCTCTTTAAGGACACAGCCTGCGTTTTGGCCTTACACTCAGAGCCCATTTTTCAAATCTGACATATTTCACTTTATGTGGTAATAACGTCGGAATGCTTAAACCTATCCAAGCGATTCTGAGTTTGTTTTCTCGTGACACATTGGGCTTCATGTTCGTGGTAAAATTTGGTCGATATATTCAGTGTTTATTGGTGAAAAATTGTGATAAAATTTTGAAAAAATAGCATTTTTCAGAATTTAAATGCATCTGCTTGTAAAACAGACGGTTAGGCTGGGTTCACACGACCTATTTTCAGACGTAAACGAGGCGTATTATGCCTTGTTTTACGTCTGAAAATACGGCTCCAATACGTCGGCAAACATCTGCCCATTCATTTGAATGGGTTTGCCGACGTACTGTGCAGACAACCTGTAATTTACGCATAGTCGTTTGACAGCTGTCAAAAGACGATGCGTAAATTTACAGCCTCGTCAAAAGAAGTGCAGGACACTTCTTGGGACTTTTTGGAGCTGTTTTCTCATAGACTCTATTGAAAACAGCTCCAAAAACGGCCGAAAAAACGGCGCGAAAAATGCAGCGAAATACGTGAGTTGCTCAAAAAACGTCTGAAAATCAGGTGCTGTTTTCCCTTGAAAACAGCTCCGTATTTTCAGACGTTTTTGGCTCAGCGTGTGAACATACCCTAATACCACCCAAAATAGTTACTAGTTCACATTTCCCATATGTCTACTTTAGATTAGCATTGTTTTTTGAACATTCTTTTATTTCTCTTGGACGTTACAAGGCTTAGAACATAAACAGCAATTTCTCATATTTTTAAAAAAAATTCAAAAGCCTTTTTTTTTAAGGTACCTCTTCAGTTCTGAAGTGGCTTTGAGGGGCCTATGTATTAGACACCCCCATAAAACATGCCATTTTAAAAACTAGACCCCTCAAAGTATTCAAAACAGCATTTAGAAAGTTTTTTTTAACCCTTCAGGCATTTCACAGGAATTAAAGCAAAGTGGAGGTGAAATTTGCAAATTTCATTTTTCTTGCTGAATTTCAATTTTATTCAATTTTTTTTCTGTAACACAGAAGGTTTTACCAGAGAAATACTACTAAATATGTATTGTCCAGATTCTGCAGTTTTTTAGAAATGTCCCACATGTGGCTCTAGTGCGCTCGTGGACTAAAACACAAGCCCTAGAAGCAAAGAAGTACCTAGTGTATTTTGAGGCCTCTTTTTGATTGGAATATATTTTAGGCAGCATGCCAGGTTTGAAGAGGTGTTGAGGTGCCAAAACAGTAGGAATCCCCCAATAGTGACCCCATTTTGGAAACTGCACCCCTCAAGGAATTAATTTATGGTTGTTGTTACCATTTTGACCGCACAGTTTTTTCACAGCTCCTATTTGAATTGGGCTGTGAAATTTAAAAAATTTAATTTTTTCCAATAAGATGACAATTGTGATCAAAATTTCTTATTTTCACAGGGAACAAAATACCCCATTTTGTTGCCCAATTTGTCCTTAGTGCGGCAATACCCCATTTGTGGTGATAAACTGCTGTTTGGGCCCATGGGAGGGCTGAGAAGGAAAGGAGCGCTATGTGTTTGTTGGAGTCCAGATTTTGCTGGATTGGTTTTCGGGTGCCATGTCGCATTTGCAGAGCCCCAGAAGTATCAAAGCAATGGAAACCCACCAGAAGTCACCCCATTTTGGAAACTAGACCCCTCAAGGAATTCAAATATGGTTGTTGTTACAATTTTGACCGCACAGTTTTTCACAGCACCTATTTGAATTGGCCTTTGAAATTTAAAAAATGTCATTTTTTTCCAATAAGATGACATCTGTGATCAAAATTTCTTATTTTCACAGGGAACAAAATACCCCATTTTGTTGCCCAATTTGTCCTTAGTGCGGCAATACCCCATTTGTGGTGATAAACTGCCGTTTGGGCCCATGCGAGGGCTGAGAAGGAAAGGAGCGCTATGTGTTTGTTGGAGTCCAGATTTTGCTGGATTGGTTTTCGGGTGCCATGCTGCATTTGCAGAGCCCCAGAGGTATCGAAGCAATGGAAACCCACCAGAAGTGACCCCATTTTGGAAATTACACCCCTCAAGGAATTTATTTATGGGTGTTGTGACCATTTTGACCCCATAGTTTTTTCACAGAACTTATTTGAATTGGGCTGGGAATTAAAACAAAATTAATTTTTTCCAATAATATGTAGTTTTGGCTGAAAATTTCTTATTTTCACAAGAAATAAAATACCCCATTCTGTTGCGCAATTTGTCCTGAGTGCAGCAATACCCCAGTTGTGGTAATAAACTGCCGTTTGGGCCCATGGGAGGGCTCAGAACGAAAGGACCACCATTTGGCCTACTTGGGATTTTCTGGTGCGAAGTTATGTATGCAGAAGCCCCTGAGGTACCAGTACAGTTGAAACCCGCAAGAAGTGACCCCATTTTAAAAACGACACCCTTAGGCATTCATCTAGAGGTGTAGTGAGCATTTTGACCGGAGACATAAACCCCATAAACTGTAATGTGGGTTCTCCTGGGTTCGGCAATACCCTCATTATGGCAGTTATCAGCTGCCTGGGCACACAGCAGGGCCCAGAGGGGAAAGACGATGGGGGATAAGCTGTGCGGAGTGCATCAGGGTAAGTAAAATTGGGGTAAATTATAAACCAAGGGATGTATGATAAATTTTAAAACACTCTTTCATACAGAGCTCTGGTTTTTCGGGACACTTGTCACATTGATATATTGTGTCCTCCCTTATCCCCCTCTTATAGCAGACTTTGCACCTGTTTTGACTTTTTCCCTTCTTGCCAGTTTGGGGAACTTCTCCTGGAAAGTGTTGCCCTTCTACGATGCGTGTGGCCTCGGTTCCAGAAGTACTGGGTGCCCCCCCCCCCCGCTTCTTGGTCCCTAAAGATTAGGTTCTTGATAATCACCTCTTGAAATTCCAGGAAAGTTCCCCTCTGGCCTGTACATCGACGTAGCACGTATGCATTGTACAATGCCATCTGTATGATGTGCACGGCCAGCTACTTATACAATTATGAATTTGGGGCTAAAGCAACATTTTCTTTGAAAAAAATCTAAATTGTATTTTTTTACTGCCCAGTGTATGAAAGTGGGGTCAAACTGCTCACTATACCACTTGAAAAATTCCTTGAGGGGTGTAGCTTCCCAAATGGAGTCACTTTTGGGGAGTTGCCACTGCACTGGTACCTTTACAAATGCGACATGATGCAGAGAAATCAATCCAGCACTCCAAAAGCTAAATGGCGTGCCTTCCTTTCCGAGTCCTGCGGCTTGCCCAAACAGCAGTTTATGACCACATATTTGGTATTTACGTACTCTGGAGAAGTTTCTTTATAAATGTTGGGGTGCTTTTCCTCATTTATTTGTTGAAAAAAGTAAAAATCTTTAGGTAGAGCTACATCTTAATGGAAAATAATGTAATTTTTCATTTTCACTGCCCAATTCTAATGAAATCTATGAAACACCTGTGGGGTCAAAATGCCCACTACACCCCTAGATGAATTCCTCAAAGGGTGTCGTTTACTAAATGGAATCACTTTTGGGGGGTTTCCACTGTACTGGTACCTTAGGAGCTTTACAAATGCGACATGGTGCAGAGAAATGAATCCACCAAAATCAACGCTCCGAAAGCTAAATGGCGTGCCTTCCCTTCCGAGTCCTGCCGCTTGCTCAAACAGCCGTTTATGACTACATGTTTGGTATTTCCGTACTCTGGAGAAGTTGCTTTACAAATGTTGGGGTGCTTTTCCTCATTTATTTGTCGAAAAAAATTAAAAAATTTTGAGGTAAAGCTACATCTTATTGGAAAATAATGTAACTTTTCATTTTCACTGCCCAATTCTAATGAAATCTATGAAACACCTGTGGGGTCAAAATGCTCATCACACCCCTAGATGAATTCCTCAAGATGTGTAGTTTCCCAAATGGAGTCACTTTTGGGGGGGGGGGGGGGTTTCCTTTATTTTTGCACCACAAGACCTCTTCTAACCTGACATGGTGCCTCAAATATAATTTAAGAAAATGAAGGCCCAAAAATCCACTAGGTGCTCCTTTGCTTCTGGGGCCTTTGTTTCAGTCCATTAGCACACTAGGGTCACATGTGGGATATTTCTAAAAACTGAAGAATCAGGGCAATAAATATTCAGTTGTGTTTCTCTGGTAAAAACCTTCAGTATTAGAGGAAAAATGGATTAAAAAACAATCGAAATTTGCAAATTTCCCTTCCACATTGCTTTAATTCCTGTGAAACGCATAAAGGGTTAAGAAGCTTTCTAAATGCTGTTTTGAATACTTTAAGGGGTGCAGTTTTTAAAATGGGGTGATTTGTGGGAGTTCCTAATATATAAGGCCCTCAATTCCACTTCAGAACTGAACTGGTCCCTAAAAAAATAGGCTTGAAAATGTGAGAAATTGCTGCTAAACTTATAGGCCTTGTAACGTCCTAGAGAAATAAAAGGATGTTCAAAAAACGATGCTAATCTAAAGTAGACATATGGGAAATGTTAGCTAGTAACTATTTTGTGTGGTATAACTATCTGGCTTACAAGCAGATACATTTGAATTTAGAAAATGCTATTTTTTTGCAAATTTTCTCTAAATTTTGGTGTTTTTCACACAAAAATATTAACTAACTTAAAGTACAACATGTCACGAGAAAATAGGTAAAAACATTCCCAAGTTATTACCACATATAGTAACACACGTCATATTTAAAAAATGAGGCTGTGTCATTTGGTCCAAAAGTGGCTACGTCCTTAAGGGGTTAATTGATGTATTAACAGCACTGGCACCGGCTACATCAGCTTTTCTTTCTTCTGTTGTATATATAGAGCTAAAGAATCCATTTAGTAACTCTGCTTTCCCTTGATCCCCTGTGACCAACTCCCCATTACCACTATTTAGGGGTCCTGCATGTTCAGACCTTGGCTTTTTTGCATTTATATACTTGAAGAGTTTTTGGGGATGTGTTTTGCTATCTTTGGTCATCCCCGTATTTTTGCTGATGTTCTAACTTTTTTTTTTACAGATTTTATTAAGCCCTTTATAATTTACAAAGGCTACAGCTGTACCCTCAGATTTGTATTTTTCAAATGCCCGTTTTTTTTTTTGTCATATATTGCCCTTTTTACAGAAGGTGTAAGCCATGTGGGGTTTAATTTTAATCATTTATACTTGTTACGTATAGGAATAAATCTTGCACTATAATTATACATAGTGGATTTTTAGATTTCCCATTTATTATTTGTACCATTATTTGACATTAGTTCTTCCCAGTCTATATCCTGAATTGCAGCCTTCATCCTGGGGAAATTGGCCTTCTTAAAATTAAGTGTTTTTGCCCTCCCAGCCTGTGTTTTTTTTTTGTATAGATAAAATATTACTATATTGTGATCACTGTTACCGAGGTTTTAACAAACAGTGACATTCCCAACAAGCTCTGCATTATTAGAAATGACCAGATCCAACAGAGCTTCACCTCTAGTCGGGTCTTCCACAAACTGGTCCATAAAATTTTCCTGCAACAGATTGAGGAAATTTCTCCCATTCACAGTTGTATCCGAACCATGACACCAATTAATATCCCGGTAATTAAAATCTCGAATAATCACTACAGTACCCCCCTGTGCAGCCCACTCTATCTGTTTATATCGCTGACCTTCCATCTCACTTTTTCAGTGTTTACCTCCATTTGTAATTCCACCCACAAGGTTTCAATCTCCTCACAATCTTCACCCACTATTGTCTCTTTACTCGCCTTCATATCACTTCTCACATACAGACATACACCACCGCCTTTCCTATTCGCCCTGTCTTTCCGAAACAGTGTAAAACCCTGTAGAATTACAGCAGAGTCATGAGAAGAGTCTAGCCATGTTTCAGCAACACAAACTGTATCTATAGGTTCCTCCAGTACCAAGGCCTCAAGCGCTCCCATTCTGCCATTTGTGAACATACACTTTAACTTGCATTTCAAATTTTCACATTCATTATCAAAAATTTGATTATTTGACATTTTGTGGCCATTTTTATCTTCAATGTTTTGTAACAAAAAGATCCCCTTATCTTGTTGCCTAATCTCCCCCCCCCCACAGTCTATTTCTCCCCCACCAATATAGTTTGACCCTTCTCTAACCTAACAACCATTTTATTTTCTACATTGACCTGCCTCCTCAGCCCTAGTTTAAATACTCCGCCACACCAGCTAGAATTCTCTCCCCCAGCACAGCGGACCCCCTTCTATTTAGATGCAAATACTCTGCAGAATACAGTTTGTACCCCAATGAAAAGTCAGCCCAGTGCTCTAGGAACCTAAAGCCTTCTCCTCTACATCAAGACTTAAGCCATGCATTTAACTCCCTGAGCTCCCGCTGTCTTTCCTGTGATGTGCATGGCACAGGCAGTATTCCTGAGAATACTACCTTGGAGGTCCTTCCCTTCAGCTTGTAGCCTAGTTTTTCAAAATTATTCTTAAGGCTCCTCCATCTACCATTTATTCTGTCATTGGTTTCCACATCGACCACGACAGCTGGATTATCACCAACCTCTCCCACTAATTTATCCACCCGTTCCACCACATGCCCAATCCTGGCACCAGGGAGACTGCAAAGCATTCGGTTCAGGCAGTATTTTTTGCATCTTCCTGACTATAGAATCCCCTACAACTACTAATTGTCTAGCCTTACCTGCATTACGATCCTTCCGACTACTCGCTGGGCTATTCTCCTTGCTGTTAGGGAGATCAGTATCCACTAAAGCTGCCATTTCTGAGATCGACACCCTCACATCATCACCCAACTTGGCAATTTTGCTTGGAATAACAGAAACAGGAGTGACCTTCTTTTTCTTGGACCCCTTTCTACTGCCCCTCACTATATTAACCCAGCTACTTGCCTGGTCCGGCTGACCTATGTCTTCACCCTTCAGATCTACCCCACTAACTGCGTGCTCTATGAGCAGCATGCTCCTCTCCAGATTGTCTATCGCCCTCAGCATTGCATTTTGCTCCTCCAGATCTCTAATTCGAGCTTCCAGGTGAACAACATGCTCACATCTGCCACAGAAGTATTCACCCTGGAACTCAGGCTCCAGTCGTGCATACACATGGCAAACTGTGCACTGAAGAAAACCTCCAACCTTGCTTCCATTATCCCAGTTGCAAAAAAACTGTGAACAATTGAAAAAGTAAAAGAAGAGAAGAGTACTTACAGGTGCTTTGAGGCTACATGCACACGTTGCGTATTTTGCTGCGTAAAATACGCAGCAAAACCGCAGGAAACTGCAAGAAATTTACAGGAAAAAATGCACCTGGAGATGCCTTTTTTTGGTGTGGTTTTTAGGTTTTGCTGTGTTAATTACAGCGTTCTTATGCTGCGGGTTTTGCTGCGTATTACTAGGGAGATAGAATTTGTAAGGGGACTCGCGGGATATATTTACATGCCATGGTTATCGAAAATACGCACCATGGGCCAATTTACGTCCCAAAAAATACTGCATAGTGGACCTGAGATTCCCTGGAATCTCAATCCCTCTGCTGGTACTGTATTACGCTGCACGCAAATATGCATTGTGTGCATTGACTCTTAACTCCTTTTGTTAACCCCGGTTTGTTAACTTCACTTATTACCCACAAGTCACTTATTCCAGCAAGCCAAATGAGAGCAAGCTCAAAAGTGAGTCCTGCAGGCTAATTTATATAATCTGAGAGCATTTAACCCCTCCCCTTAATTAGGTGCACAGCAGAAAAGAAAAACAATGGTTTTAAATTGTGCAGTAGTTAGAACATGAGCTACACGCACAAAAAAAACCTTGCTAACTTCTATTTGCAAGCACTCAATTTGTTTACAGAATCGCACAGCGCAGCACATTCTGGTTTATTAACTCCACTTCTTTCACAAGCCACTTAGTCCACCAACCTCAATGAGAGCTTGGTGGACTAAGTGGCTAATTTCTACAAATAAACTATTTGGTCAAAATACTTACTATACCCCTCGATGAATACCTTAAGGGGTTTTCTATCGTATTGACACAGCTGACACCCGCAGCATATGACGCGGACTCCGCACGTGAGCCCGCTCCATACATCACCCCCCATTCTATGTCATGGTGCGCGAAGGGGGTTAATGCGCAGCGGATGGTACAGAGTGAAAATTCCAATTTTCCACTGATTTCTCATTTTAGTGCAATATATGTTATGCCCAGTTTGTGCCACTGAAGACAAATACCTCATAAAATATTAACCGGGTTCTCCCGGGTATGGTGATGCCATATCGGTGGACGGAAACTGCTGTTTGGGCACGCTGCAGGGCTGAGAAGGGAGGGAGCGGCATTTGGCTTTTGGAGCGCAGATTTAGCTTGGTAATACAGGGTGGGCCATTTATTTGGATACACCTAAATAAAATGGGAATGGTTGGTGATATTAACTTCCTGTTTATGGCACATTAGTATATGGGAGGGGGGAAACTTTTCAAGCTGGGAGTTGACCATGGCGGACATTATGAAGTCGGCCATTTTGTATGCAAATTTCGTTTTTTCAATGGGAAGAGGGTCATGTGACACATCAAACTTATCGAGAATTTCACGACAAAAACAATGGTGTGCTTGGTTTTAACGTTACTTTATTCTTTCATGAGTTATTTACAAGCTTATCTTTGTTTACAGCTATTGACATGTCGCAGAGGTTAACACGTGAGGAGCGGATATAAATTGTGTTGATGTCTGGTGAACGCAGTACCCGGGTCATTGCAGCAGATTTCAATGCAAGACACCCTACGAGACCACCCATCTCCCATGCTACAGTTTGCAAACTGCTTGCCAAGTTTCATGAAACTGGTTCAGTGTTGGATTTGCCCAAATGTGGACGCATGAAAACTGTCACTAATGAAGAAACATCAGTGGCTGTCCTAGCTTCATTCAGCAAGAGCCCACAGTGTAGCACTCGCCGCATGTCACTGGAGAGTGGCATCAGTCAAACATCCCTTCGGCGGATATTAGCTACTCACAAATGGCACCCTTACAAACTCCAGCTGCTGCAGCATCTCAACGAGGGTGACCCAGATCGGCGCACTGAATTTGCAGAATGGGCAAAACAAAAATTGGAACAGGACCCTCAGTTTACACAGAACATTTTGTTCAGTGATGAGGCAAACTTTTATGTGAATGGTGTAGTTATCAAACAAAACCACCGCTATTGGTCTGACACTAACACACATTGGATAGATTCCTCCAAGACTGTTGGAACACAAAAATTGATGGTATGGTGTGGTATATGGGGTACAAACATAGTGGGGCCATTCTTCATCAATGGAAACCTCAAGGCCACGGGATATCTGAAATTGCTACATGATGATGTGTTTCCCTCTTTATGCACTGAAGCTGGCATGTTCCCTGAGTTTTTCCAGCAAGATGGTGCACCACCACATTATGGGTGTCAGGTCCGAGCATTCCTAGTTGAACAGTTTCCTGGAAAGTGGATTGGTCATCGTGTGCCAGTTGAATGGCCCCCTAGGTCTCCCAATCTGACCCCCTTAGACTTTTATCTTTGGGGTCATCTGAAGGCAATTGTCTATGCTGTGAAGATACGAGATGTGCAGCAACTGAAACTACGGATACTGGAAGCCTGTGCTAGCATTTCTTCTGCGGTGTTGCTATCAGTGTGTGAAGAGTGGGAGAAGAGGGTTGCATTGACAATCCAACACAATGGGCAGCACTTTGAACACATTTTATAAGTGGTCAGAAACTTGTAAATAACTCATGAAAGAATAAAGTAACGTTAAAACCAAGCACACCATTGTTTGTCTTGTGAAATTCTCGATAAGTTTGATGTGTCACATGGCGCTATTCCCATTGAAAAAACTAAAGTTGGATACAAAATGGCCGACTTCAAAATGGCCGCCATGGTCAACACCCAGCTTGAAAAGTTTCCCCCCTCCCATATACTAATGTGCCACAAACAGGAAGTTAATATCACCAACCATTCCCATTTTATTTAGGTGTATCCATATAAATGGCCCACCCTGTAGTATTGTTTGGCTGCTGTTTCAGTTTATAATGTGGGGGCATATGTGATCTGTGCGGAGTACATCAGGGCATAATAAGAGGGCATAATAATGGGGTAAATAAATAATAATCGGCAGATATGTGGCCAGTGTCGCACTGATAAATGGTGCCCAATCTTATCCTCTTTTGGAACACTGCACATTTTGCATCACCATATTCTGAGAGCCAGAACTTCTTTATTTTTTCTTCACCGGAGCTGTGTGAGGGCTTATTTGTGCAATGGGGCCTGAAACATTTTCAAGCAAAATTTGTGTCCTTATAGCCTTTGAGTGCTCCCTTCCTTTTGGGCATTACCATGTGTCCAGCCTGGTCCTCATAAGCTTTAGTACATGGCAGCCCGGAGGCCATTGTCTGGCCTCCGTTTGCCGTGACAAGGATCGCCAGCGCCGCATGGCGGTTAACTGTTGAAGCGCGGACGTAACTTCACGCCCAAGTACGCGAAGGTACTGTTCACCAGGACGTGCATTTACGCCAAGGTGCGCGAAGGGGTTAAGGTGTCTAGTTTTCTAAATGGGGTCATTTATGGGGGATTCATATCGTTCTGGCAGCTAAATGCCTATCCAAATGCCTATCTAAATGTGCAGTGTTTTAATACAAAAATTTACAGAAACATTCAGAGAAAATGTGGTATCATAATTAGAGATGAGCGAACCGGGACAACCGAACCCGGTTTCGGTCCGAACATCGTGAAAAGTTCGGTTCACAGCGAATCCGAACTTCACCGGGTTCGGCCGAACACGTTTTGACCGAACCCGGCTACATTTTGGCGCCTGCCACATGTTAGATCTAAAATGGAGGATTTCAAAATATCACCTGACATCAGGCTACCCCATAATGCCTTGCAAACGGCTCTCCCAGCCAATCGGGAGGCAGCATAGGGGCGGGCTCAAGCCTGCAATAATAGTCTATGCATGGAGCTCAGCGGCCATTTTACAGACAGGAGCTGTAGGGATAGCATCTCTGTGCAGTAAGGGAAAGCTTTAGGAATGTAAAAGCCAGGAATCCAGCAATCGAAGGGGCTCATCCACTACAGCGGGAGTCTACTCTGAACATCCAAATTGCAATACAAATTCTCCATTTGCCAAGCCAGTGTGTGAATAAGCTTTTATAAGGGGCTCATCCCCGTTGCATGGGTTAACATCCAACTTGCAATCCAGGCAGGCAGCTGTAGTACTACAACGCCCACCATTCCCTGAGTGCACAGTGGCTGATAGAAATTCTCATTCATTGCCATTTGCCAAGCCAGTGTGTGAATAAGCTTTTATAAGGGGCTCATCAACGTTGCATGGGTTAACATCCAACTTGCAATACAGGCAGGCAGCTGTAGTACTACAACGCCCACCATTCCCTGAGTGCACAGTGGCTGATAGAAATTCTCATTCATTGCCATTTGCCAAGCCAGTGTGTGAATAAGCTTTTATAAGGGGCTCATCAACGTTGCATGGGTTAACATCCAACTTGCAATACAGGCAGGCAGCTGTAGTACTACAACGCCCACCATTCCCTGAGTGCACAGTGGCTGATAGAAATTCTCATTCATTGCCATTTGCCAAGCCAGTGTGTGAATAAGCTTTTATAAGGGGCTCATCAACGTTGCATGGGTTAACATCCAACTTGCAATACAGGCAGGCAGCTGTAGTACTACAACGCCCACCATTCCCTGAGTGCACAGTGGCTGATAGAAATTCTCATTCATTGCCATTTGCCAAGCCAGTGTGTGAATAAGCTTTTATAAGGGGCTCATCCCCGTTGCATGGGTTAACATCCAACTTGCAATACAGGCAGCCATTGTAGTACTACAACGCCCAGCATTCCCTGACTGACTGGCACCTTATGAGTCACTGATTTTCCGCCAGTCCGAATAACAATTTAAAAGGGCCTCATTTCTGTCTAAGGGTTTAATTCAACGTGCTAATTAAGTACAGCCGGTGCCTTTGGTGCTATTATACAAGTCACAGCATACACTGACTGCCACCTTTTCACAGTCACTCATTTTCAGCCAGTCCCAATAATATTTTATAAGGGCCTCATTCCTCTAGTAGGGGAAGGGGTTTTGGTTCAACTTGCTGCACTCCAGCAGTGAAATGTCTGGTAAAAAAAAGGTTGTGAAAGGATGGGGTAGAGGAAAAAACACCCATGCCATGTCCTCTTCCAGTCCAAATGTTAGATCTGTTGGTGCCAGTACCAGCATTTTTGGCACAAGACATGTGCCCAGTTCTACTAGTAGCAGCAGCCATGTGCCTGCTGGTAGTAGTAGCAGTATCAGCAAGCCAGAGTTGTCCATCTCCTCCGGTGGGCGGGTTATTTCAGACCATACGGCCATTGTGGACTGGTTGGCTGGCTCGCGGTCATCTCAGCAGGAAGACTCTGACGATCTGGCTTCAAGCCAGGTTTCGTTGGATTGCAGATCCTCTACAGTTCCTTGGCACAGTGACAGTAGTAATATGAGTATTTCTAGCGTTTCCATTCCATCATCTATGTCTTCACTCCCCCTTACTAGCGGGAAGCCATCTTTCCTGAGAGTCCTAAGAGACATCTCCTCGGGTGCGAAGGAAGATACTGAACAACATAGTGATGATGATTTGTTTTCCGCGAGTCAGCCAACGGAGTGTGTTGCGGCGGTGGAGGTGGAAGCGGTGTCCGAGACGCATAGCTGTGGGGGTGTTGGTGGTGGCAGACGCAGTAATGAGGGGGGGGGCATGGAGCCCGCCAAGATGTCACATCACAATACAGTGACAGAAGTGGCGGGGATGATGAGGAGGGCTATGATGATGTTGTTTTAGACAGGACGTGGGAACCAGGTGATGACGGCGTCAGAGGAGGAGGGTAGTAGTGGCGGCACTGGTAGTGATAAACAGCCAAGCCGAGGTAGGGGCAGAAGTAAATCTGCAAAACGTTGCAGCGGTAGGGTCAGCTCAGGAGCCGGTGACGGCGACACTGCTGCTGCTGGTGTAGGCTCCCGAAAAAAGCCTGCCAGACAAGGGGCAAGCTCGGGTGGTGGTGGTGGACGTGGTACTACCTCTTTACGGTACTCTGCCGTGTGGCAATTTTTCTGTACCTTCCCGGAGGACGAAAACATGGCACAGTGCCGTATCCGCAAGCAGAAAGTAAGGCGTGGGCAGGGCAGCAATGTAGGAACTACCGCTCTACGTAAACACATGGAGCGGCATCACAAGGCCATGTGGGACAATCGACATGCCCCACCATCATGTACATCTAATGAAGACCCCTCTGCCGCTGCAGCTGCTGCTCCTCCGAGTCCCTGTCATCTAAGTAGTAGCCAGGCCTTATCCACCATCTCTTTGTCATCATCATCGCTGTCATCTAGTGCTCCTCCAACGTCCCGTCAGTTATCCATTACGGAATCGTTGTCCAATAAGCAACAATATATACCCAGTCATCCACTTGTCGTACGGCTTAATTCACACCTGGCTAAGTTTTTGGTGGTGCAGTCGCTGTCGTACCACCTGGTCGACTCCGCCGGCTTCAAGCAATTGATGGCGTGCGCTCAGCCTAGGTGGCGAATAGCTAGCCGCCATTACTTCTCCAAAACAGCTGTCCCTGCCTTGCACAAGCACGTGGAGGAAAAGGTGGGCCAGTCCTTGCAAATATCCGTGTGCAGCAGGGTACATGCCACCGTCGACACGTGGAGCAGCAACTATGGGCAGGGACAGTACATGTCTTTCACGGCCCACTGGGTCAATATTTTGCAGTCCAATGCACCACCGCAGCAATGCCAGTCATTACCACCTCCACGCTTGTATCTTTCTGGTTCAACTCCGGACACCAGGCGCCTACCATCCTCCTCCTCCTCCTTGCCCTCTTCAATAGAGGTCTTCCTGTCCCCGACAGGACACAGCGTATCTTCCACTCCTCCTCCCTCCTCTTTTCATAGGTGCAAGGTGAAGCGCCACAACGCTGTCTTACACCTGCTGAGCCTGGGCGAGAAAAGCCACACAGGGCAGGAGCTGCTGCTGTGCATCAAGGAGGAAATCGCACGCTGGCTGTCTCCTCTGAAACTCACACTGGGCAATGTTGTCTCTGATAACGGGAAGAACGTTGTGGCTGCACTGCGTCTAGATCACCTGACACACGCTCCTTGCATGGCACATGTGATCAATCTGGTCATAACATGCTTCTTAAAATCATATGTTGGTTTGAAGGGTGTGCTGGCTATGTCCAGGAGGGTTTGCATTCGCTTTAGACGTTCGTATGCATTTAAGCACGCCCTCCTGGACTTGCAGCGTCAAAACAATCTCCCAGAACACAGCCTGATTTGCGATGTTCCAACACGCTGGAATTCCACCCTGCACATGTTGGACCGTCTGTACGAACAGCAGAAAGCCGTGACTGATTTCCTGATGCAGCAGACGGGCAGCGTTTGGAGCCAGTGTAATTTCGAGCTCAGGCACTGGCAGCTGGTTAGAGACGCATGTCGCGTTTTGAGGCCCTTTGAAGAGGCCACATGATTTGTGAGCCGTGAAGCTAGCGGAATGAACGATGTTATGCCGCTGATATTCATTATGGAGCAAACGCTCACAGCGATGATTCAGCAAAGGCTGGAGGAAGGATCACATCTGGCTATGGATGTTGAGGAGGAGGAGGAGGATGAGGATGAGGATGAGGAAACAGGACCTGAAGAGGAGCTGGATTTGGAGATGGAATCACAGGAAGGGATAGGGGACGAGGCAGCCGCACAACATGA
Source organism: Rhinoderma darwinii (assembly GCF_050947455.1). Classification (NCBI taxonomy): domain Eukaryota; kingdom Metazoa; phylum Chordata; class Amphibia; order Anura; family Rhinodermatidae; genus Rhinoderma; species Rhinoderma darwinii. Next base: position 63,614,140 of record NC_134689.1, read on the forward strand.
CAGTGATGATGATGACGAGTCTGACGACGACCTTGATGATGGACAACCATGGCAGTATGGGGCGGAGATGGAACCAACCGGGCCCTCTGAAACGCTGGCCAGGATGGCGAGCTGTATGCTTCGTTACTTGCGCGCTGACTGTCGTATTGTTAGTATGAAGCAAAGAGATGAGTACTGGATAGCCACACTTTTAGACCCTCGGTATAAAGCCAGAATGGGGGAGTTTTTTGCGCCTTCCGAGAGGGAGGCAAAATTGGGTTATTATCGAGAGAAGCTATGTAGCCAGCTTGTCACGGCTTTTAAACGGCAAACACCTTCTGCAAGCATGTCTGACCGGGGGGCCACTCTCCGCTCCCCACTGTCTCATCGTTCCACCGCCTCTGGCAGAGCTACCTCTGCAATAGGCGGCAGCCGCAGCAGCAGCCAATTCAGTTTGGAAAATATGATGACAACATTTTTACATCCAATATCCCGACCTGACACACATCGTAGTCACCAAAGGGATGTTCACCATCACCAGCACCTAAACAACCAGGTTCACTCGTACCTGGACTGTGCCCTTTCTCCGTCAGAAATCCTGTTCCCAGACCCCATGGACTTCTGGGTCAGCAGATTGGATCATTGGCAAGAACTGGCCCAGTTTGCCATGGGTGTACTGTCTTGTCCACCCTCCAGTGTAGCGTCAGAGAGGGTATTCAGCGTGGCAGGGGGCTTCGTCACCCCTAAGCGAACAAGATTGTCCGCCAACAGCTTGGAAAATCTCACGTTTCTGAAAATGAATCAAGCGTGGATCGGTGAGGATTTTAAAACCCCTGTGCCTGATGCCACTGATTAGATCTGACATTGCTGCTGCCGCTGCCGCCTGCTACTGCCGCCTGCTACTACTGTCCTGTCCACTCTTTTTTTAATGTGCCGCTGTTGGTGCTGCTACTACTTCTACCACCAATCCACCCCCAGTGCCGTCTGCTACAAGCAGGCCTGCCCTATCACAGGGCTTAGTCTGTGACTGTCCAGTCTGTTTTAATGTGCTGCTACTACTACTACCACCACCCGTGCTGTCCGTTGGCTACCTCTACTACCACCAATAGATCTCCACTGCCGTCTGCTACAAGCAGGCCTGAGGCCTGCCCCACCACAGGGCTTTGTCCTGTGACTGTCCAGTCTGTTTTAATGTGCTGCTACTACTGCTACCACCCTTGCTGTCCGTTGGCTACCTCTACTACCACCAATACACCTCCACTGCCGTCTGCTACAAGCAGGCCTGCCCCACCACAGTCTTTTTTTAATGTCCTTTTTTTATCTTGGGGATTGTAAAATTCTGCCAAAGTTTATTTTCCACATGTTTTGTTCCAAAGGAAGCCTTGGCTTGATCTTCCATGTTGTCTGTGTCTGCCTAGTAACTGACGCCGGTCCTCATACACAGCACCATCCGCAGTACCTCTGACAAGTCTCAGAAAAACAACCACAGGGCTTTGTCCTGTCCACTCTTTTTATGCTGCTGTGCTGTTGGTGCAGCTACTACTACCACCACCACCCGTGCCGTCAGTAGTCCACCACCACCACTACTACCAGTCAATCACCACCAATCCACCTCCACTGCTCTCTGCTTCAAGCTGGCCTACACAACCACCGGGATTCTGTCCTGTCCAGTCTGTTTTCATTTGCTGCTGTTGGATCTGCTACTACAACTTCTACCACCATCCCTGCTGCCGTCTGATACTGCCAGATGATCCTAAAAAAGGAATCATTTTTGTTCTTTTATAGCTTCTTCACTTTCCAGATGCAAAACCTGTTGCTACTCCCAAAAAGGGTTAATTTTTTGAGGACTTTGAAAAAGCAATGGCTAAGTAATGACTTCTTCTTTTACCACCATATATGTATGAACCCCGGCTGGCATCTGCCACCATAAAGGGTACATTTTTTGAGGGCTTGTGAAAAGCCATTGCTTGTTGTTGCTTTTACATCCATGTATGGATGAACCCCGGCAGGCATCTGCCAATAAAAAGGGTAAATTTTTGGAGGGCTTGTGAAAAGCCATTGCTTGTTGCTTTTACATCCATGTATGGATGAACCCCGGCAGGCATCTGCCAATAAAAAGGGTACATTTTTGGAGGGCTTGTGAAAAGCCATTCTTGTTGCTTTTACATCCATGTATGGATGAACCCCGGCAGGCATCTGCCAATAAAAAGGGTACATTTTTGGAGGGCTTGTCAAAAGCCATTGCTTGTTGCTTTTACATCCATGTATGGATGAACCCCAGCAGGCATCTGCCAATAAAAAGGATAAATTTTTGGAGGGCTTGTGAAAAGCCATTGCTTGTTGCTTTTACATCCATTTATGGATGAACCCCGGCAGGCATCTGCCAATAAAAATTGAAAATTTTTGGAGGGCTTGTGAAAAGCCATTGCTTGTTGCTTTTACATCCATGTATGGATAAACCCCGGCAGGCATCTGCCAATAAAAAGGGTAAATTTTTTGAGGGCTTGTCAAAAGCCATTGCTTCTTCTTTTACCACCTTATATGTATGAACCCTGGCAGGCATCTGCCGCCAAAAATGGTTAATTTTTGTACCTTTTTTAACAATGCATTAAGCATACAACATGCACAAGTGCAGTGGTTTCTGTTAGTTATCACCGTGTCCCATCCGTTTTCCTATAGCCATACATGTTGGCGGAACTTTGACACTAACTTTGCCTTAAAGACATAGATAATGCCTTACAGTGCCCCTGTAGATAACGCCATACTTCCCCCCCCTGTAGATAATGCCATACTTCCCCCCCGTAGGTAACGCCATGCACCGCCCCTGTAGATAACGCCATGCAGCCCCCCCTGTAGATAACACCATACAGCCCCCCCCAAAGAAAAAAACGGCCTATAGTTCATCCTACAAAAGGGATGTGTCCCCGATCCACAGGATAGGGGACACATGTGTAATCGCTGGCAGCGATAAGGAGAACGGGGAACCAAAAGTCCCCCAAAGTTCTACATGACAAACCTCGCACTTCCGGAGTCTGCGCAGTTCAATAAAAATGAAAAGAGCGCTAGTCACGCATGCGCACAGGCGCGACCGCTGCACAAATAATTTCTATGGAGCTGCCGACAGACTCCGGAAGTCCGAAGGTTTGTCATGGAGAACTTCAGGGGACTTTCGGTCCCCTGTTCTTCTTATCGCTGCCAGCGATCACACATGTGTCCCCTATCCTGTGGATAGGGGATGCATGTATTTTGTAGGAACAAACCCTTCAGTGGCGTCGCGCTGTAGTGGAGCCTCCGGCCATGTAGGGGGGAGGGGCCCGTGCCGGCGGGCGGCGCAGGCCCCCTCATGCTGCGGGCCCCGTAGCAGCTGCTACAGCGGTAGTTACGCCACTGGAGAAAGGCAAAAACAAGTTGAAATATGGTTAAGGGTAAATACATTTGTGGGCAGAGTAAACAAGTTGAAAATGTAAAAATTTGTTTTGTCTACAATCTTTGTAGCAATGGCTGGACAAATCAAAGTCTCTATGTCTACTAGGAAATCACTAGCTTTGCCTATTATTGAGAGGCAGAAAACCATGTCAGGGTACAGAGGTGCAAAGCAGGAGGTGCTGATAGGAGAGACAGGGAGCTATAGCTCACACGGATCTGTGTAGCATATTCTCCTTTGGCAGTCTCTAGAATAAAGAGAGATTTTCCGGCCACAGAAAAGGCAAGTCTCCTGCAAAGGCTGCTGGCAGTAGCCACAAAGGACCGCTTACTGCATATGCACTGAAAAGTACCTACACTGTTTATGTAGGACACACTGCTGACTAGGGATGCACGATGCATCGAAACTTCGATACTGTTTCGATACTGTGCACCCTCAAATGCTGTGCGGTCGCACAGCTAAGTATAGTAATACATGAATGTATGAGAGCGGGGCTGCAGCTGTGTGATACAGTCATTGCCCCGCCCCTGAGTCCTGGCCAGTGTGCGTGCGGTCAGCGCGATGTGATGCAATCAGGGCTGCACTAATGAGCGGTGGCACTGAAGACAGAAAATGGCGGGCGCACTGCAAAACACCCCCATATTCTGTCTTCAGTGCCTGCGTCGCCGCTCGTTAGTGCAGCGCTCGCCGTATTGCCTAATGCTGACCGCGCGTGCACTTAAAGTTGGGAGCGGGGCAATGGCTGTATTACACAGCCGCAGCCCCGCGGCGGAGTTCAGAGAAATTACCACAGCATTCAAGGGGTAAATGAGAAGGGGGGATACTCTTGGATCGCGTCACAGGTAATCCCTGTCCATATCCTACCATATTTTGTTGCTTGGGCATACTGAGGTATATCTTAACAACTGCCTGTGTACCATAAGTACACATGCTAATGTACTGGCATATAGATATTTTTCCTGTACATTAAAGTTTAAAAATAAAAAGTAAAAAAAATAAAGTAAAGTTAAATAAAAAAAACAACACTTTTTTTTTTTTTTGACAGTAAACATTAACCCCTTAATGACCAGCCTATATTAACCCCTTCCCGCTCCTTGACGTACTATTACGTCATGGCAGCTGTATCGTTCGCGCTCCATGACGCAATAGTACGTCACGGGAGTAACGGCCGTTTCGGCCGTCCTCCCGACACATACAGGAGCTGTGACGCTGCTGTCTTGTTCAGCAGCTGTCACAGCTCCTACAGCGGGGACCGATCGCTGTGTTTCCGCTGATTAACCCCTTAAAAGCCGCGTTCTATAGAGATCGCGGCTTTTTAGGGGTTAAGCTGCCATCGCCGACCTGCTACGCGATAGCGGCCGGCGATGGTGACTATGGCAACCGGACACCAAACAATGGCGTCCGGCTATGCCATAGACGGAAGCCTAGTGGGTCCTGACAACGTCAGGACCCACTATGATTGCTGTCAGTGAGTAGCTGACAGTTCTAATACACTGCACTACGCATGTAGTGCAGTGTATTAGAATAGCGATCAGAGTCTCCTGCCCTCATGTCCCCTAGTGGGACAAAGTAATAAAGTAAAAAAAAAGTTAAAAAAAGATGTGTAAAAATAAGAAAATAAAAGATTTAAAAGTAATAAAAGTAAAAATCCCCCCTTTTCCCTTATCAGTCCTTTATTATTAATAAAAATATATAAACAAACAAATAAACTATACATAATTGGTATCGCCGCGTCCGTAACGGCCTGAACTACAAAATTATTTCATTATTTATCCCGCACGATGAACGCCGTAAAATACAATAATAATAAACCGTACCACAATCACAATTCTTTGGTCACTTCACCTCCCAAAAAATGGAATAAAAAGAGATCAAAAAGTCGCATGTACCTAAAAATGGTACTGATCGAAACTACAGTTCGTTACGCAAAAAATAAGTCCTTGCACGGCTTTATTGATTGAAAAATAAAAAAGTTCTGGCTCTTAGAATAAGGTAACACAAAAAGTGAATGATTGTTTACAAAACGTATTTTATTGTGCAAACGCCATAAGACATTAAAAAAAACTATAAACATCTGGTATCGCCGTAATCGTATCGCCCCGCAGAATAAAGTGAATATGTCATTTATAGCGCACGGTGAACGCTGTAAAAAAAAAAGAATAAAAAAACAATAGTAGAATTGCTGTTTTTTAGTCACCACGCCACCTAAAAATAGAATAAAAACTGATCAAAAAGCCGCATGCACCCCAAGAAAACTACAATGGATTCCTCAAGGGGTCTAGTTTCCAAATTGGGGTCACTTTTGGGGGGTTCCCAATGTTTTGGCACCACAAGACCTCTTCAAACCGGACATGGTGCCTAATAAAAAAGAGGCCTCAAAATCCACTAGGTGCTCCTTTGCTTCTGAGGCCGGTGCTTCAGTCCATTACCGCCCGAGGGCCACATGTGGGATATTTCTAAAAACTGCAGAATCTGGGCAATACGTATTAATTTGCGTTTCACTGATAAATCCTTTTGTGTTATAAAAAAAATGGTATAAAGAGGATTTTCTGACAAAAAAAAAAATTTAAATTTAACCTCTACTTTGCTCTAAATTTTTGTGAAACACCTAAAGGGTTCATAAACTTTCTAAATGCTGTTGTGAATACTTTGGGGGGTCTAGTTTCTAAAATGGGGTATTTCATAGGGGTTTCTAATATATGGGCCCCTCAAAGCAACTTCAGAACTGAACTGGAACCTTAAAAAATAAATAAATGAGGCAATACTTTGCTTCTTACATTATACTGATAATGAGCCGTGCCCACCCCGAGATGACCCCAGTTTTGACCGTTTGTATAAACGGAGACCCCTATTAGACCGTTCCAGTGCCCGGTTTTCCCCAGCATACACCCGAGAAGTGTATTTCTATTGATGAATCCCTGGTACATTTTAAAGGCAGGGTTAAATTCCGCGAGTACCTGCCGGGTAAGAGGGCAAGGTATGGCGTGAAGATGTATAAGCTGCGAGAGTGCATCAGGGTATACCTACAGGTTTAGGATATATGAAGGAAAGGCCACCCCCAAACCAGACTGCATCCTGGACTACAATAGGTACATGGGAGGGGTGGACTTGTCAGATCAAATCCTGAAGCCCTACAGCGCCATGCGGTGTGGTATAAGAAGCTGGCCGGGAACATCATATAGATGGCTTTGTACAATGCGTACGTGCTACGTCGATGTGCAGGCCAGACGGGAACTTTCCTGGAATTTCAAGAGGTGATTATCAAGAACCTAATCTTTAGGGACCAAGAAGGGGGGGCACCCAGTACTTCTGGAAGCGGGGCCACACGCATCGTACCTGGGCGGCAACACTTTCCAGGAGAAGTTCCCCAAACTGGCAAGAAGGGTAAAAGTCAAAAGAGGTGCAAAGTCTGCTATAAGAGGGCGATAAGGGATGACACAATATATCAATGTGACACGTGTCCCGAATAACCAGAGCTCTGTATGAAAGCGTGTTTTAAAATTTACCATACATCCCTTGGTTTATAATTTACCCCAATTTTACTTACCCTGATGCACTCCGCACAGCTTATCCCCCCTCGTCTTTCCCCTCTGAGCCCTGCTGTGTGCCCAGGCAGCTGATAACAGCCACATGTAGGGTATTGCCATACCCGGGAGAACCCACATTACAGTTTATGGGGTGTAGGTCTCCGGTCAAAATGCTCACTACACCTCTAGATGAATGCCTTAAGGGTGTCGTTTTTAAAACAGGGTCACTTCTTGCGGGTTTCAACTGTACTAATACCTCAGGTGCTTCTGCATACATGACTTCGCACTAGAAAATCCCCAGTAGGCCAAATGGTGGTCCTTTCCTTCTGAGCCCTCCCATGGGCCCAAACGGCAGTTTATCACAACAAATGGGGTATTGCGGCCTTCAGAACAAATTGCGCAACAGAATGGAGTATTTTGTTTCTTGTGAAAATAAGAAATTTTCAGCCAAAACTACATATTATTTGAAAAAAATAATTTTGTTTTCATTCCCAGCCCAATTCAAATTAGTTCTGTGAAAAAACTATGGGGTCAAAATAGTCACAACACCCATAAATGAATTCCTTGAGGGGTGTAGTTTCCAAAATGGGGTCATTTGTGATTGGTTTCTATTGCTTTGATAGCTCTGGGGCTCTGCAAATGCGACATGGCACCCGAAAACCAATCCAGCAAAATCTAGACTCCAAAGAACACACAGCGCTCCTTTCCTTCTGAGCCCTCCCATGGGCCCAAACGGCAGTTTATCACCACAAATGGGGTATTGCCGCACTCAGGACAAATTGGGCAACAAAATGGAGTATTTTATTTCTTGTGAAAATAAGAATTTTTGAGCTAAAATGACATATTATTGGAAAAAATATATATTTTTTTAATTCCCAGCCCAATTCAAATAAGTTCTGTGAAGAAACTATGGGGTCTAAGGCGGGATTCACACGACCGGGTCGTTCCCGAGCCCGAGTGTCGGCCGGTAAAATCGGCCATTTTGCCCGGCCGGTTTGCATAAAGTTATGCATCAGTGCCGGGCCGGGCAGATCCGGACAGTGACATCAGCGGCAGCTCCTGAAGGGGAATCCCCATGTGTTCGGGGATTCCGCTTCAGGAGTTTCCCCTGATGTCACTGCCCAGATATGGACAGAGACATCAAGCGCTCTGTCCAGGAGCGGAATCCCCGAAAACACGGGGATTCCGCTCCTTTAAGGAGCTAAAGTGCGGCTAGCACATAGCAGAGCGGGGAGATACCTCCCCGCTCTGCTATAGTGGCGTCGCTGCAGTAGTAGCAGCCGCAGCAGCTGCTGCTACTAGCGGCGCCATCTAAGGTGTCGCCGAGCCAGGGTGCTTTTAACAAGCAGGGGAAGGGAGCCAGCGCAGCGCTCCCTCCACCTGCTGTACACCCCGGCCCTGCAACACAGTGTGCAGCGATGCCATTCGTCAGAATGGCATCAACTCCTCCTCCTCACATGCACTCTGCGCTGTGAGGAGGAGGAGATAGAGCGCAAGCCACGGGAAACCCGGCCATCACTCGGAACACATTCCGGTGATGGCCGTGTAATACCCGGCCCCATAGACTTCTATGGGAGCCGGGCGGCCGGGTGCCCGGGCAAAGATAGAGCATGTCCTATTTTTTGACGGCCGGATTTCCCGGCCGTCAAAAAATCGGTCGTGTGGTCACATTACCCATAAATGAATTCCTTGAGGGGTGTAGTTTCCAAAATGGGGTCACTTTTGGTGGGTTTCCATTGCTTTGATAGCCCTGAGGCTCTGCAAATGCGACATGGCACCCGAAAACCAATCCAGCAAAATCTGGACTCCAACAAACATATAGCGCTCCTTTCCTTCTGAGCCCTCCCATGGGCCCAAACGGCAGTTTATCACCACAAATGGGGTATTGCCACACTAAGGACAAATTGGGCAACCAAATGGGGTATTTTGTTCCCTGTGAAAATAAGAAATTTTGATCACAAATGACATTTTATTGGAAAAAATGAAATTTTTTTCATTTTACAGCCCAATTCAAATACGTGCTGTGAAAAAACTGTGCGGTCAAAATGGTAACAACAACCATAAATGAATTCCTTGAGGGGTGTAGTTTCCAAAATGGGGTCACTATTTGGGGAACCCTACTGTTTTGGCACCTCAACACCTCTTCAAACCTGGCATGCTGCCTAAAATATATTCTAATAAAAAAGAGGACTCAAAATGCACTAGGTGCTTCTTTGCTTCTAGGGCTTGTGTTTTAGTCCACGAGCGCAGTAGGGCCACATGTGGGACATTTCTAAAAACTGCAGAATCTGGACAATACATATTTAGTAGTGTTTCTCTGGTAAAACCTTCTGTGTTACAGAAAAAAAAAATGAATAAAATTGAAATTCCGCAAGAAAAATGAAATTTGCAAAGTTCACCTCCACTTTGCTTTAATTCCTGTGAAATGCCTGAAGGGTTAAAAAACTTTCTAAATGCTGTTTTGAATACTTTGAGGGGTCTAGTTTTTAAAATGGGGTGTTTTATCAGGGTTTCTAATACATAGGCCCCTCAAAGCCACTTCAGAACTGAACAGGTACCTTAAATAAAAGGCATTTGACATTTTCTTAAAAATATGAGAAATTGCTGTTTATGTTCTAAGCCTTGTAACGTCCAAGAAAAAAAAAAGGATGTTCAAAAAACGATGCCAATCTAAAGTAGACATATGGGAAATGTGAACTAGTGACTATTGTGGGTGGTATAACCGTCTGTTTTACAAGCTGATGCATTTAAATTCTGAAAAATGCAATTTTTTCAAAATTTTCTCTAAATTTTGCAATTTTTCACCAATAAACACTGAATATATCGACCAAATTTTACCACGAACATGAAGCCCAATGTGTCACGAGAAAACAATCTCAGAATCGCTTGGGTAGGTTTAAGCATTCCCACGTTATTACCACATAAAGTGAAATATGTCAGATTTGAAAAATGGGCTCTGAGCCTTAAGGCCAAAACTAGGCTGCGTCCTTAAGGGGTTAAACCTTAATGACCAAGCTATTTTTTAAGTTTTTCCATCGTCGCATTCCAAGAGCTATAACCTTTTTATTTTTGCGTCGACATAGCTGTATAAGGTCTTGTTTTTTGCGGGACAAGTTGTATTTTTTAATAGCACCATTTTGGGGTACATATAATATATTGATTAACTTTTTTTTTTTTTGGGGGGGGGGGGATATAGAAAAAAAAAGATATTTTACCACTCTTTTTTTGCGTCCTAAATCTACGTCGTGTGGTTTAAATAACACAATAACTTTATTCAACGGGTTGTTACAATTGCAAAGATACCAAACTTGTATAGATTTTATATGTTTTACTACTTTTACACAGTAAAAACACTTTTTTTTTCAAAATTATTAGGTTTTGTGTCTCCATATTTGAAGAGCAATAACTTTTTTCTTTTTCCGCCGATGCAGTTGTATGAGGGCTTTTTTTTTTTTTTTTGCAGGAAGACTTGTAGTTTTTATTGGTACCATTCTGGAGTAGATACGACTTTTTATCACATTTTGTTTCAACTGCTTCCCAACCGCCGACAGTAAAATCACGTCGGGGCTTGCTGGGCTCTGTGCAGCGCCAACGTGAATTCACGGTGGGTGTTAAAAGCACAATCCGGGTGTCTCAGAGTAGCGCTGACACCCGGATCGCGCTGTTAACGCCTGCCTCTGGTCCCGGCGACATGATCGGGACCTGATTGGTTCAGGTCCCGATCACGTGATCGCAGGGAAAGTTTGTTGTAGCAACGAATTGGAAAGTTTGTTACTGTAACAAACTTTCCCGATGACCGATTGCAGGTGCTGCAGTCGGTGGCATGGCAAAACTGGAGACCATACAACATCCTCCGGGTCTGCCATTCACGGCAGCCTATGAGTACCAGCCGGAGGCTGATCCTCATATGCTTCCTGTCAGTGTGACTCTCAGGCTGGGTTCACACGACCTATTTTCAGGCGTAAACGAGGCGTATTATGCCTCGATTTACGCCTGAAAATAGGGCTACAATACGTCGGCAAACATCTGCCCATTCATTTGAATGCGTTTGCCGAAGTACTGTGCAGATGACCTGTAATTTACGCGTCGTCGTTTGACAGCTGTCAAACGACGACGCGTAAATTGACTGCCTCGGCAAAGAAGTGCAGGGCACTTCTTAGCAACGTAATTTGAGCCGTTCTTCATTGAACTCAATGAAGAGCAGCTCAAGATTTACAAGCGTCACAGACGCCTCGCATAATGCGAGGAGGAGCTTTTACGTCTGAAACGAGGCAGCTGTTTTCTCCTGAAAACAGTCTGTCTTTTCAGACGTAAAAGCCTCTCATCGCGTGCACATACCCTCAGCGTCACACTGACAGTTTATAATACGTTACACTACCTAGGTAGTGTAATGTGTTATATCAGCCATCAGTGCTGCATGTCTTCAAGTAAGAAAAACAAACTAATAAAAATGTTTTGTAAAAGTGTAAAAATAAGTTATAAGTTACAAAAACAAAAAATGTTTTTTTCCCTATAATAAGTCTTTTATTATAGGACAAAAATTAAAACTTTAAAAAAGTACACTTATTTGGTATCACCGCATTTGTAACGACCCAAACTATAAAACTATAATATTATTTTTCCCACACGGTGAATACCGCAAAAAAATAATAAAAAAAACTGTCAGAATCACAATTTTTTGGGTTATCAACCCTCCCAAAATATAGAATAAAAAGTGATCAAAAAGTCGCAAGTACCCCAAACTAGTACCAATAAAAACTACAACCTGTCCCGCAAAAAACAAGCCCCACACAGCTTTTTTGACTGGAAAATAAATCGAAAAGTGATTTTATTGCGCAAACGCCACAAAAAAATAAAAAACTATATACATATGGTATCGCCGTAATCGTCCCGACCCGCAGAATAATGTAAAATGTCATTTATAGAGCACGGTGAACACTAAAAAAAAAAAGAAAAAAAACATTGTTAGAATTTGTTTTTTTGTCACTTTGTTTGCCAAAAAAATCTGAAAAAAAGTGATAAAAAAAATCACATGTACCCTAAAATGGTACCAATGAAAACGACAGATTGTTCCGGAACAAATAAGCCCTCGCACAGCTCCGGTGAAGAAAAAATAAAAAAGTTCTGGCTCTCAGAATATAGAGACAGAAATTGTGCAGTGTCCAAAAGCGGATAAGATTGGGCGCCATTTACCAGTGCGACACCGGTCACATATCTATGAATTATTATTTATTTACCACATGATTATACCCTCTTATTATACCCTGATGTACCCCACACAGCTTACATATAACCTCACATTATAAACTGAAATACCAACAAAACCCCAAACAGAACTATTACCAAGCAAAATATGCGCTCCAAAAGCCAAATTGCGCTCCCTCCCTTCTGAGCCCCACATCGTGCCCAAACACCAGCTTACGCCCACATATGTGATATTTTATATCCGGGAGAATCCGCTCAACATTGTATAAGGTTTTTGTTTTCAGTGGCACAAACTAGGCACGACGTATTGTGCAATAAAATGGTATATCAGTGGAAAATTAAAATGTTCACTTTGCACCATCCGCTGCGCATTAACGCCTTCGTGCACCACAACTTAATAGCATGTCGTGGTGCGGGGTTATATATGGAGCGGGCTCATGCGCTGCGCCCGTTCATATTCTGCAGGTGTCAGCTGTGTATTACAGCTGACACCCGGGACTAACGGACAGGAACAGCGATTGCGCTGTTACAGGAGCCTGTAAAAATGACATTATACTGCAATACATTAGTATTGCAGTGTATTGTACCAGCGACCTAATGATCGCTCGTTCCAGTCCCCTAAAGGGACTAATAAAATGTGTAAAAAAGGTTATTATTAGTGAAAAAAAATATCATATATATACCCTTTCCCATGTTTCCTCTAAAGTAATGTAAAAAGTAAACAAAATTCGTATCGCTGCATCCGTAAAAGTCTGAACTATTACAATATACCATTTTTTAACTCGCACTGGGAAAGCCGTAAGAGATAATGAATTAAAAACGCCAAAATCGCAGTTTATTTGGTCAACTTAGCTTTTTAAAAAAAAATCCTAAAAAGTGATCAAAGTTGGATGTAAAAAAATATGGTACCAATAAGACGACAGCTCGTCCCGCAAAAAATAAGCCCTCACACCGCTCAATCAACCAAAAAATAAAAAAACTGATGATTCCCGGAATATGGTGCAACAAAACGTTTTGTTTTTATAACAATTTTAATTTGTAAAAGTAGTAAAATATAAAAAAAAACTGTATAAATTTGGTATCACCGTAATCGTATTAAGTCTCAGAAAAAATTTAAGTTGTTCTTTTACCGCACGGTAAAAACGAAACCCAAAAAACAATGGAGGAATCACATCTTTTTCCAATTTCATACTGCAAAGAATTTTATTTTCAGTTTCCCAGTACATTAAATGGTACTTTAAATGGTGTCACTAGAAACTACAACTCCTCCTGCAAAAAATAAGCCCTCACACCACTCTATTGATGGAAAAATAAAAGAAGTTATGGCTCTTGGAAAGCGGGAGGGAAAAATGGATCGCTCCTGAAAAGGTTAATAATTTCTACTGAAAAAGCATTTATGACCACATGAGCCATTGCCGTACTTGGGAGAAATTGCTTTACAAATATTGGGGTGATTTTTCTCCTTTATCCTTTGTGAAAATGAAAAAATCTAACAGTTTTGTGGAAAAAATGTTGATATTCATTTTAGCGACCTTATTCTAATAAATTCTGAAAAAGACTTGTGGGGTCTAAATGCTCACTATACCCCTATATACATTCCTTAAGGGGTGTAGTATCCCAAATGGGGTCAGTTTTTGGGTGTTTCCACTGTTTTGGTACCTCAGGGGCTTTGCAAATACGATATGACATCCGAAAACCATTCCAGCTTAATTTGAGCTCCAAAAGCCAAATATTGTTCCTTCCCTTCTGAGTCGTGCCGTGGGTACAAACAGCAATTTATTACCACACATGGGGTATCGCTGTAATCAGGACAAATTGCTTTACAAATTTTGGGGTGATTTTTCCCCTTTATTCATTGTAAAAATTAAACATTTCAATGTTTTTTTCAGACAAAAGTAGATTTTCATTTTCACTTTCTAGTTCCACTAAATTCAGCAAAAAACTGTGGGGTCAAAATGCTAACTATACCCCTAGAAAAATTCCTTCAGTGGTGTAGTCTCCAAAATGGCATCACTTTTGTGGGGTTTCCACTGTTTTGGACCCTTCAGGGTGTTACAAACGCGATATGGCACTGAAAACCAATCCAGCAAAATCTACGCTACAAAATCCAAATGGTGCTCCTTCCCTTCTGAGCCCTGCCGTGGATCCAAACAGCAGTTTAGTGCCACATATGGGGTATTGCCGTAATCTGGAGAAGTAGCTTTCCAAGTTTTGGGGTGCTTTTTATTCTTTATTCCTTGCAAATATTATTTTTTTTTATATATTTTTTAGAAAAAAAGTAGATTTTCACTTTCACAGACAAACTCCAATAAATATAGCAAATGACCTGTGGGGTCAAGATGCTAACTATACCCCTAGATAAATTCCTTGAGGTATGTAGTTTCCAAAACCGTGTCACTTTTGGGGGGATTTCCACTGTTTTGGCCCTACAAAGCCTCTTCAAACCTGACATGGTGCCTAAAATATATTCTAAAAAAAAGGAGGCCCCAAAATCCACTAGGTGCTCCTTTGCTTCTGAGGCCAGTGTTTCAGTCCTTTAACACACTAGAGCCACATGTGGGATATTTCTAAAAACTGCAGAATCAGGGCAATAAATATTGAGTTGCGTTTCTCTGGTAAAACCTTCTGTATTATAGAAGAAAATGTATTACAAATGAATTTCAGCAAAAAAAATAAAATGTGTACATTTCCCCTCTACTTTGCTTTAATTCCTGTGAAGTGCCTAAAGAGGTTAAGAAACTTTCTTAATGTTGTTTTGAATACTTTGTGGGGTGCAGTTTTTAACATGGGGTGATTTATGGGGTCTATCTAGTACATAAGGCCCTCAAAGCCTCTTCAGAACTGAACTGGTCCTTGAAAAATAGCCTTTTGAAATTTTCTTGAAAATGTGAGAAATTGCTGCTAAAGTTCTAAGCCTTGTAACGTCCTGGAAAAATAAAATAATGTTCAAACAATGATGCAAATATAAAGTAGACATATGGAATATGTGAATAGTAACTATTTTATGTGGTATTACTATCTGTTTTACAACCAGATACATTTAAAATGACAAAAATCTCAATTTTTGCACATTTTCTCAAAATTTTGGTGTTTTTCACAAATAAGCAATGAATTTATTGACCAAATTTTTCCACTAACAAAGTACAATATGTCATGAGAAAACAATCTCAGAATCAGGGCTGGTCCTAAAGGCTAAAATGAGCTCGGTCCTGAAAGGGTTAAGGCAGGATTCACAGAAAACAGTAATTTTGCCATTGTTTTTTTTTGTTTTTTTTTTTTTTACGGCGTTCATCGTACTGGTTAAATAATGTAATAGGTTTATAGTCGGGGTCGTTACGGACGCGGCGATACCAAATACGTGTAACTTTTTTACTTTATTTTATTTTTTTTAATAGTAAAGCATTTTGTAAGGGGAAAAAGTAGGTTTTTCATTTTCTTTCATTTTTTTTTTATTAACTTTATTAAACTTTTTTTTTTTACTAGTCCTACTAGGAGACTTTAATATGTGATCATCCAATCGCTTTTATAATACACTACAAAACTTTTGTATTGCAATGTATTACTGCCTGTCCGTTTAAAACGGACAGGCATCTGCTAGGCCATGCCTCTGGCATGACCTAGCAGGCATTCACTACAGGTAGACCCTGGGGCCTTTATTAGGCCCCCGGCTGCCATAGGAGACACAGACACTCGGCGATCTTATCGCCAGGTGTCGGTGGGATGAAAGGGAGCTCCCCTCTCCAAAACAACTCTATTGAGCGCCGCATCTGAGGGGTTAAACGGGTGAGCTCGATACTGATATCGATCTCATCCGTTCGAGCAGGAATGCCCCCAGCCCTCAGCTACCTCTGGTACCTGAGAGCAGGGAGATTTAACGGCTCCCTGCTCTGTTTATTTATTCTGATGCAGTGCCCTGAAAAGGCTTATGCATCAGAATAAAGCCCATTAGTGGCCACCGTGAAAAGGCGTATTGGCAGTCGCTAGAGATGAACGAACCGGGACAACCGAACCTGGTTTCGGTCCGAGCATCGTGAAAAGTTCGGTTCGCAGCGAATCCGAACTTCACCGGGTTCGGCCGAACACGTTTTGACCGAACCCGGCTACATTTTGGCGCCTGCCACATGTTAGATCTAAAATGGAGGATTTCAAAATATCACCTGACATCAGGCTACCCCATAATGCCTTGCAAACGGCTCTCCCAGCCAATCGGGAGGCAGCATAGGGGCGGGCTCAAGCCTGCAATAATACTCTATGCATGGAGCTCAGCGGCCATTTTACAGACAGGAGCTGTAGGGATAGCATCTCTGTGCAGTAAGGGAAAGCTTTAGGAAACTAAAAGCCAGGAATCCAGCAATCGAAGGGGCTCATCCACTACAGCGGGAGTCTACTCTCAACATCCAAATTGCAATACAAATTCTCCATTTGCCAAGCCAGTGTATGAATAATCTTTTATAAGGGGCTCATCCCCGTTGCATGGGTTAACATCCAACTTGCAATAAGGTCAGGCAGCTGTAGTACTACAACGCCCAGCATTCCCTGAGTGCACAGTGGCTGATAGAAATTCTCATTCATTGCCATTAGCCAAGCCAGTGTGTGAATAAGCTTTTATAAGGGGCTCATCCCCGTTGCATGGGTTAACATCCAACTTGCAATACAGGCAGCCTTTGTAGTACTACAACGCCCAGCTTTCCCTGACTGACTGGCACCTTATGAGTCACTGAGTTTCCGACAGTCCGAATAACAATTTAAAAGGGCCTCATTTCTGTCTAAGTTTTTAATTCAACGTGCTAATTAAGTACAGCCGGTGCCTTTGGTGCTATTATACAAGTCACAGCATACACTGACTGCCACCTATTCACAGTCACTCATTTTCAGCCAGTCCCAATAATATTTTATAAGGGCCTCATTCCTCTAGTAGGGGAAGGGGTTTTGATTCAACTTGCTGCACTCCAGCAGTGAAATGTCTGGTAAAAAAAAGGTTGTGAAAGGACGGGGTAGAGGAAAAAACACCCATGCCATGTCCTCTTCCAGTCCAAATGTTGGATCTGTTGGTGCCAGTACCAGCATTTTTGGCACAAGACATGTGCCCAGTTCTACTAGTAGCAGCAGCCATGTGCCTGCTGGTAGTAGTAGCAGTATCAGCAAGCCAGAGTTGTCCATCTCCTCCGGTGGGCGGGTTATTTCAGACAATACGGCCATTGTGGACTGGTTGGCTGGCTCGCGGTCATCTCAGCAGGAAGACTCTGACGATCTGGCTTCAAGCCAGGTTTCGTTGGATTCCAGATCCTCTACAGTTCCTTGGCACAGTAGTAATATGAGTATTTCTAGCGTTTCTATTCCATCATCTATGTCTTCACTCCCCCTTCCGAGCGGGAAGCCATCTTTCCTGAGAGTCCTAAGAGACATCTCCTCGGGTGCGAAGGAAGATACTGAACAACATAGCGATGATGATTTGTTTTCCGCGAGTCAGCCAACGGAGTGTGTTGCGGCGGTGGTGGAGGTGAAGCGGTGTCTGAGACGCATAGCTGTGGTAGTGGGGGTGTTGGTGGTAGCGACACTGCTGCTACTTGTGTAGGCTCCCGAAAAAAGCCTGCCAGACAAGGGGCAAGCTCGGGTGGTGGTGGTGGTGGACGTGGTACTACCTCTTTACGGTACTCTGCCGTGTGGCAATTTTTCTGTACCTTTCCGGAGGACGAAAACATGGCACAGTGCCGTATCTGCAAGCAGAAAGTAAGGCGTGGGCAGGGCAACAATGTAGGAGCTACCGCTCTACGTAAACACATGGAGCGGCATCACAAGGCCATGTGGGACATTCGACATGCCCCACCATCATGTACATCTAATGAAGACCCCTCTGCCGCTGCTGCTGCTCCGAGTCCCTGTCATCTAAGTAGTAGCCAGGCCTTATCCACCATCTCGTTGTCATCATCATCACTGTCATCTAGTACTCCTCCTACGTCCCTTCAGTTATCCATTACGGACTCGTTGTCCAATAAGAAACAATATATACCCAGTCATCCACTAGTCGTTCGGCTTAATTCACACCTGGCTAAGTTGTTGGTGGTGCAGTCGCTGCCGTACCACCTGGTCGATTCCGCCGGCTTCAAGCAATTGATGGTGTGCGCTCAGCCTAGGTGGCGAATACCTAGCCGCCATTACTTCTCCAAGACAGCTGTCCCTGCCTTTTACAAGCACGTGGAGGAAAAGGTGGGCCAGTCCTTGCAAATATCCGTGTGCAGCAGGGTACATGCCACCGTCGACACGTGGAGCAGCAACTATTGGCAGGGACAGTACATGTCTTTCACGGCCCACTGCGTCAATATTTTGCAGTCCGATGCACCACCGCAGCTATGCCAGGCATTACCACCTCCACGCTTGTATCTTTCTGGTTCAACTCCGGACACCAGGCGCCTACCATCCTCCTCATCCTTGCCCTCCTCAATGGAGGTCTTCCTGTCCCCAACAGGACACAGCGTATCTTCCACTCCTCCTCCCTCCTCTTTTCATAGGTGCAAGGTGAAGCGCCACAACGCTGTCTTACACCTGCTGAGCCTGGGCGAAAAAAGCCACACAGGGCAGGAGCTGCTGCTGTGCATCAAGGAGGAAATCGCACGCTGGCTGTCTCCTCTGAAACTCACACTGGGCAATGTTGTCTCTGATAACGGGAAGAACGTTGTGGCTGCACTGCGTCTAGGTCACCTGACACACGCTCCTTGCATGGCACATGTGATCAATCTGGTCATAACACGCTTCTTAAAATCATATGTTGGTTTGAAGGGTGTGCTGGCCATGTCCAGGAGGGTTTGCGTTCGCTTTAGACGTTCGTATGCATTTAAGCACGCCCTCCTGGACTTGCAGCGTCCAAACAATCTCCCAGAACACATTCTGATTTGCGACGTTGCAACACGCTGGAATTCCACCCTGCACATGTTGGACCGTCTGTACGAACAGCGGAAAGCCGTGAATGATTTCCTGATACAGCAGACGGGCAGCGTTTGGAGCCAGTGTAATTTCGAGCTCAGGCACTGGCAGCTGGTTAGAGACGCATGTCGCGTTTTGAGGCCATTTGAAGAGGCCACACGATTTGTGACGCTAGCGGAATGAACGATGTTATGCCGGTGATATTCATTCTGGAGCAAACACTCACTGCGATGATTCAGCAAGGGATGGAGGAAGGATCACATCTGGCTATGGATGTTGAGGAGGAGGAGGAGGATGAGGATGAGGAAACAGGACCTGAAGAGGAGCTGGATTTGGAGATGGAATCACAGGAAGGGATAGGGGATGAGGCAGCCGCACAACATAACAGTGATGATGATGACGAGTCTGATGACGACCTTGATGATGGACAACCATGGCAGTATGGGGCGGAGATGGAACCAACCGGTCCCTCTGAAATGCTGGCCAGGATGGCGAGCTGTATGCTTTGGTACTTGCGCGCTGACTGTCGTATTGTTAGCATGAAGCAAAGAGATGAGTACTGGATAGCCACACTTTTAGACCCTCGGTATAAAGCCAGAATGGGGGAGTTTTTTGCGGCTTCCGAGAGGGAGGCAAAATTGGTTTATTATCGAGAGAAGCTATGCAGCCAGCTTGTCACGGCTTTCAAACGGCAAACACCTGCCACAAGCATGTCCGCTCCTTAGTGTCTCATCGTTCCACTGCCTCTGGCAGAGCTACCTCTGCAATAGGCGGCAGCAGCAGCCAATTCAGTTTGGAAAATATGATGACAACATTTTTACATCCAATATCCCGACCTGACACACATCGTAGTCACCAAAGGGATGTTCACCATCACCAGCACCTAAACAACCAGGTTCACTCATACCTGGACTGTGCCCTTTCTCCGTCAGAAATCCTGATCCCAGACCCCATGGACTTTGGGGTCAGCAGATTGGATCATTGGCAAGAACTGGCCCAGTTTACCATGGGTGTACTGTCTTGTCCACCCTCCAGTGTAGCGTCAGAGAGGGTATTCAGCGCGACAGGGGGCTTCGTCACCCCTAAGTGAACAAGATTGTCCGCCAAGATCTTGGAAAATCTCACGTTTCTGAAAACGAATCAAGCGTGGATCGGTGAGGATTTTAAAACCCCTGTGCCTGATGCCACTGATTAGATCTGACATTGCTGCTGCCACTGCTGCCTGCTGCTGCCGCCTGCTACTACGGGATTCTGTCCTGTCCACTCTATTTTTAATGTGCCGCTGTTGGTGCTGCTACTACTTCTACCACCAATCCACCCCCAGTGCCGTCTGCTACAAGCAGGCCTGCCCCACCACAGGGCTTTGTCTGTGACTGTGCAGTCTGTTTTAATGTGCTGCTGCTACTACTACTACTACTACTACCACCACCCGTGCTGTCCGTTGGCTACCTCTACTACCACCAATACACCTCCACTGCCGTCTGCTACAAGCAGACCTGAGGCCTGCCCCACCACAGGGCTTTGTCCTGTGACTGTCCAGTCTGTTTTAATGTGCTGCTACTACTACTACTACCACCACCCTTGCTGTCCGTTGGCTACCTCTACTACCACCAATACACATCCACTGCCGTCTGCTACAAGCAGGCCAGCCCCACCACAGTCTTTTTTTAATGTCCTCCTTTTATCTTAGGGATTGTAAAATTCTGCCAAAGTTTATTTTCCACATGTTTTGTTCCAAAGGAAGCCTTGGCTTGATCTTCCATGTTGTCTGTGTCTGCCTAGTAGCCGACGCCGGTCCTCATACCTC
The DNA here is from genome assembly GCF_050947455.1 of Rhinoderma darwinii. Lineage (NCBI taxonomy): Eukaryota > Metazoa > Chordata > Amphibia > Anura > Rhinodermatidae > Rhinoderma > Rhinoderma darwinii. The sequence continues at coordinate 63,635,003 of NC_134689.1, forward strand.
ACCATCTGCAGTACCTTTGACAAGTCTCAGAAAAACAACCACAGGGCTTTGTCCTGTCCACTCTTTTTTAATGTGCTGCTGTGCTGTTGATGCAGCCACTACTACCACCACCACCACCCGTGCTGTCAGTAGTCCACCACCACCACTACTACCAGTCAACCACCACCAATCCACCTCCACTGCTCTCTGCTACAAGCTGGCCTACACAACCACCGGGATTCTGTCCTGTCCAGTCTGTTTTAATTTGCTGCTGTTGGATATGCTACTACAACTTCTACCACCAATCCACCATCCCTGCTGCCGTCTGATACTGCCAGATGATCCTAAAAAAGGAATCATTTTTGTTCTTTTATAGCTTCTTCACTTTCCAGATGCAAAACCTGTTGCTACTCCCAAAAAGGGTTAATTTTTTGAGGACTTTGAAAAAGCAACGGCTAAGTAATGACTTCTTCTTTTACCACCATATATGTATGAACCCCGGCAGGCATCTGCCACCATAAAGGGTACATTTTTGGAGGGCTTGTGAAAAGCCATTGCTTGTTGTTGCTTTTACATCCATGTATGGATGAACCCCGGCAGGCATCTGCCACCATAAGGGGTAAATTTTTGGAGGGCTTGTCAAAAGCCATTGCTTCTTCTTTTACCACCTTATATGTATAAACCCTGGCAGGCATCTGCCGCCAAAAATGGTTTCATTTTTGTACCTTTTTTATCAATGCATTAAGCATACAGCATGCACAAGTGCAGTGGTTTCTGTTAGTTATCACCGTGTCCCATCCGTTTTTCTATAGCCATACATGTTGGCGGAACTTTGACACTAACTTTGCCTTAAAGACAGCTCAAAAGTACTTGGATACATCCATGGGTGACCTAAGAGTGTTATACAGGGCTTCTAGGGCTTTTAAACAGTGTTATACACAATTTTTATGGGCTTTCTTGAATTACAGGTTCGGTCAGAACTAGTTCGGTCCGAATCGAACTTTTTCATGAAATTCGGCGAACCAGCCGAACCGAACTTATCATAAGTTCGCTAATCTCTAGCGGTCACTAATGGGTTAAAATAAGTCTCAATACATAAAATATACACATATTTGGTATCGTCGCGACTGTAATAAATTTATAGTGTCATTTATGATGTTTATCCTGTTATAAAATAAAATCTGCTTTCTTTCACTTATTAATGTGAGGCACGAGGTATTATGAATATTGAACCTCCATGTGCCGTACATTAACAGTAATTAACCCCATTATGTACCTCACACATTAACCCAATGTTGTCCCATATGACTGAGAAACATGATGGGGTTAATTACTCCTAAAGAGGCTCTGTCACCACATTATAAGTGCCCTATCTCTTTCATAACAGCAGTGTTTCTTATTTAGAAAAACAATCTATTTTCACCAAGTTATGAGCGATTTTAGCTTTATGCTAATGACTTTCTTAATGCCCAAGTGGGCGTGTTTTTACTTTTGACCAAGTGGGCGTTGTGGAGAGAAGTGTATGATGCTGACCAATCAGCATCATACACTTCTCTCCAATCATGTAAACATCACTTCCAGCCAGGACGGGATGTCTATTCAAAATCCCGACACTTCGGTAACGTTTGTGTGTGACTTACAGCACAGCAAGAGTAATCCCGCGAGATCATGCTGTAAATGACAGCACAACGTGATCTCGATGTGCTGTAAGTCCCACACAAACGTTACCGAAGTGTCGGGATTGTGAATAGACATCCCGTCTTGGTTGGACGCGATGTCTATTTACTGTCAAGACACTTAAGTAACGTTAATGTGGGTGTAAGTGACATGAATGGAGAGAAGTGTATGATGCTGATTGGTCAGCGTCATACACTTCTCTCTACAACGCCCACTTGGTGAAAAGTAAGAACACGCCCACTTGGGCATTAAGAAAGTCATTGGCATAAAGCTAAAATCGCTCATAACTTGGTGAAAATAGATAGTATTTTTAAATAAAAAAACACTGCAGTTACCTACATTATAGTGCCAATCTCATTATGTAAGAGATAGGGCACTTATAATTTGGTGACAGAGCCTCTTTAATGTGAGGCACATGGGGGTTCAAAATTAATAATACCACGTGCCTCATATCAGAAAATGGAAGAACTTTTTTCTTTTTTTTTTATTATTATTATTGTTGGCAAAAGTTTCGTTTTGGTATCGAGTATCACAATACTACACAAAGTATCGGTATCGAAGTTCAAATTCTGGTATCATGATAACCCTACTGCTGGCACTATTGTTTATGAGTGTGTGGGGACTCTGCAACTATTGTTTGCGGTCACTCTCTGATGGCTATGTTAAGTCATCTGGTAGGTAAAACCTTATTTACACACATTTCTCTAAAAAAAAATAACGAATGCTACAGATTAAAGTGTAATAAAGTTTCTTTGTACGTGTATCGCCATCTGATGATTACACTATTATTTCGTTTTTTTTTTTATTTAGCTGCATATTCTTCGAAGTCCAAAGATGTGCAAGCAGAAGAGAAAAGTCACAATGGAAGAAAGAAAGGCAAAGGACGAAAGAGGGATCCCTGTCAAAGAAAATACAGGAACTTTTGCATTCATGGAACATGTCGTTTTCTTAAAGTAACAAAGGAGCCCTATTGTGTGTATGTGTTGGTTTCATATTAATCTCCTTTTTCTTTTTCATTTTTTTTTTTTACAAATAACAGAACTAACCTTTTATAGCAGTTTTGGGTGTTGTTTTTTTTAAAAAAAAACTTAGATTACTGCAAGTGGAATAGTAGCTTTTATATAGGTGTTATTAGGTATCTGTTTTTTACAAATCCATGCATGTAAAACCGTATTATATTTGCTTTTTCGTTACATTGGGGGGACAGAGACGTGAGTATATGCTGTTGCCACTAGGAGGCTTAACACTGAGAATTTATTTTTTTTAAAGTGTCCCCTCCTACAGAGACTGAGCTATTCCGTCTTTGCTTAGTATCATAGAAGGCAGACACTTCTGCTGATAGCAGCAGAGTCTCTGCCAAGAATTTTTTATTTAATTTTTTTTATAATTAGGAACATGGAGCACAGGTTTGACTCCCTCTTTGTGTTCCCCCTTGGCGGGGGCATGCTGTCATATGCAAACGCATTAGTGTCCAACCTGCCGATGAAGACAAGTGGGACAAGAGTGTCAACTTCTCTGTCACCCACCAACCTAAGAAGTACCTTCTCCCACGAGTGTCCTATTAGTAAAGGAGGTAACACTGAGGTGGTGCTCCTGCTGGTCAGTTCACCTGGTAGATAGAGAGCATGCAGGGTGAGTGTTACTTTACTCCCCCCCCCCGGGCCAGTACTTGAGTACTTGTGCACTACACAATTCTTTTTGGTACCTAAGGCTTTCATTTCACTCTCTGTGCTCTTTTTGCTCTTTTAGGCTGGCAGTGCAATTGTTTTCTTTATGGCCGGCTCTATTCTGCCGACGGCGCCATATTGCGCTTCACTGCACAGTAGGGGAGGCAGGTCATTCACATTCTCCTCCAATAGTCCTCTCTCCTGATTGGCCAGCCTCCTCACATTACTGCAAGCGGCCAATCACGGTGCTCCGTGGGCGGATCTTAAGCTTAGTTTCTGCTCTCCTCCTTTTGGATGGACGGTGCTGGGGACAGCATCAGACGCTTTGCAATCGGGTAGGACCTTGGCTTATTTTCTACTTCCCCTTCAGGTTCCCTACCCTGCAATCACTGTGCAAACTACCTGTAGGAGCATGCAATTATCCTAGTAGAGCTAGGTACAGGCAGCCATTACTCCCCAAATAGGAGTATCTATTGCTGCACAGTTTGACTGTATTTTTGGTTTTTGCTCTCCCAATGTTTCAGTGTGAAGTCTAGCAACCCCTTCTACTGCTATGTCTGACTCTAATGGAGAACCCCCACGTCAGACAACCTTTACGGTTTTTCATGCCTACTCCAAGTGCAATAATAATTTCCTGTTGGTCAGTCTTCCTTATGCAATGCATGCCGGCCAACTAGCCAAACGCCTGCAACTTCTGCACCCCTGCCATCCCCAGTACTGCTCACCCCTGGTTTGATGAGTGTGGATCTGGAATGGGCCAATTCCCTTTTCCGGACGGTTTATAACCTGGCAAACATCACTCAGTCCATCTTGTGTGGCATGTCTGCTCGCCCACCCCTGAACTTCTGTTCTGCCTGTCCTCATATGGCCTCTACGTTCGTTACTTCCTTTTGGGGCAGACCCTATAAGCAAACCAGGTCCTCTCTCCTGCCTTAGTTTTCGTTTACCTCTTCCTTTTCACCTCCTCCACCAGTAGTCAGGTCTAGTGCTTCCCAAGAGGTTTTGTCTGAGGGCGAATTATCTGATTCTGACTCTTTTTAGGCGGTTAAGGTTCCACCCCTTTCCCCATCTCAGTGGAGGTACTTATTAGAGCTTTGTGTGGCATCATTCATGTCACTGATTATGTACCTTCCACTCACTCCAACCAATTCAGAACTTGATGGTATTCTCCTTCGGAAGAGCTGGTAGATCTGTCTCACCTTATCTCCAATGCGTCCAAGAATATCTTTGATGCTGCCCTGCCCGGCCCGTCTGGTGGCTCCAAATTCGGCTTCTCCCGTCGCTATCCGCAGGACTACATGGCTTAAAGCTTAGTCTGCTGATTCGGCTTCCAAGTGCTTCCTGACTGCGCTCCCTTTTGCAGGTTCCCTGTTCTTTGGACTTAGATTGGATGAGATAATCTCAGATGCTACGTGTGGCAAGAGCACCCACCGATCTTCCTCAAAATAGGCCCAAGCGCGCTACCCCGGTCAAAAGGGTGGGTTTACATTTTCATTAATTTCGTGGTTATTTCAACACAAGATCCTCCAGGCCACAGCCTTGTGAGGATTAGAAGACTAAACCTTCCTTCAGGGCTCGCCTCTCCTGGCGTCCTCTACCTCCTCCTGTGAAGGGTTGAGCCAGCAAGGCCACGTCCGCCTGAAGGTGCGCCCCCATTCTATTCACCACGGGTGAGGGGCAGACTTCTACGCTTCAAGAATGTCTGGCTCTCACATGTCAGGTGCCTGGGTTCAGGAGGTGGTATCCTCAAGATACAGAATCAAATTTGCCAGCCTCCCTCCAGAACGTTTCTGTCAGTCCGCTATACCGCAGTCCACCTCGATGGCGGCCGACTTTTTTTGGGAAATTGACTCTCTGCTTCGAGTGGTTATCTTTCCGGTACCATTGAACCAAGGGTTTTGAGGTTTCTATTCCAACCTTTTTGTCATCCCAAAAAGAACTGTTCCGTTCAGTCCATCCTGGACCTCAAGTGTCTCAATATGCATGTTCAGATTCGTAATTTTCGGATGGAATGTCTCCAGACTGTCACTGCTTCCATGGAACAGGGATAATTTCTGTCTTCTGTGGACATCAAGGATGCATATTTGTACGTTCCTATCTGCCCTACCAGCGCTTCCTTCTCTCTGTAGTACTGTCCAGTCAATACCAGTTTGTGGCCCTTCCATTCGGACTGGCCACAGCCCCGAGTGTCTTTACGAAGGTTCTCTTCGTTGTTATGGCGCTCCTCCGCACCAGGGGGTGTCGGTCACCCCGTACCTAGACAAGTCTTGCCTATCTCCATCCAAGCAGATAGTGTTCTTGCAGGTTGCCTTCGACACTCGCTCTGCGAAGGTCTTCCTCCGAAGCGTCCCTTGCTTCTTCAGGACCGCTGTGCCGACATCGCTCCGCCCCTGCAGTCAGGTATCGAGAACATTCCCTTTGCGTAGTTCCACACGGTGGTATAGATTTATTGCAATCGCTGAATCTGACGTTCATCCTCCTCCTCTCAGTCCACTTCAGTGCTGGATCACCTATCTGGCCGTTCCCTGGGCGCTTCTTCCCCCGCTGAACTGTCTAATCCTCTCCACAGATGCCAGTCTTAAGGGATGGAGGGGCACTTTTCAGAAACTCTTGGCTCAGGGTCTGTTATCCCCACAGGAAGCCTCAATTTTCTGGAATTGAGAGACATTTTTCTGTGCCTACTGCTCTGGACATAGTCACTGTCCGGACACCCAGTGCGGGTTATAACGGACAATGGCACAGCTGTAGCTTATAACCATGCTGACACTCATAGCGTGGCGGTGATGGCCGAGACCTCAAGAATCCTAATCTGATTGGAAGTTCACATTCCGGCTCTAAAGGCAGCTCACATTCCTGGGGTCAACAACTGGGTTGCAGACTCTCTCAGTCGCGATATGATGGTTCCCGGGGAGTGGTCTTTTTAACCAGGATGTGTTCGACCAAATTTGTCACAGGTGGGGTCGTCCGGACGTGGACCTGATAACCCCCAGATTCAATCGACAGGACCCCTTCTTCATCTCCCGAGACCTGGAGGCCTGTGCCGTGGATGCTATTGTGGCGCCGTGGTCCAATGTCAGTCTCTTGTAGGTCTTCCCTCTTCTTCCTGCCGCGTCTACACCGACGGCTTAAGGCAGAAGGAATCCCGGGCATTCTGATATCCCTGTATTGACTGCGCCGCTGTTGGAACGCGTACCTCGTGTCCCTGTTGGCCGATGTCCCTTCCCTCTCTGCACCGACCATCTCCCTTGGGGACCTCTTTTCCACCAGAATTTAAGGTCGCTATGTTTAACGGCGTCGCTGTTGAGGCTGCCATTCTGAGGTCTTGTGGTCTTTCGGAGAGTGTTATTCTGACCTTACTTAAGGCTCTAAACCTTCAGCCCGCATTTATCATCGTACATGGAAGGCCTACCTTCGTTGGGGTGAGGTTCGCAAGCTTCCCCACTTGCATTTTTCTCTGTCCAGAATTCTCTCTATTTTGCAGAGTGGTCTCGATCAAGGTTTGGCACTCCGCTCCCTGAAGGGGCAAGTGTCTACTGTTTCGAACTTGGTAGGTTGCCTGAGATTAAAACTTTTTTTCAGGGAGTGGCTCATGCGTTTTCCCTTTATCGTCCTCCTTACAATCGGCTCCTTTTTAACCCTTGCGATAGATCTCCCTTTGTTTTTTTTCCTGGAAAGTGTTTTTTTTCTAGTTGTGGTGACCTCTATCCGGAGGGTCTCTGAGTCGGGGTCTTTCTCTTGTCTTTCTCCATTTTTGACTCTTCATCAAGACAAGGCAGTGCTCCGCACAGTGCCTTGTTTTTTGCCTAAGGTTGTTTCGGCCTTCCACATGAATAAGGATATTGTTTTGTCGCCTTTCTCCCAGTAATCTGAGGGAGCGTTCCCTCCACAACCTGGATATCGTTCGCATCTTGCGGACTTAGCTTTTATCACTGCTTCCTTTCCGACGGTCGGATTCTCTGTTTATCCTCACGGAGGGTTCCAGGAAGGGTTTGGTAGCCTCTAAGGCTGGGTTCACACGACCATGTTACTTCCGTAATGTACGGAACGTATTTCGGCCGGAAGACTAGGACCGAACACAGTGCAGGGAGCCGGGCTCCTAGCATCATAGTGATGTACGATGCTAGGAGTCCCTGCCTCTGCGTGGAACTACTGTCCCGTACTGTAATCATGATTACAGTACGGGACAGTTGTCCTGCAGCGAGGCAGGGACTCCTAGCATCGTACATCACTATGATGCTAGGAGCCCGGCTCCCTGCACTGTGTTCGGTCCGGGTCTTTCCCGGCCGAAATACGTTCCGTACATTACGGACGTAACATGGTCGTGTGAACCCAGCCTTAGGCCACCATTGCTCGCTGAATTTGATTGATTATTCGGGAGGCTTCGGGGAAAGGTTCTTCCTTTTTGGGTTACAACTCAATCTACCAGAGGGGTTGGTGGTTCCTGGGATGTGTGCCATCAGGCCTCTGCCCTTCAATTGGGCAAGGCGGCCATGTGGTATTCTTTGCACACCTGGGTCCAGTTCTACCAGGTGCACACGTTTGCTTCTGCAGACGCTTCCCTAGGTCGCAAGGTTTTTCAGGCATTTGTGAAATAGCAGCTCATGTCCTGTGTTCTCTTTCCACCCCTGGGGACTACTCCTGGATGTCCCACGATCTGTGTCCCCCAATGTAACGAACAAGAAAGCAGGATATTTTTAAAACTCACCGTAAAATCGTATTCTTGTCCAGTCCAGATATAGCTCCCACCCATTGTATTTCAAGGATTTTTGTTCATGGTTGTCAGTTTTAGGGATTCTCCTCTAGTGTTTGACATACTTATCTTACCTTGTATCTGCTTCTCCTACTGCTTGCGGACAGATTGAATAGCTTCGTGTTTGTGGGGCAGGGTATATCCTGTAGGTGGGGCCACTTTTTATTTTTTTCATTTCTACTTGTCAGGCCTCTTAGTGGCAACAGCATGTACCCACAGTCTGTGTCTACATCCCCCCCCCCCCCCCCCCCCGTGAACTGGATAAGATTTTTTCTTTACGGTGACTAAATATCCTGGTTTTTAATTAACAATCTAGCCTGTTTATCTGTCTGCTAAATCACATCTATTTTGTGACTTACATATGCAAATGTACATTCTTTTTAAAGACAACTTTTGTCAATTTATTTATTTATTTTTCTTTTAATATACCGTATACCTTACCAAATAGTGTGTGCACAGCGCTTAAGGAGGATACCTAACTAAGTTTTTGTTTTTTTTATGTTTGTTTTTAGCGAACATACATATGCCACAGAAAATCATAGCAACTTGCATATTTTAAGAATTAATTGTGCAATGTGGTTTAGAAATTAGAATTGTAAAAAGACAGTCAATTAGGGAAGAGAAGTTTCACCTGCTGCATGTAAGTTGTTGTCACTACCCAGTGGTCCTTGTTTGATTAGGCCCATTAGGGAGTCATTCTACAGATTTCCAAATCTGCAGCATCCCTGTTGTGCTGCAGATTTTGCAGGAACGCAGCATATCCACCCTGTGCGCCGCAGGGAATTCCGGGCAAAAAAGTGCACCAAACTGTGGTGCAGTTTTTCGCCCGGAATGTCCGCTGCAGTAAAAATGCTGCATTAACCAGCCAGCCTCCTGGGATGACGTTTCATCCATGTGACCGCCGCTACAGCCTGTGATTGGCTGCTGAGGCGGTAATACGGGATAAAGCGTCAGAGTTGCGTTTTCTGCGGCGGAATCACTGCGAACCCGCTGCAAAAAACGTAACAACTGCTATTTGTTGCGGGTTTTACCTCCCCATTCAATGTTGAAAATCTGCAGCAAATATGCATCGATTACGCAAACACAATTGACATGCTGCAGAATAAAATTCCGCTCCTCAGGTCCATTTCTGAGTATTTTTTCCGCTCAGTATTTACGCAGCGTGTGGATGAGATTTGTTCAATCTCATCCACTTTACTGCTACTGTATTCTGAGTTTTTTACGCCCGCAGTTCTGAACTGAAAAAATGCAGCAATTCCGCTACCTGTGGACAAGCCCTAAGGGTGCAGTGACACACAGCAGATTTTGTTTCACCCTAAGGGTATGTTCACACGCAGTGTTTTCAGGCTTATTTTGGGGCATTTATGCCTCGAAAAACGCCTGAAAAAATGGACGCTGAACGCCTACAAACATCTTCCCATTGAAATCAATGGGAAAAAAAGCTATTAGTTTATACGTCTTTCTACGCCGCTATTTTAAAAAACGGAGCCTAAAAAGACGCTCCATAAAAAGAAGTGCATGTCACTTCTTGAGACGTTTTTTGGAGCTGATTTTCCATTGAAAGTTCTGAAAAACGCTTCAAAAGAAGCCTCAAAAGAAGCACCAAATTAAACGAAGCTTCATTTTCAGCTTCAAAAACGCCTGAAAATCAGAGGCTGTTTTCTCTGAAAACAGCTCTATATTTTCAGACGTTTTTTGTTAAGCATGTGAACATACACTAAGGATATGTTCACACGGCAGCATCCATTACGGCTGAAATTACGGAGCTGTTTTCAGGAGAAAACTGCTCCTGAATTTCAGACGTAATTGCTCGTACTCGCGTTTTTCGTGGCGGCAATTACAGACGTAATTGGAGATGTTTTTCAATGGAGCCAATGAAAAACAGCTCCATTTACGTCTCAAGAAGGAACATGACTTCTTTGACGCGGGCGTCTTTTTACGCGCCGTCTTTTGACAGCGGCGCGTAAAAAAAATGCCTGTGTTCACAGAACATCGTAACCCCATTGATTTCAATGGGCAGATGTTGGCCGGCGGTTTGGAGCCGTATTTTCAGACGTAATTCGAGGCGTAAAACGCCCAAATTACGTCCGTAAATAGGGTGTGTGAACATACCCTAACAGTTAACGTTTAGCCACCATTAAGGCCCTTTTACACGGGCCAATAATTGGGCAAACGAGTGTTCCCGATAATTGGCCAAACGCTCGTTTATAGAATGATATGCCTTTTTACGCGGCCAAAAAATTGACGCTAGTTAGCAGAACAACTCTCTGTGTAAACAGAGGGATGTGCTGCTGACATCATGGAAATGAACGCTTGTAGTAAAGATCAATTGTTTCCATACAAAATTGATCATTGCTCCTTGTAAAAGGAGCAAACGAGCACCAATGAATGAGCTGTCTAGTTAATCAGCGCTAGTTTTCACGGCCGTGTAAAATCACCCTTATTAGTGACCTGTGTACAGGAACCAAGGCGCAGAGAAGAAAGCTTGGAATTTTTTTTTGTGTTATCTATAAATAGACAGAAAAGAACAAATGTCTTAATAAGAAATTTTTTTGGTGTCTTATTCAGCTGTAGTGCATATTTTATTGTTAATTAATTTAGCAACTTGTTTTTCACTAATAGGGCCCATTCACATCACTGTTGTCTTTCCATTCATCTGTTCCATTCAATCTTCCCTCCAGAGGAACAGACGAATGGAAAGTTAAATGGAAACTGTCGCTTCTGTTTGATATACCATTGATTTCAATGTTTTTTTTTCTTTCAGTTGGTTTTGGCTTGCATCCGTTCCGCTAGGTTTTTGTTTTTACGGAAACAATAGCGTAGTCTACTATAGGTTTTCTTCAAGGGGTTTATTTTCTTTTTAGAAAGTCCAGTTTTATTATGAAAGTTTCTTGCATAAAATGAAGCAAATTAAAATTAGGATTTTCTTTGGCAAATGCGTCATTTTACATGAGCCTTTTTCACACAACGTGTTAAAGGGGGTGGGGTAATAGCGGGGCTCACCGTGTCGCCCACTACTACTACCGCCTTTTTATCAGGGTCACTAGGGTTAGACCTCATTCACACAGCAGGGTCCGAGTGTCGGCCGGGAAAATCGGCCGTTTTTGGCCGATTTTCCCGGCCGCTTTGCATCCGTTCCGATTCCGTTCCGGGCCGTGTTGCCGTTTTTATCGGCCGATTTGGACCCGATTTGCATCAGTTTTTTTCCCTGTCCGTTTTAAAATCGGATGAATTTCATTTAAATTTGTTGCCACACACAGCCCTTTGTAGATAATGCCACCCAGCCCCCTGTTGGTAATGCCACCCAGCCCCCTGCAGGTAATGCCACCCAGCTCCCTGCAGGTAATGCCACCCAGCCCCCTGCAGGTAATGCCACCCAGCCCCCTGCAGGTAATGCCACCCAGCACCCTGCAGGTAATGCCACCCAGCACCCTGCAGGTAATGCCACCCAGCTCCCTGTAGGTGATGCCACCCAGCCCCATGTAGGTAATGCCACTCTGCCCCATGTAGGTGATGCCACCCTGCCCCTTGTAGGTGATGCCACCCTGCCCCCTGCAGGTGATGCCACCCAGCCCCCTGTAGGTAATGCCACCCTGCCCCTTGTAGGTAATGCCACCCTGCCCCATGTAGGTGATGCCACCCAGCCCCCTGTAGGTGATGCCACCCAGCCCCCTGTAGGTTGCACCCATACCCCCCCCCCCTTCCAGGAGAAGTCACTGTCTTCAATGTCCATATATGGACAGTGTAGTCACGGACTTCTCCTGGAGAGGAATTCCCTGCCACAGGTCAGGAATTCCGCTTCAGAAGTGAGTGACTTCACTGTGTCCATATATGGACAGTGTAGTCACTCACTTCTCCTGTAGCAGCATCACTGGCCATAGAGTGGGGGATTCCGCTGCAGAAGTGCGTGACTTCGCTGTGTCCATATATGGACAGTGTAGTCACTCACTTCTCCTGTAGCGGCATACCCGGCCATAGAGTCGGGGATTCCGCTGCAGAAGTGAGTGACTTCGCTGTGTCCATATATGGACAGTGTAGTCACTCACTTCTCCTGTAGCGGCATCCCCGGCCATAGAGTCGGGGATTCCTCTGCAGAAGTGAGTGACTTCACTGTGTCCATATATGGACAGTGTAGTCACGCACTTCTCCTGTAGCGGAATCCCCGGCCATAGAGTCGGGGATTCCGCTGCAGAAGTGAGTGACTTCGCTGTGTCCATATATGGACAGTGTAGTCACGCACTTCTCCTGTAGCGGAATCCCCAGCCATAGAGTCGAGGATTCCGCTGCAGAAGTGCGTGACTTTGCTGTGTCCATATATGGACAGTGTAGTCACTCACTTCTCCTGTAGCGGCATCCCCGGCCATAGAGTCGGGGATTCCGCTGCAGAAGTGAGTGACTTCGCTGTGTCCATATATGGACAGTGTAGTCACGCACTTCTCCTGTAGCGGAATCCCCAATCCCTGGCCGGGTATTGGGGATTCTGACTCCTGCAGGGAGCAAAAAAATGCACTCTGCACTGTGAGGAGGAGGAGGAGAGAGAGCGCGAGCGACAGTAGACCCGGCCATCACTCGGGACACATTCCGGTGATGGCGTGTATTACCCGGCCCCATAGACTTCTATGGGAGCCGGGCGGCCGGGTACCCGGCCGAAAATAGGGCATGTCCCATTTTTTGACGGCCGGTTTTCCCGGCCCCTCAAAAAATCGGTCTTGTGAATAGACCCATTAGGGGTCTATTGTTCCTAATGCAGCCGGGTGCCGGCCGATTTATGAACGGCCGGCACCCGGCCGGGGAACCCTGTCGTGTGAATTCCACCTTATGCCTAGTTCCCCTACCTTTTTCCTGTATTAACATTCATGTACTTGCTTTGCTACTCAGTAAGGAAATACGATTGTAAGGAAATAAAGGTAATATTTATTAATACAAACAGTAATCACTCTTAAATAAAATACAAGTAAATAATTACAGTGTAGTTTCAGAGGATCCTAATACACATAACATCTTAATATGTATTGAATACATGGACCCTACACGTGGTATAGTATAAAAAACGTATTACAAACACTATTCTATTCCACCACCCACTTACCTAACATAATTCACGATATAGCATCAGCATACCTCAATACATATAATAACTACACGGTACGAGTACAATGTATTACAATACTATACTAAAACCAACCTACTTAAAGAGGCTCTGTCACCAGATTATAAGTGCCCTATCTCCTACATAATCTGATTGGCGCTGTAATGTAGATAACAGCAGTGGTTTTTATTTTGAAAAACGATCATTTTTGAGCAAGTTATGAGCTAGTTTAGATTTATGCTAATGAGTTTCTCAATGGACAACTGGGCGTGTTTTTACTTTTTACCAACTGGGTGTTGTACAGAGGAGTGTATGAGGCTGACCAATCAGTGACTAATCAGTGTCCTACACTTCTCATTGTTCCAGCCCAGCATGATCCACAGCACAGTGTGATTGTGCAGTGAAAGAAGTAAACACGCACAGTTGCTAAAAACATAATACACGCCCAGTTGGAAATAAGAGAAAATACGCCCAGTTGTCCATTAGAAAGGCTCATTTGCATAAATATAAAGTTGCTCATAATTTAGCCAAAAATTATCGTTTTAAAAAAAACAAACGTTACTATTATCTACATTGCAGCGCCGATCACATGCAATAGGAGATAGGAATTTGATAATCTGGTAACTAACATGCATACAAGTTACAGTGCACTCACTCATGCTTGCTTCTGTGACCCTCCCCCCACATAGCCCTAACTGTACCTGTTATTAGTTTGTTAAATATCAGGGGAAATCTGTAGACCAGAGAAGGAAAAGGGTTACCAGGGCAAGTAGGGGTTATATGGGGAAAAGGGTATCAGAGGGGGCATTGAGGGGGGGGGGAGATACTTAGCGGTGCATGGGATCCTTGGTAGAGATTGTTCTGTATGGGCGTGGGACGTAAAAGAGGGGGAAGTGTAGGACAGTTTATCTTTATAAACCCTCCCATGCACTTCTGTATGACATCACATACTCATGCATGTGCAGGGGGGTAGGGGACAGGCCTTGAGAACTTCCTGCTTCCTGGAATACAATACAGGATTTGTTCACTGCCTATGGCTCCCCCCTCTGAGTGCCTCATTACCTGGCAAGGGGGGGAGGGTAGGCAGTGGGAATTATTTGGATGTGTCCACTGTCTTCTCCCCCCTCCCCCGGAGGGTAAGAATATACACCTTTCTGGAGGGAGAAATATGTATATCTATACCCACATGTACATAGATATAAATATATAATTAAATACTCAGCAGGTCAAGTCATAGGTTAGGTGCTAACAGCGCAATGTCAAAACACCTCCAATATATGATTATAGTGTAGCATATATCAGTGACCAATCAGTGTCATACACTTCTCATTGTTCCAGCCCATTATTACAATGTGATTGTGCAGTGAAAGAAGCTGGGCTGGAACAATGAGAAGTGTATGACACTGATTGGTCAGCGTCATACACTTCTCATTGTTCCAGCCCAGCTTCTTTCACTGCACAATCAGTGACCAATCAGTGTCATACACTTCCCATTGTTCCAGCCCAGCTTCTTTCACTGCACAATCACACTAATAATGGGCTGGAAGAATGAGAAGTGTATGACGTTGATTGGTCACTGATTGGACAGTGTCATACACTCCTCTGTACAACGCCCAGTTGGTAAAAAGTAACAACATGCCCAGTTGTCCATTAAGAAAGTAATTAGCATAAATCTAAAATTGCTCATAACTTGCTCAAAAATGATAGTTTCTCAAAATAAAAACCACTGTTGTTATCTACATTACAGCGCCAATCAGACTATGTAGGAGATATGGCACTTATAATCTGGTGACAGAGATTCTTTAAATATATATATATATATATATATATACATATATATACATATATATATTTATATATATATACACTACCGTTCAAAAGTTTGGGGTCACCCAGACAATTTTGTGTTTTCCATGAAAACTCACACTTATATTTATCAAATGGGTTGCAAAATGACTAGAAAATATAGTCAAGACATTGACAAGGTTAGAAATAATGATTTTTATTTGAAATAATAATTTTCTCCTTCAAACTTTGCTTTTGTCAAAGAATGCTCCATTTGCAGCAATTACAGCATTGCAGACCTTTGGCATTCTAGCTGTTAATTTGCTGAGGTAATCGGGAGAAATTTCACCCCATGCTTCCAGAAGCCCCTCCCACAAGTTGGATTTGCTTGATGGGCACTTCTTGCGTACCATACGGTCAAGCTGCTCCCACAACAGCTCTATGGGGTTGAGATCTGGGGACTGCGTTGGCCACTCCATTACAGATAGAATACCAGCTGCCTGCTTCTTCCCTAAATAGTTCTTGCATAATTTGGAGGTGTGCTTTGGGTCATTGTCCTGTTGTAGGATGAAATTGGCTCCAATCAAGCGCTGTCCACAGGGTATGGCATGGCGTTGCAAAATGGAGTGATAGCCTTCCTTATTCAAAATCCCTTTTACCTTGTACAAATCTCCCACTTTACCAGCACCAAAGCAACCCCAGACCATCACATTACCTCCACCATGCTTGACAGATGGCGTCAGGCACTCTTCCAGCATCTTTTCAGTTGTTCTGCGTCTCACAAATGTTCTGTGTGATCCAAACACCTCAAACTTCGATTCGTCTGTCCATAACACTTTTTTCCAGCTTCCTCTGTCCAATGTCTGTGTGCTTTTGCACATATTAATCTTTTCCTTTTATTAGCCAGTTTCAGATATGGCTTTTTCTTTGCCACTCTGCCCTGAAGGCCAGCATCCCGGAGTCGCCTCTTCACTATAGACGTTGACACTGGCGTTTTGCGCGTACTATTTAATGAAGCTGCCAATGGAGGACCTATGAGGCGTCTATTTCTCAAACTAGAGACTCTAATGTACTTGTCTTGTTGCTCAGTTGTGCAGCGGGGCCTCCCACTTCTCTTTTTACTCTGGTTAGAGCCTGTTTGTGCTGTCCTCTGAAGGGAGTAGTACACACCGTTGTAGGAAATCTTCAGTTTCTTGGCAATTTTTCGCATGGAATAACCTTCATTTCTAAGAACAAGAATACACTGTCGAGTTTCACATGAAAGCTCTCTTTTTCTAGCCATTTTGAGAGTTTAATCGAACCCACAAATGTAATGCTCCAGATTCTCAACTAGCTCAAAGGAAAGTCAGTTTTATAGCTCCTCTAAACAGCAAAACTGTTTACAGCGGTGCTAACATAATTGCACACGGGTTTTCAAGTGTTTTCTATTCATTCATTAGCCTTCTAACACAGTTAGCAAACACAATGTACCATTAGAACACTGGAGTGATGGTTGCTGGAAATGGGCCTCTATACACCTATGTAGATATTGCATTAAAAACCAGACGTTTGCAGCTAGAATAGTCATTTAGCACATTAACAATGTATAGAGTGTATTTCTGATTAATTTAATGTTATCTTCATTGAAAAAAACTGCTTTTCTTTCAAAAATAAGGAAATTTCTAAGTGACCCTAAACTTTTGAACGGTAGTGTATATATAAAAAGTGATCAAAGAGTCTCATTTACCCCAAAATGATGCTAATAGAAAGTACAGCACACCTCGCAGAAAATAAGCCCTCATACCGCCCTCATACCGCTCATACGGAAAAAAAAAGAAAAGTGATTTGCTTTTTCCTTGTAAAAGTAGTAAAACATTAAAAACTATATGAATTTGGTATCCCCGTGATCGTATTGACCCGCAGAATAAGGCATGTTGTTTTTAACACATGGTGAGTGGCGTAAAAATGAGACCCCCTAAAAGATTGAGGAATTGCTGTTTTTTTACTTTTCCACCTCACAAATAATTTTTTCCCAGTTTCCTACTACATTATATGGTACAATAAATGCCGCCGTGAAAGTCTACAAAATACAAGCCCTCAAACAGCAATATTGATTGAAAAATAAAAAAGGTATGGTATGGTAGGTAGGGAGGAAAAAAGAAAGTGAAAATCCGAAAAATGGCTGCGGCGGGAAGGGTTTAAGATGGTAATAATAGTGGATTCTAATCAGGCAGGAAACACACACAAATACAAACAAAACAAAAACATTTGATGCGCTTTTTACTGAACAGAGGTAGCATAGCATCAAGGAAAGTTGTCCGATCCGGTGAGAACTCCAAAATATTTTATAACTTTAGTGCAATCTGGCAACTGCCACAAGAACTTCCACAGGAGAAATACAAGCCGAACATTCTACTTTTCTGTTTCTAGTTGTAATGAAGATAAGTGATATTGACAATCCAAATTTTTGTTGGCATTAGCAACAAACATTTTAATTTTTTTTCAACCCTTATAAGTGCTACAAACTACTGTATTTCTGGCATCCATTTTTTTAAAATATACATGTGTTTTTGTAAACTGCCATGCAAAATATTTTGTCAAAAAAATCTTAATCAAAGTACCATTGCATTAATTTAACCCCTTGACACACCAGGACGTCATGCATTGCAATTCTCTAATGCATCGGGATTAGAGATGAGCAAACTTATGAAAAGTTTGGTTCGGCTGGTTCGCCGAATTTCATGAAAAAGTTCGATTCGGACCGAACTAGTTCTGACCGAACCCGTAATTCAAGAAAGCCCCTAAAAATCGTGTATAACACTGGTTAGAAGCCCTGTATAACACTCTTAGGTCACCCATGAGTGTATCCAAGTACTTTTGAGCTGTCTTTAAGGCAAAGTTAGTGTCAAAGTTACGCCAACATGTATGGCTATAGGAAAACGGATGGGACACGGTGATAACTAACAGAAACCACTGCACTTGTGCATGTTGTATGCTTAATGCATTGTTAAAAAAGGTACAAAAATTAACCATTTTAGGCGGCAGATGCCTGCCAGGGTTCATACATATAAGGTGGTAAAAGAAGAAGCAATGGCTTTTGACAAGCCCTCAAAAAATTTACCCTTTATGGTGGCAGATGCCTGCCGGGGTTCATCCATACATGGATGTAAAAGCAACAAGCAATGGCTTTTCACAAGCCCTCCAAAAATGTACCCTTTTTATTGGCAGATGCCTGCCGGGGTTCATCCATACATGGATGGAAAAGCACCAAGCAATGGCTTTTCACAAGCCCTCCAAAAATGTACCCTTTTTATTGGCAGATGCCTGCCGGGGTTCATCCATACATGGATGTAAAAGCAACAAGCAATGGCTTTTCACAAGCCCTCCAAAAATGTACCCTTTTTATTGGCAGATGCCTGCCGGGGTTCATCCATACATGGATGTAAAAGCAACAACAAGCAATGGCTTTTCACAAGCCCTCAAAAAATGTACCCTTTATGGTGGCAGTTCATACATATATGGTGGTAAAAGAAGAAGTCATTACTTAGCCATTGCTTTTTCAAAGCCCTCAAAAAATTAACCCTTTTTGGGAGTAGCAACAGGTTTTGCATCTGGAAAGTGAAGAAGCTATAAAAGAACAAAAATGATTCCTTTTTTAGGATCATCTGGCAGTATCAGACGGCAGCAGGGATGGTGGATTGGTGGTAGAAGTTGTAGTAGCAGATCCAACAGCAGCAAATGAAAACAGACTGGACAGGACAGAATCCCGGTGGTTGTGTAGGCCAGCTTGTAGCAGAGAGCAGTGGAGGTGGATTGGTGGTGGTTGACTGGTAGTAGTGGTGGTGGTGGACTACTGACAGGACGGGTGGTGGTGGTAGTAGTAGCAGCTGCATCAACAGCACAGCAGCACATTAAAAAAGAGTGGACAGGACAAAGCCCTGTGGTTGTTTTTCTGAGACTTGTCAAAGGTACCGCGGATGGTGCTGTGTATGAGGACCGGCGTCGGTTACTAGGCAGACACAGACAACATGGAAGATCAAGCCAAGGCTTCCTTTGGAACAAAACATGTGGAAAATAAACTTTGGCAGAATTTTACAATCCCCAAGATAAAAAGAGGACATTAAAAAAAGACTGTGGTGGGGCAGGCCTGCTTATAGCAGACGGCAGTGGAGATGTATTGGTGGTAGTAGAGGTAGCCAACGGACAGCAAGGGTGGTAGTAGTAGTAGCAGCACATTAAAACAGACTGGACAGTCACAGGACAAAGCCCTGTGGTGGGGCAGGCCTTAGGCCTGCTTGTAGCAGACGGCAGTGGAGGTGTATTGGTGGTAGTAGAGGTAGCCAACGGACAGCACGGGTGGTGGTAGTAGTAGTAGCAGCACATTAAAACAGACTGGACAGTCACAGACAAAGCCCTGTGGTGGGGCAGGCCTGCTTGTAGCAGACGGCACTGGGGGTGGATTGGTGGTAGAAGTAGTAGCAGCACCAACAGCGGCACATTAAAAAAAGAGTGGACAGGACAGAATCCCGTAGTAGCAGGCGACAGCAGCAGCAATGTCAGATCTAATCAGTGGCATCAGGCACAGGGGTTTTAAAATCCTCACCGATCCACGCTTGATTCATTTTCAGAAACGTGAGATTTTCCAAGCTGTTGGCGGACAAACTTGTTCGCTTAGGGGTAACGAAGCCCCCTGCCGCGCTGAATACCCTCTCTGACGCTACACTGGAGGGTGGACAAGACAGTACACCCATGGCAAACTGGGCCAGTACTTGTGAATGATCCAATCTGCTGACCCAGAAGTCCATGGGGTCTGGGATCAGGATTTCTGACGGAGAAAGGGCACAGTCCAGGTACGAGTGAACCTGGTTGTTTAAGTACTGGTCATGGTGAACATCCCTTTGGTGACTACGATGTGTGTTAGGTCGGGATATTGGATGTAAAAATGTTGTCATCATATTTTCCAAACTGAATTGGCTGCTGCTGCCTCCGCCGCCTATTGCAGAGGTAGCTCTGCCAGAGGCGGTGGAACGATGAAACAGTGGGGAGCGGAGAGTGGCCCCCCGGTCAGACATGCTTGCAGCAGGTGTTTGCCGTTTGAAAGCCGTGACAAGCTGGCTGCATAGCTTCTCTCGATAATAAGCCAATTTTGCCTCCCTCTCGGAAGGCGCAAAAAACTCCCCCATTCTGGCTTTATACTGAGGGTCTAAAAGTGTGGCTATCCAGTACTCATCTCTTTGCTTCATGCTAACAATACGACAGTCAGCGCGCAAGTAACGAAGCATACAGCTCGCCATCCTGGCCAGCGTTTCAGAGGGCCCGGTTGGTTCCATCTCCGCCCCATACTGCCATGGTTGTCCATCATCAAGGTCGTCGTCAGACTCGTCATCATCATTACTGTCATGTTGTGCGGCTGCCTCGTCCCCTATCCCTTCCTGTGAGTCCATCTCCAAATCCAGCTCCTCTTCAGATCCTGTTTCCTCATTCTCCTCCTCAACATCCATAGCCAGATGTGATCCTTTCTCCATCCCTTGCTGAATCATCGCTGTGAGCGTTTGCTCCAGAATGAATATCAGCGGCATAACATCGTTCATTCTGCTAGCGTCACTGCTCACAAATCGTGTTGCCTCTTCAAAGGGCCTAAAAACGCGACATGCGTCTCTAACCAGCTGCCAGTGCCTGAGCTCGAAATTACACTGGCTCCAAACGCTGCCCGTCTGCTGCATCAGGAAATCATTCACGGCTTTCCGCTGTTCGTACAGACGGTCCAACATGTGCAGGGTGGAATTCCAGCGTGTTGGAACGTCGCAAATCAAGCTGTGTTCTGGGAGATTGTTTTGACGCTGCAAGTCCAGGAGGGCGTGCTTAAATGCATACGAACGTCTAAAGCGAACGCAAACCCTCCTGGACATGGCCAGCACACCCTTCAAACCAACATATGATTTTAAGAAGCGTGTTATGACCAGATTGATCACATGTGCCATGCAAGGAGCGTGTGTCAGGTGACCTAGACGCAGTGCAGCCACAACGTTCTTCCCGTTATCAGAGACAACATTGCCCAGTGTGAGTTTCAGAGGAGACAGCCAGCGTGTGATTTCCTCCTTGATGCACAGCAGCAGCTCCTGCCCTGTGTGGCTTTTCTCGCCCAGGCTCAGCAGGTGTAAGACAGCGTTGTGGCGCTTCACCTTGCACCTATGAACAGAGGAGGGAGGAGGAGTGGAAGATACGCTGTGTCCCATCGGGGACGGGAAGACCTCCATTGAGGAGGGCAAGGAGGAGGAGTAGGAGGAGGAGGATGGTAGGTGCCTGGTGTCCGGGGTTGAACCAGAAAGATACAAGCGTGGAGGTGGTAATACCTGGCATGCTGCGGTGGTGCATCGGACTGCAAAATATTGACCCAGTGGGCCGTGAAAGACATGTACTGTCCCTGCCCATAGTTGCTGCTCCACGTGTCGACGGTGGCATGTACCCTGCTGCACACGGATAATTGCAAG
Source organism: Rhinoderma darwinii (assembly GCF_050947455.1). NCBI lineage: Eukaryota > Metazoa > Chordata > Amphibia > Anura > Rhinodermatidae > Rhinoderma > Rhinoderma darwinii. The sequence continues at coordinate 63,656,420 of NC_134689.1, forward strand.
GACTGGCCCACCTTTTCCTCCATGTGCTTGTGCAAGGCAGGGACAGCTGTTTTGGAGAAGTAATGGCGGCTAGGTATTCGCCACCTAGGCTGAGCGCACGCCATCAATTGCTTAAAGCCGGCTGAGTCGACCAGGTGGTACGGCAGCGACTGCACCACCAACAACTTAGCCAGGTGTGAATTAAGCCGCACGACAAGTGGATGCCTGGGTATATATTGTTGCTTATTGGACAACGATTCCGTAATGGATAACTGACGGGACATAGGAGGAGCACTAGATGACAGTGATGATGATCACAACGAGATGGTGGATAAGGCCTGGCTACTACTTAGATGACAGGGACTCGGAGGAGCAGCAGCAGCAGCGGCAGAGGGGTCTTCATTAGATGTACATGATGTTGGGGCATGTCGATTGTCCCACATGGCCTTGTGATGCCGCTCCATGTGTTTACGTAGAGCGGTAGTTCCTACATTGCTGCCCTGCCCACGCCTTACTTTCTGCTTGCAGATACGGCACTGTGCCATGTTTTCGTCCTCCGGGAAGGCACAGAAAAATTGCCACACGGCAGAGTACCGTAAAGAGGTAGTACCACGTCCACCACCACCACCACCCGAGCTTGCACCTTGTCTGGCAGGCTTTTTTCGGGAGCCTACACCAGTAGCAGCAGTGTCACCGGCTCCTGAGCTGACCCTACCGCTTCAACGTTTTGCAGATTTACTTCTGCCCCTACCTCGGCTGGGCTGTTTATCACTGCCAGTGCCAGCCACTACTACCCTCCTCCTCTGACGCCGTCATCACCTCGTCACCTGGTTCCTGTCTAAAACAACATCATCATAGCCCTCCTCATCATCCCCGCCACTTCTGTCACTGTGTTGTGATGTGACATCATGTCGGGCTCCATGCCACCCCTCATTACTGCGTCTGCTACCACCAACACCCCCACTACCACAGTTATGCGTCTCGGACACCGCTTCCACCGCCGCAACACACTCCGTTGGCTGACTCGCGGAAAACAAATCATCATCACTATGTTGTTCATTATCTTCCTTCGCACCCGAGGAGATGTCTCTTAGGACTCTCAGGAAAGATGGCTTCCCGCTAGGAAGGGGGAGTGAAGACATAGATCATGGAATGGAAACGCTAGAAATACCCATATTACTACTGTCACTGTGCCAAGGAACTGTAGAGGATCTGGAATCCAACGAAACCTGGCTAGAAGCCAGATCGTCAGTCTCTTCCTGCTGAGATGACCGCGAGCCAGCCAACCAGTCCACAATGGCCGTATTGTCTGAAATAACCCACCCACCGGGGGAGATGGACAACTCTGGCTTGCTGATACTGCTACTACTACCAGCAGGCACATGGCTGCTGCTACTAGTAGAACTGGGCAAATGTCTTGTGCCAAAAATGCTGGTACTGGCACCAACAGATCCAACATTTGGACTGGAAGAGGACATGACATGGGTGTTTTTTCCTCTACCCCGTCCTTTCACAACCTATTTTTTACCAGACATTTCACTGCTGGAGTGCAGCAAGTTGGATCAAAACCCCTTCCCCTACTGAGGCCCTTATAAAATATTATTGGGACTGGCTGAAAATGAGTGACTGTGAATAGGTGGCAGTCAGTGTATGCTGTGACTTGTATAATAGCCCCAAAGGCACCGGCTGTACTTAATTAGCACGTTGAATTAAACCCTTAGACAGAAATGAGGCCCTTTTAAATTTTTATTCGGACTGGCGAATAATCAGTGACTCATAAGGTGCCAGTCAGTCAGGGAATGCTGGGCGTTGTAGTACTACAAAGGGTGCCTGTATTGCAAGTTGGATGTTAACCCATGCAACGGGGATGAGCCCCTTATAAAAGCTTATTCACACACTGGCTTGGCAAATGGCAATGAATGAGAATTTCTATCAGCCACTGTGCACTCAGGGAATGCTGGGCGTTGTAGTATTACAGCTGCCTGCCTGTATTGCAAGTTGGATGATAACCCATGCAACGGGGATGAGCCCCTTATAAAAGCTTATTCACACACTGGCTTCAGCCACTGTGCACTCAGGTAATGCTGGGCGTTGTAGTACTACAGCTGCCTGCCTGTATTGCAAGTTGGATGTTAACCCATGCAACGGGGATGAGCCCCTTATAAAAGCTTATTCACACACTGCCTTGGCAAATGGCAATGAATGAGAATTTCTATCAGCCACTGTGCACTCAGGGAATGCTGGGCGTTGTAGTACTACAGCTGCCTGCCCTTATTGCAAGTTGGATGTTAACCCATGCAACGGGGATGAGCCCCTTATAAAAGCTTATTCACACCCTGGCTTGGCAAATGGCAATGAATGAGAATTTCTATCAGCCACGCCGCGGTGCACTCAGGGAATGCTGGGTGTTGTAGTACTACAGCTGCCTGCCTGTATTGCAAGTTGGATGTTAACCCATGCAACGGGGATGAGCCCCTTATAAAAGCTTATTCACACACTGCCTTGGCAAATGGCAATGAATGAGAATTTCTATCAGCCACTGTGCACTCAGGGAATGCTGGGCGTTATAGTACTCCAGCTGCCTGCCTGTATTACAAGTTGGATGTTAACCCATGCAACGTGGATGAGCCCCTTATAAAAGCTTATTCACACACAGGCTTGGCAAATGGAGAATTTGTATTGCAATTTGGATGTTGAGAGTAGACTCCCACTGTAGTGGATGAGCCCCTTCGATTGCTGGATTCCTGGCTTTTAGATTCCTAAAGCTTTCCCTTACTGCACAGAGATGCTATCCCTACAGCTCCTGTCTCTAAAATGGCCGCTGAGCTCTGTGCATAGACTATTATTGCAGGCTTGAACCCGCCCCTATTCTGCCTCCCGATTGGCTGGGAGAGCCGTTTGCAAGGCATTATGGGGTAGCCTGATGTCAGGTAATATTTTGAAATCCTCCATTTTAGATCTAACATGTGGCAGGCGCCAAAATGTAGCCGGGTTCAGTCAAAACGTGTTCGGCCGAACCCGGTGAAGTTCAGATTCCCTGCGAACCGAACTTTTCACGATGTTCGGACCGAAACCGGGTTTGGTTTTCCCGGTTCGCTCATCTCTAATCGGGATGTACTGGTGCGTCCTGGCTAACAACTGTCACCATGTCAAAGGACAAGGTGACAGAACTGTTTGACAGTTGATCGGCACAGTAAGACGGCATGGGACCAATCACAGCGGTCCCCTGCCGGCAATCGCTGTGATTGGTCAGTCACAGCAGACTGACCATTCACAGCTCCTTGACAACAAAACAGGGCTGTAAATATTGTTACAGTATCTGTCCTCCTGAAAGTGAGGCGATCGGACACATAACTGTGTACCCACTTACCACTTCCCGCAAAATCACGTACAGTTATGTGATGGGCGCTAGTGTGTTATTGCCTTCTCACGTAACTTTACGTGATGGTGATGGCGCTGGCTCAGAAGCTGAGCCAGCGCCATCATTACCGGGTGTTGGCTGTATATTACAGCTGACACCCCGCTGTAATATACCCCGCTGTAACGGTCATGACCGGTTCTAGGCGCCGATCCGGCCGATTAACCCCTTAGATGCAGAGATCTCTAAATCTAAGTGGTTAGATCGCACCCAATGTTTGCTAATGGCAACAATTGGCACCCGCGTGGGTACTAATGGTTGCTATGACAATCAGAGACCTAACAATGGCCTCCTATTTGGCCCAGCCTGGAGGTTACATAGTTACATAGTTACATAGTTAGTACGGCTGAAAAAAGACACATGTCCATCAAGTTCAACCAAGGGAAGGGAAAAGGGAAGGAAAAATTTCTACACATAGGAGCTAATATTTTTTTGTTCTAGGAAATTATCTAACCCTTTTTTAAAGCCATCTACTGTCCCTGCTGTGACCAGCTCCTGCGGTAGGCTATTCCATAAATTCACAGTTCTCACTGTAAAGAAGCCTTGTCGCCTCTGCAGCTTGAACCTTTTTTTCTCCAGACGGAGGGAGTGCCCCCTTGTTTTTTGAGGGGGTTTTACAAGGAACAGGATTTCACCATATTTTTTGTATGTGCCATTAATATATTTATATAAGTTAATCATGTCCCCCCTTAGTCGTCTTTTTTCAAGGCTAAATAGGTTTAATTCTTTCAATCTTTCCTCATAACTTAAATTCTCCATGCCCCTTATTAGCTTCGTTGCTCTCCTTTGTATTTTTTCCAACTCCAGGGCATCCTTTCTATGAACTGGAGCCCAGAACTGAACTGCATATTCTAGATGAGGCCTCACTAATGCTTTGTAAAGTGGCATTATTACATCCCTGTCCCGCGAGTCCATGCCTCTTTTAATACACGACAATATCCTGCTGGCCTTTGAAGCAGCTGATTGACACTGCATGCTGTTATTGAGTTTATGATTTACAAGTACACCCAGATCCTTCTCAACAAGTGAATCCGCCAGTGTAGCGCCCCCTAGGACATATGATGCATGCAGGTTGTTGGTACCAAGATGCATAACTTTACATTTATCTACATTAAACTTCATTTGCCAAGTGGACGCCCAAACACTTAGTTTGTTTAAATCTGCCTGTAATTCATGAACATCTTCCATAGTCTGAACTATATTACATAGCTTGGTGTCATCTGCAAAAATAGAAATAGTGCTATTAATCCCATCCTCTATATCATTAATAAATAAGTTGAATAATAGTGGTCCCAGCACTGAACCCTGGGGTACACCACTTATAACCGGGGACCATTCAGAGAAGGAATCATTGACCACAACCCTCTGTATACGGTCCTTGAGCCAATTCTCAATCCAATTACAAACTATATTTTCTAAACCTATAGTCCTTAATTTACCCATTAGGCGTCTATGGGGGACAGTGTCAAATGCCTTTGCAAAGTCCAAAAACACTAAATCCACAGCGGCCCCTCTGTCTAGACTTCTGCTCACCTCTTCATAAAAACAGATTAGGTTAGTTTGACAACTTCTGTCCTTAGTAAAACCGTGCTGGCTGTCACTTATAATGCTATTTATTGTCACATAATCCTGTATATAGTCCCTCAATAGCCCCTCAAACATTTTCCCCACGATGGATGTTAAGCTTACTGGTCTATAATTACCCGGGGAAGACCTAGAGCCCTTTTTGAAAATAGGCACCACATTTGCCCTGCGCCAGTCCCTTGGCACTATACCTGTCACTAGAGATTCTCTGAATATTATGAAAAGGGGGACAGAAATAACTGAACTAAGCTCTTTAAGAATTCTAGGGTGTAACCCATCTGGTCCCGGAGCCTTGTGCACATTTATTTTATTTAATTTAGCTTGGACCATCTCTACATTCATCCAATTCAGTATATCAACTGATATATTAACAGCACTGGCACCGGCTACATCAGCTGCTCTTTCTTCTGTTGTATATACAGAGCTAAAGAACCCATTTAGTAACTCTGCCTTCTCTTGATCCCCTGTGATCAACTCCCCATTACCATTATCTAGGGGTCCTACATGTTCAGACCTTGGCTTTTTTGCATTTATATGCTTGAAGAATTTTTTAGGATTTGTTTTACTATCCTTGGCCACCTGCCTTTCATTTTGTATTTTTGCTAATTTTATTACATTTTTACAGATTTTATTAAGCTCTTTATATTTTACAAAGGCTACAGCTGTACCCTCAGATTTGTATTTTTTAAATGCCCTTTTTTTGTCATGTATTGCCCCTTTCACAGAAGGTGTAAGCCATGTGGGGTTTAATTTGAGTCGTTTATACTTATTACCTGTAGGAATAAATTTTGCACTATAATAACTCAAAGTAGATTTGAAAATCTCCCATTTATCATTTGTTCCATTATTTGACATTAGTTCTTCCCAGTCTATATCCTGAATTGCAGCCCTCATCCTGGGGAAATTGGCTTTCTTAAAATTAAATGTTTTTGCCCTCCCAGCCTGCGTTTGTTTTTTACAGTATAGGTAAAATGTAACTATATTATGATCACTGTTACCGAGGTTTTCACGAACATTGACATTCCCAACAAGATCTGCATTATTAGAAATGACCAGATCCAACAGAGCTTCACCTCTAGTCGGGTCTTCCACAAACTGGCCCATAAAATTTTCCTGCAACAGGTTGAGGAAATGTCTCCCCTTTGCAGTTGAAGCCGAACCATGACACCAATTAATATCCCGGAAATTAAAATCTCCCATTATCACTACAGTACCCGCCTGTGCAGCCCGCTCCATCTGTTTATATATCTGACCTTCCATCTCCTCAGTTATATTGGGGGGTCTATAGATTACACCAAAAGTAATTTTTTCAGTGTTTACCTCCCTTTCTAGTTCCACCCACAAGGTTTCAACCTCCTCACAGTCTTCACCCACTATTGTCTCTTTCACACTCGCCTTCATATCACTTCTCACATACAGACATACACCACCACCTTTCGTATTTGTCCTGTCTTTACGAAAAAGTGTAAAACCCTGTAGATTTACAGCCCAGTCATGTGAAGAGTCCAGCCATGTTTCAGCAACACCAACTATATCTATATTTTCTTCCAGTATCAAGGCCTCCAGCTCCCCCATTTTGCTTGCTAGACTTCTGGCATTTGTGAACATACACTTTAACTTGCCTGTCAGTTTTTCACTTTTATTATCAGAAATGTGATTTGACATTAATCGGTCCTTTTTATTTACACTGATGTTTTGTAACGAAAGCATCTCCTTATCTTGTTGTCTAGTCCTCTCCCCACATTCTGTTTCTCCCCCCACCACTAATAGGCTTGCTGTCAGTGAATAGCTGACAGTTCTAATACACTGCACTATGTAGGTAGTGCAGTGTATTAGAATAGGGATCAGTGTCATGCCTTCAAGTCCCATAGTGGGACAAAAAAAAAAGTTAAGAAAAATGTTGTAAGAAATATAAAAGTTTCAAGTTAAAAAAAACAATAACTGCTTTTTTTTTTCCATAACATGTATTTTATTATAGGAAAAAGACGGAAAACATTAAAAAAAGTACACATATTTGGTATCTCCGAATCTGCAACGACCCAAACGAAAAAAAATATTCTATTTCACCCGCGTGGTGAACACCGTAAAAAACAATTTCAGAATCTCTGTTTTTTGGTCACCACCCTTCCCAAAACAGAATAAAAAAGTGATCTTAAAGTTACATGCACCCCAAAATTATACCATTAAAAACTAAAACCCATCCCGCAAAAAAAAAAGACCTCCCACAGCAGTTTTGCGTGAAAAATAAAAAAGTTAGGACTCTCAGAATGTGGCAACACAAAATAAATTATTTGAAACAAGACATTTGGTATCGCCGTAATCGTATCGACCCACAGAATAAAGTGCATATGTCTTTTATAGCGCGTGGTGAGCTCCGTTAGAATAAAAGAATACAAAACATCAGAATTGCTGGTTTTTGGTCACCTTGCTTGCCAAAAAATGAAATAAAAAGTGATAAAAAAATTAAAACTACAGAAAAAATAAAAAAGTTCTGGCTCTCAGAATATGGCGATGCAAAATGTACAATGTTCCAAAAGCAGATAAGATTTTTTTATTTATCAGTGTGACACTGGCCCCATGTCCGTGGATTATTATTTATTTACCGCCTTATTATATCCTGATGTATTTCACACAGATTACATATGCCCCCAAATTATAAACTGAAATACCAGTAAAACCCCAAACAGAACAACTACCAAGCCAAATCTGCACTCCAAAAGCCAAATGGCGCTCCTTCTTTTCTGAACCCTACAGCGTGCCCAAACAGCAGTTTACATCCACAAATATGGAATCGCCATACCCGGGAGAACCCGCATAAGAGTTTGAGGTATTTGTCTTCAATGTCATGCACTGGGCACAACATATTGTGCACTAAAATGGCTTACTTGTGGAAATTTCACGTTGCACGATCCACTTAGCGTTTATTTCTAATAAAAGAAAAAAAACAACCTGTGAGGTCAAAATGCTCACTACACCCCTTTAAAAATGCCTTGAGAGGTGCAGTTTCCAAAATGGGGGTTTGTTTTACTATTTGACCCCAGAGCCCTGCCACTGCGCATTTGCTCTTTTACTCCTAAACCCTGTGTCACGTAGGGTTCGTAAACCCACTGGGCCGTACCGCCTTGGCGTTATGGCAGCTGGCCAACAGGGCACAGGTCAGAGTCTATAGTTCATATAGAACACAAGTGGACCTTAGTAGTTGGCGGGTATATGAGACTTTTTGGGACGGCGACAGTACTCTCTTTTCAGATTTCATGGTCATGCTTAATAATAATGATATTGGAATGAAGTTCACCTATGAAATACACAATAAGGAAATTAACTTCCTTGATTTAAAAATCTCCTTGCATCCTGGTGGCCGTGTCCACACCAATATTTATTGCAAGCCAACTGCCACCAGTAGTTTCTTGCATTGGCAGAGCTATCACCCACCTGCATTAACTGGTTGCCGACACAGGACGAGTATGCTCGTCCTGAGCGGCGAGCACTTCGCGCATTAGGACGAGCATACTCGTCCTGTGTGACAGCCGTCCCTGCGCGCGTCTGTGCGCGCGATCGAGAGCGGGGCAACGGCTGCAATACACAGCCACGGCCCCGCTCTGTCAGCGGAGAGGAGAGAAACATCTCTCCGCCGTTAACCCTTTGAACGCCGCGATGAAAGCAGATCGCGGCGTTCAAAGAGAGGGGACTGCACATTGATCGCGTCACAGAAGATAACTGTGACGTGATCAAAGCCCACAACTCGTATGGCCAGACAGCCCAGGGTCCATTGAAGGACCCCAGGGCTGTCTGAACATATTTCCTGTTGTTAGGGCATACTGAGGTATGCCCTAACAACTGCCTGTGTACAATCAGTAACAGGCTAATGTACTGGCATATAGATCTATGCCAGTACATTACAGTTACAAAATTAATATCAAAATGATAAATCCCTTTATGGGATTAAAAAAAAAAGTTAAATGAATGTAAAAAAAAATAATGATAAATAAATAAATAAAAAGTAAAAAAAATACACAGAAACACACATTTTTTATAATAAATAAACTTTTTAAAATATAAGTCCCAAAACATGAAATAATATAGACATATTTGGTATCGCCACGACCGTAACAACCTGGACAACAATTGTATAACATTATTTATGATGATTGGTGTATGGTGTAAAAAAAATAAATATTAAAACTGCAGCAGAACTGCTTTTTTTCTGCATTTTCGCCAAAATAAAAATTTATAGAAATGAAACGATAATGTATTTGTACAAAAAAATGGTACATACATAAATTACAACTCGTCCCACAAAAAACAAAGTCTCATACAACTACGTCGTACAAAAAATAAAAGCGTTATGAGCGTCGGGATGCAAAGAGGGGAAATGTAAAAAAATTGCTCTGTACTCAAGGCCAAAATTGGCCGTGTCTTTAAGGGGTTAAAGAAGGGCATCCCTATCGGTCAATACCTCAGAGCCAGAAGAATCTGTTCTGACAATCAGACTTTTCAACTCGAATGTGATATGTTGTATCAGAAGTTCACAGCACGGGGATACCATAAAAAAAAGTTGCATAGGGTCTATGCAAGAGCGAGAGCCACACCAAGAGGGGATTTGCTCTACGGTAACACTACTAAGACAAAATGATTCCTCCCTGATTAGATATATAGAACATTTTGACGTCTGTTCTTCTAAAGTTTATAACATTTTGCACAAACATTGGCCTATTCTAAAAGCAGACCCTGATCTGACTGATGTAATTTCTACCAGACCAAACGTCACTTATCGGAAAGGTTGTAATCTTCGTGATGCCTTGGTACACAGCCACTATTCTAGACCTGTTATTCCCCGTATTACCAGGCTACCACCCCCCATGTGGGAGATGCTCCTTCTGTCCCTATATGCCCACAATTAAATCTTTTTGCAATCCGTTTGATTGCAAATCTTTTTCCATCAGACAATTTATCAACTGCCAGAGCAGTGGGATAATATACGCTGCTAGATGCCGTTGCCCCAAACGATATGTGGGTAAAACGGTGCAACAACTGAGGAGAAGGATCTCTAAACATATCAGCACCATCAATAATAAAGAAGATACGCCACTATCTAAACATATCAGATCTACCCATAATGGTGACACCAGTACCCTTCAATTTTGGGGCATCACCCAACTAAAATTGGGCCCGAGGGCTGGTGGTCTGGACAAAAAAAATTGCTGCAGGAAGAGGCTCGTTGGATACATAGATTATATTCCCTGAGCACTAATGGTCTGAATGAGGGATTTACATTTGTGTCTTTCCTCTAATCTAAATTATTCATGTCTTTTATTATTTTTTAGTCCATGTGAATATTAATCAATCTTTTCATTCATATCAAAATCTTTGATTATGGTCGAAACACTGACCATAACTAATAACGTTCATTGATACACATTGTTATGTCTTCTACTATTACATTACCTTCTTTTTGGTCATAGGTAGTCATCAGTATATATCTTTGTATGCTATTAATTAATTATATACTGGTTTTCTTTCTATTTATAGATTAGATTCATAAATTATTTTTCGACTCAAGACCTATTCTATTTTATCCTATAAAAAATTTTATTTCCCTTATTTTATTTTATTTTTATGTGGGGTTCATTCCATTCTTCGGTTGAATCATTTTTATTGTTTTTCAAAGTAAAGAATAAATGTGTAAATCAACAATACAACTCTACAGCAACATTACAAGAGAAAAGCAGCAGCATATCATAACATATGCAACAAATATATTTTGTGGTTAATCGTGTTTACCATTAGTCATATACTTCTTACAAGAGCTAAACCTTAAGGCAGAGAGGACTTTCCGACCAGCACTTCCAAATTTCGGTGAATTTAGGAAAATAAAAATTACCATAGGCTATTATTTTTTCAAATGCAAAAGAGATATTTATTAATGTTATTAATTTGTCTAGGGTAGGTGTATCTGCACTCTTCCAATGTCTGGTCACTACCAATTTAGCCATAACCAAAATTTTACAAGCTAACATTCTGGATTTGGTAGGTACAACATCTATTCGGAGGAGAAGGAAGGCTAGGTGAGGGGATGGAGGAATCCGAATGTTAATCAATGATTCCCTCAAATCAAACACACTGTGCCAGTAGCTGGTTATCACAGGGCAGTCCCACAATGTATGTAATAGCGTGCCTTTATGTCCGCATCCTCTCCAACAGATATCCTGTACATTTGGAAACATTATGTGTAACCTGTCAGGAGTGTAATACCATTGTAGATTAGTTTTAATAGCTGCCTCCACATGAGAGCTACATTGCAAGGAACTGTGAATTAATTTATAGGCTTTCTTCCATTCAGCTTCATCGAAAGTTGCGTCTAGAGATCTATCCCATGCTCGCATATTGCAAGTTTTATAAAATTCTGCATTAACTTTTAATACATTAAGTATCCCTTTCAGGATTTTAGCGGATTTGCCAAGCGTAGCAAACAGTGTCAGATTGCATATAGGATGTACATTTTGTAGAGTAGCAACAAAATGTCTGATATGTAGATATTTAAAAAATTCTGTCTGTGGAAGGGAAAAAGTAAGCTTTAAATAATCGAAGGAGCCAAAGCCTACGCTTCCGTATAAATGTGACATCAGGGAAATTCCTCCAGACTTCCAACTCGTTAAGTTCAAATTAGGTATAGCTAGTTCTAAGATGTCAAGAGGAATGTATGAGTTTGGAAGAGGACGGCGGTCAGATGAGTTTTTGTGTATATAAGACCAGCAATCTAAAGCCGCTTTAGTAAGGGGGGAAATATTGGAGGGTATGGTAACATTCCATAATTCTAAAAACAGGAGTGCTTTCAAATTTGAAGGGAAAACATAGGACGATTCAATCTGAACCAAATGAGTAGAGAGATCCTCCCTCCACCCCGGACCAAGGAGTGCCACCAAAGTAGACGAGTAGTAATTATAGATGTCTGGGATCCCCAATCCTCCCATTCTTTTGTCCCTGATTAGAATATGAGAGGCGATATGTGGTTTATGATAAGACCAAATAAATCCTAGTATAGCCTTTTGAATACATTTGAAAAAGGTTTTAGGAACAGCAATTGGAACCGTTCTAAATAAGTATAAAAGCTTGGGTAATAACAACATTTTAAATGTGGCAATCCTGCCTATCCATGATACCTCCGTTTTGTGTAACCTAGTCATTTCCACTTGAACACTTTTTAGAAGGGGTTCATAATTAGCTCGATACAAAGATTTGTGTGACGGCATCAGAGAGATGCCTAAATACTTAAAGGACCAGTGTCACGAAAAAATTTTTTTTTAGAGCAGTTTGATTTTAGTGTATTATTAAAACATTTTTTATTTATTTGTGTTTTTTTTTTTTTTTCACTTTTTCTTCCCTATGGGGGCTGCCATTTTTTTTTTCCATCTCTATGTGTCGATTAACGACACATACAGACATGGAATACGGCACATACAGTCCCATAGTGAATGCAAACGGGGCCCGTTCCATCCACTAGGCTGTACGCCGTCTGTGTGGGAACGGCGCATGCGCCGCTCCCACACAGTCCAAATTGAACTGTGCGGCGTCCGGCGCCATTTTCTTGTGGACCGGAAGTCGCGGCCGGACAGTAAGATTACTACTTCCGGTCGCGGCTTCCGGACTTGTGCACTTGGAGCGGAGGTAGCAGACGGGGCGGACGGACCGGAGGGAGCGGCGGCGGCAGGAGCAGGTAAGTTAGGTCTGTGTATGTACGTGTTTTACTGTGTGTTTACTACTGTATGTTAAGCTACTACACTGTGTGTTAGCTCAAAAAATGGCGACACACAGTGTAGGAGGTTTGACCGTTCAATCCCCTCGTTTCTCCCGGCACTAGCCAGGATAAAGGAGGGGGGATTCTGAGAGCTCACTAGAGCGAGTGAGTTCTCAAATTTTTTACAGCATAAAGCAATGTGGTTGCTTTACCACATGCAATGCTGCAATTTTGGGAATTGCTCCATCTAGTGACCAGCGCTGGGAAATATTATAAATTAGAATCTAATTTATAATATTTCCTGACTCGTGAAAAAATATTTAAAATATGTGAACAATGTCTAATCACCTATACACTAATTGTTTAACTAAAAAAAAATAAAAAAAAATTTCTAGCGACATATTACCTTTAATGTCTCGGTCCTGCCAGTCAAATGGGTATCTATTCTTAAGAAAATGAAGTGTTGAGGCTGAAAGGTTTAATGGGAGTATTTGAGACTTCTGGGTATTAAGTTTGTACAAGGAGATCTGCCCAAAATTTCGAATACATTCCAAAGCCGCTTCTAAAGAGTCCTCCGGGGAAGACAACGAAAGGATAATATCATCTGCGTACAAAGAAATGGTATGGGTTCAATTACCTATGCTAATTCCATGGATATTAGGTTGCGTTTTTAGGAGTTGCGCTAGAGGTTCCATTGATAGAATAAACACCAGAGGAGAGAGAGGACATTCCTGCCTGGTGCCATTTGTGATATGAAAATTATCCGAAAGAACACCATTAGTGAACACCTTAGCCGAGGGACATGAATATAATGCTCTAATAGCTGCAAGAACACCTCCCTTAACCCGTTAGTGACCGCCAATACGCCTTTTAACGGCGGCCACTAACGGGCTTTATTCTGATGCATATGCCTTTTTACGGCGCTGCATCAGGATAAAGTAAACAGAGCAGGGTGCGTCAAATCTCCCTGCTCTCAGCTGCCAGAGGCAGCTGAGTGCTGGGGGCGTCCCTGCTCTGCCGTGTGAGATCGATATTAGTATCGATCTCACCCGTTTAACCCCTCAGATGCGGTGCACAATAGCGTGCACCGCATCTGAGTGGTTTTGGAGAGAGGGAGGGAGCTCCCTCTCTCTCCCACCGACACCCGGCGATACGATCGCCGAGTGTCTGTGTCTCTAATGGCAGCCGGGGGCCTAATAAAGGCCCCCAGGTCTGCCTGGAGCGAATGCCTGCTAGATCATGCCGGAGGCATGACCTAGCAGATGCCTATCCGTTTTAAACGGACAGGCAGTAATACACTGCAATACAAAAGTATTGCAGTGTATTATAATAGCGATCGGAGAATCGCATATTAAAGTACCCTAGTGGGACTAGTAAAAAAGTAAAAAAAAAGTTTAATAAAGTTAATGAAAAAAATAATTTGAAAAAAAATGAAAAACCCAGCTTTTCCCCTTACACAATGCTTTACTATTAAAAAAAAAAAAAAAATAAAGTAAAAAAGTCACACATATTTGGTATCGCCGCGTCCGTAACGACCCCGACTATAAATCTATAACATTATTTAACCCGCACGGTGAACGCCGTAAAAAATGTAATAAAAAACTATGGAAAAATTGCTGTTTTCTGTGAATCCTGACTTTAAAAAAATGTTATAAAAAGTGATCAAAAAGTCGCATCTACTCAAAAATGGTACCAATAAAAACTACAAGTCTTCCCGCAAAAAAAAAGCCCTCATACAACCGCATCGGCGAAAAAATGAAAACGTTACGGCTCTTCAAATATGGAGACACAAAAACAAATAATTTTGAAAAAAAAGCGTTTTTACTGTGTAAAAGTAGTAAAACATACAAAAACTATACAAATTTGGTATCGTTGCAATCGTAACAACCCGCTGAATAAAGTTATGGTGTTATTTATATCACACGGTAAATGCCGTTGATTTAAGACGCGAAAAAGTGTGGCGAAATTTCATGTTTTTTTCTATTCCCCCCCAAAAAAAAGTTAATAAAAGTTAATCAATAAATAATATGTCCCCCAAAATGGTGCTATTAAAAAGTACAACTTGTCCCGCAAAAAACAAGACCTTATACAGCTATGTCGACAAAAAAAGTTATAGCTCTTGGAATGCGACGATGGAAAAACGTAAAAAATGGCTTGGTCATTAAGGTCTAAAATAGGCTGGTCATTAAGGGGTTAAACCCTAATGAAGGCCCCCAGGACTGCCTTCACTCTGCCTCTGTTAACAGATGCCTGTATAAATTACGATATACTGCAATATATTAGCATTGCAGTATATTGTACCAGCGATCTAAGAATCGCTGGTAGAATATACTTATACAATATCGCTGTAAAACATGTCCGGGAATCCCTGTCAAACTACTGTACTGTATTTATTTACCTTTTCAGTTTTTTTCTGAACCTCTTTTAGGCTCTGTTCACATCTGCGTTGGGGTCCCGTTCTGACGTTCTGTCGGAGCTTTCCGTCAGAACGGGACCCTGAACAGACACAAACTGACACGAAAGGAAACCAGAGGTTTCCGTTTCCATCACCATTGATTTCAATGGTGACGGATCCGGTGCCCAAGGTTTCTGTTTGTCTCTATTGTGCACCAGACCCGTCATTTTGCCGGAAGCAATAGCGTAGTCGACTACGCTATTGCTTCCAGCAAAACGACGGATCCGGTGCACAACAGGGACGAATGGAAACCATGCGCACCGGATCCTTCATTATTGAAATCAATGGTGATGGAAACCTCTGGTTTCCGTTTGTGTCAGTTTGTGTCTGTTCAGGGTCCCGTTGTGACGGAAAGCTCAGAAGGAACATCAGAACGGGACCCCAATGCAGATGTGAACAGAGCCTTATTCTGTCATGTACACATGAACTATTTGGAGTAGAACAGAAAGACAAACACTGGTTCTTTTTCACGGGGAATAGAGGCACACTTGACTAGCATTTAACACTTTGTATTTACTACACCATTGTAGTATTAATTGTAGTATTAATATCCAGTAATTATGGGGTTTTTTTTTGTTTTGTTTTTTAGCCACATTAGTAAATCTGCCCCATTAAGAGTTTTACTAATGTGCCTGCACCTAGAATGTGCCACACCTCTCTAGACACTTATAAAAAAAATATATTCCAAAAAGAGTGGGGTTTGATTAAAAATAAAATAAAATGTGTGGTTAAATTTCGCCAAAGATTTGACTCAAAATTGCATTACAAATTAAAGAAGCTCTGTCACCACATTATAAGTGCCCTATCTCCTACATAAGGAGATGGGCGCTATAATGTAGGTGACAGCAGTGCTTTTTATTTAAAAAAAAAACTATCTATTTTTACAATTTTATTAGCGTTTTTAGATTTATGCTAATGTGTTGCTTAATGCCCAAGTGGCCGTATTTTTACTTTAGACCAAGTGAGCGTTGTACAGGGGAGTGTATGACGCTGACCAATCAGCATCATGCACTCCTCTCCATTCATTTACACAGCGCATAGGGATCCTGTTAGATCCTTATGTGCTGTCTTATACTAACACATTAACAATACTGAAGTGTTTAGACAGTGAATAGACATTCCACGGGATGTCTATTCACAATCTCTGCACTTCGTTACTGTTTCTATGGTAGTTACAGCAGAGGAAGCGTGATCTCGTTGTAACCTGTCATTTACCGCGTAATCTCGCGAGATTACGCGTCCTCTGCTGTAACTACCACAGACAGAGTAACGAAGTGCAGAGATCGTGAATAGACATCCCGTGGAATGTCTATTCGCTGTCTAAACACTTCAGTATTGTTAATGTGTTAGTATAAGACAGCACATAAGGATCTAACAGGATCCCTATGCGCTGTGTAAATGAATGGAGAGGAGTGCATGATGCTGATTGGTTAGCGTTATACACTCCCCTGTACAACGCTCACTTGGTCTAAAGTAAAAATACGCCCACTTGGGCATTAAGCAACTCATTAGCATAAATCTAAAAACGCTAATAAAGTGATAAAAATAGATCGTTTTTTTAAAATAAAAAGCACTGATGTCACCTACATTATCGTGCCGATATGATTCATTACACACAGAGTGATCTATTTCCAGCATTTTTTTTCTTTTAATGTTAATGATTATGGCTAACCGTTAATGAAAACCCAAAATGTTGTGTCTCAGGAAATTAGAATATAATATAAGACCAATTTCAAAAATGATTTTTAACCCTTTCCCGCTTGACAGAGCCTCATTTTTCAAATCTGACATGTTTCACTTTATGTGGTAATAGCTTTGGAATGCTTTCACCTATCCAGGCGATTCTGAGAATGTTTTCTCGTGACACATTCGACTTTATGTTACTGGCAAAATTTGCTCGATACATTCAGTATTTAATTGTAAAAAACACCAAAATGTTGTGAAAAATGTCTAAAATTAGCATTTCTCTAAATTTAAATGTATCTGCTCGTAAGACAGGCAGTTATGCCACACAAAATAGTTGCTAATTGACAACCCCCATATGTCTACTTTAGATTGGCATCGTTTTTTGAATATCATTTTATTTTTCTAGAACGTTACACTTTTTTTTAGTCCCACTAGGGGACTTGAAGGTCCAACTGTTTGATTTTCTAATACATTGCACTACCTATGTAGTGCAATGTATTAGAACTGTCAGTTATTCACTGACAGCAAGCCGATCCGGCTCCGGTCGGGGCCTAATCGGCTTCCGTAATGGCAGAGAGGAGGCGATTGTTAGGCCTCCTGTTGCCATAGTAGCAGTTGGCAGCCTTGCCATCGCTTGGCAGGCTGCCGATTTGCTACAAACCACTTTGATGCAGCGATCGCATTAGATCGCTGCATCGAAGGGGTTAATGGCAGGAATCGTAACTAGCTCCGGTTCCTGCCGATACAGCAGGGTGTCCGCTGTAACATACAGCGGACACCCACTGCTGATGATGCCGGAAGCTGAGCCGGGCACCATCTTGCCGATGGTACCAGAAGCCTTTTAGGCCCCTCGGCGTGCGGGGCATAGGAGGCTTCCGTTGCTGGCAAACCGGGAGGTAAGTATTAGGCCTCCAATTGCCATTGCAGCCACCAGCAAGCCAGGGATCATGTTGCTAGGGTGCCGGTGGCTAAAAACTCCTCACATGCTGCGATCTCTATTGAACGCAGCATCTGAGTGGTTAATTGGCCGGATTCGATGCTAGCTCCGTTCCTGGCCAATACCTCAGTCACCCGGCGGTGATGGTGCGGGCTCAGCTGCTGAGCCCGCACTATCACCACGACGTAATGGTACTGTGCTTTGTGGGATGCCCTGCCCGACAGCTCCGTATATATACGGTGGATGATGGGAAGGGGTTAATACCTAAATGTTGGCCTACTGAATTTACAGTATATGCACTCAATATTTGGTCGGGGCTCGTTTTGCATGAATTACTGCATCAATGCGGCGTGGCATGGAGGGGATCAGCCTGTGGCACTACTGAGGTGTTATGGAAGCCCAGGTTGCTTTGATATCGGCCTTCAGCTCGTCTGCATTGTTGTGTCTGGTGTCTCTCATCTTCCTCTTTAGGTCAGGCGAGTTTGCTGGCCAATCAACCACAGTGATACTACGGTTATTAAACCACAACATTTGGTAGTGTGGGCAGGTGCCAAGTCCTGCTGGAAAATGAAATCAGCATCCCCATAAAGCCTGTCAGCAGAGGGAAGCATGAAGTGCTGTAAAATTTCCTGGTAGGCGACTGCGCTGACTCTGGACCAGAGTCTGGAGGAAGAGTGGAGAGACATCAATACAAGTTGCTTGCGGTCCAGTGTGAAGTTTCCACAGTCAGTGATGGTTTGGGGAACCATGTCATCTGCTGGTGTTGGACAACTGTGTTATATCAAGTCCAGAGTTAGCGCAGGCGTCTACCAGGAAGTTTTAGAGCACTTAATGCTTCCCTCTGCTGACAAGCTTTATGGAGATGCTGATTTTATTTTTCAGCAGGGCTTGGCACTTGCACATACTGCCAAAAGTACCAATACTCTGAAAAATAACCACAGTATCACTAGGTGATAAATATTGATTATGCTAAAACTCCCCTGGTGTATAGTGTTCCTACGTTGGTTGTTAGAGGTAGTTCTTCTGAAGCGTCGCCTATTCACGTCAGCGCTTCAAAATACGTTTTCCCACATTGGGCGGGGTGCTCCTGAAACCCGGGCTGTTAATAACAGCCTTGGGCTACAGGGCATCGATTAGAGATGCGGCGGTCAATAGCGACAGCTGCATCTGAGTGGTTTTAGAGGGTGGGGGCTCCTTCTCTCACCCCACCGGCACCCCGCGATTGCAATCACGGGTGCCGTTGGTTTCTTTGGTAGCCTGGGGGCCTAACAAAGACCCCCAGGTTTGCCTTTAGTAAATGCATAATAGGCCATGCCAGTGGCATGGCCTAACAGATACCTGTCAATTTTACAACAATAATACACTGCAATACAGAAGTATTACCGTGTATTATAAAACTATCAAAAGTGCGCACAGTAAAGTCCCCTAGTGAGACTAAAAAAAAGTTAAAGAAAGTTTCATAAATAAAAAATTATAAACCCAGCTCTTCCCCTTTACAAAATACTTTATTATAGAAAATAAGTAAAAAGTTACACATATTTGGTATCGCCGCGTCCATAATGTCCCCAACTATACATTGTTGTTTTCTCTTCATTTTGCCTTCAAAAATATTTGATAAAAAGTTGCATGTACTCCAAAATGGTTCAAATAAAAAGTTGTCCCGCAAAGAAAAATCCCTCATACAGCTATTTCAGCAGATAAAGAAAAAAAAATTGCTCTTAAAATATGGAGACACAAAAACATATAATTTAGTAATAAAGTGTTTACTGTGTAAAAATTGTAAAACTAAGAAAAGCTATATAAATTTGAAGGGGAAGTGGCAAACCTCTAAGGCGAATTGCATATACACTTAAGAATCCTCAATAAAAATGTACTCACCTAGTGCAGTTGTGCTGTAGTATATGTACTGACGATGAAAGCCGTCTGCCACCCACTGCGGTCCCTTGGAGTATAAATCCTTTGTCCAGGGATGAAGATAAAGTTCGAAGAAGAGGACAAATACATGCAGTGTTCTGGTCATGGCGCTATACCCTGACCTGATGAATAGACCAGTTCGGTCCTGAAATGCGTAGTCTGGGAAAGTAAAACTATCTTATGATAATCTACGTCTAATCAATACTTACTAGCCAGGCGCCGTGGCCAGAACACGGCATGTATTTTTCTCCTCTAATTTGACATCTTTCATAAACAGCACCTTGCGAGATAGAGCCCAAGAGATTCCCTATTTTTAGAAAAAAAAAGCCAAGGCTGAAATCTTTAGGACCTTGATACATTTATTAATCTAGCGCTGGTAAGATGCTGACAGGCATGACTAAAAGTCAAGAGATGCCTGTTAAAGGGCTGGGGTACTGGTAGGGTTCACTGGCTAGTGTCGCCCACCACTACTACCTCCTGTATTAATCAGGGTCACTAGGGTTATGCCTAGCTTCCCTACCTTTCTCTTGTATTAATGTTCGTCTACTTGCTTTGCTACTAAGTAAGTGTATACGACTGTATAGTAAATAAAGGTAATATTTATTAACATACACAGTAATCACACTTAGATATAAAATACACCAAACACAGTAAATAATCACAACTGTACTGAATACACTGACACTATATGTGGTACAGTATAAACAAGGTATCACAATACTAATCTATACCTCCACCCACCTACATAACATAATTCACGATATAGCATAAGTATAATAACTACACGAGCCACAGTACCAGTACAATATATTACAATACTATACTAACACCCACCCACTTAACTAACGTACATACAAGTTACAGTGCAGTCACTCATGCTTGCTTCTGTGACCCATCCCCACCTGGCTCTAAGTTTCCCTATACACTCAAGGGGTTAAATACCAGGGGAAATCTGTAGACCAGGGAAAGTAGGGCTATGGGGAGAAGGGTTGGAGAGGGGAGAGAGAGGGGGGATGGATACTTAGCACATGTGGTCCCAGTTTGTTGATTCAGGTTCAGAGAGCTTTAGGTGTCTGGTGTGCAGGAGGTAGGAGCAAGAGAAAGAAGTGTGGGACAGTTTGTCTTTTTAATCCCTCCCGTGCACTTCTGTATGACATCACATGCTCATGCACGTGCAAGTGGGGGGGGGGGTATGGGACTGGTTATGGCTCCCCCCATGGAATCTCATTACCTGGCGAGGGGGGGAGGCAAACAGTGGGAATCTTTTTCTCCCTTCAGAAACTCGAGGGAGAAGGGAGGTAAATTAATCTGTAGGGATGTCCTGTGGTACACGAGTGCATCACATGATACATCCCAAATTTCCTCTCTGGTCCCCTGCAGAGTATGGAGACAGGAGATCAAAGGCAGTATCTCCTGTCTTACTCTCTCCTAATCAAATCAGGACAATGACTAATTGTCATTGTCTTCTTTTGAGTAGATTCCCACAACCAGGTCTGTGTTTCTACAGACCTGGCTCCTGGGACATCAAGATATACATATATCTTACATACACACTACACATACCCCCCCTCCATCTTCCATTGAAAAGGGACACTTCCCTTTACAATGTCTAATAAGGTATTTTCCATTGTATGATATGAGGCTATGGAACAACTTTCAGTTGGTAAGGCACCTGGCCTTGATGGCATCCCGTGGGATATATATGTTACATTTCGAGATATCATAATAACAGAACACTTATTGACAATAAACTATGCTTTTGAGAAAGGGAAGTGTCCTCCTTTAATGGAGGAGGCATTCATTATAATTATTTTAACCCCTTAGAGACATTTGTCGTATGGACAAGTTATGGAGAGCTTCCGGCAGTTTGCCGTATCCATACGACAAATGGAGAGGGGGTTACAGTGTAAATATTAAAAGTTACATAGTAAAGATAGCTGCTGTTAACAGCAGATCGACTTTTTCAATGCCCAGGGGGTGGCTCACCCCCCCCCCCCTACATCGGCGAACGCTACGATTAGCCGGTCAATTCAGACCAGCCAATTCTGGTTGTTTGCGATTTTTGCCGTTCACTGTGCCACAGGGCACAGAGATATAGTGGTGATTGGTGCTGCCATGTATTGATGAGGAGGTGGCAGTGATGACACCCCCCCCCCCCCCCCGATCGCTACGATTGGTCTTTCTGCACCAACCGACCAATCGCAGCCGTGGCGGGTTTGAAACACCCTCCACCAGCTGTGCCCACCTCATTCCAGTTAGGAATGGTGAACAGAGATGGTGTTAGTCTGTGAGCCACACTTACCGGTTCTGATGCCTTCTGTGCTGCGATCCTGCTGAGACGACTTCATCCGTCTGCTTTCTGCTGCTGTGTGATCACTGCTGCTGTGGTCATCGTCATTATCTGTGCTGCTGCTGATTTTATTTTTTTAGCAGCAGCACTTCTTTTGTCCCTAAATTTCTTATCCCTGTACCCCCCTCTTCCCCTTTTTACATCCTGTGGCCGCTGGATGCGGATCAGTAATTGCCATCACTGACCGCCAATTTTTTATTTTTTTTTTGCACCGTCTCCAGGTGTGTGCCCTGCGGCCACTGAGTGCTAATCAGTGAACACCATCACTGATCAGCATCGTGATCATTTATTTTTTACACAAGTTTTTTTTTTGTCTTTTTCTACCCACACCAATTCACTGTGTGCATCCTGCGGCCGCTGAGGACTGATCAGTGACCGTCATCACTGATCAGGAAGAAAATATGGACCAACAAAACGGCGCTGCTAAACTAAAATGAGGATAATTGTAGTAATATGAATTAGTTTATTGTAATAGGTCTGACTGGGTAAAACAAACCTATACAAAATCAGGTATAGAGAATTATGCGCATCAGTACAAAACAGACAATGAAAATTATGTTACTCATATATTGTCAGCATATTATCAGCATGGAGTTTAGCAATATAATCCAAAGAAGGGGAAGAACGCAGAAGAAAAAAGCAAAAGAACACATATTCTGTAGGCAGGTGCACGAGTAAACAGGCGATTGCGAGAGGAAGCGTCCCTGGAGTCAAGGCAGCAGACAACTACGGAAGCTGAGAGGAGTGAGACCGTCATCACTAATCAGCATCTGTGCTCATTTATTGGCGCAGTTTTTTCATATTTTGGCCTTTTTTTTTTTCTTCACCATCTTTTTGGGTGCGCCCCTCGGCCACTGAGTGCTGAGTCTTTAATCCACCTCACTGATAATTTGTTGACGCAGGGTTTTTTTGCGCCTTTTTTTTGTTTTTATTAAACTGTAAATAAAAAGAGTAACGTTAGGGCGTTAGAGTAGTGGGAGTTTACTGACATCCGTTTTGTAATAAAAAAAATTCTATTCATATTTATCTATCTATCTATCTATCTATCTATCTATCTATTTTTCAAAAAACAGGCAGCACTCAAAAAGTTGTAGCAAAATTAGAAAAGGTGTTTTATTCCATCAATCCAATACAGCAACGTTTCAGCTCTTCAATAAAGCCTTTTTCAAGCTTGAAAAGATTGATGGAATAAAGCACCTTTTCTAATTTAGCTACAACTTTTTGAGTGCTGCCTGTTTTTTGAAAAATATATACCTTGGGAGACTGTGGCCGTATCCCTGGCGGGCTTGCACCCTCATTTTTATGAGACCTGAACTGTGCGGTTGCCATTTTTTGTCTATCCTATCTATCTATCTATCTATCTATTTCCAAGAATAGGCAGCACTCCGATTCAAAGTGAAAAAAGTGGGTTTTATTAGCCCATGTAAAACGTTTCGGCTCTATTTGTGGAACCTTTTTCAAGCATGCTGATAGTGTACAAAACAGTGGTATATATGGGGGCTGAACAAATAGTCCCATTAACATGTCATTAATACAAAGACTAAAAACAACAATGTTGTCTTTAAATGACATTACATCTAAAAATACATATAGTATCCACAGTGATCAATCTATCTATTGATGAATACAAATTTTTTCTCAATACACAAGAATAGTGAATAATCTGCTAATTAATGTGTCCATTATTAAACATGTACAACTGTGAACAATTAAAAACTTTAACATGTAATACTTTGGTTCCAAGTTCACGTGTGTGTTGATTTCGGCGTCCTAAGGATTAGTTTGTGCATGTCTATGACAAAACGCGGGTCCGCGCATGCGCATTAGCCATGTGTAGTCATCGGCGGACATTTTGGTAAAGGTAATAGCATTACCTAATAGATGAAATATTGCGCATGTCAACGCATGTGTGATTTGATAAACTATCGTACTAGGTCAATGAAAATGATATAGGAAATCGTGAAATAGCTCACTACTCAAATTTAAGATAATTATATATGAGACATTATAAATATGGTCCCTAATATAGTATATT
The DNA here is from genome assembly GCF_050947455.1 of Rhinoderma darwinii. Classification (NCBI taxonomy): domain Eukaryota; kingdom Metazoa; phylum Chordata; class Amphibia; order Anura; family Rhinodermatidae; genus Rhinoderma; species Rhinoderma darwinii. Next base: position 63,680,513 of record NC_134689.1, read on the forward strand.
TTGTTTAGAGGTGACATTTTATTATGTAGTATATGTCCCTATATTATAAATGATGAAAGTTATTGTGATCATATAACTAGAATTATATATAAAAAAAACAAAACAAAAAACTGAAAAAACGCATCAGTGTGAATAGAGACATAATGTTGGAAAATTCTATATTAAAAATTTCTGGTCACAAGAACACTGGTATTATATATCATCCTGGTTTTCATATGGTACATAGACAGAATTTATAAAGATAAATTTCGATGCTCATGGCAATATTAATAAATAAAAATGTATGTTACACACCGGAACAAAGGGAGTCCAAAGTAAACATGGGTAGAACTTGTATATGGCTCATGGTAAAGTAATCTGAAAGAGATAATTTTAGAGTTATAACAAATGATGTAATAGTACACTAAGTTAGATACACGATAAACATACGTCAACCCATTCTGACCTGTGGGCAAATTGAATCCTAAACAATACCATGGGTGATGAAGTCAACATTCAATCCATGAGGTTTTAATTTGTGCAATCTCTGTATCCACTGTAATTCCTTATATTTCAACAATTTAATGTGATTACCCCCTCTTCGCGGCATGGGAATATGGTCTATCGAGTGGACCAATATTTCTTTCTCTGTGTGTCCTGCCTCAGTGTAATGCTTGGACATGGAAGGTCCAGGCGTTTTTTGTGGAAGGTAGAAATAGTTGACAAGATAAGCAGGAATGTATTATTGGTCACTAAAAATCGAATTCCAAAACCTGCCCGCATACCCTTAGTCACCACATATACGGAGAACAGTAACTCCATTAATAAGATCATTCTCAACCACTGGCCAATGTTACAAAATTGTCTACCAAATATTCCGAGATTAAAAATGCCACCCTGTTCTCGTATCGGAGATCGCCAAATCTAGAGGATAGATTGGTGAAATCTGATATTGGCACAGGTAGGACGGACAAACAGACATATCTCACAAAGAAAAATATGGGTTGTTATCCCTATTTAAACTGTATCAACTGCCCTCTGATGCAGAAAGGATCTAAATTTACTCATCCTTTGACTATACGGACATATGAGATATGATTCTATCTGAATTGTACCTCTGACTATGTTGTTTATATTTTGGAGTGTCCCTGTCACCTTCTTTATGTTGGTGAGACTTCCCTGGAATTTAAGATCAGATTAAACCAACATCGATATACCATCCACAAAAAACGACTGGACCTTCCATGTCCAAGCATTACACTGAGGCAGGACACACAGAGAAAGAAATATTGGTCCACTCGATAGACCATATTCCCATGCCGCGTAGAGGGGGTAATCACATTAAATTGTTGAAATATAAGGAATTACAGTGGATACAGAGATTGCACACATTAAAACCTCATGGATTGAATGTTGACTTCATCACCGATGGCATTGTTTAGGATTCAATTTGCCCACAGGTCAGAATGGGTTGACGTACGCGTTCAGTGGCGGATTAAGTAGACCATAGGCCCTGGGCTGTTACCCAAACTTAGGCCCCCATTCCGCACCGCCGCCTACCGCGCCGTAAATATTTTTAACACTACATTTTTGGGCAAGCATTAACAAATGGGTGTTACGATTCCCCTTGTCACAGGGCTGTGTCCCTACATACTGACAGTATCACACTGTGCAGGGACACATCCTCCTGACAACCAGGAAGTGGTCGCAAGACAGCGGGTTCGGGTAAGATAAAACTAGGTTTAGGGGACCCCGTTCTAGAGATAGATGCGGGTCCCCATCTATCTGACATTTATGACATATCCTGTAACGGCAGGGGGTAGGGAGACGGACAAGTGAACCCTAATCTACCCGCCACTCTGTCCCTGCCTACTTGCAACGACCCGCCCTAGGCGACGGGGTACAACTGGGCGGCGGTCCCTGCGCTCAGTAAGTGCACGACAAACACGACAAACATACAAGGAACACAAGCAAGGAAAAGGGGCCGTTGCCCACGGCAACACCGTGAGCAACCAGAGTGGTGAACGAGCCGAGTCAAGCCAGGAGTGTGCGAGGTACAAAACGAAAAGCAGAAGAGTAGTCGGTAAGCCAGGGTCGGTATGGAGCAGGATCAAAAATAGCAGGAGCTGTAGCTGGGCCAGGAACCACAAGGAAGGAAACAAAAGCAATAACAAGCACCGAGGGACAGGAAGTGCAGGCTTAAATAGACCGAGGGCGGGAGCTAGCTGAGTCTGGCCAGGTTACGATAGGCTCTCCCACTCCTAAGCCTGCCAGCCTGAATGGTGGAAGCAGGAGTCAGTCTCAGGGATGTATTCTCAGGTGCTGACTGATTAGTTCTGGGAGTTAACCCCGCAGTGCCTGGCAGATCCTTTACAGTACCCCCCCTTTTATGAGGGGCCACCAGACCCTTTCTAAGTGGACCTGGCTTACTGGGGAAACGCAGGTGGAACCTCCTGACCAATACCCCAGCGTGAACATCCCGGGCGGGTACCCAAGTCCTCTCCTCGGGCCCGTATCCTCTCCAATGGACCAGGTACTGGAGGGAGCCTTGGACCATCTTGCTGTCCACAATCCTGGCCACCTCGAATTCCACCCCCTCCGGGGTGAGGATGGGAACAGGAGGTCTCCTCGAGGGAGCCAAGGACGGGGAGCAGCGTTTGAGGAGGGAGGCATGAAACACGTCGTGTATCCGAAAAGACGGGGGTAACTCCAGCCGGAAGGAGACAGGATTGAGGACCTCAATGACCTTATACGGCCCAATAAACCGGGGAGCAAACTTCTTGGACGGAACCTTGAGACGCAAGTTCCTAGACAACAACCACACCAGATCCCCGACCATAAACAGGGGGTTAGCAGAACGTTTTTTATCAGCCTGAGTTTTTTGTACGCTCTGGGACACCTCTAGGTTTTTCTGAACCTGGGCCCAGACTGTGCACAGTTCCCGATGAACGACCTCTACCTCAGGATTGTTGGAACTACCAGGTGAAACGGAGGAGAACCGTGGATTAAACCCAAAATTACAAAAAAAAGGAGAGACCCCAGACGAGTTACTGACCCGGTTATTAAGGGAAAATTCGGCGAGGGGAATGAAAGAGACCCAATCAAATTGACAGTCAGAGACAAAACACCTTAAGTATTGTTCTAGAGACTGATTAGTCCTCTCCGTTTGGCCATTGGTTTCAGGATGGAAGGCAGAGGAGAAGGACAGATCAATCCCCAACTTCATACAGAAGGCTCTCCAAAACAATGAAACAAATTGTACCCCTCTGTCCGAAACAATATTGACAGGGACCCCATGGAGACGCAGGATGTGTTTGACAAACAAGGTAGCCAACGTTTTGGCGTTGGGTAGTTTCTTGAGGGGCACAAAGTGGCACATCTTACTGAAGCGGTCCACCACCACCCACACCACCGACTTGCCTTGGGATGGAGGCAAATCGGTGATAAAATCCATGGAGATATGTGTCCAAGGTCTCTGGGGAATGGGCAACGAACGCAGTAAGCCCGCTGGTCGGGACCTGGGAGTCTTGGACCTAGCACAAACCTCACAAGCGGCGACGTAGGCCTTAACGTCTTTAGGCAACCCAGGCCACCAATAATTTCTGGTAATGAGGTGTTTGGTACCCAGGATGCCTGGATGGCCAGATAGTGCGGAGTCATGATTTTCCCTAAGTACCCTTAGCCGGAATTGCAGGGGAACAAACAGCTTGTTCTCAGGAAGGTTCCCGGGAGCTGCACCTTGATCAGCAGCAATTTCAGAGACTAAATCAGAATCGATCGAGGAAATGATTATACCTGGAGGCAAAATACAAGCAGGATCTTCCTCCGAAGGAGGGCTGGCCATGAAGCTACGCGACAGTGCATCAGCCTTAATATTTTTAGACCCAGCCCTATAGGTAACCAAAAAATTGAATCTGGTAAAAAATAACGCCCATCGAGCTTGTCTCGGGTTTAGCCTCCGGGCAGATTCTAGGAACACCAGATTCTTGTGGTCGGTAAGGACCGTTACCTGGTGCCTAGCCCCCTCCAGGAAGTGGCGCCACTCTTCAAATGCCCATTTAATGGCTAAGAGTTCGCGGTTGCCAATATCATAGTTACTTTCAGTTGGCGAAAACTTCCTGGAGAAGTAGGCACAGGGGCGGAGATGGGTGAGGGACCTGGTACCCTGGGACAAGACAGCCCCCACTCCCACCTCAGATGCGTCAACTTCCACGATAAATGGCTCCATTTGGTTGGGCTGAACCAGCACTGGGGCCGAGACAAAGCACTTCTTAAGGACCTCAAAAGCCTGGACAGCCTCAGGAGGCCAGTGGAGGAGATCAGCACCTTTGCGAGTGAGGTCCGTAAGGGGCTTAGCGATGACCGAGAAGTTAGCAATAAATCTCCTGTAATAATTAGCAAACCCCAAAAAACACTGTAACGCCTTCAGGGAGGCAGGTTGGACCCATTCCGCCACAGCCTGAACCTTGGCGGGGTCCATGCGGAATTCATGAGGAGTGAGGATTTGACCCAAAAATGGAATCTCCTGTACCCCAAACACACATTTTTCGGTTTTGGCAAACAGTTTATTTTCCCGAAGGACCTGGAGCACCTTCCTGACATGCTCCACGTGGGAGGACCAGTCCTTGGAAAACACCAGTATGTCATCAAGGTACACTACCAGAAAAATCCCCAGGTAATTTCTCAAAATCTCATTTATGAAATTCTGGAAGACCGCAGGGGCATTACACAACCCAAAGGGCATGACGAGGTATTCAAAATGGCCTTCGGGCGTGTTAAACGCAGTCTTCCACTCATCCCCCTCTTTGATGCGAATAAGGTTATACGCCCCCCGTAGATCCAATTTAGAAAACCATTGGGCCCCCTGAACCTGATTAAAGAGATCAGGAATCAAAGGAAGGGGATACTGGTTCCTTACCGTGACCTTATTCAGGCTACGGTAGTCAATGCATGGCCTAAGACCACCATCCTTCTTCCCCACGAAGAAGAAGCCAGCACCTACCGGAGAAGAAGAGGGACGAATGTAACCCTTGGCCAGGGATTCCTGGATATACACTCTCATAGCTTCACGTTCGGGACAAGAAAGATTAAATATCCTACCCTTAGGAAGCTTAGCTCCTGGTACCAATTCGATAGCGCAATCGTATTCTCTATGAGGAGGTAACACTTCGGAGGCCTCCCTAGAGAAAACATCAGCGAAGTCCTGAACAAACTCGGGTAGCGTATTCGCCTCCTTAGGGGGAGAAATAGAATTAACAGAAAAACATGACGTACAACATTCATTACCCCATTTGGTTAGCTCCCCAGTATTCCAGTCAAACGTAGGATTATGCAACTGCAACCAGGGAAGACCTAGCACCAAATCGTACGATAATCCCTGCATCAACAGTACAGAGCATTGCTCCAAATGCATGGAGCCAACAAGAAGTTCAAAAACAGGGGTATGCTGTGTAAAATAACCATTAGCAAGAGGAGTGGCGTCGATACCCACTACCGGGACAGGTTTAGGCAAATCAATAAGAGGCATAGCAAGGGACATAGCAAATTCCACAGACATGATATTAGTAGAGGACCCTGAATCCACGAAAGCACTGCCGGTAGCAGACCTACCACCAAAAGAGACCTGAAAGGGAAGCAAGATCTTAGTACGTTTCATATTTACGGGAAATACCTGTGCGCCCAAGTGACCTCCCCGATGATCACTTAGACGCGGAAGTTCTCTGGCTGCAACCTTACGCTTAGGACAGTTGTTCACTTGATGCTTGTCGTCCCCACAGTAGAAGCAGAGACCATTCTTCCTGCGGAATTCTCTACGTTGTTGGGGGGACACGGAGGCCCCGAGTTGCATAGGTATCTCTGAATCTTTCGGGGAGGAACGAAGCAACGGAGCTTCGGGAGGCATCATGGGGGAGTCGGAGGAGAAAACACATAAACGTTCACGTTGTCGTTCCCTGAGACGTCGGTCAAGTCGTATCGCTAAAGCCATAACCTGGTCTAGGGAGTCAGAAGAGGGATAGCTAACTAGCAGGTCTTTCAGGGCATTCGACAGACCCAACCTAAACTGGCACCTTAAGGCAGGGTCATTCCACCGAGAAGCTACGCACCACTTCCGAAAGTCAGAGCAATACTCCTCAACAGGTCTCTTACCCTGACTTAAGGTCACCAGCTGACTCTCGGCAAAGGCAGTCCTGTCAGTCTCGTCATAAATAAGTCCGAGAGCAGAAAAGAAACAATCAACGGAGGAAAGTTCAGGGGCGTCAGGAGCCAAGGAGAAGGCCCACTCTTGGGGCCCTTCCTGGAGCCGGGACATAATTATACCCACCCGCTGGCTCTCAGAACCTGAGGAATGAGGCTTTAAACGAAAGTAAAGCCTACAACTCTCCCGAAAGGAGAGAAAAGTCCTCCGGTCCCCTGAGAACCGGTCGGGCAACTTGAGGTGGGGTTCAAGAGGTGCGGTGCGGGGAACTACCAGGGTAGCATCAGGCTGGTTGACCCTCTGAGCCAGGGCCTGGACCTGTAGGGAGAGACCCTGCATTTGCTGAGCCAGGGTCTCACGGGGATCCATAGTGGTGTCAGGGACCAGGGGTAGACTAGGTATGGGCTTGTTATTATGTAACGGCAGGGGGTAGGGAGACGGACAAGTGAGCCCTAATCTACCCGCCACTCTGTCCCTGCCTACTTGCAACGACCCGCCCTAGGCGACGGGGTACAACTGGGCGGCGGTCCCTGCGCTCAGTAAGTGCACGACAAACACGACAAACATACAAGGAACACAAGCAAGGAAAAGGGGCCGTTGCCCACGGCAACACCGTGAGCAACCAGAGTGGTGAACGAGCCGAGTCAAGCCAGGAGTGTACGAGGTACAAAACGAAAAGCAGAAGAGTAGTCGGTAAGCCAGGGTCGGTATGGAGCAGGATCAAAAATAGCAGGAGCTGTAGCTGGGCCAGGAACCACAAGGAAGGAAACAAAAGCAATAACAAGCACCGAGGGACAGGAAGTGCAGGCTTAAAGAGGCTCTGTCACCAGATTTTGCAACCCCTATCTGCTATTGCAGCAGATAGGCGCTGCAATGTAGATTACAGTAACGTTTTTATTTTAAAAAAACGAGCATTTTTGGCCAAGTTATGACCATTTTTGTAGTTATGCAAATGAGGCTTGCAAAAGTCCAAGTGGGTGTGTTTAAAAGTACAAGTCCAAGTGGGTGTGTATTATGTGCGTACATCGGGGCGTTTTTAATACTTTCACTAGCTGGGCGCTCTGATGAGAAGTAACATCCTCTTCTCTTCAGAACGCCCAGCTTGTGACAGTGCAGATCTGTGACGTCACTCACAGGTCCTGCATCGTGACGGCCACATCGGCACCAGAGGCTACAGCTGATTCTGCAGCAGCATCAGCGTTTGCAGGTAAGTCGATCTTACCTGCAAACGCTGATGCTGCTGCAGAATCAACTGTAGCCTCTGCTGCCGATGTGGCCGTCACGATGCAGGACCTGTGAGTGACGTCACAGATCTGCACTGTCACAAGCTGGGCGTTCTGAAGAGAAGAGGATGTTACTTCTCTTCACAGCGCCCAGCTAGTAAAAGTATTAAAAACGCCCCGATGTACGCACCGAATACACGCCCACTTGGACTTTTGCAAGCCTCATTTGCATAATTACAAAAATGGTCATAACTTGGCCAAAAATGCTCGTTTTTTAAAAATAAAAACGTTACTGTAATCTACATTGCAGCGCCTATCTGCTGCAATAGCAGATAGGGGTTGCAAAATCTGGTGACAGAGCCTCTTTAAATAGACCGAGGGCGGGAGCTAGCTGAGTCTGGCCAGGTTACGATAGGCTCTCCCACTCCTAAGCCTGCCAGCCTGAATGGTGGAAGCAAGAGTCAGTCTCAGGGATGTATTCTCAGGTACTGACTGATTAGTTCTGGGAGTTAACCCCGCAGTGCCTGGCAGATCCTTTACATATCCTGTGTGAAAACCACTATAAATGCAGCGGTCGCTATTGACTGCGGCATTTAACTAGTTAAACGACCAGGAACAGCGCCATCACTGTCCGTTAGAGCCTTGTCAGAAGCTGACACCTGCATTGTATGGAGCGGGTTCAGCGCTTGAGCCCGCTCCATACATAATCCCCTCCCCGCTCCATGATGTGCCGGCACATCACGGGTAGGGAAGGGGTTAAGTAAGCAGCGGTCAGGGGGCCCGGCGCTGCCGGGTCCCTTGACTGCCGTCTATAAGACACAGGGACATTTTAGCAAGATTTATTTTTGCTAAAAACGGCGTCTTATAGTCCGAAAAATACGGTACATGCTGATATCTGGGAACAGAAATGACCGCTAGTAGTTTTACCGATTGTTGCTGAAAGAAATCACTGCAATATCCCAAAATTATATCATAGTCCAGCATTCTTACAAACTCAGCTGTTCATATGTCATAGAGCTTATTACACTCTTGTAATTTTATTGAAAATAGAATACAAAAATTATTATAAATAGCCAAGGTGTTTACATGATGAAGCTGATCTAATCCACTTTTCCCAAAGCTATATAGTTACTGGATCCTAGTAATGGATGATATCACTTACATTTATTTTTTTTCTTAAGTTATTTCCAGAGAATACACTATGTATCCTGGATTTCTCTGAGAATGTTTGTGAATCCCTCTTCCTTATACATATCTGTACAACAGGCCCTGTATTGCGCTCATAAATTAATATCAAAATAATGAATGTCTAAACATGTGCTCATTGTTGTTGAATGGAAAAACTATGAGTAAGATACTGCTTTATGAAAAAATTTTGTTATTCCAAAAGTGGGAAGCTTATTTTCTTGCTTATTGGAAACCCTTTATAGATTCCCTTCCATGGTACAAGAAGGTGTTTTTCAATTGACTTACGGTTATATAAGGTTTTCCACTTTTTTTCTTTTCTCTCTCCTTCCCTGTGATGTGGAGCGGTGGTGCTGGGCGGGATTTGATGAGGGTTAGGTTATATTTATATCTATGTGTATGATTTTGTATGCATTTTTTGACATCATCAATATGAACAGTTTTGTGTGGACTAGCGGACATTATGTGGAGGAAAGGTTATTCCATCATGAGTATATGTGTCACGTTGGGTACATGGACCTACTGGCCCGTACCGCCTTAACTGTATGGTGTCTGGCCAACAGGACACTGGTCAAAGTCTATAGTTCTTGTAGGTTTTCCTCTGGTAGCTTCAGACCGTAGCGAAGCAGACTCGAAAGGGACTTTGGCAGCAGGCGGACACCAGGCGTGGTGTAACAGGACAGGTGTGGTACGCAGCACGACTCCAACTCAATACGACACTTGACCAGGATAGGACGGGATACAGGTTACAGATAGCAGGAACAGGAAACACTGGGAACTGGAAGACACCAGGAGACCATTTGCAGAGACAACCTAGGGTAATGAAAACAAATCTCAGGCAAGGCAGAAAGGGGCTGGGCCCCTCTTATAGTCCAGGGTGCTCATGGACTAATTAGGCACTTTAACTTACGGGACACGGCGAGAGAAGCGTAAGTGAGCGCTGGCGTCTCCTGAGGAGGAGACGGGGGACAGCACTCACAGATCCATGGCTGCGGCCGTCAGGAGGTGATTGAACCTGGCGGCCATGGGCATGACAATATGAAAGGGTTGTGTACAATAAGAGTAGTCAAATTTCTCTGACACTTTTCTCCGCTTTGTTTGCTCTCCTATTTTCAATTGTCTCTTGTTAGCTCTTTTCTATAGGATGAGCATAAAGTCACTTGGTGTCACTGGCCTTGCTGCCAACAATAACTTATCACATTTTGAGCCTTAAAGTGTACCTATCTTTTCAGAATAAGTTGTCATATATGTGTACATGAGTAATGACACTATTTTTAGCCATTGATTGACTAGTATTCTGCATTTTTTTTTGTAAGCAATTTTCCCCTCTGCAGGCTCTATCCCTAATTCTCAGTTGTCTCTGAGCTAGTGGGCGGAGCCTATCGGCTATCATGTCTTCCATACACTGCACACATAAAGGAGAATCCTGCTCTCCTATCTCAATTTATCACACATATAGAAGCTGCGGCAGCATGGAGGACATTATACAGCAGTAATTAGCAGCGTAGATAAGACTCCAGCTCTGGGGTGAGTACGTAATACTAACCAGGTGTAAATTAGAAAGTTGATATACTATTAGATTAGCATAAGTTGTTTGAAAAGTTAGTGTCCGTTTTAGGACTCAGCATTTTTTTTGTTTTTTCATGACTGCGTTCCGAGAGCCATAACTTACATACATATATAAGTTCTATACAATTATACATATATAAAAGTTCTATACATTTTTGCAGGATGAGTTGGATTTTTTAATGACACTATTTTAGGGGTACATACGGCAATCAGTATTACAATAAAACCACTGAAAAGTGAAGTAAATAACATTGATTATCTTGTTACAATGGCACCTGTCAATGGCTGGGATATTTTAGGCAGCAATTGAACAGTTAGTTCTTGAAGTTGATTTGTTGGAAGAAGGAAAATAGGCAAGCGAAAGGTTCTGAGGAACTTTGACAAGGGCCAATTTGTGATGGCTGGACGACTGGGTCAGAGCATCTTCAAAACAGCAGGTCTTGGGGTGGTATTCCTGGTATGCAGTGCTTAATACCTTTCAAAAGTTGCCCAAGAAAGGACAACAGGGGAACCGGAGACAGGGTCATTTGGCCTGAAACAATTGCTGATAGAAATATGTATTACAGATTGCTTCATATGGGGCTGTCTAGCCAGAGAGCTGTCAGAGTGGCCGTGCTAACCCCTCTAAATCGCAGAAAGCGCCTACAATGGTCACGGTGGCATCAGAACTTGACCAATGGAAGAAGATGGCCTGGTCTGATGAATTACGTTTTCTTGTCCGTGCCATTGCGGGAGACAGGTGACTTTGGGTATAGCTGTTGCCACTAGGAGGTGTAATGGAATCACTAGTTGAGCAATTCCCACAGAGTGCAAATTATAGAATTGCTCTTTAAGCGATTACCCAAAGCCAGCTGGAAATTGTCAGGAATAAGCGTGCAAATAATCCGCTACCTCAAGTCTGTCACTACTCTGATCAGCGGAGTCTAAGGCTACTCTATGATATTCACCAGAGCCCACCGCAAGGCAGGTTGGATATGGCTGCATAGAACCCAGGTTGCATTAATAGAATACGGTATTGAACAGGAGGTGCAATAGAGGCAATATCAAAACAAAAAACCAGACAGCTAGAGGGTAATTAGCAGCAGAGGTCAAAACCAGCCGATAGCAGAATGTCCAAATCAGTAAGGCAAAAGGGTTAATCCAAAGACAGAGCCGTGGTCCGGTTCCAAGAATGCAAATAGTCATGTGATACAGGGTATAACCAGGAGCTTGATCAGAAACTGCATACACAAAGAAATTCACAAGCAACAATAAAAGAACTGACCAGACTAAGGCCTCATGCACACGAACGTATTTTTGTCCTCCCGTAAATACTGGCGTAAATACAGGTCCTTGGTCACACGTATTCGACCCGTATTGCACCAGTATTTACGGACCCGTGCCCGTAAATACGGGTCCAGTGCCACCAGTATTCCACCCGTATTTACGGGCACGTTTTCGCTGCAAAATTGCACTGCACTAATTGGCAGCCCTTCTCTCTATCAGTGCAGGATAGAGAGAAGGGACAGCCCTTTCCGCAGTAAAAGTAAAATAAATTCATACTTACCCGGCTGTTGTCTTGGTGACGCGTCCCTCTCTTGACATCCAGTCCGACCTCGCTGGATGACGCAGCAGTCCATGTGACCGCTGCAGCCACTGATTGGCCTGTGATTGGCTGCAGCGGTCACATGGGATGAAACGTCATCCGGGGAGGTCGGACTGGAGGAAGAAGAAGAAGAGTTCTGGGTAAGTTAACCTTTAATACTATTAACTCCAGCGGTAGTCACATTTAACTCTTTCAGCACCCTGGACAGTGACTATCCCCTGACATCACCTAGCAACGCTCCCGTAATTACGGGTGCACACACGTAGCCACCCGTAATTACGGGAGCCCCATAGACTTCTATGGGCCTGCCCGTGCCGTTATTACGGCCTGAAATAGGACATATATTTTTCAACGGCACGGGTACCTTCCCGTAAGCATACGGGAAGGTACCTGTCGCCAGTAGAAGTCTATGGGGCTGTAATTACGGGCCGTAATTACGGATCGTCATTACGGGCGTTTTTATGTTCGTGTGCATGAGGACTTAAATACTCCACCCTAGAATCTGATGGGATGAAAACAGAAAAATGAGATTGGCTCTGCAACTCAACCCAGAGCGGCACAGAAGCTAGGCTAGTAGTCATGACAACATTAAAGAAGCGGACGTTTCCTAAGGACGAGGACACTAACAAAAAAGTGCTAGCTCCTCCTACCAGCTATATCCCTCCTGCAGGCACTAAGCTAAGTCAGTTTCTAGCTTCGTGTCTGTAGGAGGCAGACCTTCCTGCTCAGCATGTACATATTTTTAACTTTTGTTATTTTGTCTTTTTCCCCCTTTTAGCTGGGGTTAAAGGCTGACTAGATCTTTGTGTTATCGCGATTAGAGAAGGGAGAACACTAGATAAGGCCTAACCTTGTCTGCCCTTTTTTAAGAAGGCAATTTAGCACAATTCATCTTCTAATCCCCTGTAACCCGTCAGCAGATTTTGTTACTAGTTCCAGAGTTTCTCTCACTTTCCAAGAGGAGGAACACAGAGGGAGTAACTCACCTGGCCACCCAAGACCTGTATAGGCCACGCTACAGAAGTGAGGTGAGTATATGGGCATCTAGATGGTGAGGTGATAGTATCCCTGCCCCCCTCCCTGCTCAAACTTTCAGTATAGGCTTCTGGCCGGGGTTTTCAGGTTTCCTCTGCCTGCATCCACCATATCTGGCTCTCTTCAGGCAAATTTATCGGTCATTTACGCTTCCTATGCAGCTACCCTCTTCTGCTCCCAATGTAGAGAGATGTTTTCCCTTTTATGCGAAGTAGTTTCTGCTTCGAAGCCCAGACAAGTTCCATGATTACAGTCAAAGGAGGTGTTTAGTTCAAAAGTATAAGTCCATCCAGAAGATAGAAAGAAAGAATGGCGCTCACCCAAATCGACTTTTTCCTTTTCTTTATTGCTCAAGTTAAAAGAACCGGGCGCAGACAGTGAGTATCAAATGCTACAGCTGTTTCGCGTTTTCTCAAGTCTTCAGATGACATAGTACATGATCACGCCCCTCATGTATCATGTGGGATGCCATGGAAAACTACGTGGACAAATTTAAAAGACCGTAACTAAAAAAATACACTTAAGTCATATATGTCAGAATGCATACTGTACTTCAATACATGGTGGAATTTGGTTAGCCACCATTGCTTGTATATTCTCTGCATGTACTTAAAACAACAAAATGTTAATGTTTAAAAAAAAAAATACACTTAAGTCATTGCGATCATTAAATCCTGAATTTCCTTCAGCATTTGTCCTAATTATCTATCTAGCCTCCTTTTTAAGTAAGTTTTTATGACGATCGCCACCTGCATGCAGAACATAAGCCGTGGTGATCCCTCACCTGTTACAGCAGATCTACAGTATACCCTAAGCCTAATGTGGAGAAAATGACCACATAAGCAAAAAAATTACATAGACCACGATTGTCGACCTGCAATTAATAAAATGACACACAGTAACAACTATATCTCCAAACTTAAAGAAATTAGATTTTACCATGAAGTCACAATGGTTGCAATGGCCACATCTGTGGTTACCTTCCAGGTCAGACTTTTCCAACCAGGTTCCATGGTCACTATGTAAGGTACTACTGACTAATATATTCTAAATGTTCCAACTGTGCCTAAAGCTTAAAGAAGTTTTTTTGGTTGTTACAGGTGAGGGATTACCATGGCTGATAGAGCATGTAAGGGGTCCATATGTAGGTGACTAAGATGTTGTATCATTCGCAGGATTAGAGAGGATTGATTTACCGCATGCAGCTGGCGAACGCCACAAAATCTTACTTAAAAAGAAGGCTAGATGGATAATTAGTACAATTGCTGTAGGAAATTTACGATTTAATGATCGCAATGACTTAAAGTGTTAGTTCCAGTCTTTTTAAATTTGTATGGTTTATGGAGCTTTCCATGGGATGCCACGTGATGTATGCTCATAAGGGACGTGATTACATACCATGTCATCTAAAGGCTTAACCCCTTCAGGACACAGCCTGTTTTGGCCTTCAGGACGCAGCCAATTTTTTCAAATCTGATATGTTTCACTTTATGTGGTAATAACTTCGGAATGCTTTTACCTATCCAAGCGATTCTGAGATTGTTTTCTCGTGAGACATTGGACTTTATGTTACTGGCAAAATTTGCTCGATACATTAAGTATTTAATTGTGAAAAATACCAAAATTTAGCGAAAAATTGCAAAAATTAGCATTTTTCTAAATTTATATGTATCTGCTTGTAAGACAGATGGTAATACCACACAAAATTGTTGCTAATTAACATCCCCCATATGTCTACTTTAGATTGGCATTGTTTTTTGAACATCCTTTTATTTTTCTATGACATCACAAGGCTTAGAACTTTAGCAGCAATTTCTCACATTTTCAATAAAATTTCAAAAGGCTAATTTTACAGGGGCCAGTTCAGTTGTGAAGTGGATTTTAGGGCCTTATATATTAGAAACCCTCGATAAGTCACCCCATTTTAAAAACTTCACCCCTCAAAGTATTCAAAACAGCATTTAGAAAGTTTCTTAATCCTTTAGATGTTTCACAGGAATTAAGGCAAAGTAGATGTGAAATTTTCAAATTTCTTTTTTTTTTTGCAGAAATTAATTTTTCTATTTTTTTTGTAACACAGAAAGTTTTACCAGAGAAACGCAACTCAATATCTATTTCCCAGATTCTGCAGTTTTTAGAAATACCCCACATGTGGCCCTAGTGCACTTATTGACTGCAGCACCAGCCTCAGAAGCAAAGGAGCACCTAGAGGATTTTGGGGCCTCCTTTTTTATTAGAAAATATTTTAGGCACCATGTCGGGTCTGAAAGGCTCTTGCGGCGCCAAAACAGTGGAAATCTCCCAAAAGTGACCCTATTTCGGAAACTATACCCCTTGAGGAAATTATCTAGGGGTATAGTGAGCATTTTGACCCCGCAGGTTTTTGGGAGAAATTATTGGAAGTAGGCCGTGAAAATGAAAATCTACATTCTTTCAAAGAAAATGTAGGTTTAGCTAATTTTTTCTAATTTCCACAAGGGCTAAAAGGAGAAAATGCACCACTACATTTGTAAAGCAATTTCTCCCGAGTAAAACAGTACCCCACATGTGGTAATAAACGGTTGTTTGGACACACGGCAGGGCTTAGAAGGGAAAGAGCGACATTTGGTTTTTGCAGCTCAAATTTAGCAGGAATGGTTTGCGGAGACCACGTCGCATTTGCAAAGCCCCTAAGGGACCAAAACAGTGAAAACACCAAAAAAGTGACTCCATTTAGGAAACTACACCCCTTGAAGAATCCATCTAGGGGTGTAGTGAGCATTTTGAACCCACAGGGGTTTCATAGATTTTATTAGAATTGGGCAGTGAAGATAAAAAAAATAATTTTTTTCCAATAAGACATAGCTTTAGCTCAAAATTTTTCATTTTCTCAACAAATAAAGGAATAAAAAAAAAAAAACATTTGTAAAGCAACTTCTCTGGAGTACGGCAATACCCCATTTGTGGTCATAAACTGCTGTTTGGGCACACGGCAAGGATCTGAAGAGAAGGAGCGCCATTTGGCTTTTGGAGCACAGATTTTGCTGGATTGGTTTCTTGACACCATGTCACTATTGCAAAGCTCCTAAGGTGTCAGTACAGTGGAAACTCCCCAAAAGTGATTCCATTCACAAAACTACACCCCTTGAGGAATTCATCTAGGGGTGTAGTTAGCATTTTGACCCCACAGGTGTTTCATAGATTTTATTAGAATTGGGCAGTGAAAATTAAAATAAAATCCTTTTTCTTCAATAAGACGTAGTTTTCGCTGAAAATGTTTCATTTTCTCAACAAATAAATGAAAAAAAGCACCACAACACTTGTAAAGCAACTTCTCCTGTGTACGGCAATACCACATATGTGGTCATAAACTGCTGTTTGGGCACACAGTAGGGCTCAAAAGGGAAGGAGCGCCATTTGGCTTTTGGAGTACAGATTTTGCTGGATTGGTTTCTGGGCGCTATGTCGCATTTGCAAAGTCCCTGTGGGACCAAAACAGTGGATCCCCCCCAGAAGTGACCCCATTTTGGAAACTACACCCCTCAAGGTATTCACTTAGGGGTGTAGTGAGCATATTAACACCACAGGTGATTGGCAGAAATTGGTGTGCACTCGATTTTGCAGAGTGAAAATTGGATTTTTTTTCTATAGATATGGCAATATGTGGTGCCCAGCTTGTGCCACTGGAGACACACACCCCAAAAATTGTTAAAAGGGTTCTCCCGGGTATGGCGATGCCATATATGTGGAAGTAAACTGCTGTTTGGGCACACTGTAGGGTTCAGAAGGGAGGTAGCGCCATTTGGCTTTTGGAGTGTGGATTTTGCTTGTAGTAGTCTTGTATTGAGTTTTACTGGTGTTTCCGTTTATAATGTGGGGGTACATGTAAGCCGGGCGGAGTATATAAGGGGCATAGTCAGGTGGTATAATAATGGGGTAAACAAAAACAATAAAATGATCCATAGATGTGTGTTATGCTGTGACACAATCCTTTCTGCACAGGCCGGTGTTGCACTGATAAATTGTGTCCTTTCTTATCCCCCTTTTGGTCCACACTCCGCACCTTTGCAGTTTGAGGAATTTTGCTGAGAAGTGTTGTCCTGGTATAATACGGGCACCCTCGCTTTCAGCAGATATGTTTGGGCCCTCCCCTTCCTGGTTCCCTAATTTTAGGGGCCTTGATAATTCGCCACTTGAAACAGAAGAAATGTTTCCCTCGGGCCGGCACAACTGCATATTTTTATTTCCTGGCTTATTGGAGCCTTAACTAATTTTATTTTTTCATAGACGTAGTGGTATGAGGGCTGTTTTTTTTGCGGGACGAGCTGTAGTTATTATTGGTACCATTTTGGGGTACATGCGACTTTTTGATCACATGTTATCCTTTTTTTTTTGGGAGGCAAGGTGACCAAAAAACAGCAATTCTGACATTATTTTTTTAATTCTTTTTATACAGCGTTCACCACGCGTTATAAATTACACGTTACCTTTATTCTGCAGGTCAGTCCGATTCCGGTGATACCTAATTTATAGCACTTTTTATGTTTTACAACTTTTTGCACAATAAAATAACCTTTGGAAAGAGAATGGATTTTTTCTGTCGCCATGTTGTGAGAGCCATAACGGTTTTAATTTTTTCGTTGACGGAGGTGCATGAGGGCTTATTTTTAGCGAGACGAGTTATAGTTTTTATAGGTACCATTTTTAGGTACATGCGACTTTTTGATCACTTTTTATTTCAATTTTTGGAAGACAAAGTGACCAAAAAATAGCAATTATGTCAGTATTTTTTAGTTTTTTTTTTACGGCGTTCACTGTGCTGAATAAATAACATAATATTTTTATAGTTACGGTCGTTACGGTCGCAGCGATACCAAATATGTATAGCTTTATTATTTTTTTCAATAATAAATGACTTGATAAAGGAAAAAGGGCGATTGTGTTTTGTGTTATTATTTGAAACTTTTATTGTATTTTTAGAACTTTTATTTTTACTTTTTTTTTACACTTTTCTTTAGTCCCACTAGGGGACTTGAAGGTCCAACTGTTTGTTTGATGTTCTAATACATTGCACTACCCATGTAGTTCAATGTATTAGAACTGTCAGTTGTTCACTGACAGCAATCCGATCAGGCTCCGCCTCCGGGCGGGGCCTAATCGGCTAACGTAATGGCAGATAGGAAGCCTTTGTTAGGCTTCCATTTGCCATAGCAATCGCCCCCCCACAACAATCGGCCCCCGCAATCGCGTAGCGGGGTGCCGATGTTGCTATAAGAACTTAAATGCGGCGGTCACTATTGACTGCCGCAATTAAGGGGTTAATCGGTTCGGATCACCGCTGTGATCCGACCCGATGTTTTCCCCCAGTACTAAGGCTGCTAGTAGCAGCCTGTACTGGGAGATGCCGGGCTGCGGGGAGCGTCTGTGTGCTCTGTTAGGAGCACACGTGGATTAACGGGCTGCAGGCAACGACCAGCTTTGCAACCCGTTAATCTACGTGGGGTGTTCGTGAAGGGGTTAAGAAAGCATGTTTACGCAAAACGACTGTTGCCTGTGGTACTCACTGTCTTTACCCGATTCTTTTAACTTGAGCAATAAAGAGAAGAAAAAAGTCTGTTTGGGTGAGTGCCGCTCTTTCTCTCTTTATTTACAGTGAAGGAAATAAGTATTTGATCCCTTGCTGATTTTGTAAGTTTGCCCACTGTCAAAGACATGAACAGTCTAGAATTTTTAGGCTAGGTTAATTTTACCAGTGAGAGATAGATTATATATATATATATAAAAAAAAAAAAAAAAAAAACAGAAAATCACATTGGCAAAATTATATATATTTATGTGCATTGTGCACAGAGAAATAAGTATTTGATCCCCTACCAACCATTAAGAGTTCAGCCTCCTCCAGACCAGTTACACACTCCAAATCAAGTTGGTGCCGGCATTAAAGACAGCTGTCTTAAATGGTCACCTGTATAAAAGACTCCTGTCCACAGACTCAATTAATCAGTCTGACTCTAACCTCTGCAACATGGGCAAGACCAAGGAGCTTTCTAAGGATGTCAGGGACAAGATCATAGACCTGCACAAGGCTGGAATGGGCTACAAAACCATAAGTAAGACGCTGTGTGAGAAGGAGACAACTGTTGGTGCAATAGTAAGAAAATGGAAGACATACAAAATGACTGTCAATCGACATCGATGTTAGCCATGATTAAGGATGCAAGAAGCGTCTGAAACGCGTAGGCTCTCCATACCTACGATATCTCTCCCTACACTCCAGGACCTTATCTTTTCATTTGATCCTGTTTTAACTTGATCTAATTAAACTTGGAACTAGTTTCCATTTTACCTACAATCATGCTGGATCCAATCCTTCGAACAGCCATCACTGTTCTCTCCGATCGCTGTAGTTTAACCCCCTAAATGCTGCTGTCAATAGCGACAGCGGCATTTAAGTGATTGATACAGAGGGAGGGGGCTCCCTCTGCAACCCATTGCCCCCCCCCCCCCCAAAAAATCGCGGGGTTCTGATGGTTGCAATGGCAACCAGGAAGCCTAGCAACGGCTTCCTGGTTACCAGGTACGGGAGCCTATTAGGTCCTGCCCAAGGCAGGATGTAATAGGCTCAACTGTCAGTTGTTAAGTGACAGTTACAATACACTGCACTACACAAGTACATACAGAAGTAGTGCAGTGTATTGTACAGGGGATCAGAAGATCAGATCTTCCAGTCTCCTAGTATGTGTAAAATAAAAAGTGAAAAAAAAAGTTTTCGATAAATAAGAGTTTTACGTAATAAAAACAATAATAGCCGTGTTTCCCTGATCAAGTCCTTTATAATTAGAAAAAAATGAAAAAAAAAAAAACTAGACATAATAGGTATCGCCGCGTTCGTATCGGCCTGACCTAAAAAAATATCATATTATTTATCACGCACGGTGAACACCGTAAAAAAAAATACAATAAAAAACAATGGCAGAATTTCCTTTTTTGGTCACGTTGTTTCCAAAAAAATTGAATAAAAAGTGATCAAAAAGTGGCGCGTAGCCAAACATTGTACCAATAAAAACTACAGTGTGTCACGCAAAAAAACAAGCCCTCACAAAGCTCCATCGACAAAAAAATAAAAAAGTTATGGCTCTCAGGACATGGTTATACTAAAACATTTTATTTAGAAAAAGTGTTTTTATTTTGTAAAAGTAGTAAAACATATAAAAAACATATAAATTTGGTATTGCCATAATCGTATCGAACCGCAGAATAAAGTAAACATGTTGTTCATACTGCACAGAGAACGCCGGTAAAAAATTATAAAAAAACCAGTGAAAGTATTTCTGTTTTTTGGTCTCCTCACCTCACAAAAAATTGAATAAAAACTGATCAAATTATCGCATGTACCCCAAAATGATACTAATAAAAACTACAGCTCGTCCCATGAAAATCAAGCACAACACACAGCTCGTCAACGGAAAAATAAAAAGTTATGACTCTTGGAACGCAATAATGCTAAATGACGGCCCAGACTACTTTATATGTGCAGCAGTTCTTCACCTAAAACCCCACGTCATCATTTGCAGCCCCCACTGGTAGACCCTGTAAATGCAGCGGAAACTATGACATTTTGGGGTCTGTGCTACATATGGGGCTAGTGAAGAAGTCAAAGATTAGGCAATGCTGGAGTGCGGATGTTTTGTACAACACCACAGACACCCTTTAGAAGTGTGACTCCTGCACCCAATAATCCGGCCTGTGCATAAAGGATTGGTTCAAAGCGTACGTCACTATCCATGGATAATTAATTTTATTATTCATTCTCCCCATTATTACAACATCCTATTATGACTTGTTGCACTCCGCCCAGCTTACATATACCCTGATGTACTCCACATAGCTTACATATACCCTGATGTACTCCGCCCAGCTTACATATACCCTGATGTACTCCGCCCAGCTTACATATACCCTGATGTACTCCGCCCAGCTTACATATACCCTGATGTACTCCGCCCAGTTTACATATACCCTGATACACTCCGCCCAGTTTATATATACCCTGATACAATCCACCCAGCTTACATATACCCTGATGAACTCCGCCCAGCTTACATATACCCTGATGTACTCCGCCCAGCTTACATATACCCTGATGTACTCCGCACAGCTTACATATACCCTGATACACTCCACCCAGCTAACATATACCCTGATGTACTCTGCTCAGCTTGCATATACCCTGATGTACTCCGCTCAGCTTACATATGCCCCCACATTATAAACTGAAACACTAGTAAAACACTAAACAAAACTACTACCAAGCAAAATCTGTGCTCCAAAAGCCAAATGGCGGTCCTTCTGGGCCTGACAGTGTGCCCAAACAGCAGTTTATGACCACATATGGGGTATTACCAGACGTTGGATAACCGCTTAACAATTTATGGGGCGTATGTCTCCAGTGGTACAAGCTGGGCCCAACACATTGGGCACTGAAATAGCATATCTGTGGAAAATGGCAATTTTCAATCTGCAACATCCACTGTGCACTAATTTATGCAAAACCTTTGGGGGTCAAAATGCTCACTACACTTCTAGATGAATTCCTTGAGGGGTGTAGTTTCCTAAATAGGGTCACTTCTCGGGAGTTTTCACTGTACTGGTATCTCAGCGCAATGCAACATGGCGTCAAAAACAAATTTTGTAAAATCTCCACTCCAAAAACTAAATTGCGCTTTTTCAGTTTAGACCCTTGCCGTATGTCCAAATAGCCATTTACAACCATATATGGGGTATTTCCCTACTCAGGAGAAATTGTGTAACACATTTTGGGGTGTCTTTTCTCCTGTATTCCTTGTGGAAATGAAAAATTATGAGTTAAATCTACAGGTTATTGGAAAAAACATTTTTTAATTTTCACAGACCAATTCTAATAAAATCTATAAAACACCTGAGGGCTCAAAATGCGCACTACACCTCTAATTTAATTCTTTCAGGGGTATAGTCTCCAACTTGGGATCACACTTGGGGAATTTCTACTGTACTGGTACTTCAGGGACAAATGCGACATGGCCCCCAGAAACCAATTCAGCAAAATCTGAGCTGCAAAATCCAAATGGTGCTCCGTCCCTTCTGAGCCCTGCCGTAGGTCCAAACAGCAGTTTATTACCACATATGGGGTATTTCCGTAATCGGGAGAAATTGCTTTACAAATGTTGGGGTGCTTTTTCTCCTTTATTTCTTGCAAAAATTTGAAATTTTTCAGTTTTTCCAGAAAAAAAAGTAGATTTTCATTTTCATAGACTAACTCCAATAAATATAGCAAAATACCTGTGGGGTCAAAATGCTAACTTTACCCCTAGATAAATTCCCTGAGGGGTGTAGTTTAAAAAATTGGGTCACTTTTGGGGGTTTCCGCTGTTTTGGCACCACAAGACCTCTTCAAACCTGACAAGGTGCCTAAAATATATTCTGAAAAAAGGAGGCCCCAAAAAAATATCAAAAGGTATTTATAACATTCTAAAAGCTAACACTGAATTTGGCAAAAAACAAATTATTAGAATTTGGGGAAAAAATCTAGAAATAACCTTTGAGAAAGATCAATGGCTGAAAGTCTTTAAACTAATTCACTCTACCTTACAATGTAGCTCGCATGTAGAAGCAGCTATTAAAACCAACCTACATTGGTATTATACTCCAGATAGGCTACATCAGATATACCCAAATTCTTCCGCGGATTGTTTGAGAGGATGTGGATACAAGGGTACTTTGCTGCGTATGCTACGGGACTCTCCTGTCATCCATGAATACTGGAAACATGTATTCAACTTGCTAGAATCCCTATTTCATTTCAAAATCCCTATGTCTCCTCACCTAGTTCTGCTATTTCTACATATGAAGGTTGTTCCTCCCAGATTTTGAACCTTAACATGTAAAATCTTGGTGATGGCTAAATTAGTCCTGACTAGACACTGGAAAAGTGTTCATGCTCCCGCATTGGAAGAACTGTTATTGCTAATTAATTCCTCTTATGCGTATGAACAGATTATAGCATATGGTAAATTCTCTTTCCCCACATTTAATAATATTTGGACTTACTGGGCTACTAGCCCTTTGTGTCAACAAGCTTAAGGCCTCATTCACACGACAGGGTCCGAGTGTCGGCCGAGAAAATCGGCCGTTTTTGTCCGATTTTCCCGGCCGGTTTGCATCCGTTCCGGTTCCGTTAAAATCGGATGAATTTCATTTAAATTTGTTGCCACACACAGCCCTTTGTAGATAATGCCACAGCCCCCCTGGTAGGTAATGCCACACAGCTTCCTGTAGGTAATGCCACCCAGCCCTTTGTTGGTGATGCCACACAGCCCCCTGTAGGTGATGCCACACAGCCCCCTGTAGGTGATGCCAGACAGCCCCCTGTAGGCGATGCCACACAGCCCCCTGCAGGCGATGCCACCCTGCCCCCTATAGGCAATGCCACCCTGCCCCCTGTAGGTGATGCCATAGAGTCGGGGATTCCGCTGCAGAAGTGAGTGACATCGCTGTGTCCATATATGGATAGTGTAGTCACGCACATCTACTGTAGCGGAATCCCCGACCATAGAAGTCGGGGATTCCGCTGCAGAAGTGAGTGACTTCGCTGTGTCCATATATGGACAGTGTAGTCACGCACTTCTCTTGTAGCGGCATCCCCGGCCATAGAGTCGGGGATTCCGCTGCAGAAGTGAGTGACATCGCTGTGTCCATATATGGACAGTGTAGTCACGCACTTCTACTGTAGCGGAATCCCCGACCATAGAAGTCGGGGATTCCGCTGCAGAAGTGAGTGACTTCGCTGTGTCCATATATGGACAGTGTAGTCACGCACTTCTCCTGTAGCGGAATCCCTGGCCATAGAGTCGGGGATTCCGCTGCAGAAGTGAGTGACTTCGCTGTGTCCATATATGGACAGTGTAGTCACTCACTTCTCCTGTTGCGGAATCCCCAATCCCCGGCCGGGGATTGGGAATTCCGACTCCTACAGGGAGCAAAAAAAGACCCTCCTCCTCACATGCACTCTGCACTGTGAGGAGGAGGAGGAGTATAGAGAGTGCGCGAGCGACGGTAGACCCGGCAATCACTCGGGACACATTCCGGTGATGGTCGTGTATTACCCGGCCCCATAGACTTCTATGGGAGCCGGGCGGCCGGGTATCCGGTCGAAAATAGGGCATGTCCCATTTTTTGACGGCCGGTTTTCCCGGCCGTCAAAAAATCGGTCGTGTGAATAGCCCCATTAGGGGTCTATTGTTCCTAATGCAGCCGGGTGCCGGCCGATTTATGAACGGCCAGCACCCAGCCGGGAAACCCTGTCGTGTGAATTCCACCTAAGGGTATGTGCACACGACAACGCAAAATACGTCTGAAATTACGGAGCTGTTTTCAGGAGAATACAGCTCCAGAATTTCAGACGTTTTTAAAAGTGCACGCGTTATTCGCGGCGTCTTTTATGGATGTAATTGGAGCTGATTTTCATTGGAGTCAATGAAAACGGCTCCATTACGTCCCAAGAAGTGTCCTGCACATCTTCGACGCGGCCGTAATTTTACGCGCCGTTTTTTGACTGCGAAGCATAAAATGACAGCTCGTCTGCACAGAACATCGTAAGACCCATTGCAAGCAATGGGCAGATGTTTGCCGACGTATTGGAGCCGTCTTTTCAGGCGTAATTCGAGACGTAAAACGCCTCCATTACGTCTGAAAAGAGGTCGTGTGCACATACCCCAAGTGTAAGGAGAGCGGTTAAATAGTATATTATACCGCTTTATAACTAATTGAGCATTGCTGTACTCTGCTAGCAGTGTGACTTTATAATTTTATGATTGTTAATTTGTTTTTTTTTTTTTTTTTTTTTGTTCCTGCTCAGGTTGGAGCTGAATATGCATAATTGTAAGGCCTCATGCACACAAACGTATTTTTGTCCTCCCGTAAATACTGGCGTAAATACGGGTCCTTGGTCACACGTATTCGACCCGTATTGCACCAGTATTTACGGACCCGTGCCCGTAAATATGGGTCCGGTGTCACCAGTATTCCACCCGTATTTACGGGCACGTTTTCGCTGCAAAATTGCCCCCAGGCAGCTATAGCAACCATCGCCCCCCTCTTTCTAACGATTTAAATGCTGCGGTCGCTATTGACCGCAGCATTTAACGAGTTAAGCGAGCGGGGTCGCGCTCGAGCGCTATCCTGCTCGTTACTCTGAAGTGTCGGCTGTAACAAACAGTTGACACCCGCATCGTATGGATCGAGTTCACTCCGTGAGCACGATCCATACTTCCCCTACCCGGCTATGACGTAACTTTATGTCATATGTCGGGAAGGGGTTAAGATACCAAAGAAAATGTAATTATCTGTAAGGTATGGTGCAGTAATTTCCAATGTAGGTAAAATTATTTTTGATTGTAATGTTCTTTCATAATCATATAGGAAATGTTGGTCTAACCTCTGTGACATATATATTTTGTAGGTGCCAAGCAGGATATCATGGAGAGAGATGTCACGCACTTACTCTTCCTTTGGGGAACCCACTGAGCACATATGATCACACAACTGTCTTGGCCGTGGTTGCAGTTGTGCTCTCATCTTTTTGTTTAATTGTTATATCATCGTTGTTAATACTAAGGTATGTCTAACATTAAATCTTTTTTAATACAGTTAGGCTTTGTTTACACATATATTTATTGACTGCCTTATTTGAATTATGTATATTAATGGTGTGTACTATTATACTATTATATAAACTACTGTGCAAACGTTTTAGGCAGTTGTGGAAAAATGCTGCAAAGTCCAAATGCTTTCAAAAATAGAAGTGTTAATGTTTTTTTATCAATTAACAAAATACTTATTTCTAAGCTATATGATCATTTGATGGTTAATAAATGACAAGATATATAAATTAGTTCACGTGCTAAATGGATAGAAGATTTGGAGACTGTCTCAGATGAGGAATGAACACGAATTTATAAAATTACTCAATATTTGATCACACATCGCCTTTACTACTTTCAGCTTGGGCCTATAACTTCAACAACTTTGGGGATATTAAAACTTATGTGTGTTGCTAGAAAACTAATTGCCAGACTTTGGATGAGTACGATAGTCCGAATTATGGAAATCGGAAACCTCTAAGCTGATATCATATGAGTACTATACCTATAAATATAGAGGGTGTTTTTTTCTATTAGGGAAAAATGGATTGATACTGTTAAACCTTCTGAGATGTCTTTTTTGTTTTCCCACTAAAAAGGGGGGAAATTCTTTAATATTTCAAAAAAAAATTCTTACCTGCGGTATGGAGGGAAGAGGGAGGTAGGGGTGGAATAATATGTAAGCTGCCATTTATATGTATTATAATTTTTTTTTTTAAAAGGATCTATGTGGCACATAATTAAAAAACTTAACCCTTTTAAAAAAAATAACAATACAAAGTGAATTAACAGAACAGAAATCTAAATCAAATCAGTATTTGTGTGACCAGCCTTTGCCTTTAACCCCTTCACGACCAGCCCAAGTAGATTAACGGGCTGCAGTGCTGGTCCTTTGTCCTGTAGCCCGTTAATCTGCGTGGTGTCAGAACAGAGTGCACAGCGCTCTCCCTATGCCCTGAATCTCTCAGCACACTCTGTTACTATCAGCCTTAGTGCTGAGAGAAGACATCAGGACCGGATTGGTGCCGGTCCCGATGACGTGATCACCATGATAAACCCATCATGGTGTTCACAGCAAAGTTTTTTGCAGCAACAAACTTTCACGCTGTTTGTTACAATGTTTCTCCTCCCTGTCAGATCGTTCTGAGACAGTGAGAGAGAAGAAGCACTATGCCGAGTAGCTGCTGTGTGTCTTGTATATAGACACAGCAACTGTGAAATACACACAAAAACCACCTACACATAGATAGTTTAGTGTAGGCAGCTAGTTATAGTTTAGGTAGTCTGTTAGGTAGATAGTTTAGATAGTACTCAGACTAGGATAATTAATTAGTTAATTAATAATCAATTAGGGTTTATAATAAATGTATATATATCTATAAAATCATATATATATATATATTTATATACTGTGTGTGTGTGTGTGTGTGTGTGTCTGTGTGTGTGTGTGTGTGTGTGTGTGTGTGTGTGTGTGTATATGCACACACACGGGTAATATATATTATATATAGACATATATTTGAAATTTGTTAATACTAAAGATGAATAATTAGGGATGTTATATATCTATAACATCATATAGATATATACGTACATGTAATTATACGTATACTTATATAAAACTCTTCATATATTTTACACGTCTGTAAATTCTAAATACATTGATTCATTGTTAGGCTTGTTCATAAATTTATTAGGGTTGTCATAATTTAGTTGAGATTTAATTAATTACATATATATCTATAATGTGGTATAGATATATGCACACGTAATACATACATACATATATATATATATATATATACATACAAACATTCATATAAATTATTAATTGTATTAATTCTACATATCAAATAATTGATAGGGTCGTTCATAAAGTTATTAATTATTAGTCGTTCAACAATTGATTAGTTGTAAAGATTCAATTGATTATATATGTATACGTAATATATGCATATACACACACATTTAGATAAAATAATTTATTCCTAGATTTTACAGTTCTATTAATTCTAGATACTAATTAATTGTTAGGGTCGTTTATAAATGTATTGATCAATTGATTAGTGGACTTTTTCTTTGTTACTTTTATTAAAACTGTTACAAAAAATAAGTAAAAAGAAAAACACGTAAAGAAATGGCACGCAAGTTATATACCACTGAAGAAGCATTTGCTCTCTTGGATTCTGATAGTGAGAGGGGTCACTTTTGGGGGGTTTCCGCTGTTTTGGTCCCTCCAGGGCATTGCAAATGCGACATGGCACCGAAAACCATTATAGCAAAATTTGAGCTCAAAACGGCTCTCCTTCCCTTCTGAGGGCTGTAATGTGTTCAAATATAAGTTCATGACCACATATGGGGAATTGGCATAATCAGGATTTTACAAATGTTGGGGTGCTTTTTCTCCTTTATTCCTTGCAAAAATTAAAAACGTCTATGTTTATTCAGAAGAAATGTATATTTTCATTTTCACAGACTAATTTCAATAAATTCAGCAAAAAAACCTGTGTGGTTAAAATGCTCACTATACAACTAGATAAATTCCTTGAGGGGTGTAGTTTCCAAAATGGGGTCACTTTTTGCGGGTTTCCACTGTTTAGGCACCACAAGACCTCTTCAAACCAGACATGGAGCCTAAAATATATTGTAATAAAAAGGAGGCTTCAAAATCCACTAGGTGCTCCTTTGATTCTGAGGCCGGTGTTTCAGTCTAGTAGCACACGAGGGCCACATGTGGGATATTTCTAAATACTGCAGAATCTGGGCAATAAATATTGAGTTGCGTTTCTCATGTAAAATTCTCATGAATTTCTGCAAAAAAAATTACATTATTAAATTACACCTCTACTTTGCTTTAATTCCTGTGAAATGCCTAAAGGGTTAAGAAACTTTCTGAATACTGTTTTGAATACTTTGAGGGGTGAAGTTTTTAAAATGGGGTGATTTATGGGGAGTTTCTAATGTATAAGGCCCTCAAAGCCACTTCAGAAATGAACTGGTCCATGAAAAAATAGGTTTTGGAAATTTCTTGAAAATGTGAGAAATTGTTGCTAAAGTTCTCAGACTTGTAACGTCCCAGAAAAATAAAAGGACGTTCAAAAAAACTATGCAAACATAAAGTAGACATATGGGAAATGTTAACTACACCGTGTTCCAAATTATTATGCACATTGGATTTAAGTGTCATAAACATTTAATTATTAGTTTTCAATTAAACTCATGGATGGTATTGTGTCTTAGGGCTCTTTGGATCATTGTAATCAATCTCAGACACCTGTGATAATTAGTTTGCCAGGTGTGCCCAATCAAAGGAAAACTACTTAAGAAGGACATTCCACATTATTATGCAGGCCACAGATTTCAAGCAATATGGGAAAGAAAAAGGATCTCTCTGCTGCCGAAAAGCATGAAATAGTGAAGAAGACCTTGGACAAGGTATGAAAACATTGGATATTTCAAGAAAACGTAGGCGTGATCATCGTACTGTGAAAAGATTTGTGGCTGATTCAGAGCACAGACGGGTTCGTTCAGATAAAGGCATAATGAGGAAGGTTTCTGCCAGACAAATTAATAGGATTAGGAGAGCAGCTGCTAAAATGCCATTGCAAAGCAGCAAACAGGTATTTGAAGCCGCTGGTGCCTCTGGAGTCCCGCGAACCTCAAGGTGTAGGATCCTCCAGAGGTTTGCAAGTGTGTATAAAGCTATTATTCGGCCACCCCGAAACAATTCTCACAAGCAGAAACGGTTGCAGTGGGCTCAGAAATACATGAAGACTAATTTTCAATCCGTGTTGTTTACTGATGAGTGCCGTGCAACCCTGGATGGTCCAGATGGATGGAGTAGTGAATGGTTGGTGAATGGCCACCATGTCCCAACAAGGCTGCGACGTCAGCAAGGAGGTGGCGGAGTCATGTTTTGGGCTGGAATCATGGGGTCCCTGACGGTGTGAAAATGACCTCTGCAAAGTACGTAGAGTTTATGACTGACCACTTTCCTCCGTGGTACAAAAAGAAGAACCATGCCTTCCGTAGAAAAATTATCTTCATGCATGACAATGCACCATCTCATGCTGCAAAGAATACCTCTGTGTCATTGGCTGCTATGGGCATAAAAGGAGAGAAACTCATGGTGTGGCCCCCATGTTCCCCTGACCTCAACTCTATTGAGAACCTTTGGAGCATCCTCAAGCAAAATATGAGGGTGGGATGAAGTTCACATCAAAACAGAAGCTCTGGGAGGCTATTCTGACATCCTGCAAAAGATATTCAAGCAGAAACTGTCCAAATACTCACAAATTCAATGGATGCAAGAATTGTGTGAAGGTGATATCAAAGAAGGGGTCCTATGTTAACATGTAACTTGGCCTGTTAAGTTTTTTTTATTGAAAAAGCTTTTGATTTCTGTAAATATGACCTCCTGATGCTGCAAAATCAACAAATTACCATTTTAGTTCTCTTTACAACCTTTAAAATGTTTTGATCTTTGTTGTGCATAATAATTTGAAACAGTGCATTTTGAGTTTTTTACTTCTAAAAAAAAACCTGTTATCATTAGGAGATTTGTTCAATAAAATTCGCATTATACTCCAACGGTTGATGGCTTGAAGATTATTTGAAGATTATACTGACTGTCATTTGCATCGACTATTTAGGAAAATCAGCGAAAAATAATATTTGCATAATAATTTGGAACGCGGTGTAGTAACTATTGTGTGTGGTACTAATATCTGTTTTGCAAGCAGATACATTCAAATTTAGAAAAACGCATTTTTTTGCAAATTTTCTCTAAATTTTGGTATTTTTCACAAATAAATACTGAATTTATCGATCACATTTTTTCACAGACGTAAAGTACAATATGTCACGAGAAAACAATCTCAGAATCGCTCGGATAGGTAAAAGCATTCCAAAGCTATTACCACATAAACTAACACATGTTAGATTTGAAAAAATTGCTTCCGTCCACAAGGCCAAAACAGGCTGTGTCCTGAAGGAGTTAAAACAGCATCAATTCTTCTAGGTACATTTGCACACGTTATGCATTTTGTAGGATTATACTCAGGTGTAGGATTAACCAATTAAACCAAAACAGGAGATAATGATCATCATTTTCATATGTAGGTTGAAACACGGTCATTAACTCAAACAGACACAGCTGTGTAAGAGACTTAAAACTGGGTGAGGAACAGCTAAACTCTGCTACAAAGGTGAGGTTGTAGAAGGCCATTTCGTGTCACAGGTCCACCATGGCAAGACTTAGTACAGCAACAAGACACATAGTAGTTATACTTCATCAGCAAGGTCTCTCCCAGGAAAATATTTCAAAGCAGACTGGGGTTTCAAGATGTGCTTTCAATCTCTTTTGAAGAAGCACAAAAAAACGGGCACCGTTCAGGACCATAGATGCAGTGGTCGGCCAAGGAAACTTAGTGCAGCAGATTAAAGACACTTGGTTACTTCCCTTTGAAATCGTAAGATGTCCAGCAGTGCCATCAGCTCAGAACTGGCAAAAAACAGTGGGATGCAGATACATCCATCTACTTTCCGGATAAGGCTGGCCAGAAGTGGTCTTCACGGAAGAATTGTGGCCAAAAAGCCATACCTTCGACATGGAAACAAGGCCAAGCGACTCAACTATGCACCAAATCATAGGAACTGGGGTGCAGAAAAATGGCAGCAGGTGGTGTGGACTGATGAGTCAAAATTTGAAATATTTGGCTGTAACAGAAGGCAGTTTGTTCGTTGAAGGGCTGGAGAGCGGTACAATAACAAGTGTCTGCAGGCAACAGTGGAGCATGGTGGAGGTTCCTTTCAAGTTTGGGGCTGAATTTCAGCAAATGGAGTTTGGGATTGGGTCAGGGTTAATTGTGTGCTCAATTCTGAGAAATAAAGGCAGGTACTTATTATCCATCATGCAGTACCATAAGGAGGTGTCTTATTGGCTCCAAATTTATACTCCTGCAGGACAAACATACAGCCGATGTCATTAAGAATTATCTTCAACGTAAAGAAGAATAAGGAGCCCTGGTAGTGATGATTTGCCCCCCCCCCCAATTCAAGAATGAGTCTGTCTGCAATAACATGAAGATTGTAAAGGATCTGCCAGACACAGCTTCTCTTTCGACGCCCGTGGGTAGTCAGTCTGCACCTGCTCCTATGTCTGTGAGACTGAATCTTCCACCACTCAGGATGGCAGGCTTAGGAGTGGGAGAGCCTATCACAGCCTGACCAGACGGAACTAGCTCCCGCCCACTGTCTATTTATACCTGTCTTTCCTGTTCCTCCTTTGCCTGTAATTCTGCTTTGCTTGTTTCCTGGCTCTGCTGCTGCTGCTTGAACTACTGACCCTTTGCTTGTTATTGACCTTGGCTTACTGACCACTCTCCTGCTCAGCATTTGGTATCTCGTGCACTCCTGGTTTGACTCGGCTCGTTCACTACTCTCGTTGCTCGCGGTGTCTCCGTGGGCAGCTGCCCTGTTTCCCTAGCTTCTGTGTACCCTTGTCTGTCGTGCACTTACTGAGCGTAGGGACCGTCGCCCAGTTGTACCCGTCGCCTAGGACGGGTCGTTGCAAGTAGGCAGGGACTGAGTGGCGGGTAGATTAGGACTCACCTGTCTGTCTCCCTACCCCGCCATTACAAAGATATGGAAGGATTTGAGGAAGCCTACATCCACAGAAGATCTGTGGTTAGTTCCCCAGGAACAACCTTCCTAGCGAGTTGCTTCAAAAACTTTCTGCAAATAAACTTAGAAGAATTGATGCTGTTTTGAAGGCACTGGGTGGTCACAACAAATATTGATTTGATTTAGATTTCTGCTCATTCTTTGTATTTTGTTAAGTTGTTGTTTTTTTTAACCCCCTACCCGAATTTCCTGACTTGTGATCCAACTTAGGAGGTTATGTGGAGGAGGGGGGGGTTGATTATTGGGGGGGTTTGAGTAAGTGGGGACTTGTGAAGTGTGACGAGGCATGGGTCACTAGAGAGATTGTTTTTTTCCCTTCTCTTCTCTTCTTTCACCCACTTTACTTTGAGACATGGCTCAAGATTTAAAATTTATATTGTGGAATGTTAGAGGAATGCAGAATGGCCTGAAATGTATTGCAATATTCAATCTAGTCCAAAATTTAGAACCATCGATATACTGCTTGCAAAAGACACATCTGCAGTCTGATAAAATATATGTATTGGAAAATAAATGGATTAATAGGGGATATCATTCTGTTTTTTTCAAGTTATTCTTGGGGAGTTAGTAGCCTAACTCATAATGCAATTGATATATAATAAAATAATAATAAAATATAGTAAAACAATGGCCAGCTCTATTAACAAGGCTGGCAGATATATATTTCTGGATATTATACTTAATGGCTATAGACTTGTGTTAGCCAATGTTTTAACCCCCCCCCCCCCACCTTATTTGCCCGATATCTTATTTAAACCATTTGCTTTTACAAAAAATAGATCTAATATAGCACTGTTGGCTCTAGGAGACTAGGTAATAGACCTTGAGCGAGTTCATTTTAGTCAAAATAAAAAAACATCTATGTTATCTAATTCTGTGTCTCATTTAGCTAGACTAATGGAGAATATTGGTTGGGCAGATCTATGAAGAATGAAATTTCCTAATAAAGTGGCTTTTTCATATCTTTCAAAGTCTCATGGTACGTAATACAAAATCAATTTAGCTTTGGGTATCTATTTATTTACATCAATATTGTATAACATCAAATATGAAGCTAGAGGAATCTCTCACCACTCCCCCTTGTCGGTTCTTATAACATCCAGATAAAACTGCGTGGGAAAATGCGACCACCAAATATAGGAGTCATGTAGAAAAAAAATCTCTACATCATACCATTAAAAAAAAATACCTCCAAGGGGATAAACCTAATAGTCTACTCTCTAGAATTATTGATAACAAAAACAGAAAATCATGTATTGATATTATCATGCAGCGTAAGGATAGGTTTGTCCGGGACCAAAAATCCATTAGAGATGTTTTCAAAAAATACTTTTCACAATTGTATTGTAACAAGGGAGGTGTTGATATTGAGGCTGCACGATTATATATAGAAAATTTATCCCCACCAAAAATTACTTGAAAAGCAAGGGATGTACTAGATGGCCCACTAACTTTGGATGAAATTAAACTGGCAATTCGGCTACTGCCGAGCCATAAAGGACCTGGAACTGACGGTATTCCGCCAGAGGTCTATCAAAGATACCAAGAAACCCTACTTCCATTCATGCTACAGGTTTTTAATGATTCATAGAAACAAGGTATTTTACTTAAATCTCAGAATGAAGCTTTTATTAATTTCATCTGGAAACAGAAAAAGGATCCGTCTTTAGTTGAGTCTTACAGGCCTATCTATTTACTAAATGTGGATTGTAAAATTCTGGCAAAAATTCTTGCTTAAAGACTTTTATTATATATAGAGATTTATAAGACAAATAGTGGATTTAGGTCAAATGACGACGCGTAAAAGGACTGCCTCGTCAAAGAAGTGCAGGACACTTCTTTGGACGTAATTTGAG
Organism: Rhinoderma darwinii; assembly: GCF_050947455.1. Lineage (NCBI taxonomy): Eukaryota > Metazoa > Chordata > Amphibia > Anura > Rhinodermatidae > Rhinoderma > Rhinoderma darwinii. The sequence goes on from NC_134689.1 coordinate 63,714,481, forward strand.
TCGTTTTCCATTGAATTCAATGAACAGCTCAAATTTACGGCCGTCAAAGACGCCTCGCATAATGCGAGGAGGAGCAATTACGTCTGAAACGACGGAGCTGTTTTCTCCTGAAATCAGTCTGTAATTTCAGACGTAACAGGCAGCTATCGTTTGCACATACCCTAATGGATAAGAAGGGAAAAGCCCCTGCGGCCTTAGACGCTACAAAGGCTTTTGGGCTTTTGACTGCATGAACTGGTCATTCCTTTGGCTAGAGATGAAGGCCTTTGGTTTTGGGGATACTTTTATAGACTGGTTTAAACTATTATACTCCAATCCAAACACCAAAGTCCTGATGAATAACCACGCTATGGACACTTTTGGTGTTGAGCGGGGAATGAGACAGGGGTGCCCTCTTCGCTGCTACTTTTTGCTATTTTTATCGAGCCTCTGGCTATTGCAGTCAGAGGTGATGCTAGAATACCTGGATTTGGTCCAGGTGGTAGCAAGAATAAAATATCTTTGTATGCGGACGATATTATGCTTTTTCTGGGTAATGTATCTACCTCTTACCCGGTTATCATGGAGATAATAAACAAATTTGGTGGGTTCTCTGGTCTGGGGCAAGTCTTATCTGCTATCACTAGATAGAACAATCAATGAGGTTGGCAGTGGTGCTGGAAGTATTACCCACTCTAATTCTTTAAAATATCTGGGTATTGTTATTTCTAGTATGGTTGAAGAATTTTTGTAACTTAACCTATCCCAAACCCTGTTATGGATACAGGCTAAGTTCAGGAACTAGAGGAGAATCTATTTTTCCCTGTCTGATCGGATTTCGTTAATTAAAATGATTATTTTGCCTAAAATTCTTTATAGTCTTATTAACTGTCCTGTAATGATCCCAAAAGCATGGCTTGGGTTACTTGATTCCATGATATCGGACTTCTTTTGGGATGGTAAAAAAAACAGAAATTAACTACTCAACTTTACAGCTACCTCGGGAATAGTGGGGCATGGAATCCCCTAACTTTTTTTTATATTTTTTCTCTTCTCAAATCCAATATTTGGTTGATGGGAGAAATATCACTTTCCATGTATATTTGGTTGATGTATGGTCAAAGGGGAGATATGTGGTAGAATGTTGCACAAAGTTTAGGTAACACTTAAGATGAAGTATAAGGTGAAATTCACTAAATTTTCTCCACTATGGCACAATAAGCATCTTAAAGAGGTCAGGAAACTGGCGATACCTGCCTTTTGGGTTAAAAAAGGCATCACTAAATTATCACAATTACTGGATAACCGTAAAATCATTAGCGTTAATCACTTAAAGGATTTATATGCACTGAATGACCATATGGATAAATTTAAATATCTCCAACTACATCCTGCATTATGTGCAGAGGCGTAGGAGTTTCTTAATGTGGATATTTTCTTATTTTTTGGAAAACACAAAAACTAGAAATGAGTGTTTAGGGAAAATTTATAAAAAAAATTAGGACTGTCACCATAAACAGTGACTTGCTTAATTTAAGATTAAAATGGTCTAGGGATTTAGGCACTATCTCTAAAACACAATAGGGTGAAATTTGGACTGCTCTAGCTAGTTCTAGACTAAGCTCTTCATATAATGTGGTACAATTCAAAATATTACACAGGATATGTTGTACGCCTAACTTTCTGTATAAAATCAGTAAAGATGACTCCTCAATTTGTCTTAAAGGTGGAGAACAAGATGCAGGTCTAGTTCACCCCTTGTGGCGCTGCCCAAAACTGTTCAGTTTTTGGCAAAAAGTCATAGGACATATTGATTAGATTTACGATCTTCCTGTGCAATTGTCCGTTAATAATTATGTGTTGGGCCTGTAGGAAACTTCCCCGGGTACATGGCAGACCACTATGTTTATCAATTCTTTATTATATATCGCAAAATACTGTATTGCCAAAAATTGGTTGGCCAAAAATTCTCCAAGTGGCAATATGGAAGAAATTAGTTGATGAGATGATCTCTTTTGAAACATGTGGCTTCAAGAATATTGGTAGGGAAAATGTATTGTATGTATATGTGTATGTATTAATGTATTATATATGTAATGTATCTTTGAGTGCTGGAAAAACGAAAATGTTAAAGGAAAGTTTTCATGAATTTTTTTTATACATTTTATATATTTTTATTTAATAAAATATTATGTTGACTTCATTTTTTCACACACAATGTTTTTTTTTATTAACACTTTCTTACTGTACTGGGGGCTGCCATGTTTTATTTCATCTGTGTATGTGTCCCTTACCGACACATGCACAGATGAAATACGGCAGCTACAGTGCATAGGACATAACGAACGGGACCCGGTCCTCCGCTTCTGCTATCGCACTCTGTACTTCGCAAGCTAGAAGCTAGTTTGTAGGGGGAAAGCCGGCGCCATTTTGAAGACCGGCCGCACTGGAGGTAAGGTGTGTGTGTGACTGTCTCTCTCTTGCAGCCACCCCCCTCATGGCGGCCCCCCCTTTGCGGCCCCCTTGCACACCTGCTGTAACTGTGTATGTATGTGTGTGTAGCAGAGCTGTGTGTGTAGCAGAGCTGTGTGTGTAGCAAAGCAGTGTGTGTGTGTGTGTAGCAGAGCTGTGTGTGTGTGTAGCAGAGCTGTGTGTGTAACAGAGCTGTGTGTTCGGCCGCGCATTAGAGCTGTGTGTAGTGTGTGCGCACACACACATAGCCCCCAAACATGCAACTGCGCCACAGTGGGGGGGGGGTTGTGTGCAGGGTGCTTGTGGGGGGGTTGTGTGATGGTTTGCGTGGGCATGTGTGTGTGGAGGGATGCGTGCAGGGTGCTTGTGGGGACCTCTAGTATTTATTGTTGGGAGAACATAGAAGTCTCTGTAGGTGAGTATGAGTATTTATATTTTTCATATGACTAACTTTATGATTTTGCAGGTTCCGCTGGACCTATTGGACTATGTCGTAGATTCAGTGGGCTACTGCAATGATCTCTGTTTTTTGTTTTTAATAAAATGGTTAGCGAGGATTGTGTGGGGGAGTTTTTATTTCATTAAAAATATTTTGTTATGTCTCAGTTTTTTTTAAAACTTTATTAGCGCCTTAGTAATGGCAGTTGTCTGTTTGACGACATCCATTACTAAGGTGGGGCTTGGTGTTAGCCAGTAAAAAGCTAGCACTAACCCCAATTATTACCGCCACTTGGGGTATTCGGAAGAGCCGGGTACGATCCAGCACCCGAACATCTGTTGTGATGACCGGGCACTGGGGTGGCCGCAGGCTGGAATTATTAGGCTGAGAAAGGGCCAGAAACCGTGGGCCTTCCCACCCTGGTAATGCTAGGCTGCTGCTATGTTGTAGCTAGCTGGTTATGAAAATGGGGGGGACCCCACGTCGTTTTTTTTTTTTAAAAAGTCATTAAAAAATGACGTGAGGTCCCCCCATTTTTTATAACCAGCCAGATACAACATAGCAGCTGCAGCATAGCATTACCAGGGTGGGAAAAGTCAAGGTTTTTGGCTCTTCCCGGCCCCATAATACCAGCCTGTGGCCGCCCCAGTGCCCGACCATCACTACAGATGGTCGTGTACTGGATCGTACCCGTCTCTTCCCGATATCCCTCGTGGCGATGGGTACCAGGGTAATAATGGTGGTTAGTTGCAGCCTTTTTACTGGCTAACATTAAGCCCCGCCTTAGTAATGGACGTCTTCAAACAGACAACTGCCATTACTAAAGTGGTAATAAAGTATTAAAAAAACAGACATAAGAAAATATTTTTATTGAAATAAAAACTCCACTGACACAATAGTTTTATTTAAACAAAAACCATAGATCATCGCAGTAGTCCAACAAATCTACAACTTAGTCCAATAGGTCCAGCGGAACCTGCAAAAAAAAATAAAGTTAGACTAAAGCACACTCCAGTGAAATGCTTCAGTGTGCTATCTGTTTTTTTTAACAGATAGCACACTGACCCATTCATTTCTATGGGGCCATGCACACTTCCTTTTTATTTTCGGGGTGCTTTTTGCAGTTTTTGTGTGCGCTTTTTGAACGTTTTTGGGCTCGTAGTTAGGACTCCCACTGACTCTGGGAACATTATGCGCATTTTATGCACCAAAGAATTGATCCAACGCTTCTTTTTTACGCAACACGTTTTTTAAAAACGCTTGCCTTCCCATTGATGTAAATGGGAAGCTTAATCAAGCATTTGACGCTTTTTTTGCGTGTTTTTTTACGCATTTTGTATGCGCTTTTTGGCAAATAATTAGGACTTCCATTGACTATGGGAACATGTGGCATGTTTTACGCGCAAAGGAATTGACTCAACACTTCTATATTTACACAACGTGTTTTTTAAAAACGCATGTGTAAAAAATTGTGTTGTATGTACTAACAGCGCGCTTTGCTAATTATGTAAATGAAAGCATAATCAAGCGTTTTTTTATGCGGTTTTTGGCACATTTAATGCGCCAAAAAAAACACATCAAATACATGCCGTGTGAACCTGTCAACTGAAAAGTCATTCACCACAGGGGCTTTCCTCTTGACTTTCATAGTTCTTAGCCATTTGGTGTGTCCTATAGCTTTTACCAGCTGCATTGTAAAAGCTCTCCCAAAATGGGAGCTGGACAATTCTTTAACAATTTCAAGACAACTTTTCCTAGCTTGTAGCCAAAAATAGGGAGGGGGTGAGTCTCCCTCCCACATTTACAGCAGCTGTGTCACGTTTGGTACGTGGACCCACTGGGCCATACCGTCTTGACGGTATGGCAGCTGGCACACAGGTCACAGTCTATAGTTCGTATAGGTGTATCTGCGGTAGCTCAGACAGTAGCAAGACAGGCTTGGCTGGCACTTAGGCAGCAAGCGGAAACCAGGTGAAGCAGGACAGGCGTAGTACTCAGCGCAGCACGACTCCAACTCAATATGGCACTTGACCAGAATAGCACGGGATACAGGTAGCAGGAATGGGAAACACTACACTAGACAGACTAGGGTAACGACAGCAAAGCTCAGGCAAGGCAGGAAGGGGCTGGACCCCTTTTATAGTCCAGGCGCTCATGGGCTAATTTTGTACTTTAATTGAGGTGTGCGCGCTGGCCCTTTAAGAGCGGGCACGAGCAAGCGCACGCACCCTTCGAGACCCGGCCGAGAGAAGCGGAATTGAGCGCCGGCGTCTCCTGAGGAGGAGATGGGGACCAGCGCTCACAGATCCATGTCTGTCGCCGTCAGGAGGTGAGTGAGCCTGACGGCCCGTGGCCATGGGCATAACAAGCTGTGAGTATGGGCATGACCTTGCTGTAATTCTGTAAAGTGGCCAATATAGGAAAACATGTCAAATTATTATTTAATTTTTAATACTTCCCACCATGTGGAAGAAAAAAAAAATACGTAAAAAAAACGTAAAAAATATAATGAAAATAAGTAACTTATAAAAAAGTTTTAAATTAGTAACACATTCCCTTTAACCTTCTTCTCTTTTTTTTCTCTCTCTCTTTTTTTCCTCTCGTCACCCACTTTTAGGGGTGGGTTTGGGGGTTAAAGGATATGTAACTAGAATTTTATATCTTATTGTTTCCTCTACAGATAATATAGTGCAGTGTACTTATGTAGTGCAGTGTATTGTATCTGTCATTCTTCAACTAACAGCTTATTAAGTCCTGGCCGACCAAGGACGTTGCTAGGCTTCCTGGTTGCCATAGCAACTATCGGCAACGGCTGTTTGGTGCGGGGGTACAGGGGGAGCCCCTCCTTCTGTCAACCCCTTAAATTTAAGGGGTTAAATGGCGGCGATCGGTGGTAACTGAGCTATATCTGTTTATTACAGCCGACACCCGCTGAAGAGGAAGCGAGCACAGCTCCTGTGCCCGCTTTATTTTCAGGACGTGCCTGGTACGTTGGATTGCACTAAGTTACTTGCAATACCGACGTACCAGACACGTCATTTTGCTGGAAGTGGTTAATTACACTTCTATTTTTGGAAGCATTCTTACTTTGCAGCATTTTTCCACAACTGCCTAAAAACTGCCTAAAAACTGCCTAAAAATAGTACTGTACTTTAATCCCTTCGCGCATCCTGGCGTGGCATTACGTCCAGTGCGGTTTTGATGTTTGGAGCGCGCTCACGCGCTGAACGTGCTCCATATGCTGGGGGTGTCAGCTGTATTTTACAGCGGATACCCAGGACTAACAGCTGGGAGCAGCCATCGCACTGTTCCTGGCTGTTTAACCCCTCAAATGCTGCAGTCAATCACAAAAGCAGCATATGAGGCATTGAAAGAGGGGGGCGGCCCTCTCCGACAGCTCATCGCCCCTCCCGCAGTGTGATCGGCGGGTGACGACAGTTGTTGTGGCAGCCCAGGGGCCTAATGATCGCTGGTTCAAGTCCCCTAGTGGGGCTAATAAAGTGTGTGGAAAAAAAGTTTTTAGTAGTGAAAAAAAAATATATATATATATATTAAAAGTTCCAAAAAATACCCTTTTCCCATTTCACCCCTAAAGTAATGTAAAAAATAAAAAAGTAAGCAAACTTGGTATCGCTGCATCCGCAAAAGTCTGAACTATTACAATATAGCGTTATTTAATGCGCACGGTGAACGCCGTAAATAATGTAAACCGCCAAAATCGTTGTTTTTTGGTCAATTTAACTCTCAAAAAAAATGTAATAAGAAGTTATCAAAAAGTTTTACGTACCAATAAAAGGTACCGATAAAAACTACAGTTCGTCTCGCAAAAAATAAGCTCTCACACCGCTCAATGGGTGATAAAATTAAATAGTTATGGCTCTCAGAATGTGGCGAGACAAAACATTTTTTTTTTAACAAAGAGTTTATTATCAATAAAAGTAGTAAAATATAAAAAAAACTATATACCATATTTTTCGGACTATAAAACGCAGCTGACTATAAGACGCACCCAGGTTTTAGACAACAGAAAATAGGAATTTAATTTACATTTTTTTTTACTTATTTTACAAAGAAAAAACTATTGGTTAAAAAAAAAAAAAATTTAACTAGTTAAACGGCCAGGAACTGTTCCTAGCCGTTGATGCAGCGTGTCAGAAGCTGGCACCTGCAGTGTATGGAGCGGGCTCAGCGCGTGAGCCCGCTCCATACATCATCCCCTCCCCGCATTATAATCTGCCGGCACATAACGGGTCGGGAAGGGGCTAAGTAAGGAGCGGTCAGGGCGCCCGGCAGTGCCAGGTCCCCTGACTGCCGACTATAAGACGTAGGAGCTTTTTAGCAAAATTTATTCTTGCTAAAAACTGCGTCTTATAGTCAGAAAAATATGGAAAAATTTGGAATAGCCGTAATCGTATTGAGCCACAGAATAAAGATAAGTTGTCGTTTTTAACCGCACGGTGGAAGCCGTAAAAACGAAACCCAAAAAACTATTGAGGAAACGCAGTTTTTTCTAAATTCAGCCCGCAAAGATTATATGGAACTATAAATGGTACCAAAAGAAACTACAACTTCTCCAGCAAAAAATAAGCCCTCGCACCACTCTATTGACGGAAAAATAAAAAAATTATGGCTCTTGGAATGCGGGGAATGAAAAACAAAAATTTTAAAATGGCTTTGTCCCAAAGTGGTTAATGATAATATTTAGCCTGAGTATAAAGGTACCCTCCCCTGTACTGACGAAGAGCAATAAACCTGAGACAGCGGTCTACAGATACTTTTCTTTTTCTTCCTTTTAGTGGAGATTCTGGGTTGGCTAATATCCCTTCATTTTTCAAGGCCCTTCTGTGGGTTGGACATTGATGTACAGAGAAGCTACCTCCAAAAGGTGGCACTGTAGAGATTGATTTCCTTAATCCCTCTCCGCCACAGCCATGTTTTTCAGATTTTAATTTTTTTCATCCCCACCTTCCAAAAGCCATAACTTTTCTATTTTTCCATCTGTTAAGCACTATGAGGGCCTGATTTTTGCGGGACGAGTTGTAGTTTTTCATGGCAGCATTTATTATACCATCTAATGTACTAGGAAACGGGCAAAAATTCTTTGTGGGGTGGAAAATAAAAAAAATACAGCGCTCCCTCCATTGTTCTTTGCTCTTCGTTTTTACGGCATTAACCATGCAATTAAAACGACATGTTAACTTTACTCTGCGGGACAAAACAGATTACGGCAAAACCAAATTTCCATTGGTTTTTTGATATATATTTTACTACTTTTACAAGGAAACACTGAGTAAAAAAAAAATTTTAGCACCAAATTCTGAGAGCCATAACCTTTTTTGATTTTTCCGCTGATTGAGCGGTATGAAGGCTTATTTTGCATGATGAGCTGTAGTTTTTAATGGTTACATTTTGGGGTACATGCAAGTTTTTGATTACTTTTTATTCAATTTTTTGTGGGCGAAGAGGTGACCAAAACACAGCGATTCTAGCATTTTAATTTTGTTGTTTTTTTTACAGCCTTCACCGTGCGTGTAAAAGAATGTTATATTGTAATAGTTCAGACTTTTATGTGGCAATACCAATTATGTATATATATATATATATATATATATATATATATACCAGTAGAAAAAACGGCAGCACTCTATTTCAACGTACAGATTCCAGTAATGAAGGGTGCCAGCTGATAGTCCCGATCCAAAGACCATACGCATATCCAAGAAGAAAATTCAGCAGCACTCCAATGATCAAGGTGAAAAAAAAGTGAAATTTATTGTGCCAACATGGCAATGCAACGTTTCCGTCCCACCTTGGGACCTTTCTCAAGCATAGTGATACATACATATTCAGTGGTTTATATAGTGTGTATCCAATCAGTATCGTCAATCTCATTAACCCCTTAGTGACTAAGCCTGTTTTGGCCTTCAGGACCAGCCCCATTTTTGCAAATCTGACATGTGTCACTTTATGTGGTAATAACTCCAGAATGCTTTTACCTATCCAAGCGATTCTGGGATTGTTTTCTCGTGACATGTTGTACTTTATGATACTGAAAAAATTTCGTCGTTAAATTCAATATTTATTTGTAAGAAACGCCAAGATTTAGAGAAAATTAGCAAAAATTAGCATTTTTCTAAATTTTAATGTATTTACTTGTAAAACAGATAGTAATACCACACAAAATACATACTAGTTTATATTTCCCATATGTCTACTTTATGTTTGCGTCGTTTTTTGAACATTCTCTTATTTTTCTAGGACGTTACAACGCTTAGAACTTTAGCAGCAATTTCTCATATTTTCAAGAAAATTTCAAAAGGCTATTTTTTCAGGGACCAGTTCAGTTCTGAAATGGCTTTGAGGGCCTTATATATTAGAAAGTCCCCAGAAGTCACCCCATTTTGAAAACTGCACCCATCAAAGTATTCAAAACAGCATTCACAAAGTATTTTAGCCCTTTAGGCGTTTCACAGGAACTAAAGCAAAGTAGAGGTGAAATTTACAAATTTCATTTTTTTTCTTCAAAAATTCATTTGTAACAAATTTTTTCTGTACCACAGAAGGTTTTACCCAAGAAATGCAACTCAATATTTATTGCCCAGATTCTGCAGTTTTTAGAAATATCCCACATGTGGCCCTAGTGCGGTCATGGACTGAAACACCGGCCTCAGAAGCAAAGGAGCACCTAGTGGATTTTGGGCCTCCTTTTTTTTAGAATATATTTTAGGTACCATGTCAGGTGTGAGGAGGTCTTGTGCTGCCAAAACAGTGGAAACCCCCCAAAAGTGACCCCATTTTGGAAACTATACCCCTCAAGGAATTTATCTATGGGTATAGTTAGCATTTTGAACCCACAGTTTTTTTGCTACATTTATTTGAATTAGTATGTGAAGGTGAAAATCTACTTCTTTTGTGAAAAAATGGGGAAATTTTAAATTTTTACAAGGAATAAAGTAGAAAAAACACCCCAACATATGTAAAGCAATTTCTTCCGATTATAGCAATACCCCATATGTGGTAATAAACTGCTGTTTGGACCCACAGCAGGCCTCAGAAGAGAAGGAGCACCTTTTGGATTTCTGATTTTGCTGGAATAGTTTTCAGTGCCGTGTCGCGTTTGCAATGCACTGGAGGGATGAAAACCGTGGAAACCCCCCAATAGTGACCCCATTTTGGAAGCTACACCCCTCAAGGAATTTTTCTAGTGGTAAAGTTAGCATTTTGACCCCACAGTTGTTTTGCTGAATTCATTGGAATTAGTCTGTAAAGGTAAAAATCTACTTTTTTTTCTGAAAAAAGGTAGCCATTTTTAATTTTTACAAGGAATAAAGGAGAAAAAGCGCCCCAACATTTGTAAAACAATTTCTCCTGATTACGTAAATACCCCATATGTAGTAATAAACTGCTGTTTGGACCCACACCGGGGCTTAGAAGGGAAGGAGAGCTATTTGGCTTTTGGAGCTCAAATTTAGCTGGAATAGTTTTTGGGTGTCATGTCGAATTTGCAAAGCCCCTGAGAGACCGAAACAGTGGAAGCCCCCCAAAAGTAACCCCATTTGGGAAACGACACCACTTAAGGAATCTATGTAGGGGTATAGTGAGCATTTAGGCCCCACACGTCTTTTGCAGAATTTATTAGAATTAGGGCGTGAAAATTAATATCAACATTATTTCCACTAAAATGTTGAATTTTTTCAATTTCACAAAGGATAAAGGAGAAAATGCACCCCAACGTTTGTAAAGCAATTTCTCCCGAGTACGGCTATACCCCACATGTGGTCATAAATGTTTTTTCATTCGAAAGTAATTAACCCTTACGAACTGATTCATGTTTTGCTTTTTCGTTTTTCCTCCCCGCTTTCCAAGAGCCACTACTTTTTTATTTTTCTTTCAATAGAGCGGTGTGGGGGCTTATTTTTTGCGGGACGAGCTGTAGTTTTTATTGGTACCATTTTTTGGTACGATGCCATATCGGTGGACGTAAACGGCTGTTTGGGCACGCTGTAGGGCTCAGAAGGGAGGGACGCCATTTGGCTTTTGGAGTGCATATTTTGCTTGGTAGTAGTTCTGGCGTTTTGCTGGTATTTCAGTTTATAATATGGGGCATATGTAGACTGGGCAGAGTACATCAGGGGCATAATAAGAGGGTATAATAATGGGGTAAATAAATAATAATCCACAGATATGTGGCCAGTGTCGCACTTATAAATGGCGCCCGATCTTATCCACTTTTGGAACACTCTGCACATTTTGCATCGCCATAATCTGGGAGCCGGAACTTTTTTTATTTTTTCACCACCAGAGCTGCGTGAGGGCTTATTTGTTGCGGGACAATCTGTAATTTTCATTGGTACCATTTTGGGGTACATGCAATTTTGTTGATCACTTTTTATTCAATTTTTTCGGCAAGCAAGGTGACCAAAAACCATCAATTCTGACAATGATTTTTATTTATTTTTGACGGCGTTTACCCTGGGCTATAAATGACCATTATTCTTTATTCTGCGGGTCGGTACGATTACAGTGATACCATTTGTATATAAGTTTTTTTATGTTTTGCAGCGTTTGCGCAATAAAATAACTTATTTAGAAAATAATTTATTTCCTGTGTCACCATATTCTGAGAGCCGTAACGTTTTTATTTTTCAGTCAAAAAAGCTGTGTAAGGGTTGTTTTTTGCGGGACGGGTTGTAGTTTGTATCGGTACTATTTTGGCGTACATGCGACTTTTTGATCACTTTTTATTGTATATTTTGTGAGGGGCGGTGACCAAAAAATAGTGATTCTGGCATAGTTTTTCGTTTATTTTTTTTGCGGCGTTCACCGTGCGGGAAAAATAATATTATAGTTTTATAGTTGGGGTCGTTACGAACGCGGTGATACCAAATGTGTGTCATTTTTTTTTACGTATTCATTTTTTTTCCTATAATAAAAGACTTATAATAGGAAAAAAGCAGTTCATGTTTATGTCACTTATAACTTTTATTTTTACACTTTTTTTAAAACATTTTTATTCTTTTTTTTACTTTTTTCACTTGTCCCACTAGGGGACACTTAGACTTGCAGCTCTGATCGCTGCTGGAATACATTACACTACACACGTAGTGTAATGCATTCCAACTGTCATTGTGACGTGACAGTCACACTGACAGGAAGCCTACGACGACCACCCTCGGGGTGGTCCTCATAGGCTTCTGTACATGGCAACCCGGAAGCCATTGTCTGGCGTCCGGTTGCCATGGGTACCATCGCCAGCCCCCGTGATTTCACATGGGGGCTGCCGATCGGCGCTAAAGACCTTAATTGTGGCGTTCAAAATCGAGCGCCGCAATGAAGGGGTTAACTGCCGATATCAGCGGCGACAGGCCGCTGATCGGCAACGGGGAGAGCAGGGCTGACACCCTGCACAGTTAACCGCCGCTGCGGTGTAGCGCCGCGCGGCGGTTAGCTGTCAAAGCACTGACGTAACTGTACGTCAAGGTGCGCAAATTTACTGCTCACCATGACGTACAGTTACGTCATGGTGCGTTAAGGGGTTAAAATAATGAGGTTGATATATATATCTCAAAACAACGTGATACAAACAATGAAAGAGTATCGAAGTGACATAAATCGATACATATAGTGAAAACAATAAGTTGATGTTAAAAGCAACATAAAACATACATTTTTCATGCAAGAAAATACATAATTCCATAAATCACAATATTCACCAGCTGGGTGAAAATCGGAGACTGCACGACCACTTAGCCAATCAGAAAGCAGGTATTGTTGTTAGACGTATGACACCTGTCATTCACAGCCCGTATCTGTCCGGCTCCAATGCGCATGCGTCGGATCAGTCCGGACCGGATATGACGTCTCGCTTTAGTAACTAGGATACCAATCGTTAGTAAACAGAGTCCTCTCAGCATTCAGTTATACGTGGTCGATCAGTATATCCCGGAGATTACATATCGCTCCGAGAGTTGAACATATCGATCGCCAAAAACAATTGTATTCAATATAGATAGGAAATATAAATCAAATAAGAAAATTGCTCATCCTGTCTTTACACAGCACCTAAAGGGTAAATATACTCAAATGTTATACCTGCATGGAAATAGGCAGTTTACCGCACATCATAATTAGAATGTCAAAAGCTTATTCATGGTAATATATAAGTAAATAAACCAGTAGAGTCCACACGAGGAAGACGGGATCCCGATCACATTCTGTGTACGGCGGTCTCCGTCATTCAGGTTCGTGGAAAGAAACGCACACAACATCGTGTACGCGGTCCCAACCATATCACCTATAACTCGTGTAGCGGACTCACGGTGTTTTGAAATAATAAAAATAAAAAAGAAAGGAGAGATGTGCCGTAAATACAACCCAGCCATGGAAAAAAAGAAGAAACTAATAAGATATCAAATATGCTGAGTAACAGACACATTGAGCAAGAGAACAATTCAACCATCTTTCCATCACAAATATAGCTTATATTGGTTTATCGTAATATCAATAAAGATGATCTGAAGTGGTCCTGCAGTCCCATGTTTATCTATAATAGAAGAATTTTTTGTTAAAAATATGTCAAAGGTTCATGTATCACACATTTTTTATTTACAGAGGAGGACAGAACCAGAAGTCAAAACACAACGGAAGGTAACAATCTCAGGGAGCAACTCTGGATACATTAAATTCAACGTTAAGACCATTAGGTCGCAAAGAATTCAATAGGAAAATCCATTTAAGTTCACATTTGTGTAGTGCCCTATGTCGATCACCACCCTTATAGGATAAAGGAATATGGTCAAGGATCATAAATTTAAGATCCTTTTCAGTATGACCATGATCAGTGAAATGTTTTGCAACAGGTAAGTCACATTTCTTTTTTCTTATTGAGTACCGATGGTTATTCAACCTCGTTTTAAAATCACATGTAGTTTCTCCTACATACAGTAAGTGGCAGGGGCACCAAAGTACATAAACAACCCAGTCTGTATCACAGGTTACATGATGTTTAATCTTAAATACCTTATGTGTCACAGGATGATCAAAAGTATTCCCCCTCTGCATAAGATTGCAATTAATGCATCTATGGCATGGGAAATTCCCTGGTCTTAAAGACTTTAACAACGCTTGTGTCCCTTTTAGCTGTTGTTCACCAACTCTGGTTTTGACAAGATTATCACGTAGATTCTTAGATCTACGATAGGACATTAAAGGCGGGTTGTTTAGTTCACAGATATGGTTATAGCTATTTTTGATGATAGGCCAATGTCTATTCAAAATGCTGGAGACACTGCCACTTAACGCATTTATATAAATGGTATCCGTTTACTTTTAATGTGTTTACACGGCTTAGTCAATGTTTCCTTCGGAATACTCTTAATATTCATTTTGTGAGTATATAATAAATGTTTAGGGTATCCCCTTTGTGCAAAATTAGAAATCATGAGGTCTAAGGACGTGTCTAAATCATTCGGATCATCCACAATCCGTTTTGCTCTCATCATCTGACTAAATGGCAAAGACCGTATCATGTTCTTAGGATGACAACTCTCAAATTGTAAAAGGGTATTACGATCTGTGTCTTTCGTATATAACCTAGTGGTCAGGACATTGTCCCTCAGTATTACATTGACATCCAAAAATTGTACCATCTCATTGGAATAGGTCATAGTAAACCGGATATTGTGATCAATCTGGAACTGATGAAAAGACTCCAAGTTCGTTACAGTATCAGTCCAGATGAGGAAGACATCGTCTATGTATCTCCACCACCCCAGTACATGAGTGAAGTGGTGGGACACATAGACGCATGTCTCCTCCATCATGTCCATGAAAATATTGGCGTAGGTAGGGGCCATGTTAGACCCCATAGCCGTCCCTTTTAATTGAATGTAAAATTTCTCATCGAACATGAAGTAGTTTTGACCAATAATTACTTCATGGAGGAGACATGCGTCTATGTGTCCCACCACTTCACTCATGTACTGGGGTGGTGGAGATACATAGACGATGTCTTCCTCATCTGGACTGATACTGTAACGAACTTGGAGTCTTTTCATCAGTTCCTTAATCAGATTGATCACAATATCCGGTTTACTATGACCTATTCCAATGAGATGGTACAATTTTTGGATGTCAATGTAATACTGAGGGACAATGTCTTGACCACTAGGTTATATACGAAAGACACAGATCGTAATACCCTTTTACAATTTGAGAGTTGTCATCCTAAGAACATGATAAGGTCTTTGCCATTTAGTCAGATGATGAGAGCAAAACGGATTCTGGATGATCCGAATGATTTAGACACGTCCTTAGACCTCATGATTTCTAATTTTGCACAAAGGGGATACCCTAAACATTTATTATATACTCACAAAATGAAGATTAAGAGTATTCCGAAGGAAACATTGACTAAGCCGTGTAAACACATTAAAAGTAAACGGATACCATTTATATAAATGCGTTAAGTGGCAGTGTCTCCAGCATTTTGAATAGACATTGGCCTATCATCAAAAATAGCTATAACCATATCTGTGAACTAAACAACCCGCCTTTAATGTCCTATCGTAGATCTAAGAATCTACGTGATAATCTTGTCAAAACCAGAGTTGGTGAACAACAGCTAAAAGGGACACAAGCGTTGTTAAAGTCTTTAAGACCAGGGAATTTCCCATGCCATAGATGCATTAATTGCAATCTTATGCAGAGGGGGAATACTTTTGATCATCCTGTGACACATAAGGTATTTAAGATTAAACATCATGTAACCTGTGATACAGACTGGGTTATTTATGTACTTTGGTGCCCCTGCCACTTACTGTATGTAGGAGAAACTACATGTGATTTTAAAACGAGGTTGAATAACCATCGGTACTCAATAAGAAAAAAGAAATGTGACTTACCTGTTGCAAAACATTTCACTGATCATGGTCATACTGAAAAGGATCTTAAATTTATGATTCTTGACCATATTCCTTTATCCTATAAGGGTGGTGATCGACAGAGGGCACTACACAAATGTGAACTTAAATGGATTTTCCTATTGAATTCTTTGCGACCTAATGGTCTTAACGTTGAATTTAATGTATCCAGAGTTGCTCCCTGAGATTGTTACCTTCCGTTGTGTTTTGACTTCTGGTTCTGTCCTCCTCTGTAAATAAAAAATGTGTGATACATGAACCGTTGACATATTTTTAACAGAAAATTCTTCTATTATAGATAAACATGGGACTGCAGGACCACTTCAGATCATCTTTATTGATATTACGATAAACCAATATAAGCTATATTTGTGATGGAAAGATGGTTGAATTGTTCTCTTGCTCAATGTGTCTGTTACTCAGCATATTTGATATCTTATTAGTTTCTTCTTTTTTTCCATGGCTGGGTTGTATTTACGGCACATCTCTCCTTTCTTTTTTATTTTTATTTCAAAACACAGTGAGTCCGCTACACGAGTTATAGGCGATATGGTTGGGACCGCGTACACGATGTTTTGTGCGTTTCTTTCCACGAACTTGAATGACGGAGACCGCCGTACACAGAATGTGATCGGGATCCCGTCTTCCTCGTGTGGACTCTACTGGTTTATTTACTTATATATTACCATGAATAAGCTTTTGACATTCTAATTATGATGTGCGGTAAACTGCCTATTTCCATGCAGGTATAACATTTGAGTACATTTACCCTTTAGGTGCTGTGTAAAGACAGGATGAGCAATTTTCTTATTTGATTTATATTTCCTATCTATATTGTATACAATCGTTTTTGGCGATCGATATGTTCAACTCTCGGAGCGATATGTCATCTCCGGGATATACTGATCGACCACGTATAACTGAATGCTGAGAGGACTCTGTTTACTAACGATCGGTATCCTAGTTACTAAAGCGAGACGTCATATCCGGTCCGGACTGATCCGACGCATGCGCATTGGAGCCGGACAGATACGGGCTGTGAATGACAGGTGTCATACGTCTAACAACAATACCTGCTTTCTGATTGGCTAAGTGGTCGTGCAGTCTCCGATTTTCACCCAGCTGGTGAATATTGTGATTTATGGAATTATGTATTTTCTTGCATGAAAAATGTATGTTTTATGTTGCTTTTAACATCAACTTATTGTTTTCACTATATGTATCGATTTATGTCACTTCGATACTCTTTCATTGTTTGTATCACGTTGTTTTGAGATGTATATATCAACCTCATTATTTTAATGAGATTGACGATACTGATTGGATACACACTATATAAACCACTGAATATGTATGTATCACTATGCTTGAGAAAGGTCCCAAGGTGGGACGAAAACGTTGCATTGCCATGTTGGCACAATAAATTTCACTTTTTTTTCACCTTGATCATTGGAGTGCTGCTGAATTTTCTTCTTGGATATATATATATATATATATATATATATATATATATATACACTACCGTTAAAGTTTGGGGTCACCCAGACAATTTTGTGTTTTCCATGAAAACTCACACTTATATTTATCAAATGAGTTGCAAAATGACTAGAAAATATAGTCAAGACATTGACAAGGTTAGAAATAATGATTTTTATTTGAAATAATAATTTTCTCCTTCAAACTTTGCTTTCGTCAAAAAAATGCTCCATTTGCAGCAATTACAGCATTGCAAACCTTTGGCATTCTAGTTCTTAATTTGCTGAGGTAATCGGGAGACATTTTACCCCATGCTTCCAGAAGCCCCTCCCACAAGTTGGATTTGCTTGATGGGCACTTCTTGCGTACCATACGGTCAAGCTGCTCCCACAACAGCTCTATGGGGTTGAGATCTGGTGACTGCGCTGGCCACTCCATTACAGATAGAATACCAGCTGCCTGCTTCCCTAGATAGATCTTGCATAATTTAGAGGTGTGCTTTGGGTCATTGTCCTGTTGTAGGATGAAATTGGCTCCAATCAAAAGCTGTCCACAGGGTATGGCATGGCGTTGCAAAATGGAGTGATAGCCTTCCTTATTCAAAATCCCTTTTACCTTGTACAAATCTCCCACCTTACCAGCACCAAAGCAACCCCAGACCATCACATTACCTCCACCATGCTTGACAGATGGCGTCAGGCACTCTTCCAGCATCTTTTCAGTTGTTCTGCGTCTCACAAATGTTCTTCTGTGTGATCCAAGCACCTCAAACTTCGATTCGTCTGTCCGTAACACTTTTTTCCAATCTTCCTCTGTCCAATGTCTGTGTGCTTTTGCCCATATTAATCTTTTCCTTTTATTAGCCAGTCTCAGATATGGCTTTTTCTTTGCCACTCTGCCCTGAAGGCCAGCATCCCGGAGTCGCCTCTTCACTGTAGACGTTGACAATGGCATTTTGCGGGTACTATTTAATGAAGCTGCCAGTTGAGGACCTGTGAGGCGTCCATTTCTCAAACTAGAGACTCTAATGTACTTGTCTTGTTGCTCAGTTGTGCAGCGGGGCCTCCCACTTCTCTTTCTACTCTGGTTAGAACCTGTTTGTGCTGTCCTCTGACGGGAGTAGTACACACCGTTGTAGGAAATCTTCAGTTTCTTGGCAATTTCTCGCATGGAATAGCCTTCATTTCTAAGAACAAGAATAGACTGTCAAGTTTCACATGAAAGCTCTCTTTTTCTAGCCATTTTAGAGAGTTTAATCAAACCCACAAATGTAATGCTCCAGATTCTCAACTAGCTCAAAGGAAGATCAGTTTTATAGCTCCTCTAAACAGCAAAACTGTTTACAGCGGTGCTAAACATAATTGCACAAGGGTTTTCAAGTGTTTTCTAATCATCCATTAGCCTTCAAACACAGTTAGCAAAGATAATGTACCATTAGAACACTGGAGTGATGTTTGCTGGAAATGGGCCTCTATACACCTATTTAGATATTGCATTAAAAACCAGACGTTTGCAGCTAGAATAGTCATTTAGCACATTAACAATGTATAGAGTGTACTTCTGATTAATTTAATGTTATCTTCATTGAAAAAAAACTGTGCTTTTCTTTCAAAAATAAGGAAACTTCTAAGTGACCGTAAACTTTTGAACGGTAGTGTGTGTATGTGTGTGTATATATATATATATATATATATATATATATATATATACTAGTCCTTCTCAATGAATTAGAATGTCATCAATAAGTTAATTCAGCTCATATATTATATAGATTCATTATACACAGAGTAATTTATTTCCAGCAATTTTTCTTTTGATATTGATGATTATGGCTAACAGTTAATGAAAACCCAAAATTGTGTCTCTTAGAAAGTTAGAATATTGGGTAAAAGTTCAAGATTGCAGACTAATGTTATCACACTCTAATCAGCTAATCAACACAATACACCTGAAAAGGTTTCCTAAGCCTTTAAATGGTCTAACAGTCTGGTTCAGTAGGCTGCAAAATCGTGGGGAAGACTAATGACTTGACAGTTGTCCAGAAGACAGTCATTGACATCCTTCATAAGGAGGCTAAGCCAAAAAAGGACATTGCTAAAGAAGATGGCTGTTCACAGAGTGCTGTATCCAAGCATATTAATGGAAAGTTGAGAGGAAGGAAAAAGTGTGGTAGAAAAAGGTGCACAAGTAACAGGGATAACGGTAGCCTTGAAAAGATTGTCAAGAAAAGGCTATTCAACAATCTGGGGGAAATTCACAAGGAGTGGACTGCTGCTGGAGTCAGTTCTTCAAGAGCCACCACACACAGACGTATCCAGGTCATGGGCTAAAACTGTCGCATTCCTTGAGACATCTTCAGAAGCATCTTAGCTGGGCTAAGGAGAAATAGGACTGGTCTGTTGCTCAGTGGTCCAAAGTCCTGTTTTCAGATGAAAGTAAATCTTGCATTTCATTTTGATATCAAGGTCCTAGAGCAGACATGGGCAAACTACGGCCCGCGGGCCACATACGGCCCGTTAGGCTTTTTAATCCGGCCCGCCGAACTTGTCCAAGATATATCCGTCCTCAGCAGCTGCTAGTTCGCGCAGGAGGACGGATATATCCGTCCTGTGATCGCGCGGGTACTGACAGTTTACCCACGCGATCAGCGGCAGGAGCACGGCTGTTATACACAGCCTGGCTCCTGCTGCAACTGCCGGAATCGAAGCACGCGCCGATTCCGGCAGTTTAACCCATTAAATGCCGCTGTCAACAGTGACAGCGGCATTTAATGTGTTTGACAGAGGGGGGAACTCCCTCTGTCTCCCGATCGGCGCCCCCGCAAACAAATCGCGGGTCGCCGTCGGGTTTCCATGACAGCCGGGGGTCTAACAAAGACCCCCAGGTCTGTCTTCAGCATCTGCCTGTTAGGCGATGCCAGAGGCATGACCTAACAGGTTGCCTGTCAGTTTTACACTGACAGGCAATAATGCTTTGGTATACGAAGTATACCAAAGCATTATATATGCGATCGGCATATCGCATAGTGAAGTCCCCTGGTGGGACTAAAAAAAAAAAAGTAAAACCGTTAAATAAAGTTTGTGAAAAAAAAAATAAAAAAAATTACAGTCAAAGTCAAATAAAACTACTTTTTTGCCCCAAAAAGTGGTTTTATTTAATAAAACGGTCAAAACAAATCACACATACACATATATGGTATCCCCGCGATCGTAACAACTTGACCAATAAAATGAACACATTAATTAAACCGCCGGATGAACGGCGTCCAAAGAAAACGCAAAAAACAACGGCAAAATTCTCTCTTTTCTCCCATTCCCCCCATAAAAAATAAAATAAAAGTTCATCTATAAGTCCTATGTACCCCAAAATAGTACTAATGAAAACTACACATTGTCCCGCAAAAATCAATCCCACGTACGGCCACATCGACGGAAAAATAAAAAAATTACGCCTCTTGGAACGCGGCGATGCAAAAACAAGTAATTTTTTTCTAAAAAGGTTTTTATTGTGCAAACGTAGAAAAAACATATAAAACCTTTACACATTTGGTATCCCTGTAATCGTGCCGACCCATAGAATAAAGTTAACATGTTATTTACGCTGCATAGTAAACGGCGTAAATTTATAACGTGAAAATTAATGCTGGAATAGCTGCTTATTTTCAATTCTCTCCTAAAATAAAGTTAATAAAAGTTAATCAATATGTTATAAGCATCTAAAAATGGTACAATTACAAAATACAACTCGTCCCGCAAAAAACAAGCCCTTATACGGCTATGTCGACGGAATAAAAAAAGAGTTACGACTCTTGGAATGCGACCGTGGAAAAACAAAAAATAATCCTTGGTCATTAACGTGCAAAATGGCCCGGTCATTAAGGGGTTAATGTGGCGCGTATTTCTCTTTATTTCACTTTAATTTTCACTTCGTTTCACGTCACCATTAAGCCCTTCGGTTTTCAAAGAGTACAATATCAGCCGTCACTTTGCCACGAAGCATGCAAACTATGCTAGCAAGCAGTCAACACAAGAACGGGCGGCTACTGCTCAGAGGTTGGCAGCTAATTTACAGAGTCAACAGAACTTTTTTCTTGATAAATCACAGTGCGTATGTTATTTTAATCTATTTACATTTCCTTCTCCCAGTATCTGCGAAATAGTATGTAAATGCCATATCTTGCATATTCCTTGAGACAAATTTATTAACTGATAAGGGCTATTTTTCACATTTGAAAGACAGTTAATAAATTGGGTTGTAGTGTTCTTACTGTGCTATGAGGTTTGCACACACTACATTTAATGCTTTAGTATATCCGGCCCAAACACTCCCTCCAAATGCTCCTGGCCCGGCCCCTCTGTCAAATTTTAGAACCCATTGTGGCCCGCGAGTCAAAAAGTTTGCCCACCCCTGTCCTAGAGTCTGGAGGAAGAGTGGAGAGGCACTCAATCCAAGTTGCTTGCGGTCCAGTGTGAAGTTTCCAAAGTCAGTGATGGTTTGGGGAGCCATGTCATCTGCTGGTGTTGGTCCACTGTGTTATATCAAGTCCAGAGTTAAAGCAGCCGTCTACCAGGAAATTTTAGAGCACTTCATGCTTCCTTCTGCTGATAAGCTTTATGGAGGTGCTGATTTCATTTTCCAGCAGGACTTGGCACCTGTCCACACTGCCAAAAGTACCAATACCTGGTTTAATAACCACAATATCACTGTGCTTAATTGGCCAGCAAACTCACCTGACTCATAAGACAGATAGTTATACCACACAAAATAGTTGCTGTTTACCATTTCCCATATGTCTACTTTAGATTGCCACTGTTTTTTGAACATCCTTTTATTTTTCTAGGATGTAACAAGACTTTCAAGAAAATTTCCAAAGGCTATTTTTACAGGGACCAGTTCAGTTGTGAAGTGGCTTGGAGGGGCCCATACAATACAAACCCTCATAAATCACCCCATTTTAAAAACTGCACTGCTCAAAGTATTCAAAACAGCATTTAGAAGGTTTTGTAACCCTTTAGGCGTTCCACAAGAATTAACCCCTTCCCGCTCCTTGACGTACTATTACGTCATGGCAGCTGTATCGTTCGCGCTCCATGACGTAATAGTACGTCACGGGAGTAACGGCCGTTTCGGCCGTCCTCCCGACACATACAGGAGCTGTGACGCTGCTGTCTTGTTCAGCAGCTGTCACAGCTCCTACAGCGGGGACCGATCGCTGTGTCCCCGCTGATTAACCCCTTAAAAGCCGCGTTCTATAGAGATCGCGGCTTTTTAGGGGTTAAGCTGCCATCGCCGGCCTGCTACGCGATAGCGGCCGGCGATGGTGACTATGGCAACCGGACACCAAACAATGGCGTCCGGCTATGCCATAGACGGAAGCCTAGTGGGTCCTGACAACGTCAGGACCCACTATGCTTGCTGTCAGTGAGTAGCTGACAGTTCTAATACACTGCACTACGCATGTAGTGCAGTGTATTAGAATAGCGATCAGGGCCTCCTGCCCTTATGTCCCCTAGTGGGACAAAGTAATAAAGTAAAAAAAAAGTTAAAAAAAGATGTGTAAAAATAAGAAAATAAAAGATTTAAAAGTAATAAAAGTAAAAATCCCCCTTTTTCCCTTATCAGTCCTTTATTATTAATAAAAATATATAAACAAACAAATAAACTATACATAATTGGTATCGCCGCGTCCGTAACGGCCTGAACTACAAAAGTATTTCGTTATTTATCCCGCACGGTGAACGCCGTAAAATAAAATAATAATAAACCGTACCACAATCACAATTCTTTGGTCACTTCACCTCCCAAAAAATGGAATAAAAAGAGATCAAAAAGTCGCATGTACCGAAAAATGGTACTGATCGAAACTACAGTTCGTTACGCAAAAAATAAGTCCTCGCACGGCTTTATTGATTGAAAAATAAAAAAGTTCTGGCTCTTAGAATAAGGTAACACAAAAAGTAAATGATTGTTTACAAAACGTATTTTATTGTGCAAACGCCATAAGACATAAAAAAAACCTATAAACATCTGGTATCGCCGTAATCGTATCGCCCCGCAGAATAAAGTGAATATGTCATTTATAGCGCACGGTGCACGCAGTAAAAAAAAAAGAATAAAAAAACAATAGTAGAATTGCTGTTTATTAGTCACCACGCCACCTAAAAATAGAATAAAAACTGATCAAAAAGCCGCATGCACCCCAAGAAAACTACAATGGATTCCTCAAGGGGTCTAGTTTCCAAAATGGGGTCACTTTTGGGGGGTTCCCAATGTTTTGGCACCACAAGACCTCTTCAAATCGGACATGGTGCCTAATAAAAAAGAGGCTTCAAAATCCACTAGGTGCTCCTTTGCTTCGGAGGCCGCTCCTTCAGTCCATTACCGCACTAGGGCCACATGTGGGATATTTCTCTACACTGCAGAATCTGGGCAATACGTATTAAGTTGCGTTTCTCTGGTAAATCCTTTTGTGTTATAAAAAAAATGGTATAAAGAGGATTTTCTGACAAAAATTTTTTTTTAATTTCACCTCTACTTTGCTCTAAATTTCTGTGAAACACCTAAAGGGTTCATAAACTTTCTAAATGCTGTTGTGAATACTTTGAGGGGTCTAGTTTCTAAAATGGGGTATTTGATAGGGGTTTCTAATATATGGGCCCCTCAAAGCAACTTCAGAACTGAACTGGAACCTAAAAAAATAAATAAATGACGCAATACTTGGCTTCTTACATTATACTGATAATGAGCCGTGCCCACCCCGAGATGACCCCAGTTTTGACCGTTTGTATAAACGGAGACCCCTATTAGACCGTTCCAGTGCCCGGTTTTCCCAAGCATACACCCCCGAGAAGTGTATTTCTATTGATGAGTCCCTGGTACATTTTAAAGGGAGGGTTCATTTCTGCGAATACCTGCCGGGTAAGAGGGCAAGGTATGGCGTGAAGATGTATAAGCTGTGAGAGTGCATCAGGGCATACCTACAGATTTAGGATATATGAAGGAAAGGCCACCCCCAAACCAGACTGCATCCTGGACTACAATAGGTACATGGGAGGGGTGGACTTGTAAGATCAAGCCCTGAAGCCCTACAGCGCCATGCGGTGTGTTATAAGAAGCTGGCCGGGCACATCATACAGATGGCATTGTACAATGCGTACGTGCTACATCGATGTACAGGGCAGACGGGAACTTTCCTGGAATTTCAAGAGGTGATTATCAAGAACCTAATCTTTAGGGACCAAGAAGGGGGGGCACCCAGTACTTCTGGAAGCGAGGCCACACGCATCGTACCAGGGCAACACTTTCCAGGAGAAGTTCCCCAAACTGGCAAGAAGGGAAAAAGTCAAAAGAGGTGCAAAGTCTACTATAAGAGGGCGATAAGGGATGACACAATATATAAATGTGACACGTGTCCCGAAAAACCAGAGCTCTGTATGAAAGTGTTTTAAAATTTATCATACATCCCTTGGTTTATAATTTACCCTGATGCCCTCCGCACAGCTTATCCCCCCTCGTCTTTCCCCTCTGAGCCCTGCTGTGTGTCCAGGCAGCTGATAACAGCCACATGTAGGGTATTGCCATACCCGGGAGAACCCACATTACAGTTTATGGGGTGTAGGTCTCCGGTCAAAATGCTCACTACACCTCTAGATGAATGCCTTAAGGGTGTAGTTTTTAAAACGGGGTCACTTCTTGCGGGTTTCAACTGTACTGGTACCTCAGGGGCTTCTGCATACATGACTTCGCACTAGAAAATCCCCAGTAGGCCAAATGGTGGTCCTTTCCTTCTGAGCCCTCCCATGGGCCCAAACGGCAGTTTATCACAACAAATGGGGTATTGCGGCACTCAGAACAAATTGCGCAACAGAATGGGGTATTTTGTTTCTTGTGAAAATAAGAAATTTTCAGCCAAAACTACATATTATTTGAAAAAAATAATTTTGTTTTCATTCCCAGCCCAATTCAAATAAGTTCTGTTGAAACAACTATGGGGTCAAAATGGTCACAACACCCATAAATGAATTCCTTGAGGGGTGTAGTTTCCAAAATGGGGTCATTTGTGGTGGGTTTCTATTGCTTTGATACCTCTGGGGCTCTGCAAATGTGACATGGCACCCGAAAACCAATCCAGCAAAATCTGTACTCCAAAGAACACACAGCGCTCCTTTCCTTCTGAGCCCTCCCATGGGCCCAAACGGCAGTTTATCACCACAAATGGGGTATTGTCGCACTCAGGACAAATTGGGCAACAAAATGAAGTATTTTATTTCTTGTGAAAATAAGAATTTTTGAGCTAAAATGACATATTATTGGAAAAAATATATATTTTTTTAATTCCCAGCCCAATTCAAATAAGTTCTGTGAAGAAACTATGGAGTCTAAATGGTCAAATTACCCATAAATGAATTCCTTGAGGGGTGTAGTTTCCAAAATGGGGTCACTTTTGGTGGGTTTCCATTGCTTTGATACCTCTGAGGCTCTGCAAATGCGACATGGCACCCGAAAACCAATCCAACAAAATCTGGACTCCAACAAACATATAGCGCTCCTTTCCTTCTGAGCCCTCCCATGGGCCCAAACGGCAGTTTATCACCACAAATGGGGTATTGCCACACTAAGGACAAATTGGGCAACAAAATGGGGTATTTTGTTTCCTGTGAAACTAAGAAATTTTGATCACAAATGACATTTTATTGGAAAAAATGTCATTTTTTTCATTTCAGAGCCCAATTCAAATACGTGCTGTGAAAAAACTGTGCGGTCAAAATGGTAACAACAACTCTAAATGAATTCCTTGAGGGGTGTAGTTTCCAAAATGGGGTCACTATTGGGGGATTCCTACTGTTTTGGCACCTCAACACCTCTTCAAACCTGGCATGCTGCCTAAAATATATTCTAATAAAAAAGAGGACTCAAAATGCACTAGGTGCTTCTTTGCTTCTAGGGCTTGTGTTTTAGTCCACGAGCGCAGTAGGGCCACATGTGGGACATTTCTAAAAACTGCAGAATCTGGACAATACATATTTAGTAGTGTTTTTCTGGTAAAACCTTCTGTGTTACAGAAAAAAAAATGAATAAAATTGAAATTCAGCAAGAAAAATGAAATTTGCAAATTTCACCTCCACTTTGCTTTAATTCCTGTGAAATGCCTGAAGGGTTAAAAAACTTTCTAACTGCTGTTTTGAATACTTTGAGGGGACTAGTTTTTAAAATGGGGTGTTTTATCTGGGTTTCTAATACATAGGCCCCACAAAGCCACTTCAGAACTCAAGAGGTACCTTAAAAAAAAGGCTTTTTAAATTTTCTTAAAAATATGAGAAATTGCTGTTTATGTTCTAAGCCTTGTAACGCCCAAGAAAAATAAAAGAATGTTCAAAAAACGATGCCAATCTAAAGTAGACATATGGGAAATGTGAACTAGTAACTATTTTGGGTGGTATAACCGTCTGTTTTACAAGCAGATGCATTTAAATTCTGAAAAATGCAATTTTTTCAAAATTTTCTCTACATTTTGCAATTTTTCACCAATAAACACTGAATATATCGACCAAATTTTACCACGAACATGAAGCCCAATGTGTCACGAGAAAACAATCTCAGAATCGCTTGGATAGGTTTAAGCTTTCCGACGTTATTACCACATAAAGTGAAATATGTCAGATTTGAAAAATGGGCTCTGAGCCTTAAGGCCAAAACTAGGCTGCGTCCTTAAGGGGTTAAAGCAATGTAGAGGCAAAATTTACAAATTTCAAATTTTTTTTGCAGAAATTAATTTATAATCCATTTTTTTTTCTGTAAGACAGAAGGTTTGACCAGAGACACGCAACACAATATTTATTGCCCAGATTCTGCAGTTTTTAGAAATATCCCACATGTGGTCGTAGTGTGCTAATGGATGAAGCACAGGCCTCAGAAGCAAATGGAATACCTAGTGGATTTTGGGGCCTTCTTTTTCTTAGATTATATTTTAGGCACCATGTCAGGTTTAAAGAAGTACCAAATCAAAGGAAATACCCCACAGTTGACCCCATTTTGGAAACTATTCCCTTCAGGAAATTGTGTAGTTAGCAATTTGACCCCACACATGTTTCATAGATTTTATTAGAATTTTGACATGAAAATGAAAAATTCTATTTTTTCCAATAACGCAGAATTTCCACAAGGACTAAAGGAGAAAAAGCACCCCAACAAGTGTAAAGCAATTTCTCCTGAGTACAACAGTACCCTATTTGTGGTCATAAACAGCTGTTTGGACACATGGCAGGGCTCAGAAGGGAAGGGCCACCATTTCACTTTTGGAGCTCAAATTTAGCTGGAATAGTTTGCAGAGGCCATGTCGCATTTGCAAAGCCCCTGAGGGGACAAACAGTGGCAACCGCCACAAATGACCCAATTTTGGAAACTACACCCCTCAAGGAAATTATTTAGGGATATAGTGAGCATTTAAATAAATTATTAAATTAATAATCCATAGATGTGTGATATACTTTGAAGTTGCTCTGGTGGGCTTGCTAAACAAGTGGTCTGTATATCAAGTGGAGTTACAAAAACCGGATTGACTTACTGTGTTGTGTGTGACAAAGTGGGGGGCCATTGTATGTGATATATGAATTGATTGCTTGCTTGCTAAAAAGTTTGCAAAAGTGACACAATTTAAAACCATTTTTTCTTTGCAGCTTACTTCCTGCTAAGCAGCTGACTAGAGGGAGGGGTTAGCTGGTCCCAGGTGGTATAAATTAGCCCTCAGGGCTCTAGAGAGCCTGCTCTAGTGGGGCTTGCTAAACAAGTGGTTTGTATATCAAGTGGAGTTACAAAAACCGGAGTTAAAGCCCCAGTAAGTACTCTTCTATTCGTTTTGCATTAACAACTGTTCGCTGTTTTTTTGTAACTGGGATAATGGCCAGCAAGATTGGAAGTTTTCTTCAGTGCACAGTTTGCCATATGTATGCACGACTGGAGCCTGAGTTCCAGGGTGAATACCTCTGTGGCAGATGTGAGCATGTTGGTCACCTGGAAGCTCGCATTAGAGATCTGGAGGAGCAAAATGCAACACTGAGGGCGATTGACAATCTTGAGCGAAGCATGCTGCTCACGGAGCATGCAGTTAGTGGGTTTGAACTGGAGGGTGAAGACATGGGTGAGCAGGATAAGGCAAGTAGCTGGGTTAATGTAGTTAGGGGCAGTAGAAAGGGGTCCAAGAAAAGGAAGGCCAATCCTGTTTCTGACATTCCAAGCAAAATTGCCAAGTTGGGTGATGATGCGAGGGTTTCAGTCTCAGAAATGGCAGCCCTAGTGGATACTGATCTCCCTAACAGCCGGGAGAACAGACCAGCTAGTAGTCGGCGGGATGGTAATGCAGGTAAGCCAAGACAATTGATAGTCGTAGGGGATTCTATAATCAGGAAGACGGATAGAATAATTTGGACCACCTCAACCGAATGGTTTGCTGTCTCCCTGGTGCCAGGGTTCGGCATGTGGTGGAACGGGTGGACAAATTGCTGGGAGGGGCTGGTGATGATCCAGCTGTTGTGGTCCATGTCGGTACCAACGACAGAATAAATGGTAGCAAAAGAAAGAGAGGATCCAGCGATGAGTAGTATATGTGGGGAAACACAGTTTCCACTTTATTGAAATATAAGCAAAAAGCTATAATGAACACCATGAGAATGACAAGGTGGTAGGGATGGCAAGTAAATGAAAGCCTACGCGTTCCAAGCACTGGCTGTGCTCTTATTCATGGCTAGGTGGAGGAGCCTTAAGAATAATTTTAAAGAACTAGGCTACAAGCTGAAGGGAAGGACCTCCAAGGTTGTATTCTCAGGAATACAGCCTGTGCCATGCGCATCACAGGAAAGACAGCGGGAGCTCAGGGAGTTAAATGCATGGCTTAAGTCTTTGTGTAGAGGAGAAGGATTTGGGTTCCTAGAGCACTGGGCTGACTTTTCATTGGGGTACAAACTGTATTCTGCAGATGATTTGCACCTAAATGGATGGGGGTCCGCTGTGCTGGGGGAGAGAATTCTACCTGGGGTGGTGGAGTATTTAAACTAGGCCTGAGGCGGGAGGTCAATGTAGAAAAAAAAGGGGTAGTCAGGTTAGAGAGGGGTCAGACTATATTGGTGGGGGGAGAAACAGAATGTGGGGAGAGGACTAGACAACAGGATAAGGAGATCCTTTTGTTACAAAACAGCAGTGTAAATAAAAATGCCCAAATAACATTTCTGATAATAAAAGTACAAAACTGAAAGGCAAGTTAAAGTGTATGTTCACAAATTCCAGAAGTCTAGCAAGCAAAATGGGGGAGCTGGAGGCCTTGGTACTGGAAGAAAATATAGATATAGTTGGTGATGCTGAAACATGGCTGGAGTCTTCACATGACTGGGCTGTAAATCTACAGGGTTTTACACTGTTTCGGAAAGACAGGACAAATAGGAAAGGCGGGGGTGTATGTCTGCATGTGAGAAGTGATATGAAGGCGAGTGTGAAAGAGACAATAGTGGGTGAATACTGTGAGGAGGTTGAAACCTTGTGGGTGGAACTAGAAAGGGAGGTAAACACTGAAAAAATTACTTTTGGTGTAATCTATAGACCCCCCAATATAACTGAGGAGATGGAAGGTAAGCTATATAAACAGATGGAGTGGGCTGCACAGGTGGGTACTGTAGTGATAATGGGAGATTTTAATTTCCGGGATATTAATTGGCGCCATGGTTCGGCTTCAACTGCAAAGGGGAGACATTTCCTCAACCTGTTGCAGGAAAATTTTATGGGCCAGTTTGTGGAAGACCCGACTAGAGGTGAAGCTCTGTTGGATCTGGTCATTTCTAATAATGCAGATCTTGTTGGGAATGTCAATGTTCGTGAAAACCTTGGTAACAGTGATCACAATATAGTTACATTTTACCTATACTGTAAAAAACAAACGCAGGCTGGGAGGGCAAAAACACTTAATTTTAAGAAAGACAATTTCCCCAGGATGAGGGCTGCAATTCAGGATATAGACTGGCAAGAACTAATGTCAAATAATGGGACAAATGATAAATGGGAGATTTTCAAATCTACTTTGGGTAATTATAGTGCAAAATTTATTCCTATAGGTAACAAGTATAAACGACTAAAATTAAATCCCACATGGCTTACACCTTCTGTGAAAGGGGCAATACATGACAAAAAAAGGGCATTTAAAAAATACAAATCTGAGGGTACATCTGCAGCCTTTGTAAAATATAAAGAGCTTAATAAAATCTGTAAAAAGGTAATAAAATTTGAAAAAATACAAAATCAAAGGCAGGTGGCCAAGGATAGTAAAATAAATTCCAAAAAATTCTTCAAGAATATAAATGCTAAAAAGCCAAGGTCTGAACATGTAGGACTCCTAGATAGTGGTAATGGGGAGTTGGTCACAGGGGATCAAGAGAAGGCAGAGTTACTAAATGGGTTCTTTAGCTCTGTATATACAACTGAAGAAAGAGCAGCTGATGTAGCCGGTGCCAGTCATGTTAATATATCAGTTGATATACTGAATTGGATGAATGTAGAGATGGTCCAAGCTAAATTAAATAAAATAAATGTGCACAAGGCCCCGGGACCAGATGGGTTACACCCTAGAATTAGAGCTTAGTTCAGTTATTTCTGTCCCCCTTTTCATAATATTCAGAGAATCTCTAGTGACTGGAATAGTGCTAAGGGACTGGCGCAGGGCAAATGTGGTGCCTATTTTCAAAAAGGGCTCTAGGTCTTCCCCGGGTAATTATAGACCAGTAAGCTTAACATCCATCGTAGGGAAAATGTTTGAGGGGCTATTGAGGGAATATATACAGGATTATGTGACAAAAAATAGTATTATAAGTGACAGCCAGCACGGTTTTACTAAGGACAGAAGTTGTCAAACTAACCTAATCTGTTTTTATGAAGAGGTGAGCAAAAGCCTAGACAGAGGGGCCGCTGTGGATATAGTGTTTTTGGACTTTGCAAAGGCATTTGACACTGTACCCCATAGACGCCTAATGGGTAAATTAAGGACTATAGGTTTAGAAAATATAGTTTGTAATTGGATTGAGAATTGGCTCAAGGACCGTATCCAGAGAGTTGTGGTCAATGATTCCTACTCTGAATGGTCCCCGGTAATAAGTGGTGTACCCCAGGGTTCAGTGCTGGGACCTCTATTATTCAACTTATTTATTAATGATATAGAGGATGGGATTAATAGCACTATTTCTATTTTTGCAGATGACACCAAGCTATGTAATATAGTTCAGTCTATGGAAGATGTTCGTGAATTGCAGGCAGATTTAAACAAACTAAGTGTTTGGGCATCCAGTTGGCAAATGAAGTTTAATGTAGATAAATGTAAAGTTATGCATCTGGGTACCAACAATCTGCATGCATCATATGTCCTAGGGTGAGCTACACTGGCGGATTCACTTGTTGAGAAGGATCTGGGTGTACCTGTAAAATCATAAACTAAATAACAGCATGCAGTGTCAATCAGCTGCTTCAAAGGTCAGCAGGATATTGTCGTGTATTAAAAGAGGCATGGACTCGCGGGACAGGGATGTAATATTGCCACTTTACAAAGCATTAGTGAGGCCTCATCTAGAATATGCAGTTCAGTTCTGGGCTCCAGTTCATAGAAAGGATGCCCTGGAGTTGGTCACAGCAGGGACAGTAGATGGCTTTAAAAAAGGGTTAGATAATTTCCTAGAACAAAAAAGTATTAGCTCCTATGTGTAGAAATGTTCCCCTTCCCTTTTCCCGTCCCTTGGTTGAACTTGATGAACATGTGTCGTTTTTCAGCCGTACTAACTATGTAACTCTTTTGTGCACAGGCCAGGTGTTTCTGGGGAAGGTTTCACAATGATAAGTTGTGTCTCATCGTCTCCCCCTTTTGTCACACACTTTGTGCCTTTTTTGGGTCCTTCCCTTTTTGCCAGTGAAGGGGATTTAGTTTGGAAAATGTTGCCCTGGTACAATACGTGGACCATTGCAGTGCTGGGCCCCTTCCCTGCCTGGTTCCCAAATACAAGAGCCTTGATGACCACCTCTTGAGACTGATGGAATGTCCCTGTCCATTCTGCACATTGGTATCACTAAAGAGTTATGCCATCTGTACCATGTGCATGGCTTCAGTACTTGATCAGAGAGATCAACCCCTCCCATGTACTTATTATAGCATAGGATGCAATCTGGCTTGGGGGTCATTGTAGTGCTACCAAGGACAGGGGTTCTGCCACTACCATGTATTGTGGTCAACATAAGCTCTTACACAGCTTGTACATTTTAATTCCAGACTTCGCCCTCTTGCTTGGAAGGTATTGGCAGAGTTTTAGTCTCCCCTTAAAATGTACAAGGGACTCGTATATTGCAATGCTATTTCTGGGGGTGTATGATTGTTGAAATGGGGTACAAAAATGATCAATGACTGGCCCGATTTTGAATAGGCGGTCATACGTGGGGTCATCACGGGGTGGGCACTGTGCATTATCATTATAATGCAAACATTTCAGAATTATTTCAAAACTTGTTTGGGGCATTGCCATGCGGTAAAATGGGGTGCTGTATAAAATGTCTGTACTCCAGTGTTTCCTAATATCTTTTTTACTAGGCCCATATGTTGCACAAGGCCCCAAAATTTCATTATCCCCCCTGCCTCTATGGGGGTCCACCTAGTAAATGATGACGTGGGGTCTTGGGTTAAAAATTGCTGGGTGTATAAATTTGTTTGGGCCACCATTACATTAACAAAATACGGGGGCGGAGCCTGACCGAGAACTGTGATGGACGCTTAAGCTTGTGGTGCCTTTACTAGGTGCGATCGGACCGCTTTTTTAGCACTCTTCAAAGCCATATAATGGTCAAGTCAACCAAGGAGAAGTTAAGTGATCCGCCAGACACCCCCAGACCGGGGAAAAATCCACAGGATCTCCCTTAATACTGGAAGAAATGGATCGCTCCCTCACCCGCGAGATCCTCTATGATGGAGGAGGCCGGATTTGCAGAAACGGCAGTTAGACCTCGATAGCGTGACTGACGGGGATCAGGCCGAGGCCGCACCTGCCCGGATCTCTAAAAGCTTTTTTCGTAAAGCGCTAATGCAAGCACTGCGCCCGGTTATGACCAAGTTAGTTGACATCAAGACGGAGGTTCAGCAGATTGGCCGTAGTGGAGGAGTTTGAGTTGACCTGTACTAGCTTAGTGGAACACTCCGTAGTGCTTGCATCTACTGCCTCTGTACAGATGGTGCATATCAACAGAGCCCTCGCCCTGATAGAGGATAAAGAAAATAGAAGTAGGAGATGAAATGTACGTATAAAATGTTTACCAGAGACATGGGTGGTGGAAGCACTACAGAAGGTAACCATGGAAATCTTTTCTGACCTATTTTGTCCTGATAGGGCTGCAGCAGTTACCATCAAACATGTTCACAGAGCCCTACGCCCAAGGCCCAAACCGAACGATCAACCCTGCGATATTATATGTGGCCTACTCTCGTATGTGGACGCAGCCACCATACTATCAGCAGCAAGAGAGAGGCGCTCGTTTCTTTACCAGGACGCAGAGCTCTCATTCTACCAAGATTTGGCTCCTACGACCCTAGCTAAGAGACGCCAACTGAAGCCGTTATTGGAGGCTCTTTCCTTTTGGCCTTGCGATCCTACACGAAGGCAGAAGGATGACAATCCATACTCCATCTGATCTAGATGGGATATGGCCGATACTGGGAATAGCGCCGGTAGACGTATACTCATGGATGCCAATGCAAGACATGGGTCCTCTACCACCTCTCCTGAAATTCGCACCTTGTACTGTTGTGCCTATGCCGAAGTCCCCAAAAACAAAGAAGTCTTCAGCCCGGGACCCCTCTCTACCCACCTAAAGATGGATCATGGAATTTTTGGTTTCTTGCTCATTCCCAGATACTGAAATCCCCCCTCATTATTATTTTGAAGAGAGGCAAGACTTCAGTCCTTACGTAGTCTGATTTGATGGCAGACATAGTAATTTCGCCATTCAATGTTAAAGGTTTTAATTCACCTGAAAAAAGACACCGTGTTATTTTGCTTTCTAGCAAAATTAAGGCCACTATCACCTTTCTCCAAGAAACACATTTCCAACAAAATTCCAAACCTCCCTAAAAATTACTTCTCACAACGGTTTCACAGCTGTCACTCGCATTTAGCTTCTAAAGGTGTTAGCACGGCGATACACAAATCCGTTCCTTTCAAGCTCACTCAACAGTATGCTGACTCAGAAGGTCTTGCACTTTTCCTGAAGGGTAATATAGTAATTTATACGTTAGTAAATATATATGTCCCTAATGTTAGCCAGGTTGCCTGTTTACTAAAGACACTGGAACACCTCCAGATGTTTGTGGAAGGCCCTATAATTCTAGGTGGCGACTTAAACATAACTGTAAACCCACTATTGGACTCTTCATCAAAGAGGTCTTGCATCTCACAAGTAGCTATACTCAGTACTTCAAGACCTTCATCTTGTAGACATCTGGAGAAATCATAACCCAGCTACTATTGATTTTTCCTACTTTTCGCCTGTACATAGATCATTTCAGAGATTGGATTATATACACTCCTACCCCGCACTGTATATCGCAAAATTGGGAATATCACAATATCCGATCATGCCCCTGTATATACTCGCCTTAATCTGACTTAATTACCAGTGAGGGAATGGATATGGCGTTTAAATGAATCTTTGCTGGACACCGAGACGCTTTGTACATTTCTGAGACAACATTTACAAGAGTTTTTTTAACTCTTAATACTATCGATAACAATAATTACCCAGTTGTTTGGGAGTCCCATAAGGCCTGCATGCACGTTTTTTTATTTCACTTGGTTTTAGGGTTAAGTAGAGCAAACAAAAATAATTTTACTCCCTGCTATCACTAGCGTGTGGAACGTGTGCATAAATACTCTAAAACAGTTATGGTCAAAAATGATCTTATTTCCCTAAGGAAACAACTACGAGCACTACTTAAAGGAACAGTGTCACCAAATTTTTTTTTTTATATCAGTTTTATGTTAGGGTTTTATTAAAAACGTTTATATTTACTTGTGTGTTTGTGTGTTACTTTTTTCTATTTTTACACTTTTTCTTCCCTATGGGGGCTGCCATTTTTTTTTCCATTTCTGTATGTGTCGATTAACGACACATACAGACATGGAATACGGCAGCTCCAGTCCCATAGGGACTGCGAACGGGGCCCGTTCCATCCACTATGGTGTACGCCGTGTGTGTGGAAACGGCGCATGCGCCGCTCCCACAAAGTCCGATTTGAAATGCGCGCCGTCCGGTGCCATTTTCCTGTAGAACGGAAGTCGCGGCCGGGCAGTAAGATTACTACTTCCGGTCGTGGCTTCCGGACTTGTGCACATGGAGCAGCGGCAGCAGACGGAGCGGACGGACCGGAGGGAGCGGCGGCGACTGGAGCAGGTAAGGGATTTCTATGTATGTTCGTGTTTCAGTGTGTTTTACTAGTGTATGTAAACTTTCTACACTGTGTGTTAGCTCAAAAAATGGCGACACACAGTGTAGGCGGTTAGACCGTTCAAACCCCTCGTTTCTCCCGGCACTAGCCAGGATAAAGGAGGGGGGGATTTTTTCCCAAATTTGCAGCATAAAGCAATGTGGTTGCTTTACCACATGCAATGCTGCAATTTTGGGAATTGCTCCATCTAGTGACCAGTGCTGGGAAATATTATAATTTGAGTCCAATTTATAATATTTCCTGACTCGTGAAAAAAATAAAAAAAATTAGAACAATGTTTAATCACCTACACACTTATTGTTTAACTACAAAAAAAAAAAAACATGTTTTGCTGGCAACACATTCCCTTTAATGCTAGGTCGGCAAAACACCACCTTTATTTTTAACATAATGTAATGACAGGGATAGGGAAACAGACAAGTGAGCCCTAATCTACCCGCCTCTCAGTCCCTGCCTACTTGCAACGACCCGCCCTAGGCGACGGGGTACAACGGGGCGACGGTCCCTACACTCAGTAAGTGCACGACAGACAACCAGACAAGGAAACACAGAACACAGGGAAACGGGGCAGTTGCCCACGGCAACACAGTGAGCAACAAGAGTAGTAAACGAGCCGAGTCAAACCAGGAGAGTACGAGGTGCCAAACGCAGAGCAGGAGAGTAGTGAACAAGCCGAGTCAAACCAGGAGTGTACGAGGTACCAAACGCAGAGCAGAAGAGTAGTCCGTAAGCCAGGGTCAATACGAAGCAGGGACAAGTAGTTCAAGAAGCTGCAGCAGGGCCAGGAAACCAACAGAGAAGAATCACAAGCAAGGAGGAACAGGAAAGGCAGGTATAAATAGACAAAGGGCGGGAGCTAGCTCCGTCTGGCCAGGCTGTGATAGGCTCTCCCACTCCTAAGCCTGCCATCCTGAGTGGTGGAAGATGGAGTCAGTCTCACAGACATAGAAGCAGGTGCAGACTGATTACCTATGGGTGTGGATACAGAAGTTGTGCCTGGCAGATCCTTAATAGTACCCCCCCCCTTTTATGAGGGGCCACTGGACCCTTTCTAGATGGACCTGGTTTATTGGGGAAACGAAGGTGGAACCTCCTGACCCAAGTTCTCTCCTCAGGCCCGTATCCTCTCCAATGGACCAGGTACTGGAGGGAGCCTTGGACCATCTTGCCCTCCACAATCTTGGCCACCTCGAATTCTACCCTTAGGGAGCTTAGCTCCTGGTGCCAAATCGATAGCGCAATCGTATTCTCTATGAGGAGGTAACACTTCGGAGGCCTCCTTAGAGAAAACATCAGTGAAGTCCTGAACAAACTCAGGTAGCGTGTTCACCTCCTCAGGGGGAGAAATAGAATTAACAGAAAAACATGACGTCAAGCATTCATTACCCCATTTGGTAAGATCCCCAGTATTCCAGTCAAACGTGGGATTATGCAACTGCAACCAGGGAAGGCCTAAAACCAAATCGGACGATAATCCCTGCATCAACAGTACAGAGCACTGCTCAAAAATGCATGGAGCCAACAAGGAGTTCAAAAACAGGGGTATGCTGTGTAAAATAACCATTAGCAAGAGGAGTGGAGTCGATACCCACTACCGGGACAGGTTTAGGCAAATCAATCAAAGGCATAGCTAGAGACATAGTAAATTCCACAGACATGATATTAGCAGACGACCCTGAATCCACGAAGGCACTGCCGGTAGCAGACCTACCACCAAAAGAGACCTGAAAGGGAAGCAAGATTTTATTACGTTTCATATTTACGGGAAATACCTGTGCGCCCAAGTGACCTCCCCGATGATCACTTAGGCGCGGAAGTTTTCCGGCTGCTTATTCTTACGCCTAGGACAGGTGTTCACTTGATGCTTGTCATCCCCACAATAGAAGCAGAGACCATTCTTCCTGCGGAACTCTCTACGTTGTTGGGGGGGTTCACGGAGGCCCCGAGTTGCATAGGTACCTCCGAGTCTTCCGTGGAAGAACGAAGCAACGGAACCTCGGGAGGCATCATAGGGGAGTCAGAGGAGAAAACACATAAACGTTCACGTTGTCGTTCCCTGAGACGTCGGTCAAGTCGTACCGCTAAAGCCATAACCTGGTCTAGGGAGTCAGAAGAGGGATAGCTAACTAGCAGGTCTTTCAGGGCGTTCGACAGACCCAACCTAAACTGGCACCTTAAGGCAGGGTCATTCCACCGAGAAGCTACGCACCACTTCCTAAAGTCAGAGCAATACTCCTCAACAGGTCTCTTACCCTGACGTAAGGTCACCAGCTGACTCTCGGCAAAGGCAGTCCTGTCAGTCTCGTCATAAATGAGTCCGAGAGCAGAAAAGAAAAGATCAACGGAGGAAAGTTCAGGGGTGTCAGGTGCCAAGGAGAAGGCCCATTCTTGGCGCCCTTCCTGGAGCCGGGACATAATTATACCCACCCGCTGGCTCTCAGAACCTGAGGAGTGGGGCTTTAAACGAAAATAGAGCCTACAACTCTCCCGAAAGGAGAGAAAAGTCTTCCGGTCCCCTGAGAACCGGTCAGGCAACTTGAGGTGGGGTTCAAGAGGTGAGTGGCACTACCATGGTAGCATCAGGCTGGTTGACCCTCTGAGCCAGGGCCTGGACTTGTAGGGAGAGACCCTGCATTTGCTGAACCAGGGTCTCAAGGGGGTCCATAGTAGTGTGAGGGACCAGGGTAGAGTAGGTATATTTGCTTGTGATTATGTAATGACAGGGATAGGGAAAAAGACAAGTGAGCCCTAATCTACCCGCCTCTCAGTCCCTGCCTACTTGCAATGACCCGCCCTAGGCGACGGGGTACAACGGGGCGACGGTCCCTACACTCGACGGAAAACCTCCGATGGAACCCCGGAATGGAAAGCGAACGGTGATGTGAACAGGCCCTTTGACACTAACTATAACTGTCAATTTATAATAAAACTGTCGCTGCGCTCCCCAAAATTTAGTGAACGAAATTCAGTTAAAAAAAACTGAAGGTACGTCACTAAGGCTACATTCACACGACAGTGTAAAAAAATGGACATTAGAAAATGATCAACTGTCAGTTTTTCATGGATATTTTGCATCAGTGTGTCTCCAAATTTTCATCCATTTTCAGTCTGTCTGTTTTAAATGGCAGTTTGCCAGCTGTTTTTCATGGCCGTTGAAAAAAACAGATGGATTTAATTTGTCAGGGTTGTTTTTGTCCCAACCCCCTAAAAACACCACTGTGCCAAAATAGATAGTGCCGTAATGTTCCTGTATATAGTGCTGTAATGTTCCTGTATATAGTGCCACAATGCCCACAGTAGATAGGGCCCACATATAAACTGCTAGATGGTGCCAGAGTGCCCACATAGTACCACAGTGCCCACATATAAAGTGCGATAGTGCCCACATAGTGCCACAATTGCCTTGTAGAGAGAACCACACCCCCTAGTATATAGCACCCCCCCCCATGTAGATAGCAAGAACCCCCTGTTGGTTAGCAACCCCTGTAGATATTGCCACTGTAGCTCCCTGTAGGAGGGGAATCCTCCAGCCGGGAACAACATTATTTTGAAAACTGCTGTGCGACGGCTGAAAAAAATTTCCGTCACACGGATGTTTTTCACTGTCGTGTGAATGCAGCCTAACTGGCTAACTATAACTCTGTAAATTTACACTAAAATGATATGGCTAGAGGGATTCCACTCCTAGACGCAGCCCCAGACGTCTCTGTCCATATATATATATATATATATCTATATATATATATAAATATAGTAACATAGGGTCTTCTCCAGGAGCCGAATCCCCAGTCAGAGCGTTGCCAACGCTCTGGGATGGGATTGCGCTCCTATAGGGTTCCCCTGTTGGCACTGTCCATCTATGGACAGAGACGTTAGGTGCCCCCTCTAGGAATGGAATCCCCAGCCAGAGAGGGGTCTGGCCACTGGGGATTCCGCTCCTACTGGGAGCTACAGTGGCGCTATCTACAGAGGGGGTGCTATCTATGGGGGAATTGCTGGCTACAGGGCGGTGCTATCTAAATTGGGAGGTGCTATCTACAGGGGAGTGTCAGAGGGAGCCCCTGACGTCACTGTCCATATATGGACAGTGACGTCAAGGGCTTTCCCAAGACAGGAGTCCCTGGCCAGAGATGTTGCGATTCTCTGGCCAGCGACTCCATTGTTGAAAGCCCTGACTTCACCATCCATATATTCCTCGGCCAGAATCACTTTTTACCTGCCGTTTACAAGGATTGATTCCTGAAGAATGGCCGTTAAAAACTCATCCATTGAGATCTATGGGAGCGGTCTGGCCGTGGAAATGGCCAATAATAGGACATATCCTAGTATTCACGGGCCGTTAAAAAAACAGCCGTGTGAATACAACCATAGAACTACATTGTTCTGAAAACTGCTGTGCGACTCTGCGCTCAGTGGCCACTGGGCGCACACAAGAAGATGGTGCAGTAAAAATAGGCCAAAAATTTATAACCTCTGCCACAGAATGAGAACAGATGTTAATCAGTGATGGCAGTCACTGATCAGCGCTCAGCGTTTACAGGACGCACACAGAGAATTGGTGCGGGTAGAAATATATATATATATTTTTTTAAAAACAGGCCCAAATAAACCTGCGTCAACAAATTGCCACTGAGGCTGACTCTAGACTGGCCGCAGGGCGCACACATGTAGATAGATAGTGAAGTAAAAAAAAGGCCAAAAAAATAATAACCTGCGCCAAAAATTGAGCACAGGTGCTGATCAGTGATGGCGGTCACTTATCAGTGCTCAGCGACTGTAGGATGCACACAGTGAATTGGTGAGAAGAAAAAGATGAAAAAAAACCTGTGTCCAAAAAAATGACCACAGATGCTGAACAGTGACCACTATCACAGTGGCTGCAGGGAGACGGTGCAGTAAGCAGAAAAAAAAAGTTCTGTGTCAATAATTTATGTCAGTCACTGATCCGTACTCAGCGGCTGTATAATGTAAAAAACCCGGGGGGGGGGGGGGATACAGGAACAGGGGCTGGGAAATTTAGGGACAGAACTAATGCTGCTAAATAAAAAATCAGCAGCCCAGATGATGAAAATGACCACAGCAGCAGGATGCGGACGACTCGGGATCGCAAGACCATAATGCCTCACAACCAGTAAGGGTATGTTCACACGCAGTGTCCAAAAACATCTGAAAATACGGAGCTGTTTTCAGGCGAAAACTGCTCCTGATTTTCAGACGTTTTTTTTAACAACTCGCGTTTGTCGCAGGGTTTTTTACGGCCGTTTTTGGAGCTGCTTTTCAATGGAGTCAATGAAAAACGGCTCAAAAAATGTCCCAAGAAGTGTCTTGCACTTCTTTTGACGAGCCGTCATTTTATGCGCCGTATTTTGACAGCGACACGTAAAATAAAGGCTCATGGGAACAGAACATCGGAATTCCCATTGAAAGCAATCGGCAGATGTTTGTAGGCGTATTAAGGGCGT
The DNA here is from genome assembly GCF_050947455.1 of Rhinoderma darwinii. Taxonomy (NCBI): domain Eukaryota; kingdom Metazoa; phylum Chordata; class Amphibia; order Anura; family Rhinodermatidae; genus Rhinoderma; species Rhinoderma darwinii. The sequence goes on from NC_134689.1 coordinate 63,755,737, forward strand.
TTTTTCAGGCGTAATTCGAGGCGTAAAACGCCCGAATTACGCCTGAACACACTGCGTGTGAACATACCCTAAGTATTGGCTCACAGACGATTACACAAGCACTGCTTACCATTCCTAACCAGAATGAGGCGGGCATAGCCGGTTCAGGGTGTTAGAAATACCCGCCACCGCTGTGATTGGTCAGTTAATCGTAGCGATCTGGGGGTGGCATCACAGCCATCTCCACATTAATACATGGTAGGGATTGGTGCTGTCCGAAACAGCACCAATCACCAGCATATCACTGTGCCCTGTGGCACAGTGATTCGCTAAAGCCACTAACAGCTATTCCTATATATGCTTATTAGCTGTATTCTGCGCCTATTCTCCTGTCCTCCTGTATATTACCTCTATACTCCTGTCCTCCTATATACTGCCTCTATACTCCTGTCCTCCTATATACTGCCTCTATACTCCTGTCCTCCTGTATACTGCCTCTATACTCTTGTCCTGTATACTGCCTCTATACTCCTGTCCTCCTGTATACTCCTGTCCTCTGCCTAGGATATTTTCAAGGCACCATTTTATGTTTGAAGAGGGCTTGAGGTGCCAAAACGTTAGATAAGCCCCAGAAAAGACCACATTTTGGTAACTACACCCCTTAAGGATCGTATCTAGTGGTGTAGTGAGCATTTTGACCCGACAGGTGTTTTATAGAATTTATTGGAATAGGGTCATGAAAGTGATTTTTTTTCCCCCCAATAATAACCACAAGACTGTATGTTCATAACGGCTTCTCCCTCCTCAGGGACGTCGACAAACACTGGTGCAGTGCTCTCCTGTGACCTGTAGAGTGTCTAAAGTTTTCCAATCAACTCAGTAATACCCTGGACTTTAAAAAGGGCTCTCCCTTCCTCTCCTTGCCTGAGCATTGTTAGTCTTCCTGTGTTCATCTATGCAAATGGTCCCTTACTTGTATCCTGTTTCTGCTTCCCGTATTCTGTTGCTGTGTTTCGTTCCTGTTCCTAAGCCTATTGTTGGAGTCGTGTGTGCCTCATTTGTCATGTCTCGTGTAATCTGCCACTTCTGGTATTATCTGCCACGTCTGGTGCCGTCTGCTACTCTGAGCATCTGCCTGTGCATACTCCCAGGTTGTCACGAAGGGTCTGTGGACCCACTGGGCCGTACCGCCTTGGCAGTAAGGCATCTGGCCAACAGGGAGCAGGTGAGAGTCTATAGTTCTATAGGTACCTGTGGAGGCTCAGACAGCAGCAGGGCAGGCTCGGCTGGGACTAGGTAGCAGGCGGACGTCAGGTGAGGTGAAGCAGCTCAGACGTGGATTCAGCGCAGCACGACTTTGGCACATATCAGTGCTAGACCAGGAATTTATGGATTGCTAGGAACAGGAACTGGAAACAGGTATAGGGACAGGGACTGGAGCAGGGACTGGAACAGGAAACACACTACGAGGCCATCACGTAAATAAACTATGGAACACAACAACGCTCAGGCATAGAACTAGGGGGCTGGACCCCTCTTATAGTCCAGGGTACTCACGGGTCAAAGTTCAACCACGAGGTGTTTCAACCCTCGTGGTTCAACCCGTCAGGATCCGGCTGAGGTGAGTGGACGCGAGCGCTGGCGTCTCCTGAGGAGGAGGCTGGGGCCAGCGCTTGCCGACTTGTGGCTGCGGCTGTCAGGGGGAGGTTGGAGCTGACAGCCCGCAGCCACGGACATTACACAGGTATTCTTGTCCGAGAGAATGTTATTGACTATTGTTCGGCCAGCGCTTCTCCGGTACGGCGGAACGGTCTAGTGGGTCCACATACCCCACAACCATGACAGTACGCTCAGGCCATGGTTCTCGCTGGTCAGCCCAAGACCACTATAGCATTCCAATTGATACAAGCGGACATTAGAGACCTTCGGTCACGGCAGGATCCGCTCATGCAGGCAGTGAACTCCATCGCACATCGATTGGTTGCTCCTGCTGCAATCGCCACGTTACTTCCTCCTGCTGCTCCTTTTGTCAGTGCTGATCCCAGAATCTTCCTGCCACCACCTCCTCGCTATGACGGGGATGCGAAAACCTCCAGAGGATTTATTAATCAATGCCAGATCCACTTCAGGCAACACGCAAGGTTGTTTCCCTCTGATGAGACCACTTTTATCATCTCCCTCCTTACTGGCAAGGCCCTGGCATGGTCTAATCTTATGTGGGAACGTGAGGGACCTGAAATCCCCAACTTGCAATTGTTCCTACAGACTTTCCGCATTGTTTTCGAGGAACATGGACGGTCATCTTCCGCAGCTGCATCCCTTCTTACCCTCCATCACGGTGAGACCACGTTTGGAGAATATGCAATCCAGTTCCGCACCCTGGCAGCAGAACTGGCCTGGAGCAATGAGGCCTTTTTTTGCGACTTTCTGGGGTTAGCAACCCGGATTGACATGAGAATCCAGGAACAGGTCCAGGAGGCTCGCTGAGACAGAAAGTACCTTAGACTGGCACCCAAGTTTCAGCAACCCCTGCTGCCTACTGTTGTTCTATATTAGGAACCCATGCAAGTGGACTGACTTAAATTGCCCGTCCAGGAAAAACATCGAAGACGCATTTCTTGACTTTGTATTGCAGGCTTTGAGGCCATTTTTTTCATCAATGTCCACAAATGCCGGGAAACTGCAGCACCTAGGGTTGGATTGAGAGACAACCCTAGGTGGAACTAGGCTGACTGCCAAATCCTCTCCCAAACTGTCCATTCCTGTGACCATTGTTTCTTGTGAAAAAAGGCATCATGGCTCTGCCTACCTGGATTCCAGATCTACAGCAAACTTCATTCAACATGATCTAGTAGATAGTCTCCAATTGCCCAAGCTTCTCCTAGAGATACCCCTGGCTGTTGCATCGATGAATGGACAAAATCTGCCCGAAAGCTATATTGTTCAGGACTAAACTACTGAGCCTTCAAGTCGGAATTCTCCATGCGGAACAAATTGTCTTCTTTGTCCTTCCAAAAGCTGTTAATCATATTTTGCTGGGCCTGCCTTGGCTTTAGGTACATGCGCTGGTTCTCGACTGGAACACTGGAGACAGGTTCATCCTTCTCTGACTCTCACTCTCTAGACTACCTTCACATTATGCTGGATTCACGGACGTCTTTAGCAAAAAGAAAGCTGAGGTTCTTCCCCCTCACCGATCCTACGATTGCCCAATAGAACTGCTTCCAGACGCATCACCTCCTCAGTTCCAAACTGGCCAGGTACCCTGTCGTCCGTAAAACTCTGGACCTACGGATGTAGCCATCTTTATCTTGACTGTGATAACTCACTGCAGCGTGATATCACAACACAAAAGCTATTGAAAAGTCATTGAAAAAGTCAAGATAAAGGATCTTGCCACTGTGTATTTAATGTGTTAAAAGTCAATACTGGTGGCCCACGCTGCCTAAAGATATTATGGACTTTGTTTCCTCCTGCACTGTCTGTGCCTCTAATAAAGCTGCTCAGTCCAGACATGCTGGTCTGCTCCAGCCCCTACTAGTGCCCGATGCTCCCTGGCAACATATTGCAATGGACTTTATTACTTGACCTTCCTCCTTCGGCTCGATGCACTACTGTCTGGGTGGTGGTGGACCGTTGTTCTAAGATGGCAAATTTCATCCCACTAACTGGCCTCCCCTCTTTTCCTCGTCTTCATATAACATATCTTCCGTATGCATGGCTTGCTTCTCTACATGGTGTACGATCGGAGGTTTCAATTCACTTCAAAATTCTGGATGCCTATCATCCTCTGTCTAACAGCCAAGTCGAGAGAATTAACCAAATATTGGAGAGTTACCTTTGTCACTTCATTTCTGTTTAGCATGACAACTGGGTGCAGGTTCTTCCTTGGGCCAAGTTCTCCTACGGGTCCCTCTTTTAGTTCCTACTACATCTCAGGTACCCGCAGCTAACTCTGCGTTTGGGGACTTTCTTCACATCTGGCAGCAAGCCAGGTCACCTATCCTACAGGCGGTCCACCGTATTAAGAAGAATGCTGATGAGAAGAGAACATCCTCAGTTTCCCCCTGGAACCAAAGTCTCGTTATCTTCTAAAAACATTCGCTTAAAGATTCCCTCTTACAAATTTGCTCCCAGGTTCCTCTTACCTTTTGAAGTCTTGCAATGAATAAACCCTGTGTCCTATGTGCTTTGGCTGCCTCCTGCCCTCGGAATCGCCAACTCATTTTATGTGTGCTTTCTGAAACCCGTGGTTCTGAACCGCTACAAAAAGTCTCCTTGTTCTGTAGTTGCTCTCAGCGGTTCTTCTAATATCTTTGAGGTGAAAGAGATTCTGGACTACAAGAGGGTAGCAGGAAAGACATTCTATCTGGTGGACTGGAAAGGGTTTGGTCCTGAGGAGAGGTCCTGGGAGCCGGAGGAGAACATCAATGCCCCAGCTCTCATCCAAAATTTCCCCTAACCTAGGAAGGCGGGGTACTGCTATGAGTTCCACTTACCGGCAGACACACCCGTATTACTGTATCTCCATGTCGGCGTCTCCCTCCTCAGAGCTGTCGACACACACGGTTGCAGTGCTGTCCTGTGTCCTGTAGGGTGCACATGCGCTCACTCCCAGCCTTAAAAGGCCAACGTGCGCACCTGTCTAAAGTTTTCCAATCAACTCCGTAACACCCTGCACTTTAATAAGGGCTCTGCTCTTCCTCTCCTTGCCTGAGCGTTGTTAGTCTTCCTGTGTTCGTCTATGCAAATGGTTCCTTAGTTGTATCCTTCTCCCAGTATTCCCGGTTCCTGCTTCCTGTATCCTGTTGCTGTGTTTTATTCCTGTTCCTAAGCCTATTGTTGGTGTCGTGTGTGCCTCATCTGCTACGTCTGATATCATCTGACAAGTCTGGTGCCATCTTCCACGTCCTGTGTCATCTGCCACACCAAGCATCACCCGTGTCTTCTATTCCATGTCTGCTATTCCGAGCATCTGCCTGTGCATCCTCCCAGATACTCTTGTCCGAGAGACTGTCATTGACTATTGTTTGGCCAGCTGCTTCTCTGCTATGGCGGAGCAGTCTAGTGGGTTCACATACTCCACAGCCGTGACAATATGTAGTTTTAGCTCAAAATTTTTCATTTCCACAAGACATTTAGGAGAAAAAAGTATCCCAACAATTGTTAGGCAATTTTTTCTGAGCATGGCAAAACACCCATATGTGGTCATAAACTGATGTTTGGATGCACGGCAGGGCTCACAAGGGAAGGAGCGCCTTCTAGCTTTTGGAGCGCAGATTTTGCTGGAATGGTTTTCTGATTTTGCTGGAATGGTTTTCTGTTGCATTTGCAAAGCCCCTGAGGTACCAGTGGAATGCTAAAAAGTGACTCCATTTAGAAAACTCCAACCTCAAGGAATACATTTGGGATGTAGTGAGCATTTTGACCCCACAGGTGTTTCAGCGAATTTATTAGAATTAGGCCCCATGCACACGACCGTAAAAAAGCTTGGTAATTGCGGACCGTAATACGATACGCAATTACGGACCCACCCGGTTCTATTGGCTGTGAACACCTTTCCGTATCGCTACGGATAGGTGTCCGTGCCGGGAATTATGGAGCATGTTCTACTTTTCGTATTTTACCGGCCGTGCTGCCATACTTTGTATGGGAGCACCGCACGAAAATGTGGCCCTTGACTTCGGGCACGGCCATGTACATGAGGCCTTAGACTGTGAAAATGAAAGACATAATTATAAAAATATATATTTTTTTACAATAAAATATGGTTTTAGCTAAAAAAAAATCCATTTTGACAAGGACTTTCTTTCTTTCTTATGGTAATACTCCATATGTGAAAACCTACAATAGTATCGCAAAAAAACAGAAGGATAGCACGCCTGAGTAATAGTACAAATATGACTTTAATAGAAAAATTTACAACAGTACATAAAATCACCAATAAAAATTCGGAGAGCAAGAAATAGGACACAAAAAAATAGGTGCCTATACAATCCAGTAAAAAATAGGTGTGTGCCTGAACCACATAATTTGAGGGCAATGGATAATACCAGTTATAACATAGCCATACCCAAGTAAGGCATATATAGAAAATGGGACAAGCACTATTGCATACCAACGACTAACAGATAATGTCTAAATGGGTATAAAAATTAGGGAAATGAAAAGTATGCAAGACTTGTGAGTGACTAAAGAATCAAAACATACCTGTAGTCATGATGGATGCAATGAAATACAAAATAAAACTGGACAGGATAGGAACACCACAGGAGATGCCTCGACGCGCGTTTCGCGCCTCAAAACTATTGTAGGTTTTCACATATGGAGCATTACTATACTCAAAAGAAAGTCCTTGTGAAAATAAAAAAAATTGAGCTAAAACAACATTTTTATTCATATATGTAGTTGAAGGGCCACTTCATGTTTTGCTTTGAGGAGCTTGTTTAGGTTGTGAATACTCCATATGTGGTCATAATCTTCTGTTTGGGCACCATTTGGCCTTTGGAGCCCAGATTTTGCTGGACTGATTTTCTGGGCACCATTTCGCTTTTGCAGATCCCCTGAGATGCCAGTACAGTGGAAACCCCTGAGAAGTGACTCCATTTGGGAAACTACAGCCCCTGAGGAATTCATTTAGGGGTCGGACAATTTTTCCTTTTCACAAGGGGTAATAGAATAAAAGAACTCCTCACAATTTGTTAGTCAATTTCTCCCGAGTACATCAATACCCCTTATGTCATCATAGCCTTCTGTTTTGGCACACAGCAGGACTCAGAAGTGAAGAAGCACCCTTTGGAATTTTGAGCGCAGATTTTGCTAAATAGATTTTTTGGGGCCATGTCGCCTCTGTTGTACAAGTACAGTAGAGATTCCCCAGATGTGACCCTATTTTGGACACCACACCTCTCAAGGAATTAAATTAGGGATGCAGTTACCATTTTGAAACCACAGGTGTTTTATAGATTTGATACGATTGTATTAGAATTGGGCCGTGAAAATGTAGATCTAAATTTTTTTCCGATAATATGTCGTTTTACAGAAAATTTAGCAGGAGAAAAGGCAACCCCAAATGTGTTATGGAATTTCTCCCGAGTCAGGCAATACCCCATATGTGGTTGTAAACTGCTATTTGGACACACGGAAGGGCTTTAAAGGGAAGGAGCGCAAATTGGTATTTGGAGTGCAAATTTTACAATATTAGTTTTCGTGCATGCAATGTGCACTGAGGTACCAGTATAGTATATTCCCCCGAAAAGTGACCCCATTTTGGAAACTACACACTTCAAGGAATTAATCTAGAGATGTAGTGAGCATTTTGACCCCGCAGGTGTTTTGCAGAAATTAGTGCACAATAGATGTTGAAGATTGAAAATGTTGTGTCAAAATAAAAGTTAAAAAGACAAAAATCGTCTTTTATTATTGTAAAAAGCTGAAAAAATAGTTAAAAAAAACTATACATAATTGGTATCGCCGCATCTGTAGCGACCCATACTATAAATACTATCATGTAATTTAGCCCGCACAATGAAAGCCGTTAGAAATGAAAATGCCATAATTTTTGTTTTTAGGTCACATCTACTCGCAAAGAAATAGAATAAATAGTGACCAAAAAGTCACTTTTACCCCAAAATGGTATGACAAGGCCCTACACAGCTTAGTCGACACAAAAAATAAAAAAGTTATAAACAAATGGTTAAAAATAAAAAAAATAAAAGGGATTTTAATTTGCAAAAGTTGTAATACTATACATAAAAATAAAATCTACATCAATTTGGTATCGTAATCGTTAACATGTAGTTTATGGTGCACAGTGAATGCCGAAAATAAAAAGCAATTTCAGAATTGCTGTTTTTCTCTTTCCAAAAAAAGAAACTATAAGTTATCAAAAAGTTGCATGTGTCCCAAAATGGTACCAATAAAATCTACAACTTGTTCTGCTAAAACAAGGCTCCGCACCGCTCCATCGACACAAAAATGAAGCGTGGAGGAAAAAGCATCCTGATGTGCAGGCCAGAGGGAAACATTCCTCTCTGTAGTAAAATATATAAAGCTATATAAATTTAGTATCACCATAAACGACTGACCCGCCGAATTAACAAGTCATTTATACTCCACGGTGAGCACTGTGTCATCTTGTCTTTCAAAAAATAGAAAAAAAGCGATCAAAGTCTCATGTCCCCTGAAAATGGTACCAATAAAAACTACAGTTCATCCTTCAAAGAAATAGCCCTCATACGGAAACCTGGGTGGAAAAACAAAAAAAGTTAGGGGATGAAAAAACATCCTGATGTGCAGGCCAGAGGGCAACATTCCGTCAGTTTCAAGAAGTGGTTATCAAGGCCCTAATATTTGAGAACCAGGAAGGGGAGGCCCATAGAATATCTGCTGGAACCAAGTACGCCCGTATTATACCAGGGCAACACTTTCCCAGCATACTTTCCCAAACTATAAGAGAAAAGGTCCCAAAAAGGTGCAGATTGTGTTCCAAAAGGGAGGATAAGAAAGTATACCATCTGGTCTGTGCACAACGGAATACTCCAAAGCGTACCATACATTTATGGATAATTAAATTATTTACCCCATTATTATGTATTCAGCCCAACTTACATATGCCCCTACATTATAAACTGAAATACCAGTAAAACCTCTAACAGAACTACTACCGAGCAAAATCCACGCTCCAAAAGCCAAATGGCGCTACAGTGTGTCCAAAGATCAGTTTACATCTACGTATATGGCATTGCCATAGGAGTACTTGCTTAACATTTTTTGGCATTTGACTCTCCAGTGGCATAAGCTGGGCACAACACATTGCGCACCAAAATGGCATATTAGTGGAAAAGTTAAAAATTTTTACTTTGCATCATCCGCTTCGTATTCATTACTGAAAAACACCTGTGCGGTCAATACGCTCACTACACCCTTTGATAAAGGTCTTTATGCCTGTATGGGGTGTAGTTTTCAAAATGGGGTCACTTCTCAGGGATTTATTATTTGACCTCAGATCCTCTGCAATTGTGAACCAATACTGTATAAATGGCAAAATTAGGCCTCAAATGCACAGTGCTTTTTCGCTACTGAGCCCTGTCATATGTCTAGGCAAAATATTAAGACCATATGTAAAAATGTTTATAAAACCAGGAAACATTGTATAATAATTAGAGAGCTGTCTCTTCACAGTGGCACAGGCTGGGCACAACATATTATGCACTAAAATAACATGTCTATTGAAAAATTGCCATTTTCACTCTGCAACATCCACTGTGCACTAATTTACACCTGTGAGGTCAACATGCTCACTATATCCCTAGATGAATGCCTTGAGTGATGTAGTTTCTAAAATGGGGTCACTTTTTTGTTTTGTACATCAGGAGTTTTTCAAATGCGACATGGCCGTCCTCCATCCATTCCAGCAAAATCTACTCTCCAAAAGCAAAATGGCGCTCATTTGTTCTGAGCCCACCCATGTGTCCACAGTTTATGATCACATTTGAGGTATTACCGTACTCAGAAGACATTGCTTTACAAATGCTGGGGGTTTTTTCTCCTTTATTCTTTGTGAAAATGGATTTTTTTTTAGCTTTAACTACATGTTATTGTTAAAATAAAAAATCTACGCGGTGAAAATTGTCACTATACCCCTTGATGATTTTGTCAAAAGGTGTCCTTTCCCAAATGGAGTCACTTCTCAGGGGTTTCCACTGTACTGGTACCTTGGGGACTCTGCAAATGTGACATGGTTCCGAGAAATCATTCCAGCAAAATCTGCGCTCCAACGGCCAAATGGTGCTCCTTTCCTTCTAAGGCCTTATTCACACGGCAGTGAAAACGGCTACACGGCCGTTTTCAGAACAATGATGTTCTATGGGTGTATTCACACGGCCCATGAATAATGGGCGTCACAAATAGGACATGTCCTATTTTTGGCCGTTTTGACGGCCTGATGGCCCCCATAGAAGTCAATGGATCCGTTTTTAATGACTGTCAATACATGTAACAACTGTTAAAAATGGATCTGTGACATGGGGATTGGCAAGGGAACTACTAGTTCCCTTGCTAGCTATCGGCGGCTCGATGACACTCACCGATGCAGTGCTGACCTTTTCACGTGTGGTCTCTCGTCTTCCCGGGTTCTGCGAAGGCGACATGATGATGTCATCGCGCCGCCTTCGCAGATCCAGTGAAGATGGGAGACCTTACCTGAAGGAAACATCGCTGCATCGGTGAGTATGTAGGGGCTTTCATGTTGGGCTGTGTGGCATCATAAACATCGGAGCTGTGTGGCATCATATACAGGGGGCCTGTGTGGCATATACAGGGAGGTTGTGTAGCATATACAGTGAGGTGTGTGGCATAATCTACAGGGAGGTGTGTGGCATCATATACATCAGGGCTGTGTGTCATCTACAGGGAGTTGTGTGGCATCACATACAGGGAGGTGTGTGGCATCACATACAGGGAGGTGTGTGGCATCATATACAGGATGTGTGTGGCATCATATACAGGATGTGTGTGGCATCATATACAGGGAGGTGTGTGGCATATACATGTTTTTTTTAACGGCCATGAAAAACTGATTTACTGTAAAATGGATGTCAAATGGCCATTAAAAACGGATAGACGGACTGGAAATGGATGAAAATTTAGAGACACACTGATGCAAAATGGCCATGAAAAACTGAAAGTTGAATAGTTTTTATTGGAATTTTTTTTTCACTGTCGTGTGAATATAGAGGCAGTATACAGGAAGACAGGAGTATAGAGGCAGTATACAGGAGGACAGAAGAATAGGGGCAGAATATAGCTAATAAGCTGAATAGAGGCTGAATAGACAGAAACCAGTCCTGCAAAATCTTCATTCCAAATAGCACTCCATACATTCTGAGCCCTGCCATGCGCCGAAACAGCAGTTTATGACCTCATATGGGCATTTCCGTACTAGGGAGAAATTGCTAGAAAAAATTTTGGGGGGCTTTTTCTCCTTTTATTCCTTATGAAAATGAATTTTTTTTAAACGACATCTTATTAGGAAAAAATATATTTTCCATTTTTACAGCCTTATTCTCTAGTACAATGTATGGAACACCTGTGTTGTCAGAATGCTCACTGCACCTCTTAAGAAGTTCCTGGGGGGGTGTAGTTTCCGAAATCGGGTATTTTTAAGGGTGTTTTTTATGTGTTGGTACCTCAAGACCTCTGCAAAAATATATAGTGGTGCCTAGAAATATCCTAATAAAAAGGCCCCAAAATCCACAAAATGCTCCTTCATTTTTGAGGCCTGTGTTTCAGTAAACTATACCGAAGAAACAGAACATATAGCTATTTGTATATAAGAATATAGCAGATTTAACAAGTAAGACAGACCGTGCTAAAAAACATGAATGGACAAGACTAGTTAAAATATATGGTATATTGGAGCGAGACCCAAAGGCTGGATGATATGTACAAATTAGAGGGCTGTTATAAGTTCACACAAAATATATATACGATAGACCCCAAATGGGTCTAAGTTTTAATAAGTTCCAATCCCACATAGATAACCCTAGAAGTAGAGGGGGAGAAGAAAACGTGCCAGTGCCAAAAAGTATGCTTTAGTGAACAGCCTTATTACATCAGATGGAAAGAAAAGACTCGCTCGACCAGAAATACCCCTGCAAATATATAGTGGTGCCTAGAAATATCCTAATAAAAAGGCCCCAGAATACACAAAATGCTCCTTAATTTCTGAGGCCTGTGTTTCAGTAAGCCCTCATGCATACTAACGTAAAAACCCCCGTAATTACGAGCCGTAATTATGGGCCCATAGAGTTCTATTGGTCACAGGTACGAGTCACGGTGCCCGTGACGTTGAAAAATATGGAACATGTCCTATTTCAGGCCGTAATAACGGCACGGGCAGCCCCATAGAAGTCTATGGGGCTCCCGTATATACGGGTGGCTACGTGTGTGCACCCGTAATTACGGGAGCGTTGCTAGGTGACGTCAGGGGATTTCCCTATCTGCAGGCCACAGCCTTCATTTATTATAAGAGTGGATGAAGAGAAAGTGTTACAAAAATGGCACTGACAAAAGTGGAGAGCCTCATTTCCTTTGTCGAAGACTACCCAGTGATATGGGACAAACGCCTGGAGGAGTATAAAGATACTGTGGCAAAGGATTAAGCGTGGAACGAGGTGGTGAAGTCCCTCCATCCTGAGGCATGGGAGTCGGTGACGGTGTGAGAGCGTCGCACACTAAGTATGTTGCTACCCCCTCCCCCCAAATGTTATTGCAATCGCCCTTTGTTTTAATTCAAATGTATACTACAATTCTGTTTGTTTTTTTTCCCACAGTGTCTAATGCTAAGTCACGATGGAGCACCTGTCGCGACCAATTCCGCCGCGAGATGGTGTCAAAAGGTCGAAGCCGCGAAGGACAGCTGAAAAAAAGGATGTATATATTTACACAACAACTACAGTTCTTGAAAGCTGTGATGGACATGTGTTTAATTTAAACGCATGGGGATATGTTATGTCCCACAGATACCTGTGTGACATCGCATAGCCCCATCTGTCACACCTTGCTTTGTTGCCAGGAGACATGTTATTCTTGATATTTTGTTTGCATGTAACCCATGGGGATATGGTATATCCCACAGATACCTGTGTGACATCGCATAGCCCCATCCGTCACACCTTGCTTTGTTGCCAGGGGACATGTTATTCTTGATATTGTGTATAATTTAAACGCATGGGGATATGTAATGTCCCACAGATACATATGTGACATCGCATAGCCCCTATCTGTCACACCTTGCTTTGTTGCCAGGGGACATGTTATTCTTGATATTGTGTTTCATTTAACCGCATGGGGATATGGTATGTCCCACAGATACCTGTGTGACATCGCATAGCCCCATCCGTCACACCTTGCTTTGTTGCCAGGGGACATGTATTCTTGATATTGTGTTTGTCACGGACACAGGGTATGTGGACCCACTAGGCCGCTCCGCCGTAGTGGGGAGGCAGCTGACCAGGTCACAGTCTATGCGGAAGTCAATGGCAGACAGTAATGCTTGGGTACCTGAAATAGTCCGGACGGTGGCTGTGGCTTCAGCACGGATGGAGGCAGGTGCGGCAGGTGGCGCCAGACGTGGCCGGCAGTATCCGATGAAGCGGAAGACACTTGGCGTGGCAGATGACACTTGGTGTGGCAGGTGGCACTTGACGTGGCAGATGGCACTTGACGTGGCAGAAGACACTTGACGCTGGTAGGCACAGGAACAATACGGAATACAGGAACGGTGACAGTGCACGGGTAACAGCTGGAACGGGAGACACTAAGGGACCATTGCGAGACAGACTGGGAAAGACTAACAACGCTCAGGCAAGGATTAGAAGGCCAGACGCCTTATAGACCAGGAAATCGTGGCAGTTGATAGTGATGACGATTTCCTAATTGCGCGCGCTGGCCCTTTGAGGCCGGGTGCTAGCGTGCGCGCGCACCCTACGGGACCCAGCCGAACGGAGCGGAAGTGAGCGCTGGCATCTCCTAGGAGGGAGACGGAGGCCAGCGCTCACAGATCCATGGCTGCGGGCGTCGGGAGGTGAGTAAACCCGACGGCCCGTGGCCATGGACGCTACAGTGTTTACATGTAACGCATGGGGATATGGTGTGTCCCACAGATACCTGTGTGACATCATAGCTGTATACGTCATTTTTTTTTATCTCCTTTATAAAAGCTTTAATAATATTTTAGCAACCTATATTGAACTGATTCAATAATTTTATTTTAAACATAGAACTAGCGATAATCTTCCAGAACTTGACTCTGACGTTACGTTGGTGGAGTCTCCGTCCGGGACCACGAATACAGAGGAAAATACGCTTGTGCCTGAGGATAGGACATCGCCCCACCACGACGTTGTCGTAATCGCAAACGACAGGAAGGGGAGAGATTATAGTCTATAGACACGCAAGTGCAGGCACATCTACAACGAAGATCTGAGGACATTTCGAAGGACGCCTTTGGCAAAACCGTCGTTCAACACCTCAAAAGTATGCCGTCTGAAAGACACCTTCGCTGCCAATTGGCAATCCTTGTTGTCATTGACACATTCATGAACAATCCTGCTCCGATGGAACTCTGCAATGCAGTAGAGTTTCATCGGAGCAGGCATGTCATGCATTTTTCCGCTATTAGCACTCCACCCCCACCGCCGCTGTGTGCATCGACCTATCGTGGATATGTGCCCTCCTCCCAGCCACAATTCAGCCAGGATCGTTCAACATTCTCTTCCCCCTGACAGTTTTCTGGTGGCCAACATGCGTACCAGCAAGTGCAGGGGGCGGAACTGCAAGGTGCTAACGTGGCGGTGCCTTCGAATGAGGAATTTGTCCGTTTGTAGTTTTATTTTGTTTTACACTCTTGTTTTGTTGTTTTTATATTTGTGGTTGTTTTACTAAAAAAATTGTTGCACCAAAGTACTTTGCATTGTCTTTTTTTATGCTTATTATGAAAAATACATTTCACATGTATGGGAATGAACGTTGTATGTAGATTACCACGTTACACTTCTTGTTGGTATGGATTTTTTAAACATTTTTTTGTGAATGTGTGTGATTTTTAACCAACACCCAAAAGTGACATTGTCAATGTGTTTGCATTTTCATTTATTGAAAAAGTGAACATATCATAATTGTAATGAGGTATTGGTATGTATTTCTGCACACAATTCCTTTTACCATTAACTTACAAAACATACAATGGTATTGCGGCAGAAATACATAAGCTCGCAACCCACGTCAAGGGTCCTCATTGGCTTGCGAGTCCCTAACTAATAACTCCAACCAGGATAAAATAACTAAAATAAACAGTCCGGAACCAATTAAAAAATGATAACTTTCCATATCCAACTAATTTGCGCCGTGGATTGCATCTATCTGCCAAGGGACATCCCCAACAGAGGACACAAAATAGTCCGCATAGAATTCCCGTGTCAACAGTCCTGCTGCTCCGGGTCTTCCATGCAGGGTGCTGTCCACATTCACGCAAGAATTTGCAGGTACATCGTCCAGGTCAATGTCTAGTGTTGACTCGTGAATCCTGCAAAAATTGTGCAGAATGACGTTGGCTTGGATAGCCAGCATCACATTCTGGGGATCCAATTGAAGGGGGCTCTGGAATAAACGCCATTTGTTGCTCAGGATCCCAAAGGCACATTCCACATACCGTCTCGCACGGGTGAGCCGGTAATTAAAATTGCGCCTCCGGTCATCAAGATTACAGCGGGGGAATGGCCGCAACACATGACGTGATAGGCCAAAACCTTCATCTGCCACGGTGGCGAATGGCGTCTGTGGACCGGAAGATCCAGGTAGTTGTCTTTGTTCAGGAATGGCAAGCTGGTTGGAGAGAAGACGTTCACCCATTCGGGAAGCCATGAAGATGCCAGCATCTGAGGAGCTCCCATAGGCCCCTATATCAACAATCACAAACCGGTAGTCGCTGTCAGCCAAGGCCAACAGCACCACCCCACCGAGAAGAACTGTTTGTAATTGTAATATAGGGACCCAGAGTGAGGCGGCTTCTTCACATGAATGTGTTTCCCATCCAGCGCTCCCACACAGTTGGGAAACTGTGGAGATTGGTAGAAGCCCTCAGCAATCCATAGCCAAACTTCTGCCTTGGGCTCTAGCATCACCAACGCTCCCAGACGCTGCCAGATGACTTGGCAGGTCAGACCGATGATCTGCAAAATAGTTGAGCAACCCAGAAAAAACTCAAAATGCAGTGATGCAAATGAGTTGCTGGTTGCCAGGAATCTGTCAAGAAAGCCATCAAAAAATTAGTACTGCTGGTACAGGGTAACAGGTCATCAGTTTCACACAGGGGACAACTACGGTTATGCATGACATGACTGGAATGGGCACATGGGACATGTATGGTTCTACTAACTGTCGCAGGACATGGCAGGAATGGGCAAAGGGGACATTATGTGTTTTACCTGAGGGTGACAATGAGCCTTTCCTCCGGAGAGATGCGCCGTCGCATGTTGGTGTCCTGTAAGGTGATTCCGGGATGGAGGTCCGAAAACAGACCATCAAAGCTGAAAATGGACATGCGGCAGAAGTTGTGAAACTTCTCCGGGTGCTTCCGCAGGTCATCGTATAGGGTATGGAAATGTCCCTTCCTGGGCCTTTGGGAGACAATGGGGGGAACCAAATATGTCCTCTTCTTCCTCAACGGTTCCTCGTCCAGCACAGGTCGCTATCCAAATCGACGCGAGACAAGCCAGTACAGCAGAGCATCATTCACACGAGTGTCTGACATCCTTGCTGCGAAATAAACGCCAATATCCCAAACTATGTCAGCACAGGAATCGCACACAGCTCTCTCAATGCACAAATGGCACCTAAAAAGGAGTTTTAGCAATCATGTGACTCTTAAGTGGTTTGGACATGGTTTTGCATTATTTCCAGCCCCCACGTTTTATTTACGGGTCCGTAAATACTGGTGGAATACGGGTACCAACGGGACCGTATTTACGGGCACGGGTCCGTAAATATGAGTGGAATACTGATGGAATACGTGTAATAACACTGGACCCGTATTTACGCCAGTATTAACGGGAGGACAAAAATACGTTCGTGTGCATGAGGCCTAAAGTAGCACACTAGGGCTAGATATGGGATATTGATAAAAACTTCAGAATCAGGATAATAAATATCAAGTTGCGTTTCTCTGTTAACACTTGCTGTGTTATAGGAAAAAAGCATTGAAATTTAATATCTGCAAAAAAAAATGAAATGTTCTAATTTTACCTTCACTTTGCTTTTATTCCCTTTGAAAGGGTCAAAGGGTTTGGCCAGGAATAATTTTTATTTTGACTTAATTTGCCATGTTCACATGACCGTTCATTTCCGTTCCGGGGTTCCGTCGGAGGTTTCCGTCGGGTGAACCCCCGCAACGGAAAGTGAAAGCACAGCTTCCGTTTCAGTCACCATTGATCTCAAGGTTGACTCCGCTATTGATTCGGAAAAACCGGAAACCTGCCGGAATGGGGACGAACGGAAAGCATTAGCGATGTTTCCGTCACCATTGAGATCAATGGTGACTCAAACGGAAGCTGTGCTTTCCCTTTCACTTTCCGTTGCGGGGTTCACCCGACGGAAACCTCCGAAGGAACCTCGGAACGGAAATGAACAGGTGATGTGAACAGGCCCTAATGGTTTTGTAGTAACGACAACCGATGACAACTGATGGTTTTGTAGTAAAAAAATGTGAAAACGCTGGTCGCTACTGATACATTTTCGAATCAGTTTCTGCATCAGTTGTAATCAGTTGAGAGACAAAAAAAACTGATGCTGATTCAACTGAGGGGCCATTCACATGTCCGTTTCAGTTTCTCTCCGGCGTGTTGCAGAACAGCCGGAGGGAAACTGATGCTAGAATGGATCCCATAGCTTTCTATGGGATCTGTTCTGGCACAGGGGACATCAGGTCTGGCGCTGGACCTGTGCAGGAGCCGTATCCAAAAACGCTACCTGCAGCGTTTAGGGAGGTCCGGCGCCGTATCCTATCTTAATTAACTATGGCTGGATGAACGACAGGTCCTGCCGCATCCACTGTCCGGCAGCACCCAGCTGGAAGGTATATGCAAGCAGGAGCGAAATTTAGTGACACACCACCCTGTAGAAAGTACCAATGTAGCTGTGGCCGGGGATTCCCTCCATATATGGACAGTGGCGTCCGGGGCTCCTCCTGGAGGTAATCGTCTACCGCAGCGTCGGCAATGCTGTGGCTGGGGATTTTCCTTCAGGCGTTGCCCCTGATGTCACTGTCCATATATGGATAGTGACGTCAAGGGCTTCTCGTGGAGCGGAATCCCCAGCCAGCAGAGCGTCGGCAACACTCTGGCCAGAGATTCCACTTCTAGCGGTAACCATACATCACTGTCCAAATATGGACAGTGGGTTCAGCAACACTCTGGCTGTTGATTCCACTTCTAGAGGTACCCGCTGACGTCACTGTCCTTGCATGGACTGTGGCATTAGGGGCGCCTTCTTGAGGGAATCCCCTGTCACAGGGCCGGCAAATCTCTGCGCGGGAATTCCACTGCTAGAGAGAGCTTCAGTGTCACTATCTACAGGGGAAGGGGGGTAGCGATATGTACAGTGGGGGTGGCGCTATCCACAGGGGGCACTGTGTGGCGCTAACTACATGGGGCGCTGTGTGATGCTATGTACAGGGGTCGCTGTGTGGCACTATGTCCAAGGGGTGCTGTGTGGCGCTATCTACAAGGGGCTGTGTGAGATTATCTACAGGGGGTAATGTGGCACTGCCTACAGAGGGCAATGTGGCATTATCTACTGGGGGATGTGTGGCACTATCTACAGAGGGCACTGTGGCATTATCTACAGGGGTTGTGTGGCACTACATATAAGGGTGTGTGGCATTATCTACAGGGGGTGTGGCACTATATACAGAGAGCAGTGGCACTATCTACAGAGTACACTGCGGCATCTACAGGGGGTGTGTGGCATTATATACAGAGTGCACTGTGGCATTATCTACAGAGGGTGTATTGCACTATATACAAAGGGGTGTGTGGCACTATGTACAAAGGGGTGTGTGGCACTACCTAAAGAGGGCACCATGGCATTGTCTACAGCGGGGTCTGTGGCACTATATACAGAGGGCACTGTTTCATTATATACACAAATTCATCTGTTTTTAAAAATTCTTCAAGAACGGAAACACGGACATGGAACTGATACAAAACAGATGCAAAACGGCCATCAAATAATGGACCTAGACGGATGTTTTTTATGGGCACGACACCCAGACCCAGTTGTGTGAATACATACAACAGCAATCCCAGTGTGGTGTGGGGTAGGTAGGATGCAGGATGTAGCTACTTACCTGCAAACGCTGATGCTGCTGCAGAATCAACTGTAGCCTCTGGTGCCGATGTGTCCTCGCTCGTCTGACACGATGCAGGACCTGTGAGTGACGTCACAGCGTGATCTGGCAGAAGCTGGGCGTTCTGAAGAGAAGTGGATGATACTTCTCTTCAGAATGCCCAGCTAGTAAAAGTAGTAAAAACGCCCCGATGTACGCACATAATACACGCCCAGTTGTACTTTTACTTTAAACACACCCACTTGGACTTTTGCAAGCCTCATTTGCATAACTACAAAAATGGTCATAACTTGGCCAAAAATGCTCGTTTTTTAAAAATAAAAACGTTACTGTAATCTACATTGCAGCGCCGATCTGCTGCAATAGCAGATAGG
This sequence comes from Rhinoderma darwinii, assembly GCF_050947455.1. NCBI lineage: Eukaryota > Metazoa > Chordata > Amphibia > Anura > Rhinodermatidae > Rhinoderma > Rhinoderma darwinii. The sequence goes on from NC_134689.1 coordinate 63,774,997, forward strand.
GGTTGCAAAATCTGGTGACAGAGCCTCTTTAACCCCTTCCCGCCGCAGCCATTTTTCTGATTTTAATTTTTATTTTTTTCCTCCCCACCCTTCAAAAGGCATAAACCTATGAGGGCTTGATTTTTGCGGGACGAGTTGTAGTTTTTTGTAGCACCATTTATTGTGCCATATAATGTACCAGGAAACTGGAAAAAATTGTTTGTGGGGTAGAAAATGAAAAAAACAGCGATTCCTCCATTGTGTTTTGCGCTTACTTTTTACGGAAGGCACTGTGCAATTAAAAGAACATGTTAACTTTATTCTGTGGGTCAATACTTTTAATATTATTTTTTTTTTTCATATAAAAAAACCTTTATTTTACTAATTCTTACTTTTTTTATTAGTCCCCCTAGGGGACTTCAACCAGCAGTTAGATCGCTTGCACTATATACTGCAATACTAATGTATTGCAGTATATCGTGATTCTGACAGGCAGCCGGAGGCAGCGCTTAATAGGAGCACAAAGATGGCGGACCTGGGGGCCTTCATTAGGCCTCCAGGCAGCAATAGCAACCATCGCCACACCACGATTGCATTGTGGGAGGTGCGATTAGCTGTTAGCGGGGGTCGCCCCCCTCTTTCTAACGATTTAAACACTTCGGTCGCTCGTTACTCTGAAGCGTCGTCTGTAACATAGAGCAGACATCCGCATCGTATGGCGCGGGTTCACTCCGTGAGGCCATTCCATACTTCCCCTACCCGAATGTCGGGAAGGGGTTAATTAACAACATTACCTAGAGACAGGCCTGTGTCCTCTGTGTTACCCCAACACGTGTATGTCATGTAACCCTGTTGCTAACTGAATGTTGTTAACTCATGGATGCATTACACATGACTAATCTGTAGGCTACACCATTCTACTGTGAATAGAAAGGGGCCGATTATAATGTTATAAAAAATGTGTGTGAGCAGTATTTCAAATGCATGTAAATTAGGCCTCGCTCACATCTGCGTTGAATGCTCAGTTAATGTCCTCTGTCACAGATCCAGTCAAGAATTGTGAACAAAATAGTACAGCATGCTGCACTATTTTGACCGGTAAAATAACGGACACCATGGCGGAAACTCAATGGAACCCATTAAAGGGGTTGTCCGAGATAACAAAATTTTTTCAAAAACTGTGTCATACATTACCCCTTATACAGACAACCTAAATAAAGCATTATTTAAAAAAAAAAATTCTACTTACCACATTTCTGCTTTGAGTTTAGCACCGCTTGTTTACATGCAGTTCAGGTCTGGTTTGTTGATCTTTCCTTGTTATGAAACTTTTTTCCCGTGCACGCTCATTGCAGGCTGCAATGAGCGTGCACGTACCTTCCAAGAGTTCATGTGAGCTGTCCCTGCTCCTCCCCGCTGACATCCTTCACTGGACTTGTCTTCTTGATGATATTCTTGAAGGATGGTGGGCAAATGTTCTCCCCCCCATTATGTTTTTCACATTTATGTTTTCTTTCTCTTTTCAGGTCTATAAACCTCTTCGTGTCTACCCTAACCCTCGTCCACCCTCCTCTATCTCATGTCTCTCCGCTAAGGCCATGTTCACACAGAGTTTTTTTGCAGGAGGAATATCTGCCTCAAAATTCCGTCTTAAAGTTTGCGACAGATTTACCTCTCCCTGCACGTTGATTTTTGCGAGTTTTTTGTGCTCTGTTTGCGGCTTTGTTTGCGTTTTTGTTTGCCGCTTTGTTCGGGGCGTTTTTCGCTTCGTTTATCTGGCAGTTTTTTGCTTGTTTGTTTGCATCTTTTTTTGCGATGTTTTTTGCTGTGTTTTCCGTTGTGTTTATCGTACCCTTTTTCGCGTCGTTTATTGTTTCTTTTTTTGCGTCGTTGTTTGCGGCTATTTTTGCTGCGTTTTTCGTTGCGTCTTTCGTGGCGTTTTCCCAGTTGTTTTTCGAGCCCTTCTTTGCCTCTTTGTTTGCGGCTTTTTTCGCGTCTTTTTCCGTGATGTTTTTCGCAGCGTTTTCCCTGGCGTTTATCGTAGCCTTTTTTGCGTCGTTTTTTGCGTCTTTTTTTTGCGTTGTTGTTTGCGTTTTTTTTTCTGCGTTTTTCATTGTGTCTTTTGTGGCGTTTTCCCTGTCGTTTTTCGTGGCGTTCTTTGCCTCTTTGTTTGCGTCTTTTTTCGCGGCTTTATTTGCAATGTTTTTCGCGGCGTTTATCGTAGCCTTTTTGGCGTTGTTTTTGCGTCTGTTTTCGTGGCGTTTTTCACCCGCGGCAATTGAGCGCGGGCATAAAACAACGCGAAATATGCTTTCTCTGCCTCCCATCAATGGGAGGTCAGAGGCGTAAACACCCGAAGATGGAGCATGTCGCTTCTTTTTCCCGCAAGGCAGTTTTACTGCTCCCGGGAAAAAGACGCCGATGCCTCCCATTGAAATCAATGGTACGCATTTTCGGGCCGTTTTTGACGAGTTTTGCAACGCTGTTTCCGTTTAAAAAAAACTTGGCAAAATACTCTGTGTGAACTTAGCCTAATGCTGCCTCTGTTATTGTACTTCATGTACCATTCCTCCTCCTCACATGCACTTTGTGCTGTGAGGAGTAATTTTATTACATAGATGACACACTACCCCTCCCCCCACCTGTACCTAGCGCTATTGTGCGTAGCGTTATTGTAACTTATCGGAGTAGTGGAATCCCACTATGGTCGGGGATTCCGCTCCTGCACGCTTTGCTTGGACATAGACCTAGGCAGAGACATAAATCAATCCGTTGTGGACCGGAATCATAGTGGCGCTGTCTACCTAAGGGTGGATTTACACGAACGCCATATACGTCCGTGCAAACCGCGTGTTTTTCACACGTGTGGCACGGACCTATGCAAGTCTATGGAGCAGTGCAGACTGTCATTGATTTTTGTGCAGCGTGATTCCGCTGCGTAAAACTCACGACATGTTCTATATTCCGGCGTTTTTCGCGCATCGCGCACCCATTGAAGTCAATGGGTGCGTGAAAACCACGCATTGCCGCACGGAAGCACCTCCGTGCGAACTGGCTGTTTTGCACAACAGCTGTCAAAAGGATGAATGTAAACAGAAAAGCACCACGTGCTTTTCTGTTTACAAACATTCAAATGGCGTGTCATAATGATGGCGGCTGCGCAAAAACCATGCATATGATGCTGCCTCACGGAGCAGGTAAGTGGCTTTTGCGCAGGCAAAATGCCGCGTGTTTTGCCTGCGCAAAAACGCCACCTTCGTCTGCGGACGATAGCCAGCGGTGCAGAAATTTCTAGCCGCAGCATGCACTGACTGTTGTGGAGAAGTGGAATGGCACAAAGTATTTCAGCCTTTGCAATGCAAAAACTGAAATCTGTGGCAAGTCCGCTGTGTTTTCTGCAACGTCTGAATTACCTGTCAAAACTGCAAATATTGGTGCAGATTCGTTGCGTACTTTCCCCTAAATCTGCAACAACATTTGAAGCATAAAAACTGCCACGTCTGAACGTGCCCTAAGGGTATGTTCACACGATAGCAGGCATTTACGGCTGAAATGACAGACTGTTTTCAGAAGAAAACAGCTGTGTCGTTTCAGCCGTAAATGCTCCTCCTCGTAATATACGAGGCGTCTGTGACGCTCGTATATCTTGAGCTTCTCTTCATTGAGTTCAATGAAGAACAGCTCAAATTACGTTGCAAAGAAGTGCCCTGCACTTCTTTGCCGAAGCAGTCAATTTACGCGTCGTCGTTTGACAGCTGTCAAACGACGACGTTTAAATTACAGGTCGTCTGCACAATATGTCGGCAAACCCATTCAAATGAATGGGCAGATGTTTGCCGACGTATTGTAGCCCTATTTTCCGACGTAAAACGAGGCATAATACGCCTCGTTTACGTCTGAAGATAGGTCGTGTGAACCCAGCCTAATAATAACAGCCAGCGCTGTGGCCACCACAGTATTAGCGATGGTCAGCTACTGGATGTTACTCAGGTATGCCAGTACCCCTGGTGGCGGAGGGTACCAGGGTCATAGTGATGGTTAGTGTACGTCCAGCCCCGTCTTATGCCTCATGCACACTTGCGTGTAAGATTGACGCCCGTGAGAAACGCGTATGAATCGGGTCAGTTTGTGTGCGTTATGCATCAGTGTGCTTAGCAAGTGGCATGCGTTATTCACGCACTCAGAAAGGCCATTTTTTTGTTACAACAAATTGCAGCTTAAATCACGCACCAAACGCGCTTGTTTGGTGCATGGTTTTCACGCATGCATCTACTTTAATGTGAGTGTAGGTGCATGATAACGCACCAATAGAGGACATGCAGTATGTTTCACGCAGCGGACTCTCGCTGCGTGAAAACGGCCCCATTGAAATAAATGGGTCGCGTGTGCTGTGTGTGGTTTCGACGATCAGCACACGGACGAGATTCACCCTGGTGTGAATGGGGCCTTACGCGCGATTTACACTAGCGTGAATCAAGTCTGTGCGCTGTGCTTTGAAAAAACGCACAACACACGCGACCCATTTATTTCAATAGGGCCGTTGACACATGCGTGACTTTTCACGCAGCGAGATTCCGCTGCGTGAAACATACTGCATGTCCTCTATTGGCGCGTTATCATGCACCTACACTCACATTGAAGTCAATGCATGCGTGAAAACCACAAACAGCACACACGTGTTTGGTGCGTGATTTACACAGCAATTTGTTGTAAAAAAGAAGAAAAAAATGGGCTGGCTTTGTGAGTGCGTGAATAACACATGACAATCGAAAAGCACACTGATGCATAAGGGCGGATTTACACGAGCATGTGCGTTTTGCGCACACAAATACGGTGGCATTTTGCGTGAGCAAAATGCACTTGACAGCTCCGTGTCATGTTCATACGGATGCGCGGCTGCGATTTTCGCGCAGCCGCTATCATTATGACACTCTATTTGGTGCTTTTCTGTTTACATTCATTCTTTTACTGCTGTTGCGCGAATCACGCTCGTCCCACGGAAGTGCTTCCATGGGGTGCGCCTGATTTTCACGCACCTATTGACTTCAATGGGTCGCAAGTTTTACGCTGCGGACTCACGCTGCGTAAAATTCACGGACTGTCTGCACTGCCCCATAGACTTGCATAGGTCCGTGCGACCCGCGTGAATACCACGTGGGTTGCACGGACGTATAGCACGTTCGTGTTAATCCGCCCTAACGCAAACACACGGATGGGATTGACGCAAGTTTTTCACACGCGGAAAATACACACGCTAGCGTGCATGAAGCCTTACTAATGGACGCTGTTAGACAGTGGCCATTAATAATGAACTAGTAATACATTTTTAAATAAATGAGAAGTACATAGAAAAAAATATTGTAATGAAATAACACACACAACACTGGTTAACGATTTTATTAAAAATAAAAAAGGTGTCATTGAAGTAGTCCTTGAACTTGATGTAGTACCAAGGACTCAAACTGTAAAAAACACATAACTAAGTAAAAAAAAAAAAAAGAGGGATGCTTAGATACACTGCTCATGTGTGATACTGTTAGACCATGTATCTAAGCCTACCACAAGGTAGCCTTAGTAACATTACCCAAGCAGACAGTGTCACACATGGGCCATGTATCTAAGAATACCACATGTTAGGCTTAGATACAGGGCCCCAAAACACTAATCTTAGGGTATGTTCACACGGCAGCGTCCGTAACGGCCGAAATTCATTTCAGCCGTAACGGCATGTGCAGGCGCTTGAACGCCGCGTCCATTACGGACGTAACTGGAGCTGGTTTTCCATGTAGTCCATGGAAAACGGCTCCATTTACGTCTGAAGAAGTGACATGACACTTCTTTGGCGCGGGCGTCTATTTACGCGCCGTCTTTTGACAGCGACGCGTAAATATACGCCTCGTGTGAACAGACAAACGTCAGCCCATTGCTTTCTATGGGCAGGTTTGTCAACGCTTTCAAGCCGTAATTTTGGACGTAATTCGGGGGTTAATACGCCCGAATTACGTCCGTAAATAGGCCGTGTGAACATACCCTTATACAGGAATAAAAAGAATGTAATTTGGGGTCCTGTATCTAAGCCTACATTGTGTTAGGCTTAGATACAGGCTCCATGTGTGACACTGTTTGTTAGACCCTGTATCTAAGCCTAACAATGTAGGCTTAGATACAGGACCCCAGAAGATCTTATCCAGTTCAGGACCGGGCTATTTTGCGCCTTCACGACGAGACACCGTTTAGCCATTTTTAGCACGTGTTCGTTAAATGGCTATAACTTTTTTATTTGTTGGGCTAACTACGTTATTTTTGCGACGTTTTTTCCGTAGACAATGGAGGTTTATTTTTTTATCGTTTTTATACACACCTTTTTTGCCATTTTAGAATTTTCATTCATAAAGTTTGAAAATAATAGTAAAAAAATAAGCTTTTTTACGTTTCAGCTATTTTGTTTTTGGTAATAACATAGTTTTACCCTAAAATAGACCTTTTATTTGTGATCGTCATTGTCTACTGTAAATTTTAATATATTATATGTCTATATTAGGTAATTGGGTCAGCGCTAGTATTACAACAATGATTGGCGGGGGGAACGGTTTTTTTTTGGGGGTGGGTATTTTATGTGTATTTATTATTAATTTTTTTTTGTACTTTACTATTTTTTTATTACTATGGTCTGTCCCTCAAAGGTCAAAAGAGACCTTTGGGGAACTTTATATATATTTTTTCTTTATTTTACACCATCTTTTCCACTGTAACTGGAGCTGCACAGCAGCCCCAGTTACAGGGGAGATCAGCCCTCTCATAGTGACGATTGTCACTAATAGGGCTGTGCTGGGTCTAGTAAGACCCAGCAGCAGTCTGCCAGTAACGGCACCCGGCGATCATGTGACCAGTCACATGATCACCGGGAGGAATACAGACAGCGCCGCTGCTGCTGTCTCTATTCCTATACACAGCGTTGATTGAACGCTGTGTAAAAAGACATCGGAGAAGACAGAAGCAGCGAAAGCTGCTTCTATCCTCTCCTCAGGGTCCCCGGCAGTCACTGACAGCCGGAGACCCGACATTCAGCTGCCCGATCGCGTGGGCAGCAAGTTAAAACCCGAGCCGTAAAAAGTCTATGGCTCGGGTTTTAAGGACCCGTCCCTGACCGCTGGCCGTTGCTGCATCGTATTGTATAATTCCCTATCAAAGCCTACTATGTGTAGGCTTTGATAGGGGAAGAACTAATAGTACAGATGCCACTGTACCTCTCTAGTCCGCAGGTGCCGTCCCTCTTCACTTTTTTCACTGTGAACACGCATAGGCGCGCTCACAGTCAAAAGCTGCATAGGCTGGGCGGGCGGGCACCCGCAGAAACGACACGTCTCCAGTGACGTGTCGTATCCCATCCGAGGTTTCGCTGGGGCGAGACCATGTGATCGGGATACGACACGACAGTGGAGGAGCAAGAAAACGTGACGTCAGAAGACATGTGATCGGAAGAAAAGAGCTGCCAGAACGGAGAACAGAAGCAAGATTGCACAGGTAAGTATATTATTCAATAGTTAATGTGTGCATTGTGTGTTTAAATTTAAAATAAAAATATATCTCGGACAACCCCTTTAAAGTCAGCTGGTTCCATCGGGCGCCGATAGTGTAAGTTATGTAATGGATCCGATGGTTCTGTAGTTTTCTTGTTGTTATGCTCCTATGACGGAACAGAGCAACGGAAATACATAACATAGATGTGAACGAGGCCTTAGAAAGCTCTATGATTTCTTGTTATATGAAAAAACTAATTAAAAAAATAAAAACTGGACAGCCCCTTTGAAGGAACGTATGCTTACAGATAGCAGTATGGAGCTAAACCACTGTCTGGACAAAACTAAACCAGCAGAAATTGTTAAGAGCGGGGCTCTATATATGAATTGGAAAACTACATGAAATAAACCTCTGGGCTCTGAAAGCTTGCATATAGAACTTTAATGGTTAGCCAATAAAGGTATCATACCTTCTATACTTTTGTCTTTTTTGACACAAATGTATTTAACATTGCATATTGTTTCTGGCTAACACGGTACTACACTATTTTTTACTGTACTTCTTGAAATTTATGCAAAGACAGTAAAGCAAAGTATTTACAAAGTTACCCAACTTTTTATGAACATTTTAACTGTAAAATTTTATTAAAAGGTGTATGGATAATATCCATAAGCATTTTCAGCAGTCTCAAAGTCTTCCACTTAGATACCGTACCGTTTGTACCGACTAGAGGAGTTACTCCTGGGATTAAAACGGATATGTCATCTGAACAGGCTGCCCTGTGTGCTGTTTGGGCAAGAGCAGCAATGAAAGATTACACCATATGAATCCATTGTATTCATGAGAGAGCATTTCCCCCGCCCCTCTCAACTGTGACTAATTTTGCCAAAATCAGGTATCTCATCTCCTAATGTAGTGGTAAATGGATGCACGTTGCAGGATGTTTGATCACTTCCCATCCAAACACACATCCATAAATTAGGGAAATGGAAAAGCACAAGTGTAGGGTATGCTTCAAGTAGGTTTTATTTTAACATTTCATTCTCAGAACGATGAAACACCGCTGGTGAATTTAGTTAGTCATACACAGTTTATGAGAAAACAGCCATGTTTCGAGTTAGGGTATGTTCACACGGCGGGGGTCCGTAACGGCTGAAATTACGGGGATGTTTCAGCCTGAAAACATCCCCGTAATTTCAGCCGTACCGGCATGTGCAGGCGCTTGAACGCCGCGTCAATTACGGCCGTAATTAGCGCTGCTATTCATTGGAGTCAATGAATAGCGGCTCCAATTACGGCCAAAGAAGTGACAGGTCACTTCTTCTACGCGGGCGTCTATTTACGCGCCGTCATTTGACAGCGGCGCGTAAATATACGCCTCGTGTGAACAGACAAACGTCTGCCCATTGCTTTCAATGGGCAGATGTTTGTCAGCGCTATTGAGGCGCTATTTTCAGACGTAATTCGGGGCAAAAACGCCCGAATTACGTCCGTAAATAGGCCGTGTGAACATACCCTTAGGGTATGTTCACACGGCCTATTTACGGACGTAAATCGGGCGTTTTTGCCCCGAATTACGTAAATAGACGCCCGCGTCAAAGAAGTGACCTGTCACATCTTTGGCCGTAATTGGAGCCGTTATTCATTCACTCCAATGAATAGCAGCGCCAATTACGGCCGTAATTGACGCGGCGTTCAAGCGCCTGCACATGCCGGTACGGCTGAAATTACGGGGATGTTTTCAGGCTGAAACATCCCCGTAATTTCAGCCGTAACGGACGCCCTCGTGTGAACATACCCTTAGGTATAACCCTTTATCAGGCTGATAATCTGAAGAGATGTGTATGTGCAGTGATGGAGTTTCACATATAAACAGCAGCCTGTCAGTCACCGTGGAAAATGTTGGGGGTAGTGCTCCACACATGAATATGGCGGACTCATAACTTTGAATCACCTGTATTCTTTCATTGCCTATATTACACAAACAGCACAATTTTTTTTTTTATAGAAGTATGGACCTGTATTTGTAATATGCTATAGGGCAGCAAATTCAGTTGACAGATCCAATTTAAATATGTATCGCTTAATTTATACTGTACCTTTCGTTTTGCTATTTTAGTTTACCTTTATACTTCCTCTTCTTTCCCCTGACATTAATCTAATTAATCAGTATATAAAAGTTTTTTGAAGTTTTTTTTAATGAATAATATACAGTTTTGTGTAGAAAAGCAAAGCTAGTCCCAGGATGTGGGCCTTTGTACGAGAGTCACAGTTGGCCCCCTATTTACCCCATTATTTTATGTTTTTCATCTATTCACTCTTCAGTAGTCAAATATAGTTTAGTTATAATGAAATCTAAACAAACGTCTCTGCATTTCATTTTCTGTATGTATTCTTTTAATGATTTACAGTTTTTTTTGTTTTTATGTTTTCAAGGTATCACAGGACCGGAGGCTATAATGTGAACAACGAGAAAAAACTAAAATTTGCAGGTCCTACATAAGGACACTTTTAGTTAATTATAATTCTGTCAAATTATAAATAACTACATGGACTCGAACTTGAATTTCTATCTCATGTAATGATATGTTACGTAGCTGGAAATGGATGTCTATTTATTGCCATTGTACTGGTGAAATTTAAAACCTTATCCTTCTTATAAAACAAGATAGTGTTGGTCTTAATTCAATGTTCTTTATAAGTAAAGTTTTAATTCTTCCTAAAACATCAGGTAACAACACTGTTGCTCTGTATTTCACTTATCATCCACTAAAATACTTAAAGTGTAGCTAAACGTTCGTCAAACTTCTGAAATGTCATAAGTTTGGATTGGCGGGGGTCCGAGCACTGAGACCCCCACCAATCGCTAGAACGAAGCAGCTGAAGCGTTCGTGTGAGCGCTCAGTCGCTTCATGTCTGTTCGGCTTTTTCCGGAAAGCCAATGTATCGGTGTACGGGCTCATAGACATTCTATTGAGTCTGTACACCGATACATTCATTTCCGGAAAAAGCCGAACAGACACTGAGCAGCTGGGCGCTCACATGAGTACTTCAGCTGCTTCGTTCTAGCGATTGGTGGGGGTCTCAGCGCTCGGACCCTCTCCAATCCAAATTTCTGACATGTCACTATGACATGTCAGAAGTTTGTCGAACGTTTAGCTACACTTTAAATGAATTTCCACTCTGGGGCACTCAGTAGGATGTTGCATAGTTGTAACAAAAGTGCTAGACACTCTTACTAAGGTATATTGAGTTAATCTATATTATTTATGTGCAACTTTTTTTTACGTTAGTTGATCTGGCGTCCTGCTCAAGGTGCCATTATGACAATCCAACTACATTAACCGTTTAAGGTTCGAGCCATTTTTTATTTTTTCATTTTCGTTTTTCACTTCCCCCCCTTCCAAGAGCTATAACGTTTTAATTTTTCCATCCATAGAGTGGTGTGAGGGCTTTTATTTTGCGGGAGGATGTGTAGTTTCTATGGGTAGCATTTAAAGTACCATATAATGTACTCGGAAGCTGATTTTTTTTAATTTGCGGGCTGAAATTGGAAAAAACTGCAATTCCTCCATTATTTTTTGGGTTCTGTTTTTACGTCTTTCATCGTGTGGTAAAAACAACAACTTAACTTTATTCTGTGGCTCAATATGATTACAGTGATATCAAATCTATATAGATTTTTTTTATATTTTTCTACTTTAAAAAAACAAAACATTTTTTGTTCAAATAAAGAGAGCCATAATTTTTTTTATTTTTCCGTGCATTGAGCGGTGTGAGGGCTTATTTTTTGCGGGACGAGCTGTAATTTTATTGACTTTTTGACCACTATTTATTAGATTTTTTTGGGGAGCTAAGGTGACCAATTTTAATTTTTTGTGACGTTCACCGTGTGCGTTAAATAACACTATATTGTAATAGCTCAGACTTTTACGGACGCAGCTATACGAATTTTGTTTACTTTTTTTATTTTATTACTTTAGAGGAAAAATGGCAAAAGGGGTGTTTTTTTTAAACTTTTTCTGCACTACTAAAATCTTTGTATCACTTCTTTTTACACATTTTATTAGTCCCCCTAGGGGACTTGAACCACCGATCGTTAGATAGCTGGTACAATATACTGCAATACTAATGTGTTGCAGTATATCGTCATTTTTACAGGCATCTGTTGCGGGGGGGGGGGGAGATGAGCTGACGGAGGGAGCCGCCCCCTCTTTTCAACGCCTCAGATGCTGCGATCGCGATTGACTGCAGCATTTGATGGGTTAAACAGCCAGGAACAGCACGATCGCTCCTCCCGGCTATTAGTCCTGGGTGTCGGCTGTAAAACACAGCCAACACCCGCAGCATATGAAGCGAGCTTCATACATCACCCCCCCCCCCCCCGAACCATGATGTACCGGTGCGTCATGGTGCATCAAGGGGTTAAAGTCTTCTGTTTATGTTTTTACATTTTGTAATGGGCTATGTCAAGTCTGCCTAACTAATAACTTTTGCCCAAATACATCCTCCCAAGCACAGAAAAATATCAGATTGTGGCCTTTACATGCAGAACCACATTGCAGTTTTTATGGAAGGAAAATGTTTTAGAACTTCTTTAAGAAAAAAAAAAAACAAGACAAAAATGTGTATATTTAATATGTGGTTTTATATGTGTCCTAGTAGTTTAACTTCCTGTTATACCATTAACCATATATTTGTACATACCAGCTACACAGGTTGTAGTACAATGATTAGCTATAAAATAAGCCTAGAAAACAGAATTGTAAAATGTTAGTGTAGTCCAGTTAGTTACTGGAATCAAATGCCACAGAGATAAATTAGATGTTTTTTTTCTTAACCAACGCCAAGGTTCCAGACCTGTGTCATATCGTCCTCGGGCAAATCCTTCAACAACACATATCTCCATATATATTAAAACTGCATTTATTAACCACTTGTATCTAAGGCCAATAAGATGTAAAGAGCACAAAGCCTATAGAAGGTACATCCATCACAAAATAGTGTCTCGGTCTTACATAGATTAGATGATAAACTGACAATATATTCTATATGACAACATTTAAAGAATATATGTGCATGTACCTCTTTATATGTCTTTTAATGTGTACTTTACATATTACTAAAATAATGTAAGTACACTTAAAGAGGCTCTGTCACCAGATTATAAATGCCCTATCTCCTACATAATGTGATCGGCGCTGTAATGTAGATAACAACAGTGGTAAAAACGATACTTTTTTTAGCAAGTTATGAGCAAATTTAGATTTATGCTAATTTGTTTCCTAATGACCAACTGGGCTTGTTTTTATTATTGACCAACTGGGCATTTTGAAGAGAAGTGTATGACGCTGACCTGTTCCAGCCCTGCGTGATTGTGCAGTGAAAGAAGCTGGGCTGGAACAATGAGAAGTGTATTATGCTGATTGGTCACTGATTGGTCAGCGTCATACACTCCTCCGTACAATGCACAGTTGGTCAAAAGTAAAAACACGCCCAGTTGGTCATTAGGACACTAATTAGCATAAATCTAAAATTACTCATAATTTGCTCAAAAATGATTGTTTTTCAAAATAAAAAACACTGTTGTTATCAACATTACAGCACCGATAAGATTATGTAGGAGATAGGGCATTTATAATCTGGTGACAATGCCTCTTTAAAATCAAGGACTATTAGCACGGAAGGAGATGCAGACCGTTTGAACCAAGATCCCCCAACAAGGGTTCTCCAACCTTGTTAAAGGGGTTTTCTGACCCTCATTTTGAAGGTCTGGGCATACTTAACCCCTTAACGGCCGGCGTATAGTATTTTTACGTCGGCCGTTCATGGTAGTTCTTCTGGAAATGCGTCGGCACTTCAGAAGAACTTTCCCCGCATCGTGCGGGGTACTGCTGAAGCCTGGGCTGTTAGTAACAGCCTCGGGTTTCAGGGCAACGATCGGAGACCACTAGCAGTGTTGTCCGATCATATTTAACCCCTCAGACGTGGTGCTGAATAGCGGGTGCCGCATCTCACTGATTTTAGAGGCAGGGGGCTCCCTCTCTCATCCCACTAGCATCCCCGCGTGCATCGCGGGGTGACGATGGGTACTATGGCATCCTGGAGGCCTAATAAAGGCCCCCAGGACTGCCCTTAGTAATTGCCTGTTAGACCATTCCAGAGGCATGACCTAATAGGTGCCTGTCAGTTTTACACTGACCGGCAATAATACACTGCAATAGCGATCAGAAGTCTGCACAGTAAAGTCCCCTAGTGGGACTAAAAATAAAGTTAAAAAAAAAGTTAAATAAATTTTAAATAAATCAATAAATCTCCCAAGTGAAAAAAAAAAACACTTTTTCCCCTTACAAAATGCTTTATGAAAAAAAGTTAAAAGTTACTCATATTTGGCCACGTCCGTAACAAACCCAACTATAAAATGATTACATTATTTAACCCGCACGGTGAACGCCGTAAAAAATATAATAAAAAAACAACGCCAGAATTGTTGTTTTCTGTTCATCCTGCCTTCAAAAGAATTTGATAAAAAGTGATCAAACCATCGCATCTACTCCAAAATGGTACCAATACAAACTACAAGTCGTCCCGCAAAAAGAAATAGCCCTTATACAGCTGCATCGGTCAAAAAATAAAAAAGTTATGGCACTTAAAATATGACGACACAAAAGCAAATAATTTTGAAAAAAATGTGTTTTTACTGTGTAAAAGTAGGAAAACATAAACAAATCCATATAAATTTGGTATCACCGCAATCGTAACGAACCGCTGAATAAAGTTATTATGTTATTTATACCACACGGTAAACAGCATAAAATGAAGACGCAAAACAAATGGCGAAATTTCTGTTTTCTTTCCAGTACCCGACTAAAAAAAGTTATTAAAAAGTTAATCAATAAATTATATGTACCCCAAAATGGTGCTATTATAAAATGCAACTTGTCCCGCAATTTAAAAAAAAGTCCTTATACAACTATGTCGACGCAAAAATAAAAAAGTTATAGCTCTTTGAATGCGACGATGGAAAAACTTAAAAAACTGCTCGGTCATTAAGGTTTAATATAACTTCGGTATTAAGGGGTTAATACCTTCCAATAAATCTCCCAAATACCTTATTTTTGTTTCTGATGCTTTCCTGACAATCTCCACTCTCCTGCACCTCTTTTCTGTTTTATTGCGCCTAGGAGTTCCATTCCACTGCAGTTTCTGATCCTCCTAAACTACATCTACCACAATGTATAGCGCTGGCATCTCATCCAGCTCCAGTTTCGACGTAGCACACCTTGGTAAGACCGCCCGCTCCAGTTTCATTGGCCGCTGAGATCAGTGCAGGCTTAGGATAGTCCACAAGGCTTATGTAAGTAAAAAAAATTCTTGCGCAGGCACAGTGGAGGCAATGTACTGAGCATGCGTAGGGCAAATTGTTAATTTGAACTGTGCATGCTCTGTGAATGATTGAACGTATTCACCCGCCTCACCCTTGGACATAACGTCAGCAGTGACGTTCTGAACATTGAGCAGGCCATTAGGGAGCATGGGCAGTGAATGAACGGGACGTCACCAAGTGAAAATCAGATGGGGTCGGCATAACGTGACTGGCAACGGGATCGCAAAAACCGTGCAGATTCTCCAGCGTGAGTAGTTTGAAAAGCGATGTGTAATGGCAGCTGTAGGTTATTGCCCATTAGCTGGGAGGTGCCTGAAAATCCCTTTAACCATTACAGAAAGCAGCCTAGTGCTGTTATTCACATATTAATAACAGGGGTGCCAAGATTTTTGGAACCTATGTTTTCCAAAACACAATTGTATTACTGTAGAAACCATTACTTATATTTTGCTGCTTACCCCTTTGTTTACACCCAAGGTGTGTGTGTGTGTGTGTGTGTGTGTGTGTGCGTGCGTGCGCGCGCGCATGCGTGCGTGTCAGTTATAGGATTGTGCCAGATAGTAAATATGACATTGCACTGATAACACTTTAAAAATCAGTCACCTTTATGTACGCTCTTACATAAAAATGTCATATATTTATTACATCTCATACAAGGTCTGGCAAAATGCTACAGATAATGAACATAAGAATCACTTAACACAAGGGGAAACATTACCAAAAAATAATATATGTGTGGAAAAACGACAGTTTCATAAATCCTCATATAAAGGGGATGCCTGCTTAAAGGAGGTAAAAGGTATTAGAGCGCAGAGGAGTTGACATAATGTAAGTAAGAAAAATATAGAGAAGCAAAAAGAAAAAGTAACCTGACAGATGAATAAGAGGTAAACTATAAAGAGAAAAAGTAAAATAAAGTGATCAAAAGAAAATAGAAAAAGCAAAACCAAGAGAATAGATGCCGAGATTATGTAGACAGATGAATAATAAGCTGTGTAAGAGAAGGGACTGAGTGTTTAAAACCAGACAACATCTACCTATGTTAAAGGTTCTGGTTGATGAGCTGTTTTTGCAGGAGGTAACAGCTGGCGGTTGACCATTTTATAGAGTCAGTTTCATTAGTAGCCAATTATTTTATCAAAGAACAGAAGAAAAGGAGAGCTTGTAGCCAGAAATATATAAAAAGTAGAAACTTTATTAACATGTAAGGACAAACAATTATATAAAAAACAATGTATATATATAATACAATATAAGGACAAGACCCTAGTAAAAAAGGTTTAGGGAGCAGATATCAGCATTACTGATGTACAAGCTGGGTTAACAGAATTGTCACAGGTCCAATCATATCAGATATTCAAAGAAATTTCCTATACAGAAAATACCACATTTGTATATACTCTATGTTGAGTTTTAAGCAGGAAAAAAAAGGAATTCCAGCTATCTTAGTCAGGTGTTAGTATAAAGATATATGGACAAAAGCTTACCCATGATTTATTATGGTTACAGTCCGATAAGTGCTCCACCACAAAAGCCCCAACGCGCGTTTCGCTAATCGATTACTTCCTCAGGGGGAAATGTGTGTCTGTGTCCTATATCTTGCAGCCCTTTTATATTGTGTGCCACTATAGAGAAATGCCGATGATTATTGGCGCATGCCCAGTGACACGGCCGGAAGCGAGGAATGCCCCACTTCCGCCTCCAAATGCTGGAGCGGACATCCGGATTCCCGACGCGTAGCGGGAGTTCCGGGCATGCGCAGTGCATCTACAGAGATAGAGCGGGGACAGCGTCACAACAACGGCCGGGTCTGGGCATGCGCACACATCGTGATGGTAGACCTATGAGTCTGGTAAGTAGAATGATATCCATATGGCTGTAGTGCATTATACATGTATACGAGGACATTTGTCAAAATGCCATAGTTTGTAAATAGAGCAAATGATTGGCTCAGTGAGCTAGTACAACGTGTGATTCAATACAGTAGATACAAAGAGTATGGACAGAGCCGTACTACAAAAATGTTTTATATATATATTTATGTAAAATGTGTACATATTGTGAGGAAATACTAAATAAAGGAGAAATAGATAAAAATTAATAATTAGTTGCGGCGGAGAGTATATTGTCTGAAGCACCTACAGACTGAACGCAATATAAGATAATAAAGAGAAAGGATGACAAATAACAAAACAAAAAATATATATTAAATATAATATAGAAGTGCAGAATAAGACAATAGCACACGCTATTGATATCAAAAGTGACAATAATATAAGGTGACCATACCTAATACTAATAAACAAATGTATCGATCACATACACAGTGCTAACGTGCTAAATAAAGGGGAAACTAAATAAACAGGGCAATACATAATAAAAATGAAAGCAAAAACATAAATCAATGTATAATGCAATTACATGATACATACAGACATCATGTAGAGTTTAATATATTCATTAAATAGTAATCACAATATAGATTTAATCAGAATAACCTGTTTTGTAGGGCAAGAAAAAGGGAGAAAAGGGACACTGTGTCCATCTATTCCCCAAATTCTGACCGTACATGCATTTACTATAGGGAAAACTATTCATCGAAAAAATCCATGTTACAAATCCATAGTCTACGGTACAGTGGATCAAAAAATTATTGTTTTCCTGATGGCTAGTTGATAGAAAGAAGGGTAGAAACATCACTCAAACTATCATCGGGCAGCATACATATGAGAACACTATTTAGAAACCTAGATAAAAAACAAACAGTTAGAAAATACAACAAATAAGATTAAAATATTCTAGATAGCAGAGATCATAAAAATGGAGCGAAGCTCAAATTTTCGTTCAGGCCATGAGGTTTCATGGATCCGATCATTACGATCCATTTACATTCCCTTTGTGACAAAAGTTTCTTCACATTGCCCCCTCTGATGCCACAATGTATTTTGTCGATACCACGTATCGACAGAGTTTTTGGATTACAATTGTGGTGTTTTTTAAAATGTCTGGGTAGGGTTTTGAGGGTCAAGAGATCCTCAACTTCGTTTGCTTTAATAATGTCTCGCACGTGTTCCCTAGTGCGAGTTCTCAGTTCCCTAGATGTTAGTCCAATATAGATTTTCTGGCAGCCACATGTGGCATAATATATCACATGTGTACTGCTGCATGAAATGTAGTCCCTAATCTCGAACTGTCTCACTCCGTCAGCCGATGAAAAGTTAGTCGCCCGACTTTTTATATATTTCTGGCTACAAGCTCTCCTTTTCTTCTGTTCTTTGATATATTTAAATGGAGCTGCCTATCTGATTATATATGGGAGGTTGTTGTTTCGAACTATACCTAGCCCACAGTACTAATGCTTTTTAGAGTGCATATATTGATTACAATTATTTTATTAGTATTTATTTTTTTAGTTGCAGAGGAAACCCATGCAAACAAGGCGAGAACATAAAAACTCCATGCAGATGTTGCCCTTAAATGAAGCCGTCCTTGTTATACACAAATAAGATAGATGAACCAAAGCAGACAACTTTTTAAGTGAAAATACAAATACAAAACATTGGGTTTCCAGTGACACCAGCTACACGGAGAAGATAATTAATTGTCTGATTGTTCCCTTCTTTAGACTCTGTTAGTTATTGCAAAGCGTGCTAGAGCCTGTAATACCATACTGTTAACAATAAATTTAAGAAGTGTGCAGTTTGAACTGAGCTCTTTATTTTAAGCTGTATTTTTTGACAGTAGGGAAGAGTACAGCTGCAGTTGTTATTAGGGCCATATTTGCAATATACCCATTGGCTGGAAAAAGGGCAAAACGCTCTTCCCTGACTAGATACTTGGTCAAAAATCAGACGTCTGGAGAAAGCAATTTTATCCCGCACAAAACAGAGGAGCACTATAGAGTGAGCTGGCCGAGGTCACTGTGCAGGAAAACACCCACACACTTTCCCAGAGAAGCTGCTCTTGGTACTGCAAGAGGCCAGAAAAAGAGACGACACTTACTGTACCATACAGGTCATAATAGAGGGTGAATGAGTGCAGGTTACAGCTTATCAAGATCACACAGCAATTGCATCGGGTCACTGAGGGAATTCCTGGTTGCTTCAGAGTTCTGAGAAAGTGACGCTGTAACAATTGTCAAGCACCTCATGCATCCTCATGCATCAGGATGATTGTGTTCGTCTGTAAGATTTCATAACTCAATCAGTTGATGAATCACAGTCTTGTTCTTTGTTATATTGTCTGAGCACAGTGGGTTATTTTCACAGTGCTGAGTGTACCCCTGATTTTAGCGAGTTTTGAAATAAAAGTATTTTACTCATTAGTCACATTCAGTGAATCGTAACATACGGTAAGCTATTATTTCCCGATGAATGAAAAAGTTAAATAGTGGTAAATTTTAAGTGGTCAGTCTTCCAAAAAAACGTATCCAGTAAGTCACAAAATAGATGTAATCTTTGATGTGATTCTTAGTTATATTGTAAACATCTACACCGTGAGACTGAGCTGAATTGGCTGAACAAGATACCAATGTAGTCTAGTAATTCAAGTCGTTAACAATGAAGTACTATATTACTATGATTTCTGGCCTTATTTGGCATACTGATTCTTAGGTTCCACTTACTACACTTTGCCGCAACACCTTTTAAGTATAACTTTTTTTTCTTTTGGATACTGCAGTTATCCTGAATTTTTGAAGCTTAAATTGACTTGTAAAATTCATTATGTCACATTGATGTGTTCTATAGATAAATTATGCATGCTTACTCAATTTGCCGTGTATACCTTGTTCATCTAATGTAATTACGTTTTTAGCGATTTTATTTAATATTTAAAAGGATATTCCAGTTACCGAAAATAAAGAATAATATTGTATAATGAGTTTTCTAATTACACTTGTGTATCAATCAATAGCTCAGCTAGTAGGTTTCTATTGGAACCTTCATTGTTTACTTTCAGGGGATGAGAATATGTCCTGGTAATGTGATGATCACACAGGTACACAACCGTTGTGTGTTGTGTATATTTATCTATCTATCTGTATATATATATAGATAGATAGATAGATAGATAGATAGATAGATAGATAGATAGATAGATAGATAGATAGAGAGATAGATAGATAGATAGATAGATAGATAGATATACTAGTCCTCAATTAATTAGAATATCATCAAAAAGTTATTACATTTATTTCAGTAATTAAATTAAAAAAGTGAAATATATTATATAGATTAATTACACACAGAGTGATCTATTTCCAGCATTTTTCTTCTTTATATTGTTGATGATTATGGCTAACAGTTAATGAAAACCCAAAATTTAGTCTCTCATAAAATTAGAATACTGGGTAAAAGTTGAAGACTGTAGAGTCATGGTGTGACACTCTAATCAGCTAATCAACACAAAACACATTCAAAGGTTTCCAGTAGGCTACACAATCAAGGGGAAGACTTCTGACTTGACAGTTGTCCAGAAGAAATCAAGGTCCCAGAGTCTGGAGGAAGAGTGGAGAGGCACTCAATCTAAGTTACTTGCAGTCCTGTGTGAAGTTTCCAAAGTCAGTGGTGGTTTGGGTAGCCATGTCATCTGCTGGTGTTGGTCCACTGTGTTATATCAAGTCCAGAGTCAACGCAGCCGTCTACCAGGACATTTTAGAGCACTTCATGGTTCCCTCTGCTAACAAGCTTTATAGAGATGCAGGGGCGTAACAAGGAAAGACTGGGCCCCATAGCAAACTCTTGACTGGTTCCCCCCCCCCAGGTGCCACACGCAGCTCCCCTTATATATACTACCCCCTGTATATTGTGCCATACAACCCCACTGTAGACAGTGCTATACAGCCCCATCTGTAGACAGTGTCACACCCCACTTGTAGATAGTGCCCCCCACGTCCCCTTGTAGATAGTGCCATACAGCCCCCCCTGTATATAGTGCCACACAGCTCCCCCTTGTGTATAGTGCCACACAGCCCCCAAGAAGTATAAGGCAATTGCACATCCGAGAAAGTTGTATCAGCCAGGTGGATGTCAATAAAACACGGAAAGGTGGGTTTGAAGGCAGGACTATGTGACTATTCAGGATATCGACACCGCCCCATGACCATTCAAAAAGTAATTAGCATATAGTATGCGCCGTTTTAAAAGTTGATTTTAGAGATTTTGCTGCATCTGAAAAGACATACATTTGTAAATATTGTCAGGTCATGTATTACTGCATGGTGGCGGTACACGAGGTTAAAACTGCCAGACAGGTTCCCCTGAAAACAATTCCATCTGTGCTGCAATTTTGTTATAATAAATATATCCTATATAATTACAACACCAGAACCAAGCTCATGCATATTTACGGCACGAGAGCCAAGCTCAATACATATATACAGCACCAGAACCAACCTCCGTACATAAATACAGCACTAGAACCAAGGTCACTACATATAAACAATACCAGAACCAAGGTCAGTACATATATACAATACCAGAACGAAGCTCAGTACATAAATACAGCATTATTAATTAGAGGCAGAAAAAAACATTTACGTTAAGTGACTCACTGGTGACATCTCAGATTCTAGTTCTTTTTTTCTTTTCTTCTCCCCCCGGTCCAGACCTCTATGATGGATTTCTCCCGGCCACGACCCATTTCTGCAGTTTTCCGCTCAGATGTCACCAGCTTCTCACTTTTAAAACATTTCTGCACCTATAAACGAAGATAAAATTCTCAACACCTCTAAATATAGTAGTGCCATGCACTGCACCTTTAAGTATAATAGTGCCATACACTGTGTCCCTGATTATAATAGTACCATACTCTGTGTCCCACACACACACACACACACACACACACACACACACACACACACACACACACACATACTGTGCCCCTTGTAGATAGTGTCCCCATAGAACCCTATAAATAGTGACCACCATAGAGCCTCTGTAGATAGTGCACTACAAAGAAGCCCCTGTAGATAGTGCCCCACATACAGCCTTCTGTAGATAGTGCCCACATGGATGCCAGAGCTGCAAGGCAATAGTGCTAACCACTGAGCCACCGTGCTGCCCTGCATATTTGTTCCCCTATAGATCGTGCTCCACATATAGCCCAATTCTGTAGATAGTGCCTCACATATAGCCCACTCCTGTAGACCGTGCCCTACATATAGCCCCCCTTTGGATAGTGCTCTACATATAGCCCACCTCTGTAGATAGTACCCCACAGGTAACCCACCCCTCTATATAGTGTCCCACATATAGCCCACCCCTATAGATAGTGTCCTACAAATAGCTCCTCCTATAGATAGTGCTCCACATATAGCTCTTGCTGCATATAGTGCTCCACATCCCCACATATAGACCCCCTGTATATGGAGCCCCCACTGTAGATAATGCCACTCACAGTTTTAGTAGAAAAAAACAACTTTACATACTCACCCTGATCCCGTTCCTGCGCCGTCCGGTGGAAATGCAGATCTGCTCTCTTCTGAGCAAGTCTGCTGGAGCTGAACGACGCAAGCAGCTCGTCGTCAAAAGGCGCTGATTGGCAGGGCAGAATGACTTGCCCAGTCAATCAGCGCCTTTCAACCACGGAAGCGGTGCCTTTCAACCACGGAAGTCATTTTTCCCCGCCAATCAGCGTCATTGTAAGGCGCTGAATGGTCGGACACGGATCATGCCCGGCCATTCAGCGCTAATGCATGTATTTGTACATGCGTGCTATAAACGCAGGTACAATTACTACAAGAGGGGGTGGCTGTCACTAGTACCGGGGCCCCCTCTGGTGCTAGTGATGCCACTGGGCCATAAATATTAGAGGCTCAGCAGCGCGGACCCCGAAGTAGCATCGCTACTGCTGTAGCAGCCATATAGGCTGCTAGCGGCACCACTGGGCATATGAAGGGGGAGCGTGTCGGCAGGCGGCACGGGCCCCCTCATGCCACAAGTCACGTAGAAGCCGCTTTGGCTGCTACAGCGGCCATTACGCCACTGTGGAGATACTGATTTCATTTTTAAGCAGGACTTGGCACCTGCCTACACTGCCAAAAGTACCAATACCTGGTTTAACCAAAGAAGAGATAATTGTACTTGCCGATCCTGATCCCACCTACTTCATTATACTGGTTAATAAGCACAATTAAAGGGGTTTGCCCATCAGGGACATATATGTTATATCCACGGGATATGTCATAAATGTCAGATGGATGCGGGTCCCACCTCTGGGATCCACACCTATCTCTAGAAGGGGGCCCCCTAAACCCCGTTCTACCTTTCTCGGCTCATGCTGACCAGGCCACTTCTTTGTTTAGATGGAAGTTAAGAAAAGTGTGTAGCTCGCATGCTACGTTACTTCTGTAACGGCCATTCATAGTTACATAGTTAGTACGGTTAAAAAAAGACACATGTCCATCAAGTTCAACTAAGGGATGGGAAAAGGGAAGGTAAAAATTTCTACACATCGGAGCTAATATTTTTTTATCCCAGGAATTATCTAAGCCTTTTTTAAAGCCATCTACTGTAGCTACTGTGACCAGCTCCTGCGGTAGACTATTCCATAGATTCACAGTTCTTACAGTAAAGAAGGCTTGTCGCCTCTGCAGATTGAACCTTTTTTTTTCCAGACGGAGGGAGTGCCCCCTTGTTTTTTGATGGGGTTTTACATGGAACAGGATTTCACCATATTTTTTGTATGTGCCATTAATATATTTATATAAGTTAATCATGCCCCCCCTTAGTCGTCTTTTTTCAAGGCTAATGTAATGTCGGGGTAGGGAGACAGACAAGTGAGCCCTAATCTACCCGCCACTCAGTCCCTGCCTACTTGCAACGACCCGCCCTAGGCGACGGGGTACAACTGGGCGACGGTCCCTACACTCAATAGGTGCACGACAGACAAACAGACAAGGGTACAAAGAAGCCAAAGAAATGGGGAAGTTGCCCACGGGAAAACCGTGAGCAACAAGCGAAGTGAACGAGCCGAGTCAAACCAGGAGATGAGCGAGGTACAAAAACGCAGAGAAGAAGAGTGGTCAGTAAAGCAAAGGTCAAACACAAGCAGAGGATCAGTAGTTCAAGAAGCTGCAGCAGGGCCAGGAAACCAGCAGAGAAGAGTCACAAGCAAAGGAGGAACAGGAAAGGCAGGTATAAATAGACAGAGGGCGGGAGCTAGCTCCGTCTGGCCAGGCTGTGATAGGCTCTCCCACTCCTAAGCCTGCCATCCTGGGTGGTGGAAGATGGAGTCAGTTTCACAGACATAGAAGCAGGTGCAGACTGATTACCTATGGGCGTCGACACAGAAGTTGTGTCTGGCAGATCCTTTACAGTACCCCCCCCCTTTTATGAGGGGCCACGGGACCCTTTCTAGGTGGACCTGGTTTATTGGGGAAACGAAGGTGGAACCTCCTGAGCAATACCCCAGCGTGAACATCCCGAGCGGGTACCCAAGTCCTCTCCTCAGGCCTGTATCCCTTCCAATGGACCAGGTATTGGAGGGAGCCTTGGACCATCCTGCTGTCCACAATCTTGGCCACCTCGAATTCTACCCCCTCAGGGGTGAGAACAGGGACCGGAGGTTTCCTCGAGGGAGCCATGGACGGGGAGCAGCGTTTAAGGAGGGAGGCATGAAACACGTTGTGTACTCGAAAAGACGGGGGCAACTCCAGTCGGAAGGAGACAGGGTTAAGGACTTCAATGACCTTGTATGGCCCTATAAACCGGGGAGCAAACTTCTTGGACGGAACTTTAAGGCGCAAATTTTTTGACGATAGCCACACCAGATCCCCGACCACAAACAAGAGGTTAGCAGAACGTCTTCTATCTGCTTGAGTCTTTTGTATGCTCTGGGACGCCTCTAGGTTCTTCTGAACCTGGGCCCAGACTGCACAGTTACCGATGAACGACATCTACCTCGGGATTATTGGAACTACCAGGTGAAACGGAGGAGAACTGTGGATTAAACCCAAAATTACAGAAAAAGGGGGAGACCCCTGACGAGTTACTGACCCGGTTATTAAGGGAAAATTCGGCGAGGGGAATGAATGAGACCCAATCATATTGACAGTCAGAGATAAAACACCTTAAATATTGTTCTAGAGACTGATTAGTCCTCTCGGTTTGGCCATTAGTTTCAGGATGGAAGGCAGAGGAGGAGGACAGATCAATCTCCAACTTTTTACAGAAGGCTCTCCAAAACAATGAAACAAATTGTACCCCTCTGTCAGAAACAATATTGACAGGGACCCCATGGAGACGGAGGATGTGTTTGACAAACAAGGTAGCTAACGTCTTAGCATTGGGTAGTTTCTTGAGGGGCACAAAGTGGCACATCTTACTGAAGCGGTCTACTACAACCCACACCACCGACTTGCCTTGAGATGGAGGCAAATCGGTGATGAAATCCATGGAGATATGGGTCCAAGGTCTCTGGGGAACGGGCAAAGAACATAGTAAGCCCGCTGGTCGGGACCTTGGAGTCTTGGACCTAGCACAAACTTCACAAGCGGCGACGTAGGCCTTAACGTCTTTGAGCAACCCAGGCGACCAATAGTTTCTGGCAATGAGGTGCTTGGTACCCAGGATGCCTGGATGGCCAGATAGTGCAGAGTCATGATTTTCCCTAAGTACCCTTAGCCGGAATGGCAGGGGAACAAACAGCTTGTTCTCAGGAAGGTTCCCGGGAGCTGAACCTTGATCAGCCGCAATTTCAGAGACTAAATCAGAATCAATAGAGGAAATGATTATACCTGGAGGCAAAACACAATCAGGATCTTCCTCCGAAGGAGGGCTGGCCATGAAGCTACGCGACAGTGCATCAGCCTTAATATTTTTAGACCCAGCCCTATAGGTGACCAAAAAGTTGAATCTGGTACAAAATAACGCCCATCCAGCTTGTCTCGGGTTTAGCCTCCGGGCAGATTCTAGGAAAACCAGATTCTTGTGGTCGGTAAGGACCGTTACCTGGTGCCTAGCCCCCTCCAGGAAGTGGCACCACTCTTCAAATGCCCATTTAATGGCTAAGAGTTCGCGGTTGCCAATATCATAGTTACTCTCAGTGGGCGAAAACTTCCTGGAGAAGTAGGCACAGGGGCGGAGATGGGTGGGGGACCTGGTACCCTGGGACAAGACAGCCCCCACTCCCACCTCGGACGCGTCAACCTCCACGATAAATGGCTCCATTTGGTTGGGCTGAACCAGCACCGGGGCCGAGATAAAGCACTTCTTAAGGACCTCAAAAGCCTGGACAGCCTCAGGAGGCCAGTGGAGGAGATCAGCACCTTTGCGAGTGAGATCCGTAAGAGGCTTGGCGATGGCCGAGAAGTTAGCAATAAATCTCCTGTAATAATTAGCGAACCCCAGGAAGCACTGTAACGCCTTCAGGGAGGCAGGTTGGACCCATTCCGCCACAGCCTGGACCTTGGCGGGGTCCATGCGGAATTCATGAGGAGTGAGGATTTGACCCAAAAACGGTATCTCCTGCACCCCAAACACACATTTTTCGGTCTAAGCAAACAGTTTGTTTTCCCGAAGGGCCTGGAGCACCTTTCTGACATCCTCAATGTGGGAGGACCAGTCCTTGGAAAACACAAGTATCTCATCAAGGTACACTACAAGAAATACCCCCAGGTAGTCTCTTAAAACCTCATTTATTAAATTCTGGAAGACCGCGGGAGCATTACACAACCCAAAGGGCGAGGTATTCGAAATGACCTTCGGGCGTGTTAAACGCAGTCTTCCACTCATCCCCCTCTTTGATGCGGATAAGGTTATAAGCCCCTCGTAGATCAAACTTAGAGAACCATTGGGCCCCCTGAACCTGATTGAAGAGATCAGGAATCAAAGGAAGGGGATACTGGTTCCTTACAGTGACCTTATTCAAGTTTCGGTAGTCAATGCATGGCCTAAGACCACCATCCTTCTTCCCTATGAAGAAGAAGCCAGCACCTACCGGAGAAGTAGAGGGGCGAATGTAACCCTTGGCCAGCCATTCCTGGATATACTCTCTCATGGCTTCACGTTCGGGACAAGAGAGATTAAATATCCTACCCTTAGGGAGCTTAGCTCCTGGTACCAAATCGATTGCGCAATCGTATTCTCTATGAGGTGGTAACACTTCGGAGGCCTCTTTAGAGAAAACATCAGCGAAGTCCTGAACAAACTCAGGTAGAGTGTTCACCTCCTCAGGGAGAGAAATATAATTAACAGAAAAACATGACGTCATGCATTCATTACCCCATTTGGTAAGATCCCCAGTATTCCAGTCAAACGTGGGATTATGCAACTGCAACCAGGGAAGGCCTAAAACCAAATCGGACGATAATCCCTGCATCACCAGTACAGAGCACTGCTCCAAATGCATGGAGCCAACAAGGAGTTCAAAAACAGGGGTATGCTGTGTAAAATAACCATTAGCAAGAGGAGTGGAGTCGATACCCACTACCGGGACAGGTTTAGGCAAGTCAATCAATGGCATAGCTAGAGACGTAGCAAATTCCACAGGCATAATATTAGCAGAAGACCCTGAATCCACGAAGGCACTGCCGGTAGCAGACCTACCACCAAAAGAGACCTGAAAGGGAAGCAAGATTTTATTACGTTTCATATTTACGGGAAATACCTGTGCGCCCAAGTGACCTCCCCGATGGTCACTTAGGCACGGAAGTTCTTCCGGCTGCTTATTCTTACGCCTAGGACAGTTGTTCACTTGATGCTGGTCATCCCCATAGTAGAAGCAGAGACCATTCTTCCTGCGGAACTCTCTACGTTGTTGGGGGGACACGGAGGCCCCGAGTTGCATAGGTACCTCCGAGTCTTCCGTGGAAGAACGAAGCAACGGAACCTCGGGAGGCATCATGGGGGAGTCAGAGGAGAAAACACAAACACGTTCAAGTCGTCGTTCCCTGAGACGTCGGTCAAGTCGTACCGCTAAAGCCATAACCTGATCTAGGAAGTCAGAAGAGGGATAGCTAACTAGCAGGTCTTTCAGGGCGTTCGACAGACCCAATCTAAACTGGCACCTTAAGGCAGGGTCATTCCACCGAGAAGCTACGCACCACTTCCTAAAGTCAGAACAATACTCCTCAACAGGTCTCTTACCCTGACGTAAGGTCACCAGCTGACTCTCGGCAAAGGCAGTCTTGTCAGTCTCATCATAAATGAGCCCGAGAGCAGAAAAGAAAAGATCAACGGAGGAAAGTTCAGGGGCGTCAGGAGCCAAGGAGAAGGCCCATTCTTGGGGCCCGTCCTGGAGCCGGGACATAATTATACCCACCCGCTGGCTCTCAGAACCAGAGGAGTGGGGCTTTAAGCGAAAAATAGGAATTAGACCTACCGGTAATTGTATTTCCAGGAATCCATCATGACAGCACTACAGGAGGTTGCCCTATTGACCTCTGTAGGGACAGGAAGACAGAGAGGTTAAAAGGCCCCTCCCACCACCAACTTGCCAGTGTTTTTCAATTACTACACCAGGATGGATGCAACCCTATTTTATTTCTAGGGATAATAACTGACATGTTAATTGCACAAATCAGAATTCAATAAGGGAGGGAATGTAAGGGTGCTGTCATGATGGATTCCTGGAAATACAATTACCGGTAGGTCTAATTCCTATTTTCCAGTACATCCCTCATGACAGCACTACAGGAGCAATACCAGATTATAATGCTCAGGGCGGGACTACGGATTGGAGGACTTTCCGTCCAAAACTTAAATCTGTATCGGACAGAACATCGAGCCTATAATGTTTGCAAAACGTATGATGGCTTGACCAAGTGGCAGCTCTGCAGATTTGGTCCATAGAAGCTTCTCTTCTTTCTGCCCAGGATGCCGAAACTGCCCTCGTTGAATGGGCTCTGATGCCTTGTGGGGCACATAGTCCTTGGGACTTGTAGGCTTCTTGTATGGTAGTTTTTACCCATCTCGCTAGAGAGCCTTTTAAGGCTTTCTTTCCTCTATTCTTTCCTCCAAAGAGGACAAATAGATTTTTATCTCGTCTCCAGGAGGAGGTTCTATCCAGATACTGAAGAATTGTTCGCCTGACATCCAGGCAATGGAATTTTTCTTCTTGTTGGTTTTTTGGATCTGGATAAAAGGAAGGTAGAATTATTTCTTGTTCTCTATGGAAAGCAGTAGATACCTTTGGAATAAAGCAAGGATCCAGCTTTAGAATGATCTTATCCTCTTGTACTTTTAGGTACGGTTCTATGACTGACAGAGATTGGATTTCTCCAATCCTTCTTGCTGAAGTAATAGCGACTAAGAATGCAGCTTTTAGAGTTAAAAAATGCATACTAATTGTTATGGCAGGAAGAAGGGGAAGGGGATAAGTGAGCCCTAATCTACCCACCGCCCTGTCCCTGCCTACTTGCAACGACCCGCCCTAGGCGACGGGGTACAACTGGGCGGCGGTCCCTACGCTGACTAAGTGCAAGGGAATACAAACAGGGAACAAGCAAGGGAAGGGGCAGTAGCCCACGGAACACCGTGAGGAAACCCGAGTGGTCAACGAGCCAGTCAGAATCAGGATGACACGAAGTATACGAACGCAGAGCAAGGAGCAGGAAGCAAGCCGGGGTCAGAGCGAAGCAGGATAAGCGGAAGCTGTAGCAAGGCTGAAGCAAGGCAGTAGCAGGCTGGAGCAAGGCTGTAGCAGGGCCAGGAAACCAGGAAGAATCACAAGCAATGAGGAAGAGAAAACGGCAGGTATAAATGGACAGGGGGCGGAGCTAACTCCGACTGACCAGGCCGCGATAGGCTCTCCCACTCCTGAGCCTGCCACCCTGATTGGTGGGAGCCGGAGTCAGTCTAAGAGGTCCGGCCTCAGGTGTCGATTGATTAATCCTGGGAGTATCCACAGACGTAGTGCCTGGCAGATCCTTTACACTAATTGTGTCGAGCGGCTCAAAGGGGGGCTCACAAAGAGTCGTTAACACCACATTCAAATCCCAGGTAGGAACTGATTTCTTTAGGGAAGGTTTCAGTTTAGAGACTGCTTGAGTGAATCTTCTGAGCCACCGATGTTCAGCCAGGGGAGTATTAAAAAAATCTCCTAAGGCTGAAATCTGTACTTTTAAGGTACTAGGACTAAGCCCTTTTTTGAATTCCGATTGTAATAAATTTAGGATTTTCGCGATGTTGGGAGAAAAGGGGTCTGGTCCTGGGTCTCCATACCAGGAACAGAATTTCTTCCAAATTTTTGGATAGATTTTTGAGGTAACTTCTTTATGACTTGATAAGATAGTTGAACTTACCTCATCTGACAGACCGTGGTTCCTCAAGATCTGCCTTTCAGGATCCAGGCTGACAACTTCAGAGTTTCTATTCCCTGAAAGAATAAGGGACCCTGGGAGAGAAGATTCTCCCTGACTGGGAGCATGATAGGGTCTTCCAACGCTAGGTATTTTACGATTGGAAACCAACTTCTTTTTGGCCAATAGGGAAGAATAATGATGAGCTTTGTCAAATCTTCCTGGATTTTTCTTAATACCATTGGTATTAGAGGAAACGGAGGAAAGGCATAGGCCAGATCCATGCCCCAGGGTTGGGATAATGCATCTACTCCCAATGGGTTGTCTCTGAGATTTAGGGAGAAGAATGTCTCTACTTGGGAGTTTTTCCTCGTGGCAAACAGGTCTATTTGTGGATAACCCCACCTTCGGGTTAAGGACAGAAAGACCTCCCTGTTTAGGGACCATTCTCCAGGGACTCCCTTGTCTATGTTGTTTGTGCAGAGCCACCACAGGAGGGATGATTTCACAGTCTCGGAAATTTGAATTCTTGAATTCAGGGAGTTCTGTTTTCGATCCCACTGGGACAAGATCAGATTCTGTAAGGGTCTGGAGTGAAATTGGCTCCATGGAATAGATTGGATGCAAGACGTCATCATTCCCAACATCCGCATACATTCCCTTATGGAACAGGCGTCTTTCCCCCAAAATTTCCTTACTTCTGCCAGTAGGAGTATTTGTTTCTCTCTTGGGAGGAAGGAATGTTGAAGGGAGGAGTCTAGCAGTACTCCTAAGAAGACCTGTTTTTGGGGAGGAAGACTCGACTTCTGAAAGTTGATTATCCATCCCAATTCCTGTAGTAGGGAAAGAACCTGTAACCGATGACTGTCTAAGATAGACGTAGTATCTGCCGTCAACAAGAAGTCGTCTAGATATGTGATAATTACTATGCCCTGACTTCTTACGAATGCCATGATCTCTGCCATAATTTTTGTAAAAATTCTGGGGGCGGAGGAAATGCCTAAAGGGAGGCAGACAAACTGGAAGTGGAGAATGGAAGGACCGTCCTGAATTGCGAATCTGAGGAATCTCTTGTACGTGTGGTGGATAGGAACGTGATAATACGCATCCTTTAAATCGATCGTACACATTGATGCCTCTTCCCTTATTAGAGGAATAGTCGATCTGATAGATTCCATCTTGAATTTTCGATATTTCACCCATTTGTTTAGGACCTTCAGGTTGATTATTGTCCTGTAGGAACCGTTTGGTTTTTTGACTAAGAAGATTTTTTAATAGTGGCCTTTGCATATTTCGTTGTGGGGAACTGGAGAAATGGCTCTCAATTTGAGTAGTTTCTGGACGTCCCGGATAAGGATCTGATGAAGGTCTTTTGCTTGGTACTGGGTTATTAGAAATTTCTCTGGAGGAATGGAGGAAAATTCTATTTTGTACCCTTCTATGATCTTTAGAACCCAGTGGTTCTGGGTTATTCTCGACCATTTGGGATAAAATTGTAGGAGTCTTCCTCCTATGCTCTTGGCGTCATTGCTTTGAGGGCTGGAATGAATTATTTGGGTTAAGGAGATATCCTCAACCCCTTTTTCCTTTGGGGTAACTCCAGCAACCGGACTTCCCTTTCCCGCTGTAGTTCTGTAAGGTAGGATCCCTCTGTTGGCGAACCCTCCCAAACTGAGGGGGTTTCTTTGGTTTCTCTTCAGGAAACCCCTTTTTCCTATCTGCTGCATTCTCCAGCATATTATCGAGGAGAGGACCGAACATCAGAGACCCTGTAAACGGGATAGAACACAATTTGTTCTTGGACTTCGTATCTCCTGACCACATTTTGAGCCATAATGCTCTTCTAGCAGCATTTGAGAGAGCCCCATTCCTGGCAGCAAATCTAATAGATTCCGCTGAAGCGTCTACCAAGAATCCGGTTGCCATTTTTAGTAAGGGTAGAGATTCTAATAGATCTTGTCGTGATGTCTTCATCATCAAATGGGTCTCCAGCTGGTTTAACCATATAAACATTGCTCTTGCTACTGATGTGGCCGCGATATTAGTCGAGATCAAAGCAGAGGAAGATTCCCACGTTCTTTTCAGTAGCCCGTCTGCCTTTCGGTCCGTGGCGTCCTTCAACTGCGAGGAATCTTCAAATGGGATTGCGTTTTTTTTAGCAACCATGGCTACTGGGACATCTACTTTTGGGACCTCATCCCAAGGTTTAGTGTCTTCTGGATCAAAGAGAAGTCTGTTTTTAAAATCTCTTGAAATGAGCCTTTTTTCTGAATCTTCCCATTCAGTTGTCACCATTCTTTTGAGATTTTCGTTTACCGGAAAAACCTTTGTTTTCTTTTCCGTTAGACCTCCAAACATCTCATCCTGGATGGTATGTGGTTGGTCTACTTCGGGAATATCTATGGCTTCCCGTATTGCTTGAATTAAGGTATCAGACATCTCGGAAGAGAAGAAATTTTTTTTCTCTTGAGTGGAAGAAGTTGAAGGCAAGAGTTCCCCTCCTTCTTCTAACTCACCCTCCGATAGGTAATAACACTCCTGCTCCGAGTCAGACCCCTGAGAGGGAGGACAATATTTTTGATCCACTTCCATCCGTGGTCTTTTTGCCCGGGAGTGGGAGGGAGTTTCTTGAGGAGGGGCGAGGGAGGCTACTGACTGACCCACTTCTTCACCAATCATAGCCCTAAGTTCAGACATGAACGTTGGTTGTTCCTCCTTTAGTATTTTTGCAATACAATCCTGACACAATTGTTTACTATGTGACTCTGGCAATTTTTTTGCACAAGTCGCACATTTTTTAACCTTCTTTTTATCAGTTTGTCTCTGAGAGGAATCTTTATCCTAGAGAAAACAGAAGGTAGGTAAAGTATGGTGTGCATACATAAGGAGTCATAACCCTTACCCCAAGGGTGAGACTCACGTGACCCTGGGACATATCTGGAGTTCCATCAGGACGAGGAAGTTCCATACCACGACAGGTAACAGGCAATGCAATATGCAATCCACAAAAATAATCCAAGTTAGAGTTATCAGCTCTAGCTACATACCTGTGCGTGTCCCTTTAAATACGGGCGTTTTGAATTTCCCGCCTTCCAAGATGGCCGCGGACCGGAAGTAGCCCGACGTCATTTCCGGTCGGCTATTCGTTTCTGTCCTTAGGAGTGCAGCCGCCATAGCCGGCGACTGAGGCTTGCTATGCAGCGCCGCGAGGATCCCTGCTGGTGCGTCCACGTTTATGGAGCTGCCGGTCCCCGCCTGGTCCGCGGCCAGGCCGAAGCCTGCTTGGGAATCCCCAGCCCCCACACACTACCCGAACCCTGCCTAGGATTCCTCCGGTAGGTGTCTCAGGGTGGGAGCTAAGGGACCCCTCGTTCGAGGGGTGTTAGCCTGGGCTTTAGGGGGAAGAGAAGGGGGAGTGCACGGACCCCCCGATCTTGCCCCCTGCCCGAGTTTCTTTCCTGCAGTAATACAGGAGCGACGTCTCTCTGCTCCTGACCCTGTGGAGACAGGAAGAACACTGGCAAGTGGGTGGTGGGAGGGGCCTTTTAACCTCTCTGTCTTCCTGTCCCTACAGAGGTCAATAGGGCAACCTCCTGTAGTGCTGTCATGAGGGATGTACTGGAAATAGAGCCTACAACTCTCCCGAAAGGAGAAAAAAGTCTTCCGGTCCCCTGAGAACCGGTCAGGCAACTTGAGGTGGGGTTCAAGAGGTGAGGTGAGGGGCACTAGCAGGGTAGCATCAGGCTGGTTGTCCCTCTGAGCCAGGGCCTGGACCTGTAGGGAGAGGCCCTGCATTTGCTGAGCCAGGGTCTCAAGGGGGTCCATAGTAGTGTCAGGGACCAGGGTAGACTAGGTATATGGGCTTGTGATTATGTAATGTTGTCAGGTCCGTATTTCACACCGAATAACCACCTCTGTAAATTGAAAGCTGAAGGCATGCCTGGAGAGAAGTACACCACACAAATGTCTGAGGTACAGCTTCAATGTCAGCCAGGAGGAACTGAACTTTATTCAGAACAAAGAAACACACACAGAGAAGACACATGCCCCTCCCTATAAATGTGTGACTTGCTTGAATCCCATTGGCTCTTCTGCTGTAAGTCTTCCTATACATTCTTCTGCACACTCCTCTCTGCATTCCAGGGCCCGGTGTCTTCCATAGGTGTGTCCGACATGAACAAAGAACTTGTTATATATATCAGTATATTACACAAAGAACTGAAATGTATATACATATGTGTGAGGATAATATTTTTCAAACAATATACATAGTATTGATCCCTCACAGTCCCCCCTAAAAATATTATTACTCTATCCCTGAGTCTTGCCTAGCAACCTACCACTGACCACTCGAACCAGGCGGGTAGGGGTTTTGGATTTCTTCACCAGCTTGAGACGAGCTACTCCTGATGAGTAACCCCCCTTTGTACCTGGACTTCCAAGGTGTCGGAGTGGTCCTAACTTTCCCTATTCTCCTCTGGATACAGGATGGTTGTCTTGATATAATCTACAAACCACTGCTGGTTGTAATATATATATATATTAATCCGGTCTACATTTTTATTAACAGTAATAATTGTCGCACTGTCACTTACTGTCCTAATGGGACTTTACCCCTGCAGATATGACAGGTCATGGGCAGCACAGTGACCTTCACCTCACACCTTCACATAAAACTCCTCAGATTGTAATTTGCAGCACCGTGGCATATTTACACACATTATAATTATAAACCTCAGACATTATAAACATTAGGGCCTCAGCTAATAGCATAATGCTATCACCAATCTCATGCTATCACCCTCAGGTCTCGGGTCCCATCAGTTCATTGCCAGTCCTGTACACCATCGTCTTCTTCTTCTCCTGTCTTCTGCTCTTCACTGACTGTCACCCTCAGGGTAACCCACACAATTGTGGAGTCAGACTACGTTGGTGTCCAGTGGGGGAGTTATTATTACCCCCTCCTGGTCACTTACTTATCAAAACACTTGATCCTGCTGACGGATTCACTCAGGTCTTTGGTCTTTACTTTGCTGATGTCATCAGGACTTGGTTTGGTCCTTCTCATCTGTCCGACACCGTCTCCTTTAGTTTACGTCATCAGGCTGTACATAGCACCTCATGTTGTGAGGCTGGGGTGAGATCCCACGTAGGCGGATTAGTGGAGTTGTATTGTGACTATCAAACCCTCCGCATCTGTACTCTTCCTCTGGCAAGTTACTTGTCTGGGCGGCCGCTTAGAATTGTGACACTGCCGTCAGTTCATGATAAACGCGTTGTAGTGGCTCAGGCTGCGCCTGCCGCATCTCAGTGATGGAGTTCATCGTGTTAAAAGTCTTTTAGTTCTTATTTACTGGCACTTGCTGGGGACCCCCAACTCTTGTCAATTGTTAAAATAAATACTAATCTGGTGATAACATCATCCGCATACATTATAAACGTTGTTCTAAGTACATACAATAATGTCAGGCCCTTAAATGACATCAAACACCTTTATATAAGGAAATACTTCTCTGTTACAATGGACAGGGCACCTAGAAGATGTGTAATTTATTGGGTACATTTCATTTGCACTTGGTGATACTCTTTCAGCAGGATTTGTACCTTGATCTCAGCTGATTGCCTAGAACATCTCCACTTCACAGAAACATACACAGATTCCACATGTTTATCTGACAAGTGTCTCAAACCAATTTTTCTTACTCTAATCTGGTTCGTTCTACCTGGGAAGGCCTCTCAAGGTCGATTCTCTTCGTGGGAGGCGGGTATGATAAGGTTGGCACCGGTCTGCCAGGACTGTTCTATAGGCAAATCAAACAGCTCTAACAGAATTTAGCAGCGACAGCTGTAAAACCTGGGACATACCAATTAGATCTTACCACGTCGATCCTTGCAGTCTTGGGGCATATGTGAGGTCATACACCATCAATGCAAGTGCCATCAAGAGTGCCTTGGGTGTTACCGGTTCATCTTCCCTTATCCGTCCACATTCTGTTAGAATCTGGTTCTCACGCTTTCCGCTCCCAGTTGGACTCTTCCTGTGAAGAACAAGCTTTTCATAGCCTAATCAGTAATTGATCTTAATCAGATAATTAACTTGAAGGAGAACATTAACAATGACAGATTTATTTTAACGTTCACACTGGTCAGTAACTAAAACTTACAAACTGATTCTTCTTCTTTATATACATATCTATACATACACATATACACTGCACAGAATTCTCTGCTCTAAAATTTCCCTTTCACAACAAAAATAAAAATAAACAAATAAAAATGTTTTCGAATGGGAATATTCTGCTTCTGTACCTTTTATCTGACGCATGACTCTAATAGTCCAATGCTAAGGCTGGTCCAGAACTTTACATAAAACTTAACCTCAGTATTTAATATTCCCACAACCCTTCTTAAATACAGTTATTAAACAAACTAACCTTGGGACAATGTCTAGAGAACTGCTGACATCTTATCATTGTACAAACACCAGTTCAATACTTGGGATAACATTGTTCCCCCCGTCACTTACACACAAGGTCTGCAGTGGGAAAAATACAGGCCGGGCTTCAGGCCCCCCGAGAACAGGTCTACACACATGAGCACTTTGTCATACACTTCTACCTCGGGTAGTTGTATGTTCTGCAGTCGCTGGGACGGGTAATCTGGCTGGGCTGCACTTTTCACAGGTACCTTTGCTGTTTTACCTATGTCATGCCGTGCGCACATCATGCCGGCTGCTACAAACCTAGTGGTGGCATTATTGTATTCAGGAGCAAGCCAATTTACTGACACCTGGCTGCACATACCCTTGTTGTCAGGTCTGTCTTCTCTCGCTCTCTCAATTGGCTTACCCGATGATCCAATAAAGTTCCTACTACCAATGGGCCCATAATTGTGGGCGATGCCAAAAGCGTACCTAGAGTCAGTGTAAATGTCGGCCGTCTTACCTTCTGCCAGGTTACAAGCCTCAGCGAGCACCTCCAGCTCCGCTCCTTGAGATGAACAAGAAGGTGAGAGTGGTTTCTGGGTAATTTACCTGGTGCCTCGTATCCCGGCTTGTACATACTGTATAATAAAATCTCTTTATTACAAATTTACATTAAAAACCCATGTCACATATAGATAGAACATCTCAAAGGGGTGGCGTCTTCATCCTCTAAAATAAAACCAAATGTTATACACTTCTCCACACTCATCTGATAATCCAGAATACTTTGAGAATCTCGCTTTTATCAGATTCTGCAAATACTTGATTAATACAAAAACAAATAAAAATAAAACATTCCTAAAAACTTTACATCAAATTAACAATGTCCAGACAATTTTTGTTCTGCCTTCTCCCTCATCTAAATCCATAAAGACTCGTGTGAGTGACGTCACCTCTGCCTCCTGTGTAAATTTGCTGGAGGGGGATGGTCTCTTACACAACCATCTACACAGAAAAACCTCAAAATGTAGGTTACTGTCATACACATTTAATCTGGATTACTCATTGGGGTCTCTTACACATTTTTAGATCTTCTGAAACCAAATTAATTAACTCAAAACAAACCAAAATTGTACCTGATCAGTCCCTTCACCATTCCCTCCTTTTTGGACTCTGCGAAAGTAATGTAGCAGAGTTCAAAACTACATCTCAACATAACAAAGTCTGGCACTCTATCTGTGCGGCACTAGTTTAACCCCCTGTAATGTGCAACAGCCTGAAACAAAAATGACTTTTTCCTGACGAAAATACATTTGATCTTTACAATGATATAACTCATGTGTGAAATCAAAAACAAAACAATTGTAGTTAGTTATTCAATAAAACAGAAAATATTATATCTGATAACATTAATTACTGCAAACCAATAAACTGTATATAAAAATAGGGAACGGTGGGGGCACATACATTTTCAAAACCCCGTGTCTCACAGTATCTGTAGTTTAATACATCTGAATTAACATCAAAACACATGAAATCTGATCACATCAGAACACATAAATATCGTAACTTTTATAAACAACAGCGCATGCGCAAAAGAGAAGAAATTTATTTAGGTTTGTAGACATTACTGATATATATATATATCTCAGCAGTGCATATTGAAATCCCTTTGTCTCATCAGCCCTGCAGACTGCACCCAGTCAGCCCCCCTCCTCCTCCCAAACACAGCACACTACAGGGGAGAGGGAGGGGGGTCACACACTCATTTCTCACAACTTCTAGTCTCACAATCTTAACACTTTCAATGCCGGCAAAACAACATACGTATCTGCAATCATTCATCACACCATTGTATAGGAATTATCTACGTTCAAAACATCAAACATATAATTTGTAACCATACAATCTGTCGGCCACCATCTCTATATTATGATGACGTGTTGCTTCATCAGTGAACAGCG
This sequence comes from Rhinoderma darwinii, assembly GCF_050947455.1. Classification (NCBI taxonomy): domain Eukaryota; kingdom Metazoa; phylum Chordata; class Amphibia; order Anura; family Rhinodermatidae; genus Rhinoderma; species Rhinoderma darwinii. The sequence continues at coordinate 63,813,513 of NC_134689.1, forward strand.
TCTAGCATGGAACCTAAAAAAAAATAAATAGAAGACACTACAAATGACAAAATTAACAAGGCGATTATTTCATACTGATTTGGTTGGGCCGGGCGTGGCCACATCAGGGGTGGGTGGTGGGGGGGGAGCCTCTCCCATTGGAAACACAGTGCGCAGCTGTGAAGGGGGGGTGGTTTCCCACCAACAATGAGGACACACTCAACATGAGGTACGGAAGCCATTACCGGGCGTCGGCTGATCCTGTTTTCTAATACATACAATACCTTTCTTATTCCTAACTTCCTCTTCTCTTCGCTTCATTAAATCATATGCCTAACAGTCTATATTATACACGTAATTTATATAACAATTTTCGGTCAACGACTCCCAGGCCTCGCCGGAAATATTAAAATTCCTCAGTCTACAGCCCCCGGTCCGCCGAAATATAATTTTTTTTTTAGACTCTCCGGCTACGCTGGAAATATTAAAATTTCACAGTCGATAACTCTCCGGTCGCTTACATAATCTTTATTTCGATTCTCCGGCTACGCTGGAAATATTAAAATTTCACAGTCGATAACTCTCCGATCGCTTATATAATCTTTTTTTCGATTCTCCGGCTACGCTGGAAATATTAAAATTTCACAGTCGATAACTCTCCGATCGCTTATATAATCTTTATTTCGATTCTCCGGCTACGCTGGAAATATTAAAATTTCACAGTCGATAACTCTCCGATCGCTTATATAATCTTTATTTAGTCCCTAATTACCCAGAGGATGGTTAGTCGGGCGTGACTAGGGTCTCACAGGTTTTTTTTTACCTCACAGCGGAAAATATCACCTCTGTCGCCTGAGATAATCCAGGAAATCAACAAAAGGGTTCTACAGATCGCCACAAGACTGCCCACTAACACAGATAAGACGAAGATTTATAAAATCAATTCGCTTACCGTGTTATTGCGGAGGTGATCAAATTCCTTCAGTGGGCAACTTTGAGTCCTCTGTTTCACCCTGTGATTGTCGACTGTCCGGATTTTGATTTTTCCTCGAGTGAGGTCCCCGTTCGGGCGCCAAATGTCAGGTCCGTATTTCACACCGAATAACCACCTCTGTAAATTGAAAGCTGAAGGCATGCCTGGAGAGAAGTACACCACACAAATGTCTGAGGTACAGCTTCAATGTCAGGAGGAACTGAACTTTATTCAGAACAAAGAAACACACACAGAGAAGACACATGCCCCTCCCTATAAATGTGTGACTTGCTTGAATCCCATTGGCTCTTCTGCTGTAAGTCTTCCTATACATTCTTCTGCACACTCCTCTCTGCATTCCAGGGCCCGGTGTCTTCCATAGGTGTGTCCGACATGAACAAAGAACTTGTTATATATATCAGTATATTACACAAAGAACTGAAATGTATATACATATGTGTGAGGATAATATTTTTCAAACAATATACATAGTATTGATCCCTCACAATGTCGGGGTAGGGAGACAGACAAGTGAGCCCTAATCTACCCGCCACTCAGTCCCTGCCTACTTGCAACGACCCGCCCTAGGCAACGGGGTACAACTGGGCGACGGTCCCTACACTCAATAGGTGCACGACAGACAAACAGACAAGGGTACAAAGAAGCCAGGTAAATGGGGAAGTTGCCCACGGGAAAACCGTGAGCAACAAGCGAAGTGAACGAGCCGAGTCAAACCAGGAGATGAGCGAGGTACAAAAACGCAGAGAAGAAGAGTGGTCAGTAAAGCCAAGGTCAAACACAAGCAGAGGATCAGTAGTTCAAGAAGCTGCAGCAGGGCCAGGAAACCAGCAGAGAAGAGTCACAAGCAAAGGAGGAACAGGAAAGGCAGGTATAAATAGACAGAGGGCGGGAGCTAGCTCCGTCTGGCCAGGCTGTGATAGGCTCTCCCACTCCTAAGCCTGCCATCCTGGGTGGTGGAAGATGGAGTCAGCCTCACAGACATAGAAGCAGGTGCAGACTGATTACCTATGGGCGTCGACACAGAAGTTGTGTCTGGCAGATCCTTTACAGCTAAATAGGTTTCATTATTTTAATCTTTCCTCATAACTTAGATTCTCCATGCGCCTTATTAGCTTCGTTGCTCTTCTTTGTATTTTTTCCAACTCCAGGGCATCCTTTCTATGAACTGGAGCCCAGAACTGAGCTGCATATTCTAGATGAGGCCTCACTAATGCTTTGTAAAGTGGTAATATTACATCCCTGTTCGGGGAGTCCATTCCTCTTTTAATACACGACTATATCTTGCTGGCCTTTGAAGCTACTGATTGATATTGCATGCTGTTATTTAGTTTATGACTTACAAGTACACCCATCCTTCTCAACAAGTGACTGCCCCAGTGTAGCTCCCCCTAGGACATATGATGCATGAAGGTTGTTCGTACACAGGTGCATAACTTTACATTTATCTACATTAAACCTCATTTGACAAGTGGACGCACAAACACTTAGTTTGTTTAAATACACTTGCAATTCACGAACATCTTCCATAGACTGAACATTACTACATAGTTTGGTGTCATCTGCAAAAATAGAAATAGTGCTATTAATCCCATCCTCAATATCATTAATAAATAAGTTGAATAATAGTGGTCCCAGCACGGAACCCTTGGGTACACCACTTATATCCGGGGACCATTCAGAGTAGGAATCATTGACCACAACTCTCTGGATACGGTCCTTGAGCCAATTTTCAAACCAATTACAAGCGATACTTTCTAAACCTATAGTCCTTAATTTACCCATTAGACGTCTATGAGGGACAGTGTCAAATGCCTTTTCAAAGTCCAAAAACACTATATCCACAGCGGCCCCTCTGTCTAGGCTTCTGTTTACCTCTTCATAAGAACAAATCAGGTTGGTTTGGCAGCTTCTGTCCTTAGTAAAACCGTGCTGGCTGTCACTTATAATACAATTTTTTTGTCACATAATTCTGTATATAGTCCCTCAATAGCCCCTCAAACATTTTCCCCACCATGGATGTTAAGCTTACTGGTCTATAATTACCCGGGGAAGACCTAGAGCCTCTTTTGAAAGTAGGCACCACATTTGCCTTGCGCCAGTCCCTTTGCACTATACCAGTCACTAAAGAATCTCTAAATATTATGAAGAGGGGGACAGAAATAACTGAACTAAGCTCTTTAAGAACTCTGGGTTGTAACCCATCTGATCCCGGGGCCTTGTGTACATTTATTTTGTTTAATTTAGCTTGGACCATCTCTACATTCATCCAATTCAGTATATCAACTGATATATTAACAGCACTGGCACCAGCTATATCAGCTGCTCTTTCTTCTGTTGTATATACAGAGCTGAAAAACCCATTTAGTAACTCAGCCTTCTCTTGGTCCCCTGTGACCAACTCCCCATTACCACTATCTAGGGGTCCTACATGTTCAGACCTTGGCTTTTTTTTTGCATTTATATACTTGAAGAATTTTTGGGGGTTTGTTTTACTATCCTTGGCCATCTGCCTTTCATTTTGTATATGTGCTGATTTTATTACTTTTTGCAAATTTATTAAGCTCTTTATAATTTGCAAAGGCTACAGCTGTACCCTCAGATTTGTATTTTTCAGATGCTCTTTTTTTTTTCATGTATTGCCCTTTTTACAGAAGGTGTAAGCCATGTGGCATTTAATTTTAGTCGTTTATACTTGTTACCTATACGAATAAATTTTGCACTATAATTACCCAAAGTAGATTTGAAAATCTCCCATTTATCATTTATACCATCATTTGACATTAGTTCTTCCCAGTCTATATCCTGAATTGCAGTCCTCAACCTGGGAAAATTGGCCTTCTTAAAATTAAGTGTTTTTCCCACCCAGCCTGTGTTTGTTTTTTACAGTATATGTAAAATATAACTATATTATGATCACTGTTACCGAGGTTTTCACGAACATTGACGTTCCAAACAAGCTTTGCATTATTAGAAATGACCATATCCAACAGAGCTTCACCTCTAGTCGGGTCTTCCACAAACTGGCCAATAAAATCTTCCTGCAACAGGTTGAGGAAATGTCTCCCCTTTGCAGTTGAAGCCGAACCATGATACCAATTAATATCCCTGTAATAAAAATCTCCCATTATCACTACTGTACCTGCCTGTGCAGCCCACTGTGTTTATATAGCTGAATTTCTATTTCCTCAGTTATATTTGGTCCTATAGATTACGCCAAAATAATTTTTTTCAGTGTTTACCTACCTTTGTAATTCCACCCACAAGGTTTCAACCTCCTCACAATCTTCACCCTCTAATGTCTCATTCACACTCACCTTCATATCGCTTCTCACATACAGACATACACCACCACCTTTTCTATTTGTCCTGTCTTTCCGAAACAGTGTAAAACCCTGTAGATTTACAGCCCAGTGATGTGAAGAGTCTAGCCATGTTTCAGAAACACCAACTATATCTATGCTTTCTTCCAGTACCAAGGCCTCCAGCTCCCCCATTTTGCTTGCTAGACTTCTGGAATTTGTGATCATACACTTTAACTTGCCTTTAACCCCTTAGTGTCTAAGCCTGTTTTGGCCTTCAGGACCAGCCCCATTTTTGCAAATCTGACATGTGTCAATTTATGTGGTAATAACTCCAGAATGCTTTTACCTATCCAAGCGATTCTGGGATTGTTTTCTCGTGACATGTTGGACTTTATGATACTGAAAAAATTTCGTCGTTAAATTCAATATTTATTTGTAAGAAACGCCAAGATTTAGAGAAAATTAGCAAAAATTAGCATTTTTCTAAATTTTAATGTATTTACTTGTAAAACAAATAGTAATACCACACAAAATACTTACTAGTTTATATTTCCCATATGTCTACTTTATGTTTGCGTCGTTTTTTGAACATTCTTTTATTTTTCTGGGACGTTACGAGGCTTAGAACTTTAGCAGCAATTTCTCATATTTTTAAGAAAATTTCAAAAGGCTATTTTTTCAGGGACCAGTTCAGTTCTGAAATGGCTTTGAGGGCCTTATATATTAGAAAGTCCCCAGAAGTCACCCCATTTTGAAAACTGCACCCATCAAAGTATTCAAAACAGCATTCACAAAGTGTTTTAGCCCTTTAGGCGTTTCACAGGAATTAAAGCAAAGTAGAGGTGAAATTTACAAATTTCATTTTTTTCTTCAAAAATTCATTTCTAATACATTTTTTATGTACCGCAGAAGGTTTTACCCAAGAAATGCAACTCAATATTTATTGCCCAGATTCTGCAGTTTTTAGAAATATCCCACATGTGGCCCTAGTATGCTAATGGACTGAAACACAGGCCTCAGAAGCAAAGGAGCACCTAGTGGATTTTGGGCCTCCTTTTTTTAGAATATATTTTAGGTACCATGTCAGGTTTGAGGAGGTCTTGTGCTGCCAAAACAGTGGAAACCCCCCAAAAGTGACCCCATTTTGGAAACTATACCTATATCTATGGGTATAGTTAGCATTTTGAACCCACAGTTTTTTTGCTAAATTTATTTGAATTAGTATGTGAAGGTGAAAATCTACTTTTTTTGTGAAAAAACGTAGAAATTTAAAATTTTTACAAGGAATAAAGTAGAAAAAACACCCCAACATATGTAAAGCAATTTCTTCCGATTATAGCAATACCCCATATGTGGTAATAAACTGCTGTTTGGACCCACAGCAGGCCTCAGAAGAGAAGGAGCACCATTTGGATTTTGGATTTCTGATTTTGCTGGAATAGTTTTCAGTGCCGTGTCGCGTTTGCAATGCACTGGAGGGATGAAAACCATGGAAACCCCCCAATAGTGACCCCATTTTGGAAGCTACACCCCTCAGGGCATTTTTCTAGGGGTAAAGTTAGCATTTTGACCCCACAGTTGTTTTTCTGAATTCATTGGAATTAGTCTGTAAAGGTAAAAATCTACTTTTTTTCTGAAAAAAGGTAGCCATTTTTAATTTTTACAAGGAATAAAGGAGAAAAAGCACCGCACCATTTGTAAAACAATTTCTCCTGATTACGTAAATACCCCATATGTGGTAATAAACTGCTGTTTGGACCCACACCGGGGCTTAGAAGGGAAGGAGCGCTATTTGGCTTTTGGAGCTCAAATTTAGCTGGAATCGTTTTTGGGTGTCATGTCGAATTTGCAAAGCCCCTGAGAGACCGAAACAGTGGAAGCCCCCCAAAAGTAACCCCATTTGGGAAACTACACCACTTAAGGAATCTATCTAGGGGTATAGTGAGCATTTAGGCCCCACACGTCTTTTGCAGAATTTATTAGAATTAGGGCGTGAAAATTAATATCAATATTGTTTCCACTAAAATGTTGATTTTTTTCAATTTCACAAAGGATAAAGGAGAAAATGCACCCCAACATTTGTAAAGCAATTTCTCCCAAGTAGGCTATACCCCACATGTGGTCATAAAAGTTTTTTCATTCGAAAGTAATTAACTCTTTACGAACTGATTCATGTTTTGCTTTTTCGTTTTTCCTCCCTGCTTTCCGAGAGCCACTACTTTTTTATTTTTCTGTCAATAGAGTGGTGTGAGGGCATATTTTTTGCGGCACGAGCTGTAGTTTTTATTGGTACCATTTTGGGGTACATGAGATTTTGTTGATCACTTTTTATTCAATTTTTCTGCAAGCCAGGTGACCAAAAACCATCAATTCTGACAATGATTTTTATTTATTTTTGACGGCGTTTACCCTGGGCTATAAATGACTATTATAATTTATTCTGCGGGTAGGTACGATTACGGCGAAACCATATGTATATACGTTTTTTTATGTTTTGCAGCGTTTGCGCAATAAAATAACTTATTTCGAAAATAATTTATTTTCTGTGTCATCATATTCTGAGAGCCGTAACTTTTTTATTTTTCAGTGTGTAAGGGCTTGTTTTTTGCGGGACGGGTTGTAGTTTTTATCGGTACTATTTTGGCGTACATGCGACTTTTTGATCACTTTTTATTGTATATTTTGGGAGGGGTGGTGACCAAAAAATAGTGATTCTGCCATTGTTTTTCGTTTATTTTTTTTGCGGTGTTTACCGTGCGGGAAAAATAATATTATAGTTTTATAGTTGGGGTCGTTATGAACGCGGTGATACCAAATATGTGTACTTTTTTTTTACGTATTCATTTTTTTTCCTATAATAAAAGACTTATAATAGGAAAAAAAGCAGTTCTTGTTTATGTCACTTATAACTTTTATTTTTACACTTTTTTTAAAACATTTTTATCCTTTTTTTTACTTTTTTCACTTGTCCCACTAGGGGACACTTAGACTTGCAGCTCTGATCGCTGCTGGAATACATTACACTACACACGTAGTGTAATGCATTCCAACTGTCATTGTGACGTAACTGTCACACTGACAGGAAGCCTACGGCGACCACCCTCGGGGTGGTCCTCATAGGCTTCTGTACATGGCAACCCGGAAGCCATTGTCTGGCGTCCGGTTGCCATGGGTACCATCGCCAGCCCCCGTGATTTCACATGGGGGCTGCCGATCGGCGCTAAAGACCTTAATTGTGGCGTTCAAAATCGAGCGCCGCAATTAAGGGGTTAACTGCCGATATCAGCGGCGACAGGCCGCTGATCGGCAATGGGGAGAGCAGGGCTGACACCCTGCACAGTTAACCGCCGCTGCGGTGTAGCGCCGCGCGGCGGTTAACTGTCAAAGCACTGACGTAACTGTACGTCAAGGTGCGCGAACTTACTGTTCACCTTGACGTACAGTTACGTCATGGTGCGTTAAGGGGTTAAATGTTTCACTTTCAGTATCAGAAATGTGATTATTTGTCATTATTTGGGCATTTTTATTTTCATTGCAGTTTTGTAACGAAAGGAGCTCCTTATCTTGTTGCCTAGTCCTCTCCCCATAGTCTGTTTCTCCCCCACCAATATAGTCTGACCCCTCTCTAACCTAACTACCCCTTTATTTTCTACATTGGCCTCTCTCCTTAGCCGTAGTTTAAATACTCCACCACCCCAGCTAGAATTCTCTCCCCCAGGACAGCAGACCCCCTGCCATTTAGGTGCAAATCATCTGCAGAATACAGTTTGTACCCCAATGAAAAGTCAGCCCAGTGCTCCAGGAACCCAAAGCCTTCTCCTCTACACCAAGACTTAAGCCATGCATTTAACTCCCTGAGCTCCCGCTGTCTTTCCTGTGATGCGCATGGCACAGGCAGTATTCCTGAGAATACAACCTTGGAGGTCATTCCCTTCAGCTTGTAGCCTAGTTCTTTAAAATTATTCTTAAGGCTCCTCCACCTACCATTTATTCTGTCATTGGTACCCACATGACCACAACAGCTGGATCATCACCAGACCCTCCCAGCAATTTGTCCACCCGTTCCACCACATGCCGAACCCTGGCACCAAGGAGACAGCAAACCATTCGGTTGAGGCTGTCTTGGCGACAAATTATTCTATCCGTCCTCCTGATTATAGAATCCCCTACAACTATTAATTGTCTTGCCTTACCTGCATTACGATCCCGCTGACTACTAGCTGGGCTGTTCTCCCTGCTTTTAGGGAGATCAGTATCCACTAGGGCTGCCATTTCTGAGACCGATAAACTCGCATCATCACCCAACTTGGCAATTTTGCTTGGAATATCAGAATCAGGATTGGCCTTCCTTTTGATGGACCCCTTTCTACTGCCCTTAACTGCATTAACCCAGCTACTTGCTTGATCCTGCTGACCCATGTCTTCACCCTCCAATTCTACCCCACTAACTTCTTGTTCTGTCAGCAGCATGCTCCGCTCAAGATTGTCTATCGCCCTCAGTGTTGCATTCTGCTCCTCTAATGCATTCGGATCTCTATTGCGAGCTTCCAGGTGACCAACATGCTCACATCTGCCACAGAGGTATTCGACCTGGAACTCCAGTCATGCATACCTATGGCAAACTGTGAACTGAAGAAAACCTCCAATCTTGCTGTCCATTATCCTAGTTACAAAAAAACAGTGAACAATTGAAAAAGTAAAAGAAGAGTACTTACAGGGGCTTTAAAGAGGCTCTGTCACCAGATTTTGCAACCCCTATCTGCTATTGCAGCAGATAGGCGCTGCAATGTAGATTACAGTAACGTTTTTATTTTTAAAAAACGAGCATTTTTGGCCAAGTTATGACCATTTTTGTAATTATGCAAATGAGGCTTGCAAAAGTCCAAGTGGGTGTGTTTAAAAGTAAAAGTTCAAGTGGGCGTGTATTATGTGCGTACATCGGGGCGTTTTTAATACTTTCACTAGCTGGGCGCTCTGAAGAGAAGTAACATCCTCTTCTCTTCAGAACGCCCAGCTTCTGACAGTGCAGATCTGTGACGTCACTCACAGGTCCTGCATCGTGACGGCCACATCGGCACCAGAGGCTACAGTTGATTCTGCAGCAGCATCAGCGTTTGCAGGTAAGTCGATCTAATACACGCCCACTTGGACTTTTACTTTTAAACACACCCACTTGGATTTTTGCAAGCCTCATTTGCATAACTACAAAAATGGTCATAACTTGGCCAAAAATGCTCGTTTTTTAAAAATAAAAACGTTACTGTAATCTACTTTGCAGCGCCTATCTGCTGCAATAGCAGATAGGGGTTGCAAAATCTGGTGACAGAGCCTCTTTAACTCCTCTTTTTAACTCCAGTTTTATAACTCCACTTATATCACAAGCCACTTAATTCAGCTAGCTCAGACTGAGTTCTGCAGGCTAATTTATATCATCTGAGAGCAATTAACCCCTCCCCCAGTCAGCTGCTCAGCAGGAAGGAAGCTGCAAAAAAAAAGGGTTTTTAAATTGTGTCAGTTTTTGCTAGTTTCTATTTCCAAGCACTCAATTCAGTTTTCTTGCACAGATTCACAGACAGGAACACAGCAAAACAATCCATTTTTTTAACTCCACATATATCACAAGCCACTTAATTCAGCTAGCTCAGAGTAGAGCTAGCTCAGACTGAGTTCTGCAGGCTAATTTATATCACCTGAGAGCATTTAACCCCTCCCCCTAATCAGCTGCTCACAGGAAGCTGCACAGAAAAAAAAGGTTTTTAAATTGTGTGAGTTTTTACTAGTTTCTATTTCCAAGCACTCAATTCAGTTATCTCGCACAGATTCACACACAGGAACACAGCAACACAATCCGGTTTTATAACTCCACTTATATCACAAGCCACTTAATTCAGCTAGCTCAGAACAGGGCTAGCACAGACTGAGTACTGCAGGTTAATTTATATCACCTGAGAACAATTAACCCCTCCCCCTAGTCAGCTGCTCAACAGGAAGGAAGCTGCAAAGAAAAAAAGGTTTTTAAATTGTGTCAGTTTTTGCTCATTTCTATTTCCGGGAAGGAAGCTGCAAAGACCATCTCCTCAACACAAGGTTGCTAACCTTTCTCTTTGGAAGGTACATAATCCATTTTCTTTTTAAAATTAACACAAAATTCTTCATTACACTGTATTCTACTTTCATGTAGAAGCACCGTTACAAACAACAGTTCTGGAGCTAACTCTTTGTGTGCTAGTAGGCCCTTAGGCGTATAGCTGCACAAACTGTTGTTGTAAGAGTTGTTATTTTTATGGTAGGCTCAAGGTAGGGTTTTAGCACATTCCTGACCAACCAGCTACATCCTATAGTCCTGGCTTTCCATTGGTAAAGGTGAATTTTTATTTAAAATACGTAGGGTATATAGGAAGGGGCTTCTCAGCCCTCTTCCACTTCTAGCTGAGATTTTGTCCCTCCCTCATGTTGTTTTTTTTCTTCAAGGCCCATGTGGATGGCAAAGATCCTTGGTTTTGGTTTGGTGCAACGTATAAAAAAAAAAAATTATTATAAATTATATTTTGCTAGTAACCTTTGTTCTTTCACTTGTGGTCGAATCATAATTTAGTAAATTACCTTGAATCATGATCTTACCTACATTCCCTTAGGCCTCATGCACATGACCGTAGCCGTGTGCACGGCCGTGATTTTCGGGTCGGCCGGCCCGGACCGCAGAACCGGGCCGTAATAAGACATGCCCGTTCTTTCTGCGGTCCGGGCTCCCAGGCCATGCAAGGACCGCAAAAACTATGGTCGTGTGCATGGCCCCATAGAAAAGAATGGGGCCGCAATTCTCCCGTGGATTTTCGGGGGAATTGCGGCCGCAAAAACACGGTCATGTGCATGGGGCCTAAGTTATAGGCCGGCATTCGGGTTCTATTGACCTGTCGTTAATTTATCTGGTTTTTATTGATGTTATTTGTCAATTCAAGTTTACTTTATTTGTTTAACCCCTTCCCGCTGCAGCCACTTTTTACCTTCATAACAGAGCCTCATTTTTCAAATCTGACGTATCACTTTATGTGGAAAGAACTTTGGAATGCTTTTACCTATCTGAGGAATTCTGAGATTGTTTTCTCGTAACATATTGTACTTTATGTCAGAGGAAAAATTTGGTCGATACATTCTGCATTTATTTGTAAAAAACATACATTTAGAGACAATTTAAAAAAAGAAAAGTATTTTTTAAATTTAAATGTATCTGCTTGAAAGACAGACATCTATACCATATAAAATAATTTATAATTAACATTTCCCATATGTCTACATTATGTTGGCATTGTGTTTCGAACATCCTTTTATTTTTATAGGACTCAACAAGGCTTATAAGTTTAGAAGAAAATGTCAAAAGCCTATTTTTTTAGCGACCAGTTCATTTCTGAAGTGGTTTTGAGGGGCCTATATATTAAAATTACCCCATTTTAAAAGCTGCCTCCCTCAAAGTATTCAAAACAGCATTTAGAAAGTTTCTTAACCTTTTAGGCATTACACAGCAATTAAAGCAAAGTGGAGGTGAAATTTATGAATTAAATTTTTTTGAAGAAATTCCATTTGAATCCATTTTTTTGTGTAACACAGAAGCTTTTACCAGAGAAACACAAATCAATATTTATTGCGCTGATTCCGCATTTTTTTGAAATATCCCATGTGGCCCTAGTATGCTAATGAGCTGTAACACAGGCCTCAGAAGAAAAATGAACACCTAGTGGATTTGGGGCCTTCTTTTTATTAGATCATATTTAAAGGACAGGTGTCGCGAAAACATTTTTTTTTTTATATATAATATTGCTTTTAGTATGTTATTAAAATACATTTTATTTATTTGTGTGTTTGTGTTTTACTTTTTTCTTTTTTCTAACTTTTACTTCACTATGGGGGCTGCCATTTTGTTTTTCATCTCTGTATGTGTCGATTAACGACACATACAGAGATGGAATACGGCAGCTACAGTGCAACGGGAGCCGTTCCATTGATTCTGCTCTCTGGCTCTGTACTGCGCAGATGCAGGTCAGAGTCACACAGCACAGCAGCTGTTTGCAGGGAGGTAGCAGGCGCCATCATGACGACCAGCTGCACTGCAGGTAAGATGTGTGTTTCTCTGTCCCTCTCTCTCTCTCACAGACCGCTGCTCTCGTGACCCCCGACACCCCCCCCCGACAGGTGCCCCCCTCCGACGGGTAGCCTCCCCCCCCGACGGCCCCTCCCCCAACGGGCCCCCCCACCCGACGGGCCCCCTGTAGTCATGCAGGAGACTTTGTATAAAGGACACGTGATGTAACTGTCCTGAGAAAGCTGGGTGATAATACGCCCGCTGTTAGTGTGGTACCCAGCTTTCCCAGACCCCTGAACGATAAATCTCTCTTGTTGTGCTGAGACTGAGAGGTTCATTAGTCACATTCCCAAACAGTCTCAGTACAACTAGAGAGATTTACCATTCAGGGGTCTGGGAAAGCTGGGTGACCAACATTACCCTTCCTACTGGAGTGTGAGAGGTTCTTTAGTCACATCCCCAAACACACTCCAGTAGGAGGGGTAATGGTGGTCACCCAGCTTTCCCAGACCACTGAACGATAAATCTCTGTAGTTGTGCTGAGACTGAGAGGTTCATTAGTCACATCCCCAAACAGTCTCAGCACAACTAGAGAGATTTACCGTTCAGGGGTCTGGGAAAGCTGGGTGACCACCATTACCCCTCCTACTGGAGTGTGAGAGGTTCATTAGTCACATCCCCAAACACACTCCAGTAGGAGGGGTAATGGTGGTCACCCAGCTTTCCCTGAAGCAGATATAACCAGGAAAGGGCTGGATGGACTGGCTGAGGGTGCACAGCGTTTTTGGTGATCCCCCTCTGTCATGTGATCGGACCTAGGTTACCAGTTCATCAGATGGGGTTCATGTGACTATAAATCTGCCCATAACAAGAGACAGTGCACTCAGGACAAGCCCTGCCCTCATGCCGTAGTTGTGTGGTTCTGTCTGCAGTAATGGCGGTGGGTGGCTCTGACTCCCGCGTCGGGTCATCTCAGGACAGAAGGGGTGTCCAGATTGGAGACACAGCGCCGCACCTGTCCTCAGGTTGTGTCTGGTATTGCAGTTCACCCCCATTGAAGTGAATAGGACAGAGCTGTAATACAATACCACACACGACCTGAGGACAAGTGCGGCGCCATGTTTTCCTGTACGACCCCTTTAAGACTTTTCCCGTGTGTGTGTGTGTGTGTGGCAGAGCGGAGGACAGCTGATACTTCATAGCCGCTTATCAGCTGTTTTGAAGAATCAGCGGCGAGCACCCCCCCCCCACGCACACACACAAATCCCCCCAAACACGCAAAATCAAGTGTAGTCAAGCGTTTTTTTTATGTGTTTTAGAACGTGTCAAATACACGGCGTGTGAATCGGTCAACTGAAAGGTCATTCACTTCACTTTCATCATTCTAAGGGCTCATTTACACGAGCGTGTTATACGTCCGTGCGACGCATGTGATATTCACGCGCGTCGGAGAGACATATATTAGTCTATGGGGCGGTGCAGACAGGTGCGTATGTCCGCTGCGTAAAAGTCACGACATGTCCGTTCTTTGAGCGTTTTTTGCGCATCACTCACCCATTGAAGTCAATGGGTGCGTGAAAACCACGCATGTCACACGGAAGCACTTCCGTGGGACGCGCGTGATTCGCGCAACAGCAGTGAAAAGGATGAATGAAAAGCACCACGTGCTTTTCTCTTTACAAACATCCAAACGGAGTGTCATAATGATGGCGGCTGCGCGAAAATCACGCAGCCGCGCATCATACGTGGCTGACACACGGAGCTGTTAAGTGCCTTTTGCGCATGCAAAATGCCACATTTTTTGCGTGCGCAAAACGCACACTCTCGTGTAAACCCGGCCTAAGGCAGGACATATATATATACACTACCGTTCAAAAGTTTAGGGTCACTTAGAAATTTCCTTATTTTTTAAAGAAAAGCACAGTTTTTTTCAATGAAGATAACATTAAATTAATCAGAAATACACTCTATACATTGTTAATGTGCTAAATGACTATTCTAGCGGCAAACGTCTGGTTTTTAATGCAATATCTACATAGGTGTATAGAGGTCCATTTCCAGCAACCATCACTCCAGTGTTCTAATGGTACATTGTGTTTGCTAACTGTGTTAGAAGGCTAATGGATGATAAGAAAACACTTGAAAACCCTTGTGTAATTATGTTAGCACCGCTGTAAACAGTTTTGCTGTTTAGAGGAGCTATACAAACTGACCTTCCTTTGGGCTAGTTGAGAATCTGAATCTGCATTACATTTGTGGGTTCGATTAAACTCTCAAAATGGCTAGAAACAGAGGGATTTCATGTGAAACTCGACAGTCTATTCTTGTTCTTAGAAAGGAAAGCTATTCCATGCGAGAAATTGCCAAGAAACTGAAGATTTCCTACAAAGGTGTGTACTACTCCCTTCAGAGGACAGCACAAAAAGGCTCTAACCAGAGTGGAAAGAGAAGTGGGAGGCCCCGCTGCACAACTGAGCAACAAGACAAGTACATTAGAGTCTCTAATTTGAGAAATAAACGCCTCACCGGTCCTCCATTGGCAGCTTCATTAAAAAGTACCCGCAAAACGCCAGTGTCAACGTCTACAGTGAAGAGGCGACTCCGGGATGCTGGCCTTCAGGGCAGAGTGGCAAAGAAAAAGCCATATCTGAGACTGGCTAATAAGGGGAAAAGATTAATATGGGCAAAAGCACATAGACATTGGACAGAGGAAGATTGGAAAAAAGTGTTAGGGACAGACGAATCGAAGTTTGAGGTGTTTGGATCCCACAGAAGATCATTTGTGAGACGCAGAACAACTGAAAAGATGCTGGAAGAGTGCCTGACGCCATCTGTCAAGCATGGTAGAGGTAATGTGATGGTCTGGGGTTGCTTTGGTGCTGGTAAAGTGGGAGATTTGTACAAGGTAAAAGGGATTTTGAATAAGGAAGGCTATCACTCCATTTTGCAACATCAAGCCATACCCTGTGGACAGCGCTTGATTGGAGCCACTTTCATCCTACAACAGGACAATGACCCAAAGCACACCTCCAAATTATGCAAGAACTATTTGGGGAAGAAGTAGGCAGCTGGTATTCTATCTGTAATGGAGTGGCCAGCGCAGTCACCAGATCTCAACCCCATAGAGCTGTTGTGGGAGCAGCTTGACCGTATGGTACACAAGAAGTGCCCATCAAGCCAATCCAACTTGTGGGAGGGCCTTCTGGAAGCATGGGGTGAAATTTCTCCCGATTACCTCAGCAAATTAACAGCTAGAATGCCAAAGGTCTGCAATGCTGTAATTGCTGCAAATGGAGCATTCTATGACGAAAGCAAAGTTTGAAGGAGAAAATTATTATTTCAAATAAAAATCATTATTTCTAACCTTGTCAATGTCTTGACTATATTTTCTAGTCATTTTGCAACTCATTTGATAAATATAAGTGTGAGTTTTCATGGAAAACACAAAATTGTCTGGTTGACCCCAAACTTTTGAATGGTAGTATATATATATATATATATATATATATATATATATATATATATATATATACATATACATATATATATATATATATATGCATTTTGTTTATTATTCATTCATTTCTTATGCATTGCTATTCCGCTTAATTTTTCCTCTTTCCAAACCAGTCCCACTTATTATTTTTTTTTCATGCACAGACGTTCGATCGCACATGCGCTGTTGGATCCGCATCTGGTAGTGCCGCTTAGCGTCAGCGTTGTCATGGTGACTCTAGCTTATTCTCATCATGCTGCACCTCTTCACCCTGACGATTTGCGCTCATTACAGGTGAGAGCAACCATTTATATCTCTATATAAACCCCTGGAGTTTTAATGTATCTAGCCTCCTGACTAAGCCGGTCTGTAAGGCGAAACGCGCGTCGAGGCGCTTTTTTTTCATCCAGTTCCTGAGGTTGCTGGTCCCACTCCCCACTATGTCTCAGGGTATGTGCTAACCTTTTTATTGTGCATTTTTTCTTGTCCAGTATCTCAGTTTAATTTTGTGTCCTTATATACTCCATCTTGTTTATTCATCATCCATATTTCAGCTAGACTTTGGTCTATTTGTATCTGACATTTAGGACATTTTATATCATTTATTGTTTTTCGTAATTGGTGAGCACTACTATCTCTATAAATGTGGGCATATTATTTACTGTGCATTTATCTATTTCTGTGGGTTATTAGAGTGGGTTCCGATTACTGACGGTTGGTTGACTCTGTAGGTCACTGGTCTTTTTCACTTGATCCTACTGTCTTTTTCTCCTTGCATTGTCCATCCTTTTATTCCATATTGTATTATTGTTTATTGTATCTAATAAAGATTTTCTACTTTTGCATATAATTTAGCATATTATTTCTTGTTGGTGGCTATGTTCCCTTGTGGTTCGCGTTTAGGTTGTCTACTTGTAAATTAGGGACCCCTCCTGACGCCATTGGTTTGGTTAGAGATTTTTGTAGGTTGTTCAACTGCCATTACTAAGGCGCTATTAAAGTATTAAAAAAAACACAGGCACATAAGAAAATATTTTTTTATTGAAATAAGAACTCTATGACCATTTTATTTTTAAAAAAAATAAACATAGATCATCGAAGTAGTCCAACTAATAAACGACGTAGTCAAAACGGTCAAGCGGAACCTGCAAAACAAAAAAAAGAAAGTTAGTAATATGAAAAATAAAAAAAATTATAGTCACCTCCAGTGTCTTCTGTGTTTTCCCCTGTGACGCAATAGAAACTAGACATCAATGAACTTCTGAAACGTCATATGTTACAAATTAAAAGGGTTTTCCCCACAACACACAGGTATCCCCTATCCATAGGATAGGGGATACATGTGTGATTGCTGGGGGTCCAACCACTGATGCCCCTAGCGATGAGAACTGGGGACTGAAAGACCCCCGAAGTGGCCAGCGCTCCATTCATTTCTAGGGACTTAGGGGACCGCTGTCTCCGGCAGCTCCATAAAAATTAATGAAGCAATGCTAGATAAGGCGCACTAGCGCTCCATTCTCATGGAGCACCTCGGGGGAATTTTGGTCCCCCGATCTCATCGCACATGTATTCCCTATTCTGAGGACCCCCGCCGATCAGCTATTTTGAAGGGGGTGCAGCGCTTGTACGAGTGCTGCTTCCCCTTAGTTTTCTATTGCTCACTGTGAATCTCCGACACAGATGCAGCGGCGATTCACAGGTATTGCAGCCTTTTCTCCCAATTCACTTCAATGTTAGAAGGCTGCAATACTGTGAATCGCCGTTACATCTGTGTCGGAGATGCACAGTGAGCAATATAAAATTAAGGGGAAGCAGCGCTAGTACGAGCTCTGCACCCCCTTCAAAAATGCTGATCGCGGGGGTCCCGGGAGTCGGACCCCGACCAATCATCTTTTGATGGCCTATCCTGAGGATAGGTCATGAATTTTTAGGGACTGGATAACCCCTACTCCATGCAGAGCATCCATTCAGGCATTTTTATATTTAAAGTGTAGCTAAACGTTTAACAAACTTGTGACCCCCTTCCCTCTTTAGCCACTTTTGACCTTCCTGACAGAGCCTCATTTTTCAAATCTGACATGTTTCACTTTATGTGGTAATAACTCCGGAATGCTTTCACCTATCCAAGCGATTCTGAGATTGTTTTCTCGTGATACCTTGCACTTTAAGTTAGTGGCAAAATTTGCTCGATATGTTCAGTATTTAATTGTGAAAAAACCCAAAATTTAGCGAAAAATTGCAAAAATTAGCATTTTTCTCAATTTAAATGTATCTGCTTGAAAGACAGGCAGTTATACCACACAAAATTGTTGCTAATTAACATCCCCCATATGTCTACATTAGATTGGCATCGTTTTTTGAACATCCTTTTATTTTTCTGTGACATCACAAGGCTTAGAACTTTAGCGGCAATTTCTCACATTTTCAAGAAAATTTCAAAAGGCTATTTTTACAGGGGCCAGTTCAGTTGTGAAGTAGCTTTGAGGGCCTTATATATTAGAAACCCCAAAAAGTCACCACATTTTAAAAACTTCACTCCTCAAAGTATTCAAAACAGCATTTAGAAAAGGTCTTAAACCTTTACACATTTCACAGGAATTAATGCAAAGTAGAGGTGAAATTTACAAATCTCCTATTTTTTTGCAGAAATAAATTTTTAATACAATTTTTTTTATAACACAGAAGGTTTTACCATAGAAACACAACCCAATATTTGTTGCCCAGTTTCTGCAGTTTTAGGAAATATCCCACATGTGGCCCTAGCGTGCTACTGGACTGAAGCACCCGTACTCAGAAGCAAAGGAGTACCTAGTGGATTTTGGGGCCTTATTTTTGTTAGAATATATTTTAGGCACCATGTCAGGTTTGAAGGGCTCTTGCGGTGCCAAAACAGTGAAAATCCCCCAAAAGTGACCCCATCTGGGAAACTACACACTTCAAGGAAATTATCGAGGAGTATAGTGAGCATTTTGACTGCACAGATTTTTTACAGAAATTATTGGAAGTAGGCCGTGAAAATTAATATATATATTTTTTCAAAGAAAATGTAGGTTTAGCGATTTTTTTTCTAATTTCCACAAGGACTAAAGGAGAAAAAGCACCACAAAATTTGTAAAGCAATTTCTCCCGAGTAAAACAATACCCCACATGTGGTAATAACTGACTGTTTGGACACACGGCAGGGCTTAGAAGGGAAAGAGCGCTATTTGGCTTTTGGAGCTCAAATCTAGCAGGAATGGTTTTCGGAGGCCATGTCACATTTACAAAGCCCCTGACGGGACAAAACAGTGGAAACTCCCCACAAGTGACCCCATTTTGGAGACTACACCCATTGAGGAAATTATCTAGGGGTATAGTGAGTGTTTTGACCCCACAGGTTTTTTGCATAAATTATTGGAAGTAGGCCCTGAAAATGACAATCAAAATTTTTTCAAAGAAAATTAAGGTTTAGCTAATTTTTTTCTCATTTCCACAAGGACTTAAGGAGAAAAAGCACCATAACATTTGCAAAGCAATTTCTCCCGAGTAAAACAATACCCCACATGTGGTAATAACCGGCTGTTTGGAGACACGGCAGGGCTTACAAGGGAAAGAGCTTTTGTTGGCTTTTGTAGATCACATTTAGCAGGAGTGACTTGCGGAGGCCATGTCACATTTGCAAAGCCCCTGAGGGGACAAAACAATGAAAACGCCCAAAAAGTGACTACATTTAGGAAACTACACCTCTTGAGGAATTCATCTGGGGGTGTAGTGAGCGTTTTGACCCCACAGATGTTTCATAGAATTTATTAGAATTGGGCAGTGAAAATAAAAACAATCCTTTTTCTTCAATAAGACGTAGCTTTAGCGCAAATTTTTTTTATTTTCTCAACAAATAAAGGAAAAAAAAACAACATTTGTAAAGCAATTTTTCCAGAGTACGGCAATACCCCATATGTGGTCATAAACTGCTGTTTGGGCAAACGGCAGGGCTCAGAAGGGAAGGACCGCCATTTGGAGTGCAGATGTTGCTGGATTGGTTTCTGGGCGCCTCTGGGCCCAAAACAGTGGAAACCCCCCAGAAGTGACCCAATTTTGAAAACTACACCCCTCAATCCATTTACCTAGGGGTGTAGTAAGCATTTTAACCCTGCAGGTGATTGGCAGAAATTGGTGTGCACTCGATGTTGCAGAGTGAAAATGGGATTTTTTTCCGTAGATATGCCAATATGTGGTGCCCAGCTTGCGCCACCATAACAAGACAGCTCTCTAATTATTATGCTGGGTTTCCCGGTTTTAGAAATACCCTACATGGGGCACTAATCTTTTGCCTGGACATTCGACCAGGCTCAGGAGTGAAAGAGTACCATGTAAAATTGAGGCCTAATTTGGCGATTTACAAAGTATTGGTTCACAATTGCAGAGGCTCAGATGTGAAATAATAAAAAGAAACCCCTGAGAAGTGACCCCATTTGGAAACTACACCCCTCAAGGCATTTATTAAGGAGTGTAGTGAGCATTTTCACCCCACAGGTCTTTTCCATAAATGATTGCACTGCGGATAGTGCAAATTCAAAGTTTATATTTTTCCCTAGATATGCCATTCAGTGGCAAATATGTCGTGCCCAGCTTACGCCACTGGAGACACACCCCAAAAATTGTTAAAAGGGTTCTCCCGGGTATGACGATGCCATATATGTGGAAGTAAACTGCTGTTTGGGCACGCTGTAGGGTTCAGAGCGGAGGGAGCACCATTTGCCTTTTGGAGAGAGGATTTTGCTTGGTAGTAGTTTTGTTTGAGTATTGCTGATATTTCCATTTATAATGTGGGGGTACATGTAAGCCAGGCGGAGTATATCAGGGGCATAGTCAGGGGGTATAATATTGGGGTAAAAAAACAATAAAATGATCCATAGATGTGTGTTACGCTGTGAAGCAATCCTTTCTGCACAGGCCGGTGTCGCACTGATAAATGGCGTCCTTTCTTATCCCCCTTTTGGTCCACACTCCGCAACTTTGCAGTTTGGGGAATTTTGCTGTGAAGTGTTGTCCTGGTATAATACGGGCACCGTCGCTTCCAGCGGATATGTTTGGGCCCTCCCCTTCCTGGTTCCCTAATTTTAGGTCCTTGATAAATCGCCTCTTGAAACAGAAGAAATGTTCCCCTCGGGTCGGCACAAATGCATATTGTTTATTTCCTGACTTATTGGAGCCTTAACTAATTTTATTTTTCATAGACGTAGTGGTATGAGGGCTGGTTTGTTGTGGGACGAGCTGTAGTTATTATTGGTACCATTTTGGGGTACATGCGAATTTATGATCACCTTTTATCCTATTTTTTGGGATGCCAGGTAAACATAAAACCGCAATTCTGGCACAGTTTTTTTAGTTTTTTTTATACAGCGTTCACCATGCGTTATAAATTACATGTTACCTTTATTCTGCAGGTCAGTACAATTCCGGCGATACCTCATTTATAGCACTTTTTTATGTTTTACAACTTTTTGCACAATAAAATTACTTTTGTAAAAAGAATGTATTTTTTCTGTCGCCATGTTGTGAGAACCATAACTTTTTCATTTTTTTGTCGACGGAGCTGTATGAGGGGTTGTTTTTTGCGAGACGAGCTATAGTTTTTATAGGTACCGTTTTTGGATACGTGCGACTTTTTTATCACTTTTTATTCTAATGTTTGTAGGGCAAAGTGACCAAAAAACAGAAACTCTGGTAAAGTTTTTTACGTTTTTTTTTTGCGCTGTTCACCGCGTGCAATAAATAATATAATATTTTGTTACCTCAGGTCGTTACGGTCGCGGCGATACCAAATACGTATGGTTTATTATTATTTTTCAATAATAAAGGACTTGATGAGAGTAAAAGGGGGATTGTGTTTTATTTTATTACTTGAAACTTTTATAGTTTTCAAACTTTTATTTTTTGCACTTTTATTTACACTTTTTTATACTTTTTTTTACACTTTTTCTCAAGTCCCACTAGGGGACTTGAAGGTCCAACGGTCAGATTTATTTTTTTCTAATACATTGCACTACCTACGTAGTGCAATGTATTAGATCTGTCAGTCATTCACTGACAGCAAGCCTATCAGGGCTGGCGATCTGCTAGTAACCGCTACGATGCAGCAATCGCTTTCGATTGCTGCATTGAAGGGGTTAATGGCAGGGTTCGGAGCTAGCTCCGCTTTCGGCCGTTACAGGTGGATGTCAGCTTTAAAATACAGATGACTTCCACCGCTGATGACGCCGGATCAGCTCCTGACCCGGCGCCATCTTGCCGGCGGCTACGAAAGCCGATCAGGCTCCGCTGCCGGGCGGATCTTGACCGGCTTCGGTGCTAGGCAGACCGGGAGGCCAGTATTAGGCCTCCGGTTGCCATTGCAGCCACCGGAACCCCGGCAATTTCATTGCTGGGGTTCCGATGAGCTGCAAACACCTTAAGTGCAGCGATCGCGTTTGAGCGCTGCACTTAAGGGGTTAATGGCGGGGATCGAAGCTAATTTCGGTCCCCGCCATTACAGCCGGATGTCAGCTGTCAGATACAGCTGAGATCCGGCGATGATGGCACCGACTAAGCTTCTGAGCCGGTGCCAAACATTTGGCGTAAGTATACGACATTTTGCGGGAAGCACAGGCTTTCCATGACATATACTTACGGCAAATGTCGGGAAGGGGCTAAACGTTTAACAAACTTGTGACATGTCAGAAATTTTGCCACCAATCGCTAAAACAAAGCAGCTGAAGCGCTTGTGTGAGCACTCAGCTGCTTCATTTCTGTTCGGCTTTTTCCGGAAAGCGGATTTCTATTGAGCCCGTCCTCCGATACATTGAATTCTGAAAATGCCATACTGAAACAAAGGGGCTGAGCGCTCATACAAGCGCTTCAGATGCTTTGTTTTAGTGATTGGTGGCAGTCTCAGTGCTCGGACCCCCACCAATCAAAACTTCTGACATGTCACTATGACATGTCAGAAGTTTCTTAAATGTTTAGCTACACTATAAAAAGAATGTGCCTGGAGACACTAGTGTTTCTAAAATCATAAAATAATGTCATTTATATTATGATTTTAGAAACACTAGTGTTCCCAGGCACTAAATTGTTTTTACTCTACTCACCACTGCCCCCCTGTGTCTGTTTTCTTTTTCTCTGCTCCACTTGGTGCCGCGCTGCCTCAATGCTCTGCCACCTGGCTCCAGGCAGAACGCTGTTACGCCAAGCATCATAGTCACGTGGTCCAGCTGGGCGCAGGTATTACGTCATTGGGGGGGGCATGACTGGCAACAGGGAGTGTCCGGGGCACCGCAGAGCCCAGCGGGACATTTTTCAGACCGCCCGGGACGGCGGGACAGTGGTGAGAAACCGGGACTGTCCTGCCGGATACGGGACGGTTGGGGAAATAGATAGATAGATAGATAGATAGATATGAGATAGATAGATAGATAGATAGATAGATAGATAGATAGATAGATAGATAGATAGATAGATAGATAGATAGATAGATAGATAGATAGATAGATAGATAGATAGATAGATAGGAGATATAGATATGAGATAGATAGATAGATAGATAGATAGATAGATAGATAGATAGATAGATAGATAGATAGATGTACACTACCGTTCAAAAGTTTGGGGTCACCCAGACAATTTTGTGTTTTCCATGAAAACTCACACTTATATTTATCAAATGATTTGCAAAATGACTAGAAAATATAGTCAAGACATTGACAAGGTTAGAAATAATGATTTTTATTTCAAATAATAATTTTCTCCTTCAAACTTTGCTTTCGTCAAAGAATGCTCCATTTGCAGCAATTACAGCATTGCAGACCTTTGGCATTCTAGCTGTTAATTTGATAAGGTAATCGGGAGAAATTTCACCCCATGCTTCCAGAAGGCCCTCCCACAAGTTGGATTGGCTTGATGGGCACTTCTTGCGTACCATACGGTCAAGCTGCTCCCACAACAGCTCTATGGGGTTGAGATCTGGTGACTGCGCTGGCCACTCCATTACAGATAGAATATCTGCCTGCCTGCTTCTTCCCTAAATAGTTCTTGCATAATTTGGAGGTGTGCTTTGGGTCATTGTCCTGTTATAGGATGAAATTGGCTCCAATCAAGCGCTGTACAACAGGGTATGACATGGCGTTGCAAAATGGAGTGATAGCCTTCCTTATTCAAAATCCCTTTTACCTTGTACAAATCTCCCACTTTACCAGCACCAAAGCAACCCCAGACCATCACATTACCTCCACCATGCTTGACAGATGGCGCCAGGCACTCTTCCAGCATCTTTTCAGTTGTTCTGCGTCTCACAAATGTTCTTCTGTGTGATCCAAACACCTCAAACTTCGATTCGTCTGTCCATAACACTTTTTTCCAATCTTCCTCTGTCCAATGTCTATGTGCTTTTGTCCATATTAATCTTTTCCCCTTATTAGCCAGTCTCAGATATGGCTTTTTCTTTACCACTCTGCCCTGAAGGCCAGCATCCCGGAGTCGCCTCTTCACTGTAGACGTTGACACTGGCGTTTTGCGGGTACTTTTTAATGAAGCTGCCAATGGAGGACCTGTGAGGCGTCTATTTCTCAAACTAGAGACTCTAATGTACTTGTCTTGTTGCTCAGTTGTGCAGTGGGGCCTCCCACTTCTCTTTCCACTCTGGTTAGAGCCTTTTTGTGCTGTCCTCTGAAGGGAGTAGAACACACCGTTGTAGGAAATCTTCAGTTTCTTGGCAATTTCTCGCATGGAATAGCCTTCATTTCTAAGAACAAGAATAGACTGTCGAGTTTCACATGAAAGCTCTCTTTTTCTAGCCATTTTGAGAGTTTAATCAAACCCACAAATGTAATGCTCCAGATTCTCAACTAGCTCAAAGGAAGGTCAGTTTTATAGCTCCTCTAAACAGCAAAACTGTTTACAGCGGTGCTAACATAATTGCACAAGGGTTTTCAAGTGTTTTATTATCATCCATTAGCCTTCTAACACAGTTAGCAAACACAATGTACCATTAGAACACTGGAGTGATGGTTGCTGGAAATGGGCCTCTATACACCTATGTAGATATTGCATTAAAAACCAGACGTTTGCAGCTAGAATAGTCATTTAGCACATTAACAATGTATAGAGTGTGTTTCTGATTAATTTAATGTTATCTTCATTGAAAAAAACTGTGCTTTTCTTGCAAAAATAAGGAAATTTCTAAGTGACCCCAAACTTTTGAACGGTAGTGTATGTTAGATAGATAGATGTATATTAGATAGATAGATGTATATTAGATAGATAGATAGATGTATATTAGATAGATAGATGTATATTAGATAGATAGATGTATAATAGATAGATAGATAGATAGATAGATAGATAGATAGATAGATAGATAGATAGATAGATAGATAGATAGATAGATAGATAGATAGATATTAGATAGATAGATGTATATTAGATAGATAGATACAGCTGTGGGATTCAAATTTTTAACAACAGGTTCCCTTTTTTTCGAACGAATACATACGTGCTGCGTCGGGGGAGTCAGGGGGGGGGGGGGTTCACGGTGTTTTGCGGTGTATTGCGAAATTGAAAACAATTACGATATTCCAATTACCCCCTACATTAAAGTGGCCTCTAAATAAAGAAATTCCCTGTCCAGAATGCTTTAGTGTGGATTGCCACACTATGTATATAATTACATAAGCATACAGAGCTACCCACACATTATGTTAAACTCACCCATTACGTATAGGCCTATATGGGCACATTCAATATCCTAAGCGTGCTCAGCCCATTTAGTTAGGCTTTGCACATCAGAAGGGTGGAGGTTAGTGCGAAGTGCGCAGTAAGCCGCGAAAACTCTCCCGGCTAATGCACAGATACAGTGCCAGGAGCAAGCTCAGAACATATATACAGCACCAGAACAAAGCTCACTACATATATACAGCACCAGAGCCAAGCTCAGTACAGATATACAGCACCAGAACAAAGTTCAGTACATAAGTACAACACCAGAACAAAGCTCTGTACATAAATACAGTACCAGAACAAATCTCAGTACATAAATACAACACTAGAACCAAGCTCAGTACATAAATACAACACTAGAACCAAGCTCAGTACATAAATACAACTCCAAAACCAAGCTCAGTACATATATACAACACCAGAACCAAGCTCAGTACATAAATACAGCACCAGAACAAAGCTCAGTACATACATACAACACCAGAACCAAGCTCAGTACATATATACAACACCAGAACCAAGCTCAGTACATAATTACAGCACCAGAACAAAGCTCGGTACATACATACAACACCAGAACCAAGCTCAGTACATATATACAACACCAGAACCAAGCTCAGTACATAATTACAGCACCAGAACAAAGCTCAGTACATATATACAGCACCAAAACCAATCTCAGTAAATATATACAACACCAAAACCAAGCTTAAGACCTAAATACAACACCAAAACCAAGTTCAAAACATATATACAGCACCAGAACCAAGTAAAGAACTTATATACAGCACCAGAACAAAGCTCCGTACATAAATACAAACCAGAACAAAGCTCAGTACATATATACAGCACTAGAACAAAGCTCAGTATCTAAATACAGCACCTGAACCAAGCTCAGTATATATACTAGTCTTTCTCAAAGAATTAGAATATCATTAAAAGTTAATATATTTCAGTAATTCAATTCAAAAAGTGTCTCTCATATATTATATAGATTCATTACACACAGAGGGATCTATTTCCAGCATTTTTTTCTTGTAATGTTGGTGATTATGGTAGCAGTTAATGAAAACCCAAAATTTAACTCACTCAGAAAATTTGAATATTATATAAGCACAATTTGACAAAAATGATTTTTAATACCGAAATGTTGTCCTACTAAAAAGTATGTCCAGGATCTGCCCTCAATACTTGGTCGGTGCTTCTTTTGCATGAATTACTGCATCAAGGGTGTGGCATGGGGGCAATCAGCCTGTGGCACTGCTGAGGTGTTATGGAATCCCAGGTTCCTTTGATAGCGGCCTTCAGCTTGTCTGTATTGTTGGGTCTGGTGTCTCTCATCTTCCTCTTGACAATACCCTATAGATTCTCTATGGGGTTTAGGTCAGGTGAGTTTGCTTGCCAATCAAGCGCAGTGATACTGTAGTTATTAAACCAGGTATTGGTACTTTTGGCAGTGTGGGCCTTTGCTAAGTCCTGCTGGAAAATGAAATCCACATCTCCATAAAGCTTGTCAGCAGAGGGAAGCATGAAGTTCTCGAAAATGTCCTGCTAGACGCTGCACTGACTCTGGACTTTATATAACACAGTGGGCCAACACCAGCATATGACACAGTCCTCAAACCATCACTGACTGTGGAAACGTCACACTGGACCGCAAGACACTTGGATTGACACCTCTCCACTCTCCACAGTCAGTGATGAAGCAACCTGGGCTTCTATAACAGCTCAGCAGTGCCACAGGCTGATCGCCTCCATGCCACGCCGCATTGATTACACCTCAGCAGTGCCACAGGCTGATCGCCTCCATGCCACTCCATTGATGCAGTAATTCATGTAGAGTCGGAGCCGCGACCAAGTATTAAGGGCATATACTGCACATACTTTTCAGTAGAACGACATTTCAGTGTTAAAAATCATATCATTTTTTTAATTGGGCTTATATAATATTCCAATTTTCTGGTTTATCATTAACTGTTCTCATAATCATCAACATTAAAAGAAAAAATGCTGGGAATAGATCCCTCTGTGTGTAATGAATCTATACAATATATGACAGACACTTTTTGAATTGAATTATATATGTTTTGAGCTTCGTTGTTTTCATATATATGTAATGAGCTTTGTTCTGGTGCTGAATTTATGTACTGAGCTTGGTTCTGATGCTATATTTAAGTACTGATCTTTGTTCTGGTGTTGTATTTATGTAGTGAGCTTGGTTCTGGAGTTGTATATATATACTGAGTTTGGTTCTGGTGTTGTATATGTGTATGAGCTTGGCTCTGATGCTGTATATATGTACTGAGCTTGGCTCTGATGTTGTATATATGTACTAAGCTTTGTTCTGGCGCTGTATATATATGTTCTGAGCTTCTCTTTGGTGCTGTATATATGTATTGAGCTTGGTTGTTATGATGAATATAACTCCAGAACCAAGCTCAGTACATATATATACAGCACCAGAACCAAGCTCGGTGCATATATACAGCACCAGTACAAATACAGCTCAGTACAGAGATAATTTGCAAATTTAGTTTAACCCCTGCCATATAAGTTTGTACGGCATAAAACTACAGCTCCCAGTATAGCCAGAACGATGGTAAGGATATGCTGGGAGTTGCTGTTTCACAAAAAAGAACGATACACACATCATCTCACTGCAGATCATACAGTGACTACAGTACTGAGCAGTCACAGGGAGAATAAAATTTACATTTAGTGACTCACCAGTGACGACTTCTCAGATTCTAGTCATTCTTTTTACTTTTCCAACTGGTCCAGAACTCTATGATGCCTCATGGCCATGACCCATTTCTGCGGAAATGGGTAAATTTGCTGCTCAGATGTCTTCAGAAAGCTCACTTTTTC
The DNA here is from genome assembly GCF_050947455.1 of Rhinoderma darwinii. Classification (NCBI taxonomy): domain Eukaryota; kingdom Metazoa; phylum Chordata; class Amphibia; order Anura; family Rhinodermatidae; genus Rhinoderma; species Rhinoderma darwinii. The sequence goes on from NC_134689.1 coordinate 63,841,961, forward strand.
AACATTTCTGCACCTTTAAACGAAAAGCAAATTCTTATGGTACCACACTCTATGCCCCCAAATGTAATAGTATCATACACTGTGTCCCCGAATATAATAGCGCTACACACTGTGCCCCTAAATATAATAGTAACATACACTTTGCCCCCGAATAAAATTGTGTCGAACACTGTAAATTAATGCACCACACACAGTGTGCCCTGTAGATAGTGCCCCTCATAGAGCCCTCTGTAGATAGTGCTCCCAGTAGAGCCCTCTGTAGATAGTTCTCCCAGTAGAGCCCTCTATAGATAGTTCTCCCCATAGAGCCCTCTATAGATAGTTCTCCCCATAGAACCCTCTGAAGGTAGTAGCGTTCCCTGTAGATAGTGCCCCCGGTAGCGTTCCCTGCAGACAGGGCCCCCTGTAGTGTTCCCTGCAGACAGGGCCCCCTGTAGCGTTCCCTGCAGACAGGGCCACCTGTGCCTTTCACTGTAGCGTTCCCTGTATAGTGCCCCCTGTAGCGTTCCCTGTATAGTGCCCCCTGTAGCGTTCCCTGTTTAGTGCCCTCTGTAGATAGGTCCCCCTTTGGCGCTCTCTGTGGATAGAGCTCCCTGTGGCATTCTCTGTAGATAGAGCCCCATGTGGCATTTCCTGTAGATAGAGCCCCCTGTGGTGTTCCCTGTAGATAGAGCCCCCTGTGGCCTGACGTCCCGCGGCCATGGACATGACAGTATCCCCTCTTACGCCCCATCTTCTTTAGGGCAGAGCGAGAGAGAAACTTCTTCAGAAAGGAAGGAGCATTGAGGTTCTCCTCTGGCTCCCAGGACCTCTCTTCAGGAGCAAACCCCCTCCAATCCACCAAATAAAAAATCTTTCCTCTTACTTTCTTGGTGTCCAAGATCTCTTTAACCTCGAAGGTGTCTGAAGGGCCGCTGGAGGCAACCACAGGGCTAGGAGTTTTGTAAAGCGGTTCAGAACCACCGGTTTCAGGAGGGAGACATGGAAGGATACTTGGGGATACTGAGGGTAGGAGGCAGCCGAAGCTTGTAGACGACAGAGTTGATCTGCTGTAGGATCTCGAAGGGTCCAAGGAACCTGGGAGCAAATTTGTATGATGGCACCCTCAGTCGAATAGTCCTGGTTGACAGCCAGAACTTTGTGCCAGGAAGAAACTGAGGAGGTTCTCTTCTCCTTGTGTCCGCCTTCCATATAATGCAGCCGACCGCCGGCAGGATGGAGGATCGAGTCTGCTGCCAGATCTGCAGAAAGTCCCTAAAAGCAGTATCAGCAGCTCGTACCTCAGACGTATCAGACACCGGGAGAAGAATTTCTGGGTGTTGGCCATAGACAATAAAGAAAGGTGTATTCCTTGTGGACTCGCTGGTGTGATTGTTGTATGAGAATTCAGCCCATGGGAGCAACTGCACCCAGTCATCATGCTGCTTGGAGATGAAGTGGTGTAGGTAGTTCTCCAAGATCTGATTGATCCTCTCGACCTGACGATTGAACTGAGGATGGTAGGCCGAGGAAAAGTCCAACTTTACACCTAGTAGTCCGCAGAGGGCTCTCCAGAACTTCGAAGTGAACTGAACCCTCTTATCAGACACAATATGTTGTGGCAAGCCATGCAGGCGGAAGATATGTTGGATGAAAAGCTTGGCCAGTTGAGTAGCAGAAGGAAGACCGGTCAGAGGAACGAAGTGGGCCATCTTCGAAAATCGATCCACCACCACCCAGACAGTGCTGCATCCAGCAGATAGAGGCAGGCCAGTGATAAAGTCCATAGCTATATGCTGCCAGGGAGCATCGGGCACTGGCAATGGCTGGAGCAGGCCAGCAGGTCTGGAGTGAGCGACCTTGTTAGCTGCATACACTGAGCAGGAAGAAACAAAGTCCATAATGTCTTTGGGCAGCGTGGGCCACCAGAAATGACAGGCAATCAGATCTCGGGTCTTACCGGTCCCCGTGTGACCTGCCAGTCTAGAGGAGTGTCCCCAACGGAGGATTCTCCCTCTGTCAGCCAGGTGCACAAAAGTCCTCCCTGGAGGAATGTCCCCAACTAGCAGGGGGTTGACAGAGACAATGCAAGATGGATCAATAATGTTCTGTGGAATTTCCATGGTGTCATCTGTCTCGAAAGACCTGAACAATTTATCAGCCCTCACATTTTTGTCAGCCGGGTGATAATGGAGCTCAAACTGGAACCTGGTAAAGAACAGCGACCACCTGGCCTCACTAGCATTCAGCCGTTGGGCCGTCTGGAGGTAGGTGAGATTCTTGTGGTCCGTAAAAATTAGGATGGGATGAGCTGCGCCCCCTAGTAGATTTCTCCACTCCTCCAGATCCAATTTGATGGCCAGTAACTACCGTTCCCTAATCGAGTAGTTGCGTTCTGCGGAAGAGAAGAGCTTAGAGAAATAGCCACATACCATTGACTTGCCCTTGGAACCTCTCTGGAACAGGAGTGCACCAGCACCAACAAATGAGGTGTCCACCTCCAACGAGAACTGTAGAGAAGCATCTGGATGATGGAAGATAGAGGCTGACGTGAAGGCACTCTTCAGGCTATTGAATGCGGACTCAAACATACTACACAAACATAGAGGAGGTCACGGAAGATGTCATTAATGAAATCCTGGAAGCATTACACAGGCCGAAGGGCATTACTAGATATTCATAGTGTCCATCACGGGTGTTAGGCTGGGTTCACACACCCTATTTACGGACGTAATTCGGGCGTTTTAGCCCCGAATTACGTCCGAAAATACGGCTCCAAAGTGTCGGCAAACATCTGCCCATTCATTTGAATGGGCTTTTCGATGTTCTGTGCCGATGGTCATTTTTTTTACACGCCGCTGTCAAAAGACGGAGCGTAAAAAAGACGCCCGCGTCAAAGAAGTACCTGTCACTTTTTGAGACGTAATTGGAGCAGTTTTACCTTGATTCCATGGAAAAACAGCTCCAATTACGTCCGTAATGGACGCAGCGAAAAGCGCCTGCACATGCCATTACGTCTGAAATTCAGGAGCTGTTTTCTCCTGAAAACCGCTCCGTAATTTCAGCCGTATCGGACGCTGCCGTGTGAGCATACCCTTTAAATGCAGTCTTACATTCGTCACCCCGGCGAATCCGGATTAGGTTGTAAGTCCCACGCAGGTCTGCGTTGGAAAAAATCTTGGCACCACATATACGATCCTATAGTTCTGAGATCAATGGCAATGGATACTTATTATTCACTGTGATCTAGTTGAGACCCCGGTAGTCGATACAGGGATGCAGAGAACCATCCCTTTTCTTGACGAAGAAGAACACAGTTCCTGCCGGGGAAGAAGACTTCCGCATGAAGCACTGCTCCAAGTTCTTTTTAACATAGGCGGACATGGACAGAGTCTTTAGTAAGGAGAGAGGATATACTCTACCACGGGGAAGGGATGCACCAGGAATCAGCTCGATAGGACAGTCATACGCCCGGTGTGGGGGCAGCATCTCCGCCTCCCTCTTGCTGAAGTCGTGCACATGGCCACGTCGATTATTTTCTATGAGCCTGGACTGCAGAACACGGCCGTAATAAGACATGTCCGTTTTTTCTGTGGTCCAGGCTCCTGGGCCATGCATGGACCGTGGAAACCATGTTCGTGTGCATGGGCCCATAGAAATGAATGGGGCCGCAATTCTCACGTGGATTTTCGGAGGAATTGTAGCCGCAAAAACACGTTCGTGTGCATGGGGCCTTAGTGATAAAATTTGGTAGATACATTCAGAAACAACCAAACTTTTGCCAAAAATTTGCATTTTTCTCAATTTAAATGTATCTACTTGTAAGTCAGATAGTAATACCACCCCAAAAAGTTGCTATTTAACATCCCCCATATGTCTACTTTAGATTGGCATCATTTTTTGAACATCCTTTTATTTTTCTAGGACGTTACAAGGCTTATAATTTTAGCAGCAATTTCTCACACTTTCCAGAAACTTTCAAAAGGCAATTTTTACAGGGACCAGTTCAGTTCTGAAGTGGCTTTGAGGGGCCTATACAATACAAACCCCAATAAGTCACCCCATTTTATAAACTGCACCCCTCAAAGTATTCAAAACACATTTAGAAAGTTTCTTAACCCTTTAGGCATTTCACAAGAATTAAAACAAAGTAGAGGTGAAATTAAAAAATTTAATTTTTTGGGCAGAAATTAATATTTAATCCATTTTTTTCTATATCACAGAAGATTTAACCAGAGAAACGCAACTCAATATTTATTGCTCAGATTCTGCAGTTTTTAGAAATATCCAACATGTGGCTCTAGTGTGCTAATATACTTTAACACAGGCCTCAGAAGCAAAGGAGCACCTAGTGGACTTTGGGGCCTCCTTTTTATTAGAATATATTTTAGGCACCATGTCAGGTTTGAAGAGGTCTTGTGGTGCAAAAACAGTGGAAACCGCCAAAAAGACCCCATTTTGGAATCCCACAGGTTTTTCATAGATTTTATTAGAATTTGTATGTGAAAATTATTATTTTTTTTTTTCCAATAAGATGTAGATTTAGCTCAAAAATGTTCATTTTCTTAAGAAATAAAGGAAAAAAAAGAACTGCAGCATCTGTAAAGCAACTTCTCTGGATTACGGAAATACCCCATATGTGGTTATAAACTGCTGTTTGGGCACATGTCAAGGATCAGAAGAGAAGGAGCACCATTTAGCTTTTGAAGTGCAGATTTTGCTGGATTGGTTCCTGGGCGCTATGCCGCATTTGCAAAGCACCTGTGGAAGTCAAACAGTGGAACCCCTCCCAGAAGTGACCCCATTTTGGAAACTACACCCCTCAAGGTATTCACCTAGGGGTATAGTGAGCATATTAATTCTGCAGGTGTTTTGCAGAAATTAGTGTGCACTTGATGTTGCAGAGTAAAAGTGGGAATTTTTCCATAGATATGCCAATATGTGGTGCCCAGATTGTGCCACCATAACAAGACAGCTCTCTTATTATTATGCTGTTTCCCAGTGTTAGAAACACCCTACATGTGGCCCTAATCTTTTGCCTGGACATTCGACCAGGCTCAGGAGTGAAAGCATAGCATGAAATATTGAGGCCTTATTTTGCGATTTACAAAGTATTGGTTCACAATTCAAGAGGCTCTGATGTGAAATAATAAAATAAATCACTGAGAAATGACCCCAATTTTGTAAACTTCACCCCTCAAGGCATTTATTAAGGGGTTTAGTGAACATTTTCACCTCACAGGTCTTTTCCATAAATGAATGCGCTGCGGATGGTGCAAAGTAAAAATTTTCAATTTTCCCTAGATATGCTATTTCAGTGTCAAATATGTCATGCCCAGCTTGTGCCACAGGAGACACACAACCCAAAAATTGTTAAAAGGGTTCTCCTGGGTATGGCAATGCCATATATGTGGAAGTAAACAGCTGTTTGGGCACACTGTAGGGCTCAGTAGGGAGGCAGCGCCATTTGGCTTTTGGAGCGTCGATTTTGCTTGGTAGTAGATTTGTTTGGTGTTTTACTGGTATTTCAATTTATAATGTGGGGGTACATGTAGGCTGGGCAGAGTAAATCAGGAGCATAGTCAGGTGGTATAATAATGGCGTAAAAAAAAACAATAAAATAATCCATAGATGTGAAGCAATCCTTTATGCACAGGCCATTATCGCACTGATAAATTGTGTCATTTCTTATCCCCCTTTTGGAACACACTCTGCACGTATGCAGTTTGGGGAATTTTTCTGGGAAAGTGTTGTCCTGGTATAATACGGGCACCCTCTCCTAGCAGACATGTTTGGGCCCTACCCTTCCTGGTTCCCTAATTTTAGGGCTTTGATAAATCGCCTTTTGAAACAGAAGAAATGTTCCCTTTGGGCCGGCACAACTGCATATTCTTTCTTTCCTGACTTATTGGAGCCTTAACTAATTTTATTTTTTCATAGACGTAGTGGTATGAGGGCTGTTTGCGGGACGAGCTGTAGTTATTATTGGTACCATTTTGGGGTACATGCGACTTTTTCAACACTTTTTATCCTATTTTTTTGGGAGGCAAGTTGACGAAAAAACAGCAATTCTTGCATTGTTTTCAAGGTTTTTGTTATACAGAATTCACCATGTGTTATAAATTACATGCTAACTTTATTCTGCGGGTCAGTACAATTCCGGCGATATCAAATTTATAGCACTTTTTATGTTTCACAACTTTTTGCGCAATAAAATTGCTTTTGTAAAAATAATGTATTTTTTCTATCGCCATATTGTGAGAACCATAACATTTAATTTTTTTTCTACGGAATTGTATGAGAGCTTGTCTTTTGCGAGATGAGCTATAGTTTTTATAGGTGCTATTTTTGGAACCATGCGACTTTTTGATCATTCTTTATTTCAATTTATGTAGGGCAAAGTGACCAAAAAACAGAAATTTTGTCATTGTTTTTATGTTTTTTTTTATGCCGTTTACCCTGTGGAATAAACAACATAATATTTTTTATAGTTCATGCCGTTATGGTAGCGGCAATACCAAATAGGTATGGTTTATTTATTTTTTTCAATAACAAAGGACCTGAAAAGTGAGAAAGGGTGATTGTGTTGTATTTTATTACTTGAAACTTTTATTATATGTCTTACAACTTTTTTTTTTTCACTTTTTTTAGACTTTTCTTTGCACTTTATGTTAGTCCCACTAGGGGACTTAAAGGTCAAACTGTCTGATTTTTTTTCTAATACATTGCACTACTTGCGTAGTGCAATGTATTAGAACTGTCAGTCATTCACTGACAACAAGCCGATTAGGCTTCGCCTCAGGGCAGAGCCTAATCGGCTTCTGTAATGGCAGAGCAGGAGGCCACTGTTGTCATATAAGCAGTCGGTAGCCCTGAAATCGCATGCAGGGCTGCCGATCTGCTGCCAACCTCTAAGATGCAGCTATCTAAGGGGTTAATGGCAGGGATCGGAGCTAGCTCCGGTTCCTTCCATTACAGGTGGATGTCAGCTGTAACATACAGCAGACATCCACTGCTGATGATGCTGGCTCAGCTCCTTTTAGGCTTTTAGACTTCCGTGCTAGGCAACCGGGAGGCCAGTAATAGGCCTCCGGTTGCCATTGCAGCCACCGGCACCTGGCAATTTCATTGCTGTGGTGCCGGTGAGCTGTTGCACCCCTTAAATGCAGCGATGGCTTTTGATCACTGCATTTAAGGTGTTAATGGTGGGGATCGGAGCTAATTTCGGTCCCCGCCATTACAGCAGGGTGTCAGCTGTAACATAACGACTCAGCTTCTGAGCCAGTGTCCACCATTTGTCGTATGGATACGGCAAAATGCGGAAGCACTAGCTTTCTATGATGTATCCATACGACAAATGTCGGGAAGGGCTAAAGGCTTTTGAACCTTTGAAAGGGATTTTTATTTTATTTTTAATAAAAAGGTCAATCAGTATTGATTGGTGCGATTTTATAATTCATTTTTATTAAAAAAAAAAAAATACTTTTTGAGATACAGCTGCTTTGTATCCTGTATACAGAGCAGCTGTATCGTGCGCTAAGATCTGAATCCATCAGTCCCGTGGAACTGATTGGTTCAGTGTCAGCGGGTCCTGCGTGTCTCTGACACTCAGGATCCACTTGTAATCTATTACATCAGAGACACGCAGGACCTGTTTTCTCTGAATCCATCAGTCCTGGGGACCTGACTGGAACAGGATTTAGCGAACTATACAGCTGCTCTGTATACAGAATACAAAGCAGCTGTTAAGGATCTGCCAGGCACAGCTTCTGTGTCTACGCCCATAGGTAATCAGTCTGCACCTGCTTCTATGTTCGGAGGAAGATTGTGATTATGTAATGATGGGGGTAAGGAAACAGACAAGTGAGCCCTTATCTACCCGCCACTCAGTCCCTGCCTACTTGCAACGACCCGCCCTAGGCGACGGGGTACAACTGGGCGACCGTCCCTACGCTCAATAAGTGCACGACAGACAAACAGACAAGGGTACACAGAAGCAAGGGAAAAGGGGCAGTTGCCCACGGCAACACCGTGAGCAACAAGAGTGGTGAACGAGCCGAGTCAAACCAGGAGTGTACAAGGTACCAAACGCAGAGCAGGAGAGTAGTGAACAAGCCGAGTCAAAACCAGGAGTGTACGAGGTACCAAATGCAGAGCAGGAGAGTAGTCAGTAAGCCAGGGTCAATATGAAGCAGGGTCAAATAGTTCAAGAAGCTGCAGCAGGGCCAGGAAACCAAACGAGAAGAATCACAAGCAAGGAGGAACAGGAAAGGCAGGTATAAATAGACAGAGGGCGGGAGCTAGCTCCGTCTGGCCAGGCTGTGATAGGCTCTCCCACTCCTAGGCCTGCCATCCTGAGTGGTGGAAGATGGAGCCAGTCTCACAGACATAGAAGCAGGTGCAGACTGATTACCTATGGGCATAGACACAGAAGCTGTGCCTGGCAGATCCTTAACAGCCGCTGTATCTTTTATTATAAAAAACACTTTCAAAGGTGTACATAGCCTTTAATGTCCATTGATATAGAATAATTTCCAGTACTCGTTTAAACAGTCGTATTACATACTTTTATAATTGGTAGAATGAAAATTTCCCAACATTGGTAGGATAAACATATCCTTTTTTACGGATGTAATAACAGCTATTGGTTTGATTCATGTCTTTATGTGCCTTTAATAATAGAAAAAATATATTTAAATTCATATATTGCCATTTAATACCTTTTTTCCTACTTTTCTTCTTCCTCCAAGATGGGTCTTATTGGCAATCATTATATTTTACTTGTTCCTTTATTTTTGTTAAGCCTGGGCTACTACTAGACTTTTGGTAATACTACGGATTGATTTTAACTATTGATCTGCAGCTGCGGTCCAAATAAATACATTGAGTTCTTGTGAACTGCAGCTGTCACTCAATAGTTAAATGCAATCCGTAGCACTATAAAAACTCTAGATGTAGCCCTGGCCTTAGGTTATACTGTGTTTTAACAATTAATTTAATCCACTTGTATTTTTATAAGGTAATTTTTTACTTGTTATGCCTTTAAAAATCTTAATACAATTTAATGTTTGAAAAAAAAAAGTTTTGCTACCTCTCTGTAAAATACATCATTGGACTTGGCTGCTCTGCAGTGTAATGTTAAGCTCCACCTCCTCTGGGTGGAATCTCAGCAGGTCCCTTACAGGTTCTGCCTGAAGTCCTTACAGTAAGTAGGGGATGAAGAAAATGTGTGGTTCTTGGCAATACACAGGGCCGATTCCAGCTGTTCTGCTGCCTGAGGCAGAAAATTCTCATAGTGCCATACACTACTCCCCTAAATATAATAGTTTCATACACTGCACCTCTAATTGTAATAGCGCCATACACTGTGTCCCTGATTATAATAGCACCATACACTGTGTCCCTGATTATAATAGCACCATACACTGTGTCCCACACACAAACAGTACTCCCTGTAGATAGTGCCCCCATAGATCCCCCTGTAGATAGTGCCCTACATAGATCCCCTGTAGATAGTGACCCATATACAGCCCCCAGTAGATTGTGCCCCACATATAGCCCCCCTGTAGATAGTACCTTACATATAGCCCCCTGTAGATAGTGCCCCACATATAGCCCCCTGTAGATAGTGTGCCACATATAGCCCCCCTGTAGATAGCTCTCCAAATATAGCCCCCCGTAGATAGTGTCCCACATATAGCCTCACCTGTAGACTGTGCCCCACATAGAGTTCCCCTGTAGATAGTGCCTCACATATAGCTCCCCCAGTAGATAGTGCCTCACATATAGCCCACGCCTGTAGATAATGCACTACATATAGCCCACTGTAGATAGTGCACTACATATAGCCCCCTGTAGATAGAGCCCCCCTGTAGATAGTGCTTCACATATAGCCCACCCCTGTATATAGTGCCCCACATATAGTCAACCATATAGATAGTGCACTACATATTGCCTCTCCTGTAGATTGTGCCCCACATAGAGCTCCCCCTGTATATAAGTGCCCCATATATAGCCCCCTGTATATAGTGCCCCACATATAGCCATGTATATAGTGTCCCACAAATAGTCCCTCCTGTAGATAGTGTCCCATATATAGCTTCCCCTGTAGATTGTGCCACACATATAGCTCCCCCTGTAGATAATTGCCAACTTTACATACCTTGATCCCATTCCCGCACCCTCCTGTGTCGTTGCAGGTCTGCTGGGGTTTAACGACGCAAGCGGCGCAATGACGTCATCGTTCTGCTAGCATCGTTGAAAGGCGCTGATTGGTGGGGCAAGTCATTCTGCCCCACCAATCAGCATCACTGTAAGGCGCTGAATGGTCGGGTAAGATTCCGAACTTGCCCGGCCATTCAGCGCTTATGCATGTAATTGTATATGCGTCCTATAGACGCAGGTACAATTAGTGCAGGAGGGGGTGGCAGCAGCTATATTCAGTGAACGGTGCGGCCCTGGCAATACAGAGCTCAGGACTGACATCAGTTGGGTGCAAATGTATAATTAAAACTAGCCTGATTTGTGAACATGCATTTTAATTTTCTTCTGCATATTGTTTTTTTATTTTACTTGAGTCCTGAGGTAGCGTCTTTTATAACAACTTTGAATTCTGCTGCAAGCCCAGCTTAGGTATGATTTGTAAGTTATAATACACATTAAAAGCAGAGACCAGTTCAACATTTATTAGGCAATATCATCTCAGTGATAAAGTAGAACTTTTGTTAATGAAGACAACATTGTTTTTCATTTGTAACTATACACAATATGACCAAAAGTATGTGGACAACCCTCCTAATTATTGAGTTCAGGTGTTTCAACCACATCCATTGCGAACAGGTGTATAAAATCATGTGCACAGCCATGCAATCTCAATAGACAAAAACTGGCAGTAGTAGTATGGGTAATACTGAAGAGCTCAGTGACTTTAAAGGTGCCACTGTCATAAGAGGCCGCCTTTGACACAAGATGGCTTGTGAAATTTTCTAGATCTTCCTTGGTCAACTGTAAGTTAAAGCATTTAGAAGTAACGATAGGTCAACCACAAAGTGGCAGACCACGCAAACTCACAGAGAATGGGACTTCCGAGTGCAGAAACACACGGGGGGGGGGGGGGGGTATATATTCTGACTGGCGCTTTATACTCTATGCCAGTTTTAATAGAAAACAAGCTGGAATAAGATCCAACAAATTTATGAAGAGGTGCACATCTCAATAAATTTGGTGCATATTCGGCTGTCAGTGCATCACTAAGTGAAATCTACGTGAGTCACAAGCTGCCGTAGAATTCCGCTATAATTTATGCCAGTTTCTGGCGTGAACTGAAGTAAATGCGTAGGGACATAGATGGCCCCATCCTTTCACTAAGCTCAACCCACTTTTTAGAAAAGCTATGAGAGTGCTGGCATTAGCTCAAGTTGTTTTTTTTTTTTACTTTTGAGCTGTTTGCGGCTTTTCTACGCAAGAAAACTGTTGTTAAATTCCCCCCACACTGCGTAAAAATAGCCTATCCTCTGTTGCATCACTCACTACACACATCAGCACAAGAACCGTGCGTCAGGAGCTTTATAAAATGGATTGCCGTGGTCAAGCAGCTGCACACAAGTCTTACATCACCAAGCACAATGCCAAGCATTGCATTGAGTGGTGTAAAGCACACTGCCACTGGACTCCGCAGTTGTGTAAAGATGTTCTCTGGAGTGATGAATCAGGCTTCACTATTTGGCAGTCTGATGATGAATCTAGGTTTGGTGGATGCCAATAGAACTTTACCTACTGGAATGCATAGTGCCTACTGTAAAATATGGTAGAGGAAGGATAATAGTATGGACTATTTTTCAGTGGTTGGCCTAGGTCCCTTATTTCTAGTAAAGGGTAATGCTAATGCTACACCATACAAATACATTAAAGGCAATTAAATGCTTACTATTTTGTGGGAACAATTTGAGGAAGGCCCTTTCCTGTTCCAGCATGACTGTGCACAAAGCAAGGCACATTAATTCAAGGTTTGATACTATACCTGACCTCACAAATGCTCTTTTGTCTGAATTATGAAACAAATTTCCACAGGCACACTCCAAAATTTGGTGGAAAGGCTTACCAATGTGGCAAAAGGGGGCCCAACACCACATTAACGCCTATGGTTTTGGAATGGGATGTTCAGCAAGCTCATATAGCTGTGATAGTCAGGTTTCCACATACTATTGGCCATATAGTGTATATCTATATACAGTACATGTACGGTTTTGCAAGTGCCTCATTACTGCCACACATGTATAATAGAAGATATTGCTTCAAATTATAGATGCTTCCTTTTACATATATAGGTAAATAGACCAATAGATTAAGTTCACTATTAAAAATACTAGAGGAAAAGCCACTCTGGAGAAATGGTCAATGTTTTCAGGATTTTTCACTGTGAAAAAATTGACATACATGTCTAATTGGTCCCTCATTTTAAACCAAAAGCATAAATTGACTCTAAACCGAGTTGTACAAGTTTCTGATTTTAAGATATTATTTTCCATGTTATCCTCTTCTGAACTTCTTTCTTTAGAATCATTGACTAGAATGACAATATTATCTTCCTGTTCTTCAAGCGGAATCTTAAACAGAGCAAAATGAAGTTATTAGAAAAGCTACTGTATGGAGTAAGGAAAAGTATGCACATGTAAACGTTAAATCAATAGAAATGCATTAAAACTGTCTTTGTAAGACCCATCACATGCAATGCCCATAAAGTAGCTACAAACCCAGCAGTGCCCATATACTAGTGAAAGACCTGGCAAGGCTCCCCGAAATGGCTATTTCTTTAGTGCTGATATTGTAGCTCCAACAGCATAATATAACAACATCTGCAATATGCAAGCACACTGCGTCTTCTGCTAAAAATTGAAGACTCTATATGTAGGCAGCTACATGACTACTGCATATAGATTGTGGTTCCTGTACAGATCAATGCTAAAAAAGAACGCTATAGTGTAATTTTAGTAGTTCTACGCTTACAAAATTTCGAGATGAGCAAAATGCTAATTAATATATTGTTTTTTTTTGTGGGTTTTTCCCCCCCTTGGGGTTTAAAGTATTAGAACAAATATGAAGTTAAATAGTCACTAACTTTTCAACAAACTTTGCTTAAATCACTGGTATAAGTCAATATAAGAACTTTGTAATATATCTTATAAGAGAAAAATACCTTTTTCTCCACTTATCAGGCTCTGTCCCCCACCCACCCATCTGCTCACTCACTCCAGCTCCTCAAGACAAGATGGACTTACTGAAGGATCACATTACAGCAGCTCATAGAAGTCTATGGAAAGAGAAGGGGGAGAAGGGAGCCAGAGCATAGTGAGAGAGTGGCAGGATTCCACAGGATAGGTGATAATTGTCTGGTTGCTGAGGGTCCCACCGCTGGGACACCCACCAATCGTGAGAATGAGGGTCAACCATAGTGAGAGAGATATTAAATAGAGTGGCGGTCGAGCATGTGCACTGCTGCTTTATTCAAAGTCTATGCAGGGAAACAGTCAAGTACAGCACTCGGCAATCCTGTGGACAGGTGATAATATTGTATTCTAGGAGAATCCCTTTAACCCATTAAGGACACAGCCTGTTTTTGCCTTATGGACCACGCCAATTTTTTCAAATCTGATATCAGTCACTGTAACTCATAATAACTTTGGAATGCTTTTATTTTTCAAGCGATTCTGTGACTGTCTTGTTGTGACACAATGTACTTTCAGTTAGTGGTAAAATTTGGTCGATATATTCAGTGTTTATTTGTGCAAAACACCAAAATTTAGAGAAATTTTGCAAAAATTTGCATTTTTATCAATTTAAATGTATATGCTTGTAAGACAGGTTTTTTTGAACACTTTTATTTTTCTAGGTCGTTACAAGGCCTAAAACTTTAGCACTAATTTCTCACATTTCAAAAAAAAATTAAAAGCCTTTATTTAGGAACCAGTTTAGTTCTGAAGTGGCTTTGAGGACCCTATATATTAGAAGCCATATAAATCACCCCAGTTTAAAAACTGCACCCCTCAAAGTATTCAAAACAGCATTTAGTAAGTTTAATCCTTTAGGAATTTCACAGCAATTAAAGAAAATTGGAGGTGACATTTACAAATTCTATTTTTTTTTTTTTCAGAAAATATGTTTTAATCCAGAGAAATGCAACTCAATATTTATTGCCCAGAATCTGCAGTTTTTAGAAATATCCCACATGTGGCCCTAGTGTGCTACTGGAGTCAAACACAGGCCTCAGAAGCAAAGGAGCACCTAGAGGATTTTTTTGCCTCCTTTTATTAGAATATATTTTCAGCACCATGTCAGGTTCTAAAAGGTCTAGTGGTGCCAAAACAGTGGAAACACCCCCAAAAAGACATCATTTGGCAAACTACACCCCTCAAGGAATTTATCAACTGGTATAGTGTGCTTTTTGATCAGGTATTTTTGTTGAAATTAGTTGAATTCGGCAGCGAAAATAAAAATCTACTTTTTCTCCGCTAAGATGTAGACATTTTTAATTTTTACAAGGCATAAAAGGAGAAAAAGCACCCCAACATTTAAAAAGCAATTTTTCCCTATTATGGCAATACCCCATATGTGGTAATAAACTGCTCTTTGGACACACAGCAGGGCTCAGAAGGGAAGGAGCACTATTTGGCTTTTGTAGCTCAAGTTTTGCTGGAATGGTTTTTGGGTGCCATGTCGCATTTGCAAAGCCCCTGAGGGTCAAAACAGTGGAAACCCCCCAAAAGTGTACCCATTTTGAAAACTACACTCCTCAAGGAATTTATCGAGGGTGTAGTGAGCATTTTGACCACACTGAATTTTTTGCTGAATTTAGTGGAATTAGGCCGTGAAAATGAAAATCTAAGTTTTTTTCTAATCAAATTTAGTTTTAGCTCAGATTTTTCATTTTTCACAATAGATAAAGGAGAAAAAGCACCCCAACATTTCTAAAGCAAACACTTCTGAGCACGACAATACCCCATATGTGGTAGTAAACGGCTATTTGGACATACGACAGGGCTTAGAATGGAAGGAGCGCTATTTGGCTTTTGAAGCTCAACTTTATCTGGAATGATTTTCGAGTGTCATGTCAAATTCGCAAAGCCCCTGAGCTGCCAAAACAGTAGAACCCCCCCCCCCCCAAATGACACAATTTGGGAAACTACACCCCTTAAGGAATCTAAGTAGAAGTTCAGTTTGGGGTTTTACTGGTATTTCAGTTTATAATGTGGGGGCATGTGTAAGCTGTGCGGAGTACATCAGGGCATATGTAAGCTGTGCGGAGAACATCAGGGCATAATAAGGTGGTATAATAATGTGGTATTCCATTTTTTAATTTCATTTGTTTGTCAAGCAAGGTGACCAAAAACCATCAATTCTGACAATGTTTTTATTTTTTTTATTTCTTACACTTACTTTATTCTGCGGGTCAATACGATTACGACATTCCATATGTATTATTGTTTTTAATGTTTTGCTGCATTTGCACAATAAAATCCCTTTATTTCAAAATAATGAATTTTTTGTGTCACCATATTCTGATGATCTGAGAGACATAACTTTCTTTTTTTTCCAGCCAAAAGAAGTTCTGTAAAGACTTGTTTTTTTGCAGGGACAGGTTGTAGTTTTTATTGGTACTATTTTGGGGTACATGTCACTTATAGTTTGGGTTGTTATGAATGTGGTGTTAACAAATAATTTTTTTACATTTTCATTTTATTCCGATAATAAAAGTCTTATTTTTACACTTTTGTACATTTTATTAACTTTTTTTTGACTTTGATTTAATTTAAAGGCCAGAATCCCTGTTCTTTATTCTAATACATTGCACTATCCATGTAGTGCAATGCATTAGCGCAGTCAGTCATAAACTGACAGAAAGCCTATTAGGCTCCGCCTCCGGGCTATCGTACTTGGCAGACCAGGAGGCCATTGTTAGGCCTTTTTGATCGTGGCATCTAAGCGGTTAATGGAAGGGATCGGAGCTAGCTCCATTCCTTGCCAATATAGCGGGGTGTCAGCTGTAACAAACAGCTGACACCCGCAGCTGATGGTGCAGGCTCAGCTTCTGAGCCATCCTCTTGTTGCGACCGGAAGACTTTTAAGCCCCGCCTCCGGGCGCAGGTTAACAAGTTTCCATACTTGGCAGACAGGAGGCCATGTTAACAATGGCCTCCTGTTGCCAAAGTAGCAATTGTTAACCCCAGAATCGCGTCGCGGGGTGCCGATCTGCTAGTTAACCCATAGATGCAGCGCTTGCTTTTGAGCGCTGCATCTAAGGGGGTTAATCGGCCAGTCTGGAGGATAGCTCCAGTCCAGGCCTTGCAGCAGGGTATCAGCTGTAATATACAGCTGACACCCACTGGTAATGGTGCAAACTCAGCTTCTGACCCCGCACCATCACCACAATGTATAGTTACGTTGAGTTGCGGGAACTCATTTCCTGCAGCGATGCAAGTGTACGTCTGATGTCGTTAAGGAGTTAAGCACTGTTGTAGCTATTATTTCTGCACTCTTTGGGATTGGCATTTGGAAGCTTGCTATGCTCCCAACAAAATTTCATATATTCACATGTTCTACAAATTTAAGCAAGGGTCACAGTGCTGTGATGGGTGAGCCAATCATAGCATAAAAGTCTACTGCGCCAGCAGTGCGTAAGCAGATCAGTGTGGTGTGAGCAGCAGAGAGGTCCTCTTACTCCCTCTCTGCTAATTGATAATGTCCTAAACCCCACCATCCCAAGTGGAGCCCAGTTAACCACACAACTGTCCTTATAAGGCTATAAAAATTAAGGAGGGACAGGAAGATAATTGGAGTAGTGGTGTATGACTTCGACTAATATCACTGTGTGTATCTGTGGAGAACTAAGGAGGGACAGCGAAGGATAATTGGAGTAGTGATAATGCACAGCTGCTACTCTTACTGTCTACATCTATGAAGACATAAAGAGAGAGAGAGCAGAGTGAAGTTTAAGGTATGACCACTATGACTACCATGACAGTTCAGTGTGCCATTTATCAATTCACTTGGATTTACCAACCTTATGGATTGAATTTGCCCAGTGTTCCAAATCCCCTCCTGCTTCTATTTTTCGCTTACAGCTATTCCACAAATGTAAAAGGCAATCAAAGGGAACAGAAAAGCAGCTCTCAGGCACTCCGCTGTATCATTAATTTAAGTACAGACACGAGGACAATTGGTATCGGGCAGACCCAGGATTACTTGACGGGCCACTGGTTAGTATTGTCACCTCCAGACGCTGCCCCTACATAGTTACGTAGTTGATAAGGTTGAAAAAAAGACACAGGTCCATTAAGTCCATCCTACCCTGCTAATGCAGAGGAAGGCAAAAACCCCCATGAGGTTGATGCAAATTGCCTCATTAGGGAAAAAAATTCCTAGCCGATTCCAAATATGATCATCAGAATAAATCCCTGGATCAATGTCTCATCTCATAACTTGTAATTTTATATTTTTCAATAAAGGCATCAAGGTCCTTCTTGAACTTGCTCATAGAATCAACCATCACAACATCCTGTGGCAGAGAGCTCCATAGTCTCACTGCTCTCACAGTAAAGAATCTCCGTCTGTGATGAAGGTGAAACCTTTTTTCCTCTAGACGTAGAGGATGCCCCCTTGTCATTGTTACAGGCGAAGGTGTAGAAAGATTATTAAAAAGATCTCTGTACTGTCCAATTATATATGTGTACATTGTAATCCGATCACCCCTAAGCCATCTTTTTTTCTCAATAGCCCAAGTTTGATAACCTTTCTTGGTACTGCAGTCCACCCATTCCATTAATTAACTTGGTCATCCTTCTTTGCACCAATGAGCACTGTGTATATGAATAGAGGCAGCTACAGCGCCGCTGCCTCTATTGGTCCTGGTGATCATGTGACTGGTCACATGATCGCCAGGATGACGTTAGTGCCAGACTACTGCTTGGTCTTACTAGGCCCAGCACAGCGCTATTAGTGAAAATAGTCATTATAAGGGTATGTGCACACACTTACAAAAAACGTCTGAAAAGACGGGGCTGTTTTCAATGGAAAACAGCTCCTGATTTTCAGGCGTTTTTTTAGCAACTCACGTTTTTCGCAGATTTTTTTACGGACGTTTTTGGAGCTGTTTTTCTATAGAGTCAATGAAAGACGGCTCCAAAAACGGCTCAAGAAGTGACATGCACTTCTTTTTTGCGGACGTTTTTTTATGTTGCCGTTTTAAAAAACGTCCCGTCGGAAGAGAATGGCCCGAAAACTGGCTGAAAACACTACGTGTGCAAATACCCTACCAGTGGAAAAATATGGTGAAGAAGAAGGTAAAAAAAATATGGTCCCCCAAAGGTCTTTTCTGACCCTTGAGGGACAGACCATAATAATAAAAAAATAAAAGTAAAATAAAGTGCAAAAAAAATGAATAATAAATACACAAAAAATACCCACCCATAAAAAAACGTTCCTCCCGCTAATCAATGTCGTAACGCTAGCCCTGACCCAATTACCCCAATATAATCATGTAATATATTAAAATTTACAGTAGACAAGGACGATCACAAATAAAAAGTCTATTTTAGGGTAAAACTATGATATTACCAGAAAAAAAATAGCTGAAATGTAAAAAAGCTTATTTTTTTTACTATTTCTTTTCAAACTTTAAGCCTTAAAATTCTAAAATAGCAAAAAGGACCTGTATAAAAATGCTGAAAAAGAAATCTGCATTGCTTACAGAAAAAAACATCACAAAAATCACGTCGCTAGCCCAACAAATAAAAAAGTTATAGCTGTTTAATTAACGAGTGCTAAAAATGGCTTAACAATGTCTGGACCTGAAGGCTCAAAATAGCCCGGTCCTGAACCCGTTAAATTTACTGTCCACCAATATCCCCAAGTCTTTTTCAGTACTAATTTTACCCAGTGTTTTATCATTCAATGCATTGTAGAAATTGTAGCATTTGTTTCCTTGGCCCAAGTACATAAACTTACATTTATTCACAATAAACGTCATTTGCAAATTCTCTGTACAAACCTCCAGCTTCCCTAAATCCCTCCGTAGTATTACATTATCCCCCTCTGTGTTGATTACTTTGCAGAGCTTAGTATCCTCTGCAAATACTGAAATTATACTCTGTATACACTCTACAAGATGATTAATAAACATATTAAAAAGAAGAGGGCCCAATCATGACCCCTGTAGAACCCCACAGGTAACTGTGACCCACTCTGAGGATGTACCATTAATAACCACCCTCTGTTTTCTATAACTGAGCCAGTTGTTAAACCAATTACACATATTTTCCCCATCCCTTTATTTTTATTTTATATACCAATCTCTCATGTAGCACAATATATACAGTATGGTTCAAAACATACATAAGTCCATCAAGTTCGACCTGGGGATGGGAGAAAGGGAACGGATGGGAGAAACTATAGAACGTTATTTTAGCCCTATTGATCCAGAAGAGTGCAGCGGTGTTGAGGGAGAAGATGGCTAGAGCACCTCCTTGTAGATAATGCCACACAGTGTCCCCTGTAGATAATGCCAAACAGTGTCCCCTGTAGATAGTGCCACACAGTCTCCTGTAGATAGTGCCACACAGCCCCCCTTTCAGATAGTACCACACAGCCCCCCTTGTAGATAGTGCCACACACACCCCTTGTAGATAGTGCCACACACAGCCCCCATGTTGCCAATGCCACATACTGCTCTTGTAGATAGTGCCACATTCACCCTTGTAGAACGTGTCACACACAACCCCCTTGTAGATAGTGCCACACGGCCCCCTTGTAGATAATGCCACATGGCCCCCTTGTAGAAAGCTCCACACACCACCCCTTTGTAGATAGTGCCACACAGCGCCTCCCCTTTTAGATAGTGCCACACAGCGCCTCCCCTTGTAGTGTCTCACACCCTCTTGTAGATCATGTCACACACACACCCCTTGTAGATAGTGCCACACACAGCCCCCATGTTGCAAATGCCACATACTGCTCTTGTGGATAGTGCCACATTCACCCTTGTAGATCATGTCACACGCAGCCCCCTTGTAGATAGTGCCACACGGCCCCCTTGTAGAAAGTTCCACACAGCACCCCTTTGTAGATAGTGCCACACAGCGCCTCCCCTTTTAGATAGTGCCACTCAGCGCCTCCCCTTTTAGATAGTGCCACACAGCGCCTCCCCTTGTAGATAGCGCCACACAGTGCCTCCCCATGTCACACACACCCCTTGTAGATAGTGCCACACAGTGCCTCCCCTTGTAGATAGTGCTACACAGCGCCTCTCCTTGTATTGTCACACACCCCCTTGTAGA
Organism: Rhinoderma darwinii; assembly: GCF_050947455.1. Taxonomy (NCBI): domain Eukaryota; kingdom Metazoa; phylum Chordata; class Amphibia; order Anura; family Rhinodermatidae; genus Rhinoderma; species Rhinoderma darwinii. The sequence continues at coordinate 63,862,267 of NC_134689.1, forward strand.
TAGTGCCACACAAACCCCTTTGTAGCTAGTGACACACAATGTCCCCTGTAGATAATGCCACACACTGTCCTATGTAAATAGTGCCACACAGCTCCCCTGTAGATAGTGCCACACAGCCCTCCTTGTAGCTAGTGCAACCCCTCTTGTAGATTGTGCCTCACACAAACTCCATTGTAGATTGTGCCTCACGCACAAACCCTTGTATATTGAGACACACACACACACACACACACACACACACACAGACACACCCTTGTAGATAGTTCCACAAACACATCCTTGTAGATAGTGCCACATACACACACTTGTAGATAGTGCCACACCCCCTTGTAGATAATGCCCCACAGCCCCCTGTAGATATTTCCACACCCCCCTTGTGGATAATGCCACACAGTCCCCTATATATAGTGCCACTATTGCCACACTCTATTGCAGATAGTGCCACACCCTATGTAGATAGTGCCGCAACACACCTCCCTGTAGATAGTGCCAGATAGCCCCCCGTTTATTAGTGACACCCGCTTGTAGATAGTGACATACACTCACTGTAAAAAGTGCCACACAGCCCCCTTGTAGATAGTGCCACACACCCCTTGTAGATAGTCCCACACAGCCCAATGTAGATAGTGCCACACAGCACCCCCCTTGTAGATAGTGCCACACATCCCCATTGAGCCACACAGTGCCTCCCCTTGTAGATAGAGCCACATAGTGCCCCCTTGTAGATAGTGCCACACAGCCCTCATTGTAAATAGTGCCACACACACCCCCTTGTAGATAAGGCCCCCTGTAGATATTTCCACACCCCCGTGTGGATAATGCCACACAGCCCCCTTTAGATAGTGTTACACCCCTATTGCAGATAGTACCACACCCCCTGTATATAGTGCCGCCACACACCTCCCTGTAGATAGTGCCACATAGTCACCCCTGTGTAGATAGTGACACCCCCTTTAGATAGTGCCACACATTCCTCCTTGTAGATAGTGCCACACAGCCCCCCTTGTAGATAGTGCCACACAGCACCCCCTTGTAGATAGTGCCACATAGCACCCCCTTGTATATAGTGCCACACAGCACCCACTTGTAGATAGTGCCACAAGTGCCTCCCCTTATAGATCGTTCAATACAGCCCCCCTTGTAAATAGTGCCACACCTCCCTTGTAGATAATGCCCCACAGCCCCATGTAGATATTTTCACACCACCTTGTGGATAAGGCCACACAGTCCCCTATAGTTAGTGCCACTTCCCTATAGCTGATTGTGCCACACCCCCTGTAGATAGTGCCACATATCTCCCTGTGTAGATAGTGACACCCCCTTGTAGATAGTGACACACACCTCCCTGTCGAAAGTACCACACAGCACCCATTGTAGTGTAGTGTCACATAACCCCCATTGTAGATAGTGTCACATAGCCACCCTTGGAGATAGTGCCACATGCCCCCTTGTAGATAGTGCCACATAGCCCCTCCTGTGTAGATAGTGAAACCCCCTTTAGATAGTGCCACACAGCCCCCTTGTGGACAGTGCCACACAGCCTCCCTTGTAGATAGTGCCACGCAGCCCCCCTTGTAGATAGTGCCACACAGCCCCCTTGTAGATAGTGACACACAGCCCCCTTGTAGATAGTGCCACACAGCCCCCCTTGTAGACAGTGCCTCACAGCCCCCCTTGAAGATAGTGCCACAGATCCCCCCTTGAAGATAGTGCCACACAGCCCCCCTTGTAGATAGTGCCACACAGCACCCCTTGTAGATAGTGCCACACAGCACCCCCTTGTAGATAGTGCCACACACACACATCCCATTTTAGATAATGCCCCACAGCCCCCTGTAGATATTTCCACACCACCTTGTGGATAATGCCACACAGTCCCCTATTGTTAGTGCCACACCCCTATAGCTGATAGTGCCACACCCGCTGTATCTCCCCGTGTAGATAGTGACACCCCCTCCTTGTAGATAGTGACACACACCTCCCTGTAAATACCATACAGTACCCATTGTAGATAGTGTCACATAGCCACCCTTGTAGATAGTGCGACACACCCCCTTGTAGATAGTGCCACATATCTCCCTGTGTAGATAGTGACACCCCCTTGTAGATAGTGACACACACCTCCCTGTCGAAAGTACCACACAGCCCCCATTGTAGTGTAGTGTAGTGTCACATAACCCCCATTGTAGATAGTGTCACATAGCCACCCTTGTAGATAGTGACACCCCCTTTAGATAGTGCCACACATTCCTCCTTGTAGATAGTGCCACACAGCCCCCCTTGTAGATAGTGCCACACAGCACCCCCTTGTAGATAGTGCCACATAGCACCCCCTTATATATAGTGCCACACAGCACCCGCTTGTAGATAGTGCCACAAGTGCCTCCCCTTATAGATCGTTCAATACAGCCCCCCTTGTAAATAGTGCCACACCTCCCTTGTAGATAATGCCCCACAGCCCCATGTAGATATTTTCACACCACCTTGTGGATAAGGCCACACAGTCCCCTATAGTTAGTGCCACTTCCCTATAGATGATTGTGCCACACCCCCTGTAGATAGTGCCACATATCTCCCTGTGTAGATAGTGACACCCCCTTGTAGATAGTGACACACACTTCCCTGTCGAAAGTACCACACAGCACCCATTGTAGTGTAGTGTCACATAACCCCCATTGTAGATAGTGTCACATAGCCACCCTTGGAGATAGTGCCACATGCCCCCTTGTAGATAGTGCCACATAGCCCCTCCTGTGTAGATAGTGAAACCCCCTTTAGATAGTGCCACACAGCCCCCTTGTGGACAGTGCCACACAGCCTCCCTTGTAGATAGTGCCACGCAGCCCCCCTTGTAGATAGTGCCACACAGCCCCCTTGTAGATAGTGCCACAAAGCCCCCCTTGTAGACAGTGCCTCACAGCCCCCCTTGAAGATAGTGCCACAGATCCCCCCTTGAAGATAGTGCCACACAGCACCCCTTGTAGATAGTGCCACACAGCACCCCCTTGTAGATAGTGCCACACACACACATCCCATTTTAGATAATGCCCCACAGCCCCCTGTAGATATTTCCACACCACCTTGTGGATAATGCCACACAGTCCCCTATTGTTAGTGCCACACCCCTATAGCTGATAGTGCCACACCCGCTGTATCTCCCCGTGTAGATAGTGACACCCCCTCCTTGTAGATAGTGACACACACCTCCCTGTAAATACCATACAGTACCCATTGTAGATAGTGTCACATAGCCACCCTTGTAGATAGTGCGACACACCCCCTTGTAGATAGTGCCACATATCTCCCTGTGTAGATAGTGACACCCCCTTGTAGATAGTGACACACACCTCCCTGTCGAAAGTACCACACAGCCCCCATTGTAGTGTAGTGTAGTGTCACATAACCCCCATTGTAGATAGTGTCACATAGCCACCCTTGTAGATAGTGCCACATGCCCCCTTGTAGATAGTGCCACATAGCCCCTCCTGTGTAGATAGTGAAACCCCCTTTAGATAGTGCCACACAGCCTCCCTTGTAGACAGTGCCACACAGCCCCCCTTGAAGATAATGCCACACAGCCCCCCTTGTAGATAGTGCCACACAGCACCCCTTGTAGATAGTGCCACACAGCACCACCTTGTAGATAGTGCCAAACAGCCCCCTTGTAAATAGTGCCACACACACCCCCTTGTAAATAGTGCCACACACACACCCCATTTTAGATAATGCCCCACAGCCCCCTGTAGATATTTCCACACCACCTTGTGGATAATGCCACACAGTCCCCTATAGTTAGTGCCACACCCCTATAGCTGATAGTGCCACACCCACTGTAGATAGTGCCACATATCTCCCCGTGTAGATAGTGACACCCCCTCCTTGTAGATAGTGACACACACCTTCCTGTAAATACCATACAGCCCCCATTGTAGATAGTGTCACATAGCCACCCTTGTAGATAGTGCGATACGCCCCCTTGTAGATAGTGCCACACAGCCGCCCTTATAGAAAGTGCCACCCCCTTGTAGCTCGTGCCACACACAGCCCCCTTGTAGATAGTGCCACACATCCCCCTTGTAGATAGTGCCACACAGCCCCCTTGTAGAAAATGCCACACAGCCCCCTTGTAGATAGTGCCACACAGCCCACCTTGAAGATAGTGCCACACAGCCCCCCTTGAAGATAGTGCCACACAGCCCCCCTTGTAGATAGTGCCACACAGCAGCCCTTGTAGATAGGGCCACACAGCACCCCCTTGTAGATAGTGCCACACAGCACCCCCTTGTAGATAGTGCCACACAGCCCCCCTTGTAGTCAGTGCCACACAGCCCCCCTTGAAGATAGTGCCACACAGCCCCCTTGTAGATAGTGCCACACAGCACCCCTTGTAGATAGTGCCACACAGCACCACCTTTTAGATAGTGCCAAACAGCCCCCTTGTAAATAGTGCCACACACACCCCCTTGTAGATAGTGCCACATAGCCCCTCCTGTGTAGATAGTGAAACCCCCTTTAGATAGTGCCACACAGCCCCCTTGTGGACAGTGCCACACAGCCTCCCTTGTAGATAGTGCCACGCAGCCCCCCTTGTAGATAGTGCCACACAGCCCCCTTGTAGATAGTGACACACAGCCCCCTTGTAGATAGTGCCACAAAGCCCCCCTTGTAGACAGTGCCTCACAGCCCCCCTTGAAGATAGTGCCACAGATCCCCCCTTGAAGATAGTGCCACACAGCCCCCCTTGTAGATAGTGCCACACAGCACCCCTTGTAGATAGTGCCACACAGCACCCCCTTGTAGATAGTGCCACACACACACATCCCATTTTAGATAATGCCCCCACAGCCCCCTGTAGATATTTCCACACCACCTTGTGGATAATGCCACACAGTCCCCTATTGTTAGTGCCACACCCCTATAGCTGATAGTGCCACACCCGCTGTATCTCCCCGTGTAGATAGTGACACCCCCTCCTTGTAGATAGTGACACACACCTCCCTGTAAATACCATACAGTACCCATTGTAGATAGTGTCACATAGCCACCCTTGTAGATAGTGCGACACACCCCCTTGTAGATAGTGCCACATATCTCCCTGTGTAGATAGTGACACCCCCTTGTAGATAGTGACACACACCTCCCTGTCGAAAGTACCACACAGCCCCCATTGTAGTGTAGTGTAGTGTCACATAACCCCCATTGTAGATAGTGTCACATAGCCACCCTTGTAGATAGTGCCACATGCCCCCTTGTAGATAGTGCCACATAGCCCCTCCTGTGTAGATAGTGAAACCCCCTTTAGATAGTGCCACACAGCCTCCCTTGTAGACAGTGCCACACAGCCCCCCTTGAAGATAATGCCACACAGCCCCCCTTGTAGATAGTGCCACACAGCACCCCTTGTAGATAGTGCCACACAGCACCACCTTGTAGATAGTGCCAAACAGCCCCCTTGTAAATAGTGCCACACACACCCCCTTGTAAATAGTGCCACACACACACCCCATTTTAGATAATGCCCCACAGCCCCCTGTAGATATTTCCACACCACCTTGTGGATAATGCCACACAGTCCCCTATAGTTAGTGCCACACCCCTATAGCTGATAGTGCCACACCCACTGTAGATAGTGCCACATATCTCCCCGTGTAGATAGTGACACCCCCTCCTTGTAGATAGTGACACACACCTTCCTGTAAATACCATACAGCCCCCATTGTAGATAGTGTCACATAGCCACCCTTGTAGATAGTGCGATACGCCCCCTTGTAGATAGTGCCACACAGCCGCCCTTATAGAAAGTGCCACCCCCTTGTAGCTCGTGCCACACACAGCCCCCTTGTAGATAGTGCCACACATCCCCCTTGTAGATAGTGCCACACAGCCCCCTTGTAGAAAATGCCACACAGCCCCCTTGTAGATAGTGCCACACAGCCCACCTTGAAGATAGTGCCACACAGCCCCCCTTGAAGATAGTGCCACACAGCCCCCCTTGTAGATAGTGCCACACAGCAGCCCTTGTAGATAGGGCCACACAGCACCCCCTTGTAGATAGTGCCACACAGCACCCCCTTGTAGATAGTGCCACACAGCCCCCCTTGTAGTCAGTGCCACACAGCCCCCCTTGAAGATAGTGCCACACAGCCCCCTTGTAGATAGTGCCACACAGCACCCCTTGTAGATAGTGCCACACAGCACCACCTTTTAGATAGTGCCAAACAGCCCCCTTGTAAATAGTGCCACACACACCCCCTTGTAAATAGTGGCACACACACACACACACCCCATTTTAGATAATGCCCCACAGCCCCCTGTAGATATTTCCACACCACCTTGTGGATAATGCCACACAGTCCCCTATAGTTAGTGCCACACCCCTATAGCTGATAGTGCCACACCCGCTGTAGATAGTGACACCCCCTCCTTGTAGATAGTGACACACACCTTCCTGTAAATACCATACAGCACCCATTGTAGATAGTGTCACATAGCCACCCTTGTAGATAGTGCGACACGCCCCCTTGTAGAAAGTGCCACACAGCCGCCCTTATAGAACGTGCCACCCCCTTGTAGATCGTGCCACACACAGCCCCCTTGTAGATAGTGCCACACAGCCCCCTTGTAGATAGTGCCACACAGCCCCCTTGTAGAAAGTGCCACACAGCCCCCTTGTAGATAGTGCCACACAGCCCGCCTTGAAGATAGTGCCACACAGCCCCCCTTGTAGATAGTGCCACACAGCAGCCCTTGTAGATAGTGCCACACAGCACCCCCTTGTAGATAGTGCCACACAGCACCCCCTTGTAGATAGTGCCACACAGTGCCTACCCTTGTAAATAGTGCCACACACACCCCCTTGTAAATAGTGCCACACACACACACAATTTTAGATAATGCCCCACAGCCCCCTGTAGATATTTCCACACCACCTTATGGATAATGCCACACAGTCCCCTATAGTTAGTGCCACACCCCTATAGCTGATAGTGCCACACCCGCTGTAGATAGTGCCACATATCTCCCCGTGTAGATAGTGACACCCCCTCCTTGTAGATAGTGACACACACCTTCCTGTAAATACCATACAGCACCCATTGTAGATAGTGTCACATAGCCACCCTTGTAGATAGTGCGACACGCCCCCTTGTAGATAGTGCCACACAGCCGCCCTTATAGAACGTGCCACCCCCTTGTAGATCGTGCCACACACAGCCCCCTTGTAGATAGTGCCACACAGCCCCCTTGTAGATAGTGCCACACAGCCCCCTTGTAGAAAGTGCCACACAGCCCTCCTTGTAGAAAGTGGCACACAGCCCACCTTGAAGATAGTGCCACACAGCCCCCCTTGAAGATAGTGCCACACAGCCCCCCTTGTAGATAGTGACACACAGCAGCCCTTGTAGATAGTGCCACACAGCACCCCTTTGTAGATAGTGCCACACAGCACCCCCTTGTAGATAGTGCCACACAGTGCCTCCCCTTGTAAATAGTGCCACACACACCCCCTTGTAAATAGTGCCACACACACACACACACACACACACACACACACACACACACAATTTTAGATAATGCCCCACAGCCCCCTGTAGATATTTCCACACCACCTTGTGGATAATGCCACACAGTCCCCTATAGTTAGTGCCACACCCCTATAGCTGATAGTGACACACCCGCTGTAGATAGTGCCACATATCACCCCGTGTAAATAGTGACACCCCCTCCTTGTAGATAGTGACACACACCTCCCTGTAAATACCATACAGCACCCATTGTAGATAGTGTCACATAGCCACCCTTGTAGATAGTGCGACACGCCCCCTTGTAGATAGTGCCACACAGCCGCCCTTATAGAACGTGCCACCCCCTTGTAGATAGTGCCACACACAGCCCCCTTGTAGATAGTGTCACACAGCCCCCTTGTAGATAGTGCCACACAGCCCCCTTGTAGAAAGTGCCACACAGCCCCCCTTGTAGATAGTGCCACACAGCCCACGTTGAAGATAGTGCCACACAGCCCCCCTTGAAGATAGTGCCACAGAGCCCCTGTTGTAGATAGTGCCACACAGCAGCCCTTGTAGATAGTGCCACACAGCACCCCCTTGTAGATAGTGCCACACAGCATCCCCTTGTAGATAGTGCCACACAGTGCCTCCCCTTGTAAATAGTGCCACACACACCCCCTTGTAAATAGTGCCACACACACACACACACACACACACACACACACACACACACACACAATTTTAGATAATGCCCCATAGCCCCCTGTAGATATTTCCACACCACCTTGTGGATAATGCCACACAGTCCCCTATAGTTAGTGCCACATCCCTATAGCTGATAGTGCCACACCCGCTGTAGATAGTGCCACATATCTCCCCGTGTAGATAGTGACACCCCCCCTTGTAGATAGTGACACACACCTCCATGTAAATACCACACGGCACCCATTGTAGATAGTGTCACATAACCCCCATTGTAGATAGTGTCACATAGCCACCCTTATAGAGCGTGCCACCCCCTTGTAGATCGTGCCACACACAGCCCCTTGTAGATAGTGCCACACGGTGCCCCACTTATAGATAGAGCCACTTGTAGATAGTGCGACACAGCCCCCTTGTAAATGGTGCCACACAAGCCCTGCTTGTACATAGTGCCACACACACCCCCTTGTAGATAGTGCCACACACACACCCCCTTGTAGATAGTGCCACAGAGCCCCTGTAGAAATTTCCACCCCCCCCTTGTGGATAAGGCCACACAGCCCCCTATAGATCGGATTAAGTGTACCATGGGCCCTGGGCTGTTGACCCAACATGGGTCCCCTCCTTCTCCCTTACACGCAATGCAACCCCCCAACACCCTTTTCCCTTGCAAAATGCCCAAACAATGCTTTCCTTCCTTGAACTTTTAATAAAACTTTAAAACAAACAATCTTATCAATAATTTTTTTCAAATATAAAACCATAGTATGTGAACTTAGATGTGCTCAATAACAGCTCGATCTCTGACACGCAGGACCCGCTGTCACTGAACCTGTTAGTCCAACGGACCTGATGAATACGGAGCAGCTGTATCTAGCACTAAAAGCTGTATACAGGATACAAAGCGGCTGCATCTCAAAAAGTAGTTTTTAACCCCTTCTCTCTTTGGCCACTTTTGACCTTCCTGATAGAGCCTCATTTTTAAAATCTGACATGTGTTAAGGATCTGCCAGGCACAGATTCTGTATCCACGCCCATAGGTAATCAGTCTGCACCTGCTTCTATGTCTGTGAGACTGACTCCATCTTCCACCACTCAGGATGGCAGGCTTAGGAGTGGGAGAGCCTATCACAGCCTGGCCAGACGGAGCTAGCTCCTGCCCTCTGTCTATTTATATCTGCCTTTCCTGTTCCTCCTTGCTTGTGATTCTTCTCGTTTTGTTTCCTGGCCCTGCTGCAGCTGCTTGAACCATTTGACCCTGCTTCATATTGACCCTGGCTTACTGACTACTCTCCTGCTCTGCGTTTGGTACCTCGTACACTCCTAGTTTGACTCGGCTTGTTCACTACTCTCCTGCTCTGCGTTTGGTACCTCGTACACTCCTGGTTTGACTCGGCTCGTTCACCACTCTTGTTGCTCGCGGTGTTGCCGTGGGCAACTGCCCCTTTTCCCTTGCTTCTGTGTACCCTTGTCTGTATGTCTGTCGTGCACTTATTGAGCGTAGGGACCGTCGCCCAGTTGTACTCCGTCGCCTAGGGCGGCTCATTGCAAGTAGGCAGGGACTTAGTGGCATGTAGATTAGGGCTCACTTGTCTGTTTCCTTACCCCCATCATTACATAATCACAAGCCCATATACCTACTCTACCCTGGTCCCTCACACTACTATGGACCCCCTTGAGAACCTGGTTCAGCAAATGCAGGGTCTCTCCCTACAGGTCCAGGCCCTGGCTCAGAGTGTCAACCAGCCTGATGCTACCATGGTAGTGCCCCTCACCTCACCTCTTGAACCCCACCTCAAGTTGCCTGACCGGTTCTCAGGGGACCGGAAGACTTTTCCCTCCTTTCGGGAGAGTTGTAGGCTCTATTTTCGTTTAAAGCCCCACTCCTCAGGTTCTGAGAGCCAGCGGGTGGGTATAATTATGTCCCGGCTCCAGGAAGGGCCCCAAGAATGGGCCTTCTCCTTGCGTCCTGACGCCGCTGAACTTTCCTCCGTTGATCTTTTCTTTTCTGCTCTCGGACTCATTTATGACGAGACTGACAGGACTGCCTTTGCCGAGAGTCAGCTGGTGACTTTACGTCAGGGTAAGAGACCTGTTGAGGAGTATTGCTCTGACTTTAGAAAGTGGTGCGTAGCTTCTCGGTGGAATGACCCTGCCTTAAGGTGCCAGTTTAGGTTGGGTCTGTCGAACGCCCTGAAAGACCTGCTAGTTAGCTATCCCTCTTCTGACTCCCTAGACCAGGTTATGGCTTTAGCGGTACGACTTGACCGACGTCTCAGGGAACGACAACGTGAACGTTTTTGTGTTTTCTCCTCTGACTCCCCCATGATGCCTCCCGAGGTTCCATTCCTTCGTTCTTCCACGGAAGACTCGGAGGTACCTATGCAACTCGGGGCCTCCGTGTCCCCCCAACAACGTAGAGAGTTCCGCAGGAAGAATGGTCTCTGCTTCTATTGTGGGGATGACAAGCATCAGGTGAACACCTGTCCTAGGCGTAAGAATAAGCAGCTGGAAAACTTCCGCGCCTAAGTGATCATCGGGGAGGTCACTTGGGCGCACATGTATTTCCCGTAAATATGAAACGTAATAAAATCTTGCTTCCCTTTCAGGTCTCTTTTGGTGGTAGGTCTGCTACCGGCAGTGCCTTCGGGGATTCAGGGTCGTCTGCTAATATCATGTCTGTGGAATTTGCTATGTCTCTAGCTATGCCTTTGATTGATTTGCCTAAACCTGTCCCGGTAGTGGGTATCGACTCCACTCCTCTTGCTAATGGTTATTTTACACAGCATACCCCTGTTTTTGAACTCCTTGTTGGCTCCATGCATTTGGAGCAGTGCTCTGTACTGTTGATGCAGGGATTATCGTCCGATTTGGTTTTAGGCCTTCCCTGGTTGCAGTTGCATAATCCCACGTTTGACTGGAATACTGGGGATCTTACCAAATGGGGTAATGAATGCTTGACGTCATGTTTTTCTGTTAATTCTATTTCTCCCCCTGAGGAGGTGAACACGCTACCTGAGTTTGTTCAGGACTTCGCTGATGTTTTCTCTAAGGAGGCCTCTGAAGTGTTACCTCCTCATAGAGAATACGATTGCACTATCGATTTGGTACCAGGAGCTAAGCTCCCTAAGGGTAGGATATTTAATCTCTCTTGTCCCGAACGTGAAGCCATGAGAGAGTATATCCAGGAATGCCTGGCCAAGGGTTACATTCGCCCCTCTACTTCTCCGGTAGGTGCTGGCTTCTTCTTCGTAGGGAAGAAGGATGGTGGTCTTAGGCCATGCATTGACTACCGTAACTTGAATAAGGTCACTGTAAGGAACCAGTATCCCCTTCCTTTGATTCCTGATCTCTTTAATCAGGTTCAGGGGGCCCAATGGTTCTCTAAGTTTGATCTACGGGGGGCGTATAACCTTATCCGCATCAAAGAGGGGGATGAGTGGAAGACTGCGTTTAACACGCCCGAAGGTCATTTCGAATACCTCGTCATGCCCTTTGGGTTGTGTAATGCTCCCGCGGTCTTCCAGAATTTCATAAATGAGATTTTAAGAGATTACCTGGGGGTATTTCTTGTAGTGTACCTTGATGACATACTTGTGTTTTCCAAGCACTGGTCCTCCCACATTGAGCATGTCAGGAAGGTGCTCCAGGTCCTTCGGGAAAACAAACTGTTTGCGAAGACCGAAAAATGTGTGTTTGGGGTGCAGGAGATACCATTTTTGGGTCAAATCCTCACTCCTCATGAATTCCGCATGGACCCCGCCATGGTCCAGGCTGTGGCGGAATGCATCCAACCTGCCTCCCTGAAGGCATTACAGTGCTTCCTGGGGTTCGCTAATTATTACAGGAGATTTATTTCTAACTTCTCGGTCATCGCCAAGCCTCTTACGGATCTCACTCGCAAAGGTGCTGATCTCCTCCACTGGCCTCCTGAGGCTGTCCAGGCTTTTGAGGTCCTTAAGAAGTGCTTTATCTCAGCCCCAGTGCTGGTTCAGCCAAACCAAATGGAGCCATTTATCGTGGAGGTTGACGCCTCCGAGGTGGGAGTGGGGGCTGTGGGCCCTGTGCCTACTTCTCCAGGAAGTTTTCGCCCACTGAGAGTAACTATGATATTGGCAACCGTGAACTCTTAGCCATTAAATGGGCATTTGAAGAGTGGTGCCACTTCCTGGAGGGGGCTAGGCACCAGGTAACGGTCCTTACCGACCACAAGAATCTGGTTTTACTAGAATCTGCCCGGAGGCTAAACCCGAGACAAGCTCGATGGGCGTTATTTTTTACCAGATTCAACTTTTTGGTCACCTAAAGGGCTGGGTCTAAAAATCTTAAGGCTGATGTACTGTCGCGTAGCTTCATGGCCAGCTCTCCTTCGGAGGAAGATCCTGCTTGTATTTTGCCTCCAGGTATAATTGTTTCTTCTATTGATTCTGATTTAGTCTCTGAAATTGCTGCTGATCAAGGTTCAGCTCCCGGGAACCTTCCTGAGAACAAGCTGTTTGTTCCCCTGCAATTCCGGCTAAGGGTACTTAGGGAAAATCATGACTCCGCACTATCTGGTCATCCAGGCATCCTGGGTACCAAGCACCTCATTGCCAGAAACTATTGGTGGCCTGGGTTGCCTAAAGACGTTAAGGCCTACGTCGCCGCTTGTGAGGTTTGTGCTAGGTCCAAGACTCCCAGGTCCCGACCAGCGGGCTTACTACATTCTTTGCCCATTCCCCAGAGACCTTGGACCCATAGCTCCATGGATTTTATCACCGATTTGCCTCCATCTCAAGGCAAGTCGGTGGTGTGGGTTGTAGTAGACCGCTTCAGTAAGATGTGCCACTTTGTGCCCCTCAAAAAACTACCCAATGCTAAGACGTTAGCTACCTTGTTTGTCAAACACATCCTGCATCTCCATGGGGTCCCTGTCAATATTGTTTCTGACAGAGGGGTACAATTTTTTTCTTTGTTTTGGAGAGCCTTCTGTAAAAAGTTGGAGATTGATCTGTCCTTCTCCTCTGCCTTCCATCCTGAAACTAATGGCCAAACCGAGAGGACTAATCAGTCTCTAGAACAATATTTAAGGTGTTTTATCTCTGACTGTCAATATGATTGGGTCTCATTCATTCCCCTTGCCGAATTTTCCCTAACTGTCCCTAACCGGGTCAGTAACTCGTCAGGGGTCTCCCCCTTTTTCTGTAATTTTGGGTTTAATCCACGGTTCTCCTCCGTTTCACCTGGTAGTTCCAACAATCCCGAGGTAGAGTTTGTTCATCGGGAACTGTGCACAGTCTGGGCCCAGGTTCAGAAGAACCTAGAGGCGTCCCAGAGCATACAAAAAACTCAGGCAGATAGAAGACGTTCTGCTAACCCCTTGTTTATGGTCGGGGATCTGGTGTGGCTATCGTCAAAGAACTTGCGCCTTAAAGTCCCATCCAAGAAGTTTGCTCCCCGGTTTATAGGGCCGTACAAGGTCATTGAAGTCCTCAATCCTGTCTCCTTCCGACTGGAGTTGCCCCCATCTTTTCGAGTACACGATGTGTTTAATGCCTCCCTCCTTAAACGCTGCTCCCCGTCCTTGGCTCTTTGGCCAAGATTGTGGACAGCAAGATGGTCCAAGGCTGCCTCCAGTACCTGGTCCATTGGAGAAGATACGGGCCTGAGGAGAGGACTTGGGTACCCGCCCGGGATGTTCACGCTGGGGTATTGGTCAGGAGGTTCCACCTTCGTTTCCCCAATAAACCAGGTCAATCTAGAAAGGGTCCGGTGGCCCCTCATAAAAGGGGGGGTACTGTTAAGGATCTGCCAGGCACAGCTTCTGTATCCACGCCCATAGGTAATCAGTCTGCACCTGCTTCTATGTCTGTGAGACTGACTCCATCTTCCACCACTCAGGATGGCAGGCTTAGGAGTGGGAGAGCCTATCACAGCCTGGCCAGATGGAGCTAGCTCCCGCCCTCTGTCTATTTATACCTGCCTTTCCTGTTCCTCCTTGCTTGTGATTCTTCTTGTTTTGTTTCCTGGCCCTGCTGCAGCTTCTTGAACCATTTGACCCTGCTTCATATTGACCCTGGCTTACTGACTACTCTCCTGCTCTGCGTTTGGTACCTCTTACACTCCTGGTTTGACTCGGCTTGTTCACTACTCTCCTGCTCTGCGTTTGGTACCTCGTACACTCCTGGTTTGACTCGGCTTGTTCACTACTCTCCTGCTCTGCGTTTGGTACCTCGTACACTCCTGGTTTTACTCGGCTCGTTCACCACTCTTGTTGCTCGCGGTGTTGTCGTGGGCAACTGCCCCTTTTCCCTTGCTTCTGTGTACCCTTGTCTGTTTGTCTGTCGTGCACTTATTGAGCGTAGGGACCGTCACCCAGTTGTACCCTGTCGCCTAGGGCAGGTCGTTGCAAGTAGGCAGGGACTGAGTGGCGGGTAGATTAGGGCTCACTTGTCTGTTTCCTTACCCCCATCATTACAACATGTTTCACTTTATGTGGTAATAACTTCGGAATGCTTTTACCTATACAAGCGATTCTGGGATCATTTTCTCGTGACACATTGGATTTTATGTTACTGCGAAAATTTGCTTGATACGTTCAGTATTTAATTGTGAAAAACACCAAACTTTAGTGAAAAATGGCAAAAATTTGCATTTTTCTAAATTTGAATGTATCTGCTTGTAAGACAAACAGTTATACCACACATAATTGTTGCTAATTAACATCCCCCATATGTCTACTTTAGATTGACATAGTTTTTTGAACATCCTTTTATTTTACTAGGACGTTACAAGGCTTTGAACTTTAGCAGCAATTTCTCACATTTTCAAGAAAATGTCAAAAGGCTATTTTTACAGGGGCCAGTTAAGTTGTGAAGTGGCTTTGAGGGCCTTATATATTATAAACCCCCAATAAGTCACCCCATTTAAAAAACTTCACCCCTCAAAGTATTCAAAACAGCATTTAGAAAGTTTATTAACACTTTAAATGTTTCACAGGAATTAAAGAAAATTAGAGGTGAAATTTACAAATTTCATATTTTTTTGCAGAAATTTATTTTAATCCATTTTTTGTAACACAGAAAGTTTTACCAGAGAAATGCAACTCAATATTTATTGCACAGGTTCTGCAGTTTTATGAAATATCCCACATGTGGCCCTAGTGTGCTACTGGACTAAAGCTCCGGCCTCAGAAGTAAAGGAGCACCTAGAGGATTTTGGGGCCTTATTTTTATTAGAATATATTTTAGGCACCATGTCAGGTTTGAAGGGCTCTTGTGGTGCCAAAACAATGGAAATTCCCAAAAAGTTACCCCATTTTGGAAACTACACACCTCAAGGAAATTATCTAGGGGTAAAGTGAGCATTTTGACCTCACAGGTTTTTTACAGAAATTATTGGAACTAGGCCTATGAAAATTAAAATCTACATTTTTTCTAAGAAAATTTAGGTTTAGCAATTTTTTTTCTCATTTCCACAAGGACTGAAGGAGAAAAAGCACCCCAAAATTTGTAAAGCAATTTCTCCCAAGTAAAACAATACACCAAGTGTGGTCATAAACGGCTGTTTGGACGCAGTGCAGGGCTTAGAAGGGAAAGAGCGCCATTTGGCTTTTGGAGCTCAAATTTAGCAGGAATGGTTTGATGAGGCCATGTCATATTTGCAAAGGCCCTGAGAGGACAAAACAGTGGAAACCCCCACAATTGACCCCATTTTGGAAACTACACCTATTGAGGAAATGATCTAGGGATATAGTGAGCATTTTGACACTACAGGTTTTTTGCAGAAATTATTGGAAGTAGACCATGAAAATGAAAATCGAAATTTTTTCAAAGAAGGTGTCATGATTTTTTTTTATCATATTACTTTTAATATGATATTAACATAAATTGTATTTATTTGTGTTCGCATGTTCTACTTTTTACTTTGTTCTTACTTTTACTTCTCTATGGGGGCTGCCGTTTTTTTTCATCTCTGTATGTGTCGATTAGCGACACATACAGAGATGGAATACGGCACATACAACCCCATAGAGAATGCGAAAGCAAGCCATTCCATTCTCTGAAGCGTACGCTGTCTGTGTGGGAACGGCGCATGCGCCGGTCCCACACAGACCAAGACTAAGCTAGTTCGTAGAGCGAAATCCGGCGCTATTTTCATGTGGACCGGAAGGCACTGCTGGACAGTAAGATGACTACTTCCGGCCGCGGCTTCCAGCCATATGTTCAAGGAAGCGAAGGGGCAAGGAAAAGGAGCGGAGGCAGCGGGAGAGGGTCATTTATGTTCATGTATATGATGTGTGTATTATGTTCGTGTATATTCGTGTTTTACTGTCTGATGATCACTGTATCTAATCCTCCTACACTGTGCAGTCGCTCAGAAAATGGTGGCACGAAGTGTAGGAGGTTTGAAGATTCAAACCCCTCCTTCTCCTGGCACTAGCCAGAATAAGGGAGGGGGTATTGTGTGAGGACACTAGAGAGAGTATGTCTACCCCAAATTTGCAGCATAAAGCAATGAGGTTGCTTTACCACATTGACCATGCTGCAATTTTGGGAACTGCTCCCTCTAGTGTCCAGAAAATGGAATTGTAATAAATTAGAATCTAATCTATAATATTTCCTGACTTGTGAAAAAATTTAAAAACTTAAAACAATGTGTAATCACTTAAATAATAATTGTTTACCTAAAATAAAAAAATCTCTAGCGACACATTCTCTTTAACTAATTTTTTCTCATTTCCACAAGTCTAATGGAGAAAAAGCACCACTAAATTTGTAAAACAATTTCTCCCGAGTAATACAATATCCCATTTGTGGTCATAAACTGCTGTTTGGACACACGGCAGGGCTTAGAAGGGATAGAGTGCCATTTGGCTTTTGGAGCTCAAATTTTGCAGGAATGGTTTGCGGAGGCCATGTCACATTTACAAAGCCCCTGAGGGGACAAAACAGTGGAAACCCCCCACAAGTGACCGCATTTTGAAACTACACCCATTGAGAAAATTATCTAAGGGTATAGTGAGCATTTTGACCCCACAGGTTTTTTGCAGAAATTATTGGAAGTAGACCGTAAAAATGTAGGTTTAGCTATTTTTTTTATAATTTCCACAAGTACTGAAGGAGAAAAAGCATAGCAAAATTTGTAAAGCAATTTCTCCTGAGTAAAACAATACCCCACATGTGGTCATAAACGGCTGTTTGGAAACACGGCAGCGTTTAGAAGGGAAAGAGCGCTATTTGGCTTTTGGAGATCAGATTGAGCAGGAATGGTTTGCAGAGGCCATGTCACATTTGCAAATCACCTGAACGGACAAAACAATGAAAACACCCAAAAAGTGACTCCATTTAGGAAACTACACTTGAGGGATTCATCTAGGGGTGTAGTGAGCAAAAGATCCCAACATTTGTAAAGCAATTTCTCCAGAGTACAGCAATACTCCATATGTGGTCATAAACTGCTGTAGGGCTCAGAAGGGAGTGCAGATTTTGCTGGATTGGTTTCTGGGCGTCTGTGGGACCAAAACAGTGGAAACCCCCCAGAAGTGACCATATTTTGGAAACTACACCCCTCACGGTATTCACCTAGGGGTGTAGTCAGCTTGTTAACCTCGCAGGTGTTTTGTAGAAATTAGTGTGCACTAAGTGTGGAAATTGTATTTTTTCCATAGATATGCTAATATGTGATGCCCAGCTTGTGCCACCATAACAAGACAGCTCTCTAATTATTATGCTGTGTTTCCAAGTTTTAGAAACACCCTACATGTGACCCTAATCTTTTGCCTGGACATTTGACAGGGCTCAGGATTGAAAGAGTACCTTGTAATATTGAGGCCTAATTTGGCGATTTACAAAGTATTGGTTTCACAATTGCAGAGGCGATTTCTTTCAGATATGAAATAATAAAATAAACCCCTGAGAATTGACCCCATTTTGGAAACTACACCCCTCAAGGCATTTATTAAGGGGTGTAGTGAGTATTTTCACTAAACAGGTCTTTTCCAAAAATGAATGCGCTGCATATGGTGAAAATTAAAAATTTCTATTTTTCCCTAGCTATGCCATTTCAGTGGCAAATATGTCGTGCCCAGCTTGTGCCACTGGAGACACACCCCCCAAAAATTGTTAAGAGTTCTCCCGGGTATGGCGATGCCATATATGTGGAATTAAACTGCTGTTTGAGCACGCTGCAGGGTTCAGAGGGGAGGGAGCGCCATTTGGCTTTTCGAGTGCGGATTTTGCTTGGTAGTAGTTTTGTTTGAGTATTGCTGGTGTTTCCGTTTATAATGTGGTGGCATATGTAAGCTGAGCAGAGTATATCCAGGGCATAGTTAGGTGGTATAATAATGGGGTAAAAAAAATAATTATCTATAGATGTGTGTTACACTTTGAAGCAATCCTTTCTGCACAGGCCAGTGTCTCACTGATAAATGGTGTCCTTTCTTATCCTCTTTTTGGTCCACACTCCGCACCTTTGCAGTTTAGGGAATTTTGTGGAAAGTGTTGTCCTCTTACAATACGGGCACCCTCATATCCAACAGATATTTTTGGGCCCTACCCTTTCTGGTTACCTAATTTTAAGGCCTTGATAAATCGACTCTAGTAACAGAAGAAATGTTCCCCTCGGACCTGCACAAATGCATATTTTTCTTTCCTGACTTATTGGAGCCTTAACTAATTAAATTTTTTCATAAACGTAGTGGTATGAGGGCTGTTTTTTTGCGGGACGATCTGTATTTATTATTGCTACCATTTTGGGGTACATGCGAGTTTTTGATCACTTTTTATCCTATTTTTTGGGAGGACAGGTAACCAAAAAACGCAATTCTGGCATAGTTTTTTCATACAGCGTTCACCATGCGTTATAAATTACATGTTAACTTTATTTTGCGGGTCAGTACGATTCTGGCGATACCTCATTTATAGCACTTTTTTTATGTTTTGCACAATAAAATTACTTTTGTAAAAATAATATTTTTTTCTGTCGCCAAGTTGTGAGAACCATAACTTTTTAACTTTTTTGTCGACGGTGCTGTATGTATACTCAGGCCGTTACGGTTGCGGCGATACCAAAAAAGTATGGTTTATTTTTTTTTTCAATAATAAAGACTTGATAAGGGAAAAGGGTGATTGTGTTTTATTTTATCACTTGAAACTTTTATTATGTTTTCAAACTTTTTTTCCCTTTTTTTTAGAGAACTTTTTTTTATAATTTTTTACACTTTTTTTCAAGTCCCACTAGGGGACTTGAAGGTCCAACTCTCTGATTTTTTTATAATACATTGCACTACCTATGTAGTGTAATGTATTAGATCTGTCAGTTATTCACTGACAACAAGCCAATTAGGCTTCGCCTCCCGGCGGGGCCTAGTCGGCTTCCGTAATGGCAGAGCAGGAGGCCATTGGGTCTCCTGTTGCCATAGCAGCAGTTGCCAGTCCTGATTGCCTGTCAGGGCTGGCGATCTGTTAGCAACCGCTAAGCTTGCGATCGCTGCATCGAAGGGGTTAATGGCAGGGATTGGAGCTAGCTCCAGTTCCTTCCATTACAGGTGGATGTCAGCTGTAACATACAGCTGACATCCACCGTTGATGATGCCGGCTCAGCTCCTGAGCCGGCGCCATCTTGCCGGCGGCTACGGAAGCCGTTCATGCTCCGCCGCCAGCCTGGTCCTGAACGGCTTCCGTGCTAGGCAGACTGGGAGCCAGTATTAGGCCTCCGGTTGCCATTGCAGCCACCGGAACCCTGGCAATTTCATTGCTGGTGTTCCAATGAGCTGCAAACATCTTAAATGCAGCGATCGCGTTTAAGGGGTTAATGGTGGGGATCTAAGCTAATTTCGGTCCCCGCCATAACAGCCAGATATCAGCTGTAAGATACCGCTGACATCCGGCAATGATGGCACGGCTCAGCTTCTGAGCCGCTGCCCAGCATTTGTCGTATTGATACGGCAAAATGCGGGAAGCACTAGCTTTCCATGATGTATCCATACAGCAAATGTCGGGAAGGGGTTAAAAGGTATACATAGCCTTTAACACATCAAATAAAAAATTTTTAACACCTCTCTTTAAAGTGTAACTAAACTTTAAAAAAAAACTTTTGACATGTAATAGTGAAATGTCTTACGTTTTCAAGTGTCCAAGTGCTGCAACCCTCACCGATCCCTTAATCGAAGCAGCAGAAGGGTTCGGGTGAGCGCTGTGCCACTTTGTTTCTGACCGTCTTTCCTCTGAGCAGTGTATGGTCTCAATAGAAAGTCTATGAGTCCACTGCGCTATTGATTCCGCCAATAAACAGAAACCTTTTGGAATGGAGACAAACGGAAACCATTTGCAATGGAAACCTTACCATTGAAATCAATGGTAATGCAAATGGAAGCTATGGTTTCCATTTGCCTTTCCATTGATTGGTTCCTCCGATGGAAAGGTCTGACGGAAGTCATCAAGGGAACCCCAACGCAGATGTGAACACACCCTTACTGTATTAATAATGCAGTCAATTCAGAAGGTGCCACACACAGACCCCTTTAGATAGCACCACACACAGACCCGTGTGGATAGCACCACACACAGAAACTTGTAGATAGCGCCACACAGCCCTCCCCTTATAGATAGTGCCATACAGCCCCCCTTAGTAGATAGCACCACATACAGACCCCTGTAGATAGTGCCACACAGCCCCCCTTGTATATAGTGCAACACAGCCCCCTTGTGTTTAGTGGCACACAGCCCCCTTGTATATAGTGCAACACAGCCCCCCTCCCTTGTATATAGTGCCACACAGCCCCCTCCCTTGTATATAGTGCCATTAAGACCCCCCTTCTATATAGTGCCACACAGCCCCCCTTGTTTATAGTGCCACACAGCACCCCCCTTGTATATCGTGCCACACAGCACACCCTTGTTTATAGTGCTACTGCAATGATGGGGGCAAGGAAACAGACAAGTGAGCCCTAATCTACCCACCACTCAGTCCCTGCCTACTTGCAACGACCCGCCCTAGGCGACGGGGTACAACTGGGCGACGGTCCCTATGCTCAATAAGTGCACGACAGACATACAGACAAGGGTACACAGAAGCAAGGGAAAAGGGGCAGTTGCAACAAGAGTGGTGAACGAGCCGAGTCAAACCAGGAGTGTACGAGGTACCAAACGCAGAGCAGGAGAGTAGTGAACAAGCCGAGTCAAACCAGGAGTGTACGAGGTACCAAACGCAGAGCAGGAGAGTAGTCAGTAAGCCAGGGTCAATATGAAGCAGGGTCAAATGGTTCAAGCAGCTGCAGCAGGGCCAGGAAACAAAACGAGAAGAATCACAAGCAAGGAGGAACAGGAAAGGCAGGTATAAATAGACAGAGGGCGGGAGCTAGCTCCGTCTGGCCAGGCTGTGATAGGCTCTCCCACTCCTAAGCCTGCCATCCTGAGTGGTGGAAGATGGAGTCAGTCTCACAGACATAGAAGCAGGTGCAGACTGATTACCTATGGGCGTGGATACAGAAGCTGTGCCTGGCAGATCCTTAACAGCTACACAGCATTCCCCCCTTGTATATAGTGCTACACAGCCCCTCACCCAAAATATATTGTACTTACCTTGCCCCGTTCCCGCGACGGACGGATGCAGTGACATCATAATGCCGGCCTGCGGAGGATGTTTTCCCAGCGGTTTATAGGCTGCAGGCCTCACGTGGCCTGCAACCTTTAGTATACATTTGTAACTGTGTCCCGGTTGAAAAAAGTAAAAAACAAAAGATAGGACATATCCTATTTTTTGTGGCGGCTTTCTACGGCCCGGAGACCTTCCCGTAAATATACGGGAAGCGGTCAATAGAAGTGAATGAGGCCCTAATTACGGCCGAATTCTACGGTCGTGTGCATGGGGCCTAAAGTCCATCCTGCGCGATGATGTCTGTGAGGGAAATGATCATGTGGAGTTCCTATGGTTGAAATTAAGTGGAGGGAGAAATGATAATAAAATACTGATAGGGGTTTGTTATAAGTCTCCAAGTATAATGGAAGAAGCAAAAAATCAACTAAAAACGCGGGGCAGAAAATCATATTGAAGTAATTATTATGGGGAACTTTAACTACCAAGATATAAACTGGGAAGCAGAAACATGTAGGTACAACAAAGTAAACACGTTTTGACAATAATTAGAGCGGTTGTTTGACAAATCACATGTATCCCCTATCCACAGGATAGGGGATACCTGTGTGATTGCTGAGGGTCCCAGCGGTCGGACCTCTAGGGATCACACATGTATCCCCTATCCTGTGGATAGGGGATACATGTGTTGTGTGGGACAACCCCTTTCATTATTGTCAAAAACGTGTTTACTTTGTTGTAACTACAGGTTTTTGCTTCCCAGTTATACTTTTATTAGGAGAACGGGAAACTGAAAGACCCCCGAAGTGCTCTATGAGAATGAAGCGCTTGTGCGCATGCGTGACGGTTCGCTCCAATCATTTCTATGAAGTTGCCTGTTAGGACTATCATCAGCCATTACCACTTCTAGCCACAAAAGGCCATTATAACCCACTGAACTTGCCCTTTTCCAAGATGGCCAGTTTTACCTCGGAAGAATCCATCTTGGTTCCTGTTTCCTGTTTGGGCCTATAAATAGGTACTTCCTGAATATAGCCTTTGCTTGAGTATGTGTTTGCTCTGCTCCTGGTGCCTTGCACTTGCTCCTGTTGGAACATCTACCTGCTTGTGTACCGACCCGGCTTCATCTGACTACCTGATTGTGTAACAACTCGGCTTCATCTGACTACCTGCTTGTGTACCGACCCGGCTCCATCTGACTACCTGCTTGTGTACCGACCCGGCTTCATCTGACGACCTTCTACATCTGTATAGTTGCTCTTCAGCTAAAGTACCCAGCTTAATACACCGTGACACTGCCGGACACATGCCGGAAACACAGGCCCCGGATGTCCCATAGAAATGAATAGAGCGCCGGTCAGGCATGCGCACAAGCACTCCATTCTCATGGAGCACTTTGGGGTACTTTCGGTCCCCCATTCTCCTTATCGCTGGGGATCATAGCGGTCGGACCCCCAGTGATCACACATGTATCCCCTATCCTGTGGATAGGGCATACATGTGTTTTGTGGGACAACCCCTTTTGTAAAGGGAAGTGTTTTATATATTTAACCCCTTCCCGACATTTGCCGTACATGTACGTCATGGAAAGTACTGACTTCCCGCATCTTGCCGTACATGTACGCCAAATGTTTGGGACCGGCTCAGAAGCTGAGCCGGTGCCATCATCACCGGATCTCAGCTGTATCTTACAGCTGACATCCGGCTGTAACGGCGGGGACCGAAATTAGCTTCGATCCCCGCCATTAACCCCTTAAGTGCAGCGCTCAAACGCGATCGCTGCACTTAAGGTGTTTGCAGCTCATCGGAGCCCCAGCAATAAAATTGCCGGGGTTCCGGTGGCTGCAATGGCAACCGGAGGTCTAATACTGGCCTCCCGGTCTGCCTAGCACCGAAGCCGGTCAAGATCCGCCCGGCGGCGGAGCCTGATCGGCTTCCGTAGCTGCCGGCAAGATGGCGCCGGGTCAGGAGCTGATCCGGCGTCATCAGCGGTGGAAGTCAGCTGTACTGTACAGCTGACATCCACCTGTAACGGCAGGAACCGGAGCTAGCTCCGATCCCTGCCATTAACCCCTTCGATGCAGCAATCGAAAGCGATTGCTGCATCGTAGCGGTTACTAGC
Organism: Rhinoderma darwinii; assembly: GCF_050947455.1. NCBI lineage: Eukaryota > Metazoa > Chordata > Amphibia > Anura > Rhinodermatidae > Rhinoderma > Rhinoderma darwinii. Next base: position 63,886,171 of record NC_134689.1, read on the forward strand.
AGATCGCCAGCCCTGACAGGCAATCGGGACTGGCGACTGCTGTTATGGCAACAGGAGACACAATGGTCTCCTGCTCTGCCATTACGGAAGCCGATTTAGGCCCCGCCGGGAGGCGAAGCCTAATCGGCTTGCTGTCAGTGAATGACTGACAGATCTAATACATTGCACTACATAGGTAGTGCAATGTATTAGAAAAAAAAAAATCTGACCGTTGGAACTTCAAGTCCCCTAGTGGGACTTGAGAAAAAGTGTAAAAAAAGTGTAAAAGAAAGTGCAAAAAATAAAAGTTTGAAAACAGTAAAAGTTTCAAGTTATCAAATAAAACACAATCCCCCTTTTACTCTTATCAAGTCCTTTATTATTGAAAAATAATAATAAACCATATGTATTTGGTATCGCCACGACCGTAACGACCGGAGGTATCAAAATATTATATTATTTATTGCACGCGGTGAACAGCGTAAAAAAAACCGTAAAAAACGTTACCAGAGTTTCTGTTTTTTGGTCACTTTGCCCTACAAATATTAGAATAAAAAGTGATCAAAAAGTCGCACGTATCCAAAAATGATACCTATAAAAACTATAGCTCGTCCCGCAAAAAACAAGCCCTCATACACCTCCGTCGACAAAAAAATTAAAAAGTTATGGTTCTCACAACTTGGCGACAGAAAAAATACATTCTTTTTACAAAAGTAATTTTATTGTGCAAAAAGTTGTAAAACATGAAAAAGTGCTATAAATTAGGTATCGCCAGAATCGTACTGACCCGCAGAATAAAGTTAACATGTAATTTATAACGCATGGTGAACACTGTATAAAAAAAAAGACAAAAGCTGTGCCAGAATTGCGTTTTTTTGTTTACCTGGCATCCCAAAAAAAAGGATAAAAGGTGATCAAAAAGTCGCATGTACCCCAAAATGGTACCAATAATAACTACAGCTCGTCCCGCAACAAACCAGCCCTCATACCACTACGTCTATGAAAAATAAAATTAGTTATGGCTCCAATAAGTCAGGAAATAAAAAAATATGCAGTTGTGCCCGAGGGGAACATTTCTTCTGTTTGAAGAGGCGATTTATCAAGGACCTAAAATTAGGGAACCAGGAAAGGGAGGGCCCAAACATATCCGCTGGAAGCGACGGTGCCCGTATTATACCAGGACAACACTTCCCAGCAAAATTCCCCAAACTGCAAAGGCGCGGAGTGTGGACCAAAAGGGGGATAAGAAATGACACCATTTATCAGTGCGACACTGGCCTGTGCGGAAAGGATTGCTTCACAGCGTAACACACATCTATGGATTATTTTATTGTTTTTTTTTACCCCGTTATTATACCACCTGACTATGCCCCTTATATACTCCGCCCGGCTTACATATGCCCTACATTATAAACGGAAACACCAGTAAGACTCCAAACAAAACTACTACCAAGCAAAATCCACGCTCCAAAAGCCAAATGGCATTTCCTCCCATCTGAACCCTACAGTGTGCCCAAACAGCAGTTTCCTTACACATATATGGCATCGTCATACCCGGGAGAACCCTTTTAGCAATTTTTGGGGTGTGTGTCTCAAGTGGCATAAGCTGGGCACGACATATTTGCCACTGAATGGCATATCTAGGGAAAAATATAAATTTTTAATTTGCACCATCCACAGCGCATTCATTTATGGAAAAGATCTGTGGGGTGAAAATGCTCACTACACCCCTTAATAAATGCCTTGAGGGGTGCAGTTTCCATAGTGGGGGTCACTTCCCAGGGGTTTATTTTTATTATTTCACATCTGAGCCTCTGCAGTTGTGAACCAATACTTTGTAAATCGCCAAATTAGGCCTCAATTTTACATGGTACGCTTTCACTCCTGAGCCTGGTCGACTGTCCAGGCAAGAGATTAGGGCCACATGTAGGGTGTTTCTAAAACCAGGAAACCCAGCATAATAATTAGAGAGCTGTCTCATTATGGTGGCACAAGCTGGGCACCACATATTGTCCACATATCTGTGGAAAAAATCCCATTTTCACTCTGCAACATCGAGTTCACACTAATTTCTACAAAACACCTGCAGGGTTAACATGCTCACTACACCCGTAGGTAAATGCATTGAGGGGTGTAGTTTCCAAAATGGGGTCACTTCTGGGGGGTTTCCACTGTTTTGGGCCCACAGGCGCCCAGAAACCAATCCAGAAACATCTGCACTCCAAATGGCGGTCCTTCCCTTCTGAGCCCTGCCGTGTGCCCAAACAGCAGTTTATGACCACATATTGGGTATTGCCGTACTCGGTAGAAATTGCTTTACAAATGTTGGGTTCTTTTTTTCCTTTATTTGTTGCGAAAATGAAAAAATTTGCGCTAAAGCTACGTCTTATTGAAGAAAAAGGATTGTTTTTATTTTCACTGCCCAATTCTAATAAATTCTATGAAACATCTGTGGGGTCAAAATGCTCACTACGCCCCTAGATGAATTCCTCAAGAGGTGTAGTTTCCTAAATGGTGTCACTTTTTGGGCGTTTTCATTGTTTTGTCCCCTCAGGGGATTTGCAAATGTGACATGGCCTCCGCAAACCATTCCTGCTCAATGTGATCTCCAAAAGCCAAATAGCGCTCTTTCCCTTCTAAGCCAAGCCGTGTCTCCAAACAGCCGTTTATTACCACATGTGGGGCATTGTTTTACTCGGGAGAAATTGCTTTACAAATTTTGTGGTGCTTTTTCTCCTTCAGTCCTTGTGGAAATGAGTAAAAATAAGCTAAACCTACATTTTCTTTGAAAAAATTTAGATTGTCATTTTCAGGGCCTATTTCCAATAATTTATGCAAAAAACCTGTTGGGTCAAAACGCTCACTATACCCCTAGATAATTTCCTCAATGGGCGTAGTTTCCAAAATGGGGTCACCTGTGGGGGGTTTCCACTGTTTTGTCCCCTCAGGGGCTTTGTAAATGTGACCTGGCCTCCACAAACCATTCCTGCTAAACTTGAGCTCCAAAAGCCAAATAGTGCTCTTTCCCTTCTCAGCCTCGCCGTGTCTCCAAACAACCGGTTATTACCACATGTGGGGTATTGTTTTACTCGGGAGAAATTGCTTTACAAATTTTACGGTGCTTTTTCTCCTTTAGTCTTTGTGAAAATGAGAAAAAAAAACGCTAAACCTACATTTTCTTTGAAGAAATGTTGATTTTAATTTTCACGGCCTACTTCTAATAATTTCTGTAAAAAAGCTGTGCGGTCAAAATGCTCACTGTACCCCTAGATAATTTCCTTGAGGTGTGTAGTTTCCCAGATGGGGTCACTTTTGGGGGATTTTGACTGTTTTGGCACCGCAAGAGCCCTTCAAACCTGACATGGTGCCTAAAATTTATTCTAACAAAAATAAGGCCCCAAAATCCACCAGGTGCTCCTTTGCTTCTGAGGCCGATGCTTCAGTCCAGTAGCACGCTACGGCCACATGTTGGATATTTCCTAAAACTGCAGAAACTGGGCAACAAATATTGAGTTGCATTTCTCTGGTGAAACCTTCTGTGTTATAAAAAAAATTGTACTAAAAATTTATTTCTGCAAAAAAATATGAAATTTGTAAATTTCACCTCTACTTTGCTTTAATTCCTGTGAAATGTGTAAAGGGTTAAGACATTTTCTAAATGCTGTTTTGAATACTTTGAGGGGTGAAGTTTTTAAAATGGGGTGACTTTTTGGGGGTTTCTAATATATAAGGCCCTCAAAGCCACTTCACAACTGAACTGGCCCCTGTAAAAATGGCCTTTTGAAATTTTCTTGAAAATGTGAGAAATTGCTGCTAAAGTTCTAAGCCTTGTGAGGTCATAGAAAAATAAAAGGATGTTCAAAAAACGATGCCAATCTAAAGTAGACATATGGGTGATGTTAATTAGCAACAATTTTGGGTGGTATAACTGCCTGTCTTACAAGCAGATACATTTAAATTGAGAAAAATGCAAATTTTTGCAATTTTTCGCTAAATTTTGGTGTTTTTCACAATTAAATACTGAACATATCGAGCAAATTTTGCCAGTAACATAAAGTCCAATGTGTCACGAGAAAACAATCTCAGAATCGCTTGGATAGGTGAAAGCATTCCGGAGTTATTACCACATAAAGTGACACATGTCAGATTTGAAAAATGAGGCTCGGTCAGGAAGGTCAAAAGTGGCTAAAGAGGGAAGGGGTTAAATATAGATGTGTATCATGGATTTGTATTTACACATATGCCCATGGGAAAGAGATAAGTCGGTCGGCTCCAGCTGGCTGCATTGTCTTGTTTACAAAAGGAAGACAAGAATATCTCCTTTTGATCTATTTGTCTCTCCTACCCTGGGGTGGGGGGAACTATAAACAGTGGAACCATCCTATGCTGCATTCCCACTGCCTGCCCTCCCCCCTACACATGCATGAGTTTGCCACATTGACATCATACAGAAGTGCACGTAGAAAGGGTTTAAATAAGCCAGAATCCTATACTTCTGTCTCTTGCTTCCCTACCACCACCCCCGACAAAGGACCTCCGGATCACTGCTAAGTATCCGTCCCTACTCCATGTACAGCACTAGTTGCACTTAATTCTTTCTCTCCCCCTATACAACGAACATTTCCCTAAGTCATTATCCTGCCCTTCTCCCCATACATTTAACCCCATCCCCTCGTATCATATTCACCTCCCATAGCCCTGCACATTAACCCCTTCCCGCTTTGGCCACTTTTGACCTTCCTGACAGAGCCTCATGTTTCAAATCTGACATGTTTCATTTTATGTGGAAATAACATCAGAATGCTTTTACCTAGCCAAGAAATTCTGAGACTTTGTTTCTTTTGACACATTGGACTTTATGTTACTGGCAAAATTTGCTTGATACGTTCATTATTTAATTGTGAAAAACATCAAAATTTGGCGAAAAATTGCAAAAATTAGCATTTTTCTCAATTTAAATGTATCTGCTTGTGAGACAGGCAGTTATACCACACAAAATGATTGCTAATTAACATCCCCCATATGTCTACTTTAGATTGGCATAGTTTTTTTGAACATCCTTTTATTTTTCTAGTACGTTACAAGGCTTTGAACTTTAGCAGCATTTTCTCACATTTTCAAGAACATGTAAAAAGGCTATTTTTACAGGGGCCAGTTCCGTTGTGAAGTGGCTTTGAGGGCCTTATATATTAGAAACCCCAATAAGTCACCCCATTTTAAAAACTTCACCCCTCAAAGTATTCAAAACATCATTTAGAAAATGTCATAACCATTTAGACGTTTCACATGAATTAAAGCAAAGTAGAGATAAAATTTACAAATTTCATATTTTTTTGCAGAAATTAATATTTAATCAATTTTTTTTGCAACACAGAAAGTTTTGCCAGATAAATGCAACTCAATATTTATTGCCCAGGTTCTGCAGTTTTAGGAATTATCCCACATGTGGCCCTAGCGTGCTACTGGACTGAAACACCGGCCTCAGAAGCAAAGGAGCACCTAGTGGATTTTGGGGCCTTATTTTTATTAGAATACATTTTAGGCAGGTTTGAAGGGCTCTTGCGGTGCCAAAACAGTGGAGATCCCACAAAATTGACCCCATTTGGCAAACTACACCCCTCAAGGAAATTATCTATGGGTATAGTGAGCATTTTGACCACACAGGTTTTTTTTACAGAAATTAATGGAAGTAGGCTGTGAAAATGAAAATCTAAATTTTTTCCAAAAATTTCGGTTTAGCGATTTTTTTCTTCCTTTCCACAAGGACTAAAGGAGAAAAAGCAATTTCTCCTGAGTAAAACAATATCCCATATGTGGTCATAAATTGCTGTTTGGACACACAGCAGGGCTTAGAAGGGAAAGAGCGCAATTTGGCTTTTGGAGTTCAAATTTAGCAGGAATGGTTTGAGGAGGCCATATCACATTTACAAAGCCCCTGAGGAGACAAAACAATGGAAACCCCCCACAAGTGACCCCATTTTGGAAACTACACCCATTGGGGAAATTATCTAAGGGTTTTTTGCAGAAATTATTGGAATTAGGTCGCGAAAATGAAAATCTAAATTTTTTCAAAGAAAATGTAGCTTTAGCTAATTTTTTTCTCATTTCCACAAGGACTGAAGGAGAAAAAGTACCGCAAAATTTGTAAAGCAATTTCCCCGGAGTAAAACAATACACCACATGTGGTCATAAACGGCTGTTTGAAAACACGGCAGGGCTTAGAAGGGAAAGAGCGCTATTTGGCTTTTGGAGATCACATTTAGCAGGAATGGCTTGCGGAGGCCATGTCACATTTGCAAATCAAATGAGGGGACAAAACAATGAAAATGCCCAAAAAGTGACTCCATTTAGGAAACTACACCCCTTGAGGAATTCTAGACCCCACAAGTGTTTCATAGAATTTATTAGAATTGGGCAGTGAAAATAAAAACAATCCTTTTTCTTCAATAAGACGTAGCTTTAGCTCAAAATGTTTAATTTTCTCAACAAATAAAGGAAAAAAAGAACCCAACATTTGTAAAGCAATTTCTCCAGAGTACGGCAATACCCCATATGTGGTCATAAACTGCTGTTTGCGCACACGGCAGGGCTCAGAAGGGATGGTGTGGCATTTGGCTTCTGGAGTTCAGATTTTGCTGGATTGGTTTCTGGGCGCCTGTGCGACCAAAACAGTGGAAACCCCCTAGAAGTGACCACATTTTGGCAACTACACCCCTCAATGCATTCACCAAGGGGTGTAGTGAGCATGTTAACCCCACAGTTGTTTTGTAGAAATTAGTGTGCACTCAATGTTGCAGAGGGAAAATTAGATTTTTTACATAGATATGCCAATATGCGGTGCACAGCTTGTGCCACCATAACAAGACAGCTCTCTAATTATTATGTGGTGTTTCCCGGTTTTAGAAACACCCTACATGTGACCCTAATCTTTTGCCTGGACATTTGGCAGGGCTCAGGAGTGAGAGAGTACCATGTAAAATTGAGGCCTAATTTGGCGATTTACAAAGTATTGGTTCACAATTGCAGGGCTCAGATGTGAAAAAATAAAAAGAAAGTGACCCTATTTTACAAACGACACACCTCAAGGCATTTATTAAGGGGTGTAGTGAGCATTTTCACCTCACATGTCTTTTCCATAAATGAATGTGCTGCGTATGGTGAAAATTCAAAATTTATATTTTTCCCTAGCTATGCCATTTCAGTGGCAAATATGTCGTGGCCAGCCACTGGAGACACACACCCAAAAAATTGTTAAAAGGGTTCTCCCGGGTATGGTGATGCCATATATGTGGAAGTAAACTGCTGTTTGAGCACGCTGTAGGGTTCAGAGGTGAGGGAGCGCCATTTGGCTTTTGGAGAGCGGATTTTGCTTGGTAGTAGTTTTGTTTGAGTATTGCTGGTGTTTCCGTTTATAATGTGGTGGCATATGCAAGCTGGGCAGAGTATATCAGGGGCATAGTCAGGTGGTATAATGATGGCGTAAAAAAAATAAAAAAATCCATAGATGTGTGTTATTCTGTGGAGCAATCCTTTCTGCACAGGCTGGTGTCGCACTAATAAATGGTGTCCTTTCTTATCCCTCTTTTGGTCCACACTCCGCACTTTTGCAGTTTGGGGAATTGTGCTAGGAAAGTGTTGTCCTGGTACAATACGGACACCCTCGCTTCCAGCAGATATGTTTGGGTCCTACTCTTTCTGGTTCCCTAATTTTAGGGCTTTGATAAATCGCCTCTTGAAATAGAAGAAATGTTCCCCTCGGACCTGCACAACGGCATATTTTTTATTTCCTGACTTATTGGAGCCTTAACTAATTTTATTTTTTCATAGACGTAGTGGTATGAGGGCTGTTTTTTTACGGGACGAGCTGTAGTCATTATTGGTACCATTTTGGGCTACATGTGACTTTTTGATCCCTTTTTATCCTATTTTTTAGGAGGCCAGGTAACCAAAAAAACGCAATTCTGGCATAGTTTTTTTTTATACAGAGTTCACCATGCGTTATAAATTACATGTTAACTTTATTCTGAGGGTCAGTCCGGCTCCGGTGATACCTAATTTATACCACTTTTTTATGTTTTACAACGTTTTGCACAATAAAATTACTTTTGTAAAAAGGATGTATTTTTTCTGTAGCCACGTTGTGAGAACCATAACTTTTTAACTTTTTCGTTGACAGAGGTGTATGGGGGCGTGTTTTTTGCGAGACGAGCTATAGTTTTTATAGGTACCATTTTTGGACACGTGCGACTTTTTGATCACTTTTCATTCCAATATTTGTAGGGCAAAGTGACCAAAAAACAGAAATTCTGGTATAGCTTTTTAAGTTTTCTTTTTTACGCTGTTCACTACGTGCAATAAATAATATAATATTTTTATAGCTCAGACCGTTACGTTGTGTTTTATTTTATTACTTGAAACTTTTATTATGTTTTCAAACTTTTTTTTTTTCACTTTATTTTACACTTTTTTTCAAGACCCACTAAGGGACTTGAAAGTCCAACCGTCTGATATTTTTTTTCTAATACATTGCACTACCTACGTAGTGCAATGTATTAGATCTGTCAGCTATTCACTGACAGCAAGCCGATTAGACTTTCGCCTCCCCGCGGGGCTTAATTGGCTTCCGTAATGGCAGAGCTGGAGGCCATTGTGTCTCCTGTTGCCATAGCAGCAGTCGGCAGCCCTGATTGCATGTCAGGGCTAGCGATCTGCTAGCAACCGCTACGATGCAGCAATCGCTTTCGATTGCTGCATCTAAGGGGTTAATGGCAGGGATAGGAGCAAGCTCCGGTTCCTGCCGTTACAGGTGGATGTCAGCTGTAACATTCAGCTGTAACATACAGCTGACATTAACCGCTGATGACGCCGGCTCAGCTCCTGAGCCGGCACCATCTTGCCGGCGGCTACGGAAGCCGTTCAGGCTCCTGAACGGCTTCTGTGCTAGGCAGACCGGGAGGCCAGTATTAGGCCTCCGGTTGCCATTGTAGCCACCGGAACCCCGGCAATTTCATTGCCGGGTTTCCGATGAGCTGCAAATACCTTAAATGAGCGCTGCATTTAAGGGGTTAATGGTGGGGATCGAAGCTCATTTCGGTCTCCGCCATTACAGCCAGATGTCAGCGTAAGATACCGCTGACATCCGGCGATGATGGCACCGGCTCAGCTTCTGAGCCAGTGCCATGCATTTGGCGTATGGATACGGCAAAATGCGGGAAGCACTGGCTTTCCATGGCAGATCCATACGGCAAATGTCGGGAAGGGTTTAAACCTACACTACATGCACATTGGTTTAACCCGTAAACCGCCCCTAGCCCTGCACATTACACACAATTGTAGCAGAAGCTGGATTAACACTACACTACCAAAACCTCCCTACTGTAACACTTTCACTGCCTTTAGCAGCTGAGGAAGTTAACCATTTCACTGCCATAAAGCTGTAACCCTCTTTCCCTACACACCTTTTTGTGTATTATCCCCTTAGTTACAGGAACAGTTAGAGTCGGGTGGGGGTGGGACATGGAAGCATGAATGTACTGTATTTTATATGTATGTTTAGGTATGTGGTGGTTGTTAGTATAGTATTGTAATATATTGTACTGTTACTGCGCCAAGTGTACTATCAGTATACTTAACACATATTAAATTATTATGTGTATTGAGGTATACTGACACTATACAATATATATATATATATATATTTTATTTTTATTTTTTTTACTGTGTTGTGTATTTCGTGTTTAGTAACCAAGTGTGATTTGTGTTGGTAATAAACCTATCTTTACTATACACTTGTGTCATGAATCACCGCGTACACACACATCTAGTGGCAAAGCAATTAGACAAGCGTTATATAAGGAAAAAGGTAGGGGAGCTAGGCATAACCCTAGTGACACTAATATAAAGGAGATAGTAATAGTGGGTGACACTAGCCCAGTGAACCCCACTAATACGACCCCTTTTACACCCTTTAACCCCTTCCCGCTCCTGGACGTACTATTAGGACATGGTAGCTGTATCGTTCGCACTCCATGACCTAATAGTACGACACGGGAGTAACGCCCGTTTCGGCCATCTTCCCAACACATGCAGGAGCTGTGACAGCTGGTGTCTCGTACAGCAGTTGCCGCAGCTCCTACAGCGGGGACCGATCGCTGTGTACCCGCTGATTAACCCCTTAAAAGCTGAGTTCAATGGGGATCGTGGCTTTTTAGGGGTTAAGCTACCATGGCCGGCCTGCTACACGATAGCGGCCGGCGATGGTGACAATGGCAACCGGACACCAAACAATGGCGTCTGGCTATGCCATCGACGGAAGCCTAGTGGGTCCTGACAACGTCAGGACCCACTATGCTTGCTGTCAGTGAGTAGCTGACAGTTCTAATACACTGCACTACACATGTAGTGCAGTGTATTAGAATAGCGATCAGGGCCTCCTGCCCTCAAGTCCCATAGTGGGACAAAGTAATAAAGTAAAAAAAAGGTTAAAAAAGACGTGTAAAAATAAGAAAATAAAAGATTTAGAAGTGAAAAAAATAAAAATTCCCCTTTTTCCCTTATCAGTCCTTTATTATTAATAAAAATAGATAAATAAACAAATAAACTATACATAATTGGTATTGCCGCGTCCGGAACGGCCTGAAGTACAAAATTATTTCGTTATTTATCCCGCGCAGTAAACGGCGTAAAATAAAATAATAATAAACCGTACCACAATCACAATTGCTTGGTCACTTCACCTCCCAAAAGATGGAATAAAAAGAGATCAAAAAGTCGCATGTACCTAAAAATGGTAATGATTGAAACTACAGTTCGTTACACAAAAAATAAGTCTTCGCACGGCTTTCTTGATGGAAAAATAAAAAAAGTTCTGGCTCTTAGAATATGGTAACACAAAAAGTAAATGATTTTTCACAACAAGTATTTTTATTGTGCAAATGCCATAAGACATAAAAAAAACCTATGAACATATAGTATCGCCGTAATTGAATCGCCCCAAAGAATACAGTGAATGTCATTTATAGTGCACGGTGAACGCTGTAAAAAAAAATAGAATAAAAAAACAATAGTAGAATTGCTGTTTTTTAGTCACCACGCCGCTTAAAAATAGAATAAAAACTGATCAAAAAGCCGCATGCACCCCAAGAAAACTACAATTAATTCCTCAAGGGGTCTAGTTTCCAAAATGGGGGTCACTTTTGGGGGGTTTACACTGTTTTGGCACCACAAGACCTCTTCAAACCGGACATGGTGCCTAATAAAAAAGAGGCCTCAAAATCCACTAGCTGCTCCTTTGCTTCGGAGGCCGGTGCTTCAGTCCATTACCGCACTAGGTCCACATGTGGGATATTTCTCAAAACTGCAGAATCTGGGCAATAAATATTAAGTTGCGTTTATCGGGTAAAACCTTTTGTGTTATAGAAAAAAATTGTATAAAAAGGATTTTCTGACAAAAATAAATAAATATGTAAATTTCACCTCTACTTTGCTCTGAATTCCCGTGAAACACCTAAAGGGTTAATAAACTTTCTATATGCTGTTGTGAATACTTTGTGGGGTATAGTTTCTAAAATGGGGTGTTTCATAGGGGTTTCTAATATATAGGCCCCTCAAAGAAACTTCAGAACGTAACTGGAACCTAAAAAAATATAAAAATGAGGCAATACTTCGCTTCTCCTAATGAGCAGCGCCCACTCCAAGATGACCCCAGTTTTGACCATTTGTATAAACGGAGACCCCTATTAGACCGTTTCAGTGCCCGGTTTTCCCAAGCATACAACCCCGAGAATTGTATTTCTATTGATGAGTCCTTGGTACATTTTAAAGGGAGGCTTCAATTCCGCCAGTACCTACCGGGTAAGAGGGCAAGGTATGGTGTGAAGATGTATAAGCTGTGCAAGAGTGCATCAGGGTATACCTACAAATTTAGTATTTATCTAGGGAAGGACACCAGTATTCAGCCCCCAGAATGCCCCCCCCTTACTGGGAGTTAATGCAAAAATTGTGTGGGATTTGGTGCACCCACTGCTGGACCAGGGTTACCATCTCTACCTGGATAATTTTTATACCAGCGTCCCACTCTTCAAGTGCCTCGCTTCCAGAAGTATTGCGGCATGCGGCACTGCTAGAAGAAATCTGAGAGGCCTCCTTAAGACTCTGCTTGGGCAAACAAGAAGGGGTTAGAGCAGGGCACATTCTAGCAGCAACATATTGTGTGTCAAGTACAAGGACAAGAGAGATGTCCTTGTATTGACAATACATGCCCACACCAGTACCCATGTACCTTTACGAGGTACCAGTACAGAGACTCCCAAACCATACTGCATCCTGGACTACAATAGGTACATGGGAGGGGTGGACTTGTCAGATCAAGTCCTGAAGCCCTACAGCACCATGCGGTGTGGTATAAGAAGCTGGTTGTGCACATCATACAGATGGCATTGTACAATGCGTACGTGCTACATCGATGTGCAGGCCAGAGAGGAACTTTCCTGGAATTTCAAGAGGTGGTTATCGAGAAACAAATTTTTAGGGACCAAGAAGGGGGGGGGGGGTACCCAGTACTTCTGGAAGTAAGGCCACACGCATCATACCAGGGCAACACTTTCCAGGAGAAGTTCCCCAAACTGGCAAGAAAGCAAAAAGTCAAAAGAGGTACAAAGTCTGCTATAAGAGGAGGAGGATAAGGGAGGACACAATATATCAATGTGACACGTGTCCCGAAAAACTAAGTCTCTTTATGAAAGAGTGTTTTAAAATGTATCATACATCCCTTGATTTTTAATCTACCCCAGTTTTACTTACCCTGATGCACTCCGCACAGCTTATTCCCCCTCGTCTTTCCCTTCTGAGCCCTGCTGCATGCCCAGGCAGCTGATAACAGCCACATGTAGGGTATTGCCGTACCCAGGAGAACCCACATTACAGTTTATGGGGTGTATGTATTCCTTGAGGGGTATAGTTTCCAAAATGGGGTTACTTCTGGTGGGTTTCCATTGCTTTGATACCTCTGGGGCTCTGCAAATGCGACATGGCACCCGAAAACCAATCCAGCAAAATCTGCACTCCAAAGAACACACAGCGTTCCTTCCCTTCTGAGGCGTCCCATGGGCCCAAACGGCAGTTTATCACAACAAATGGGGTATTGCTGCACTCAGGAGAAATTGGGCAACAAAATGGGGTATTTTGTTCCCTGTGAAAATAAGAAATTTTGATGAAAAATGACATCTTATTGGAAAAAAAATCATTTTTTTAAATTTCACAGCCCAATTCAAATACGTGCTGTGTAAAAACTGTGGGGTCAAAATGGTAACAACAACCATAAATTAATTCCTTTAGGGGTGTCGTTTCCGAAATAGGGTCACTTTTGGGGGATTCCGACTGTTTTGGCGCCTCAACACCTCTTCAAACCTGGCATGCTGCCTAAAATATATTCTAATAAAAAAGAGGCCTCAAAATGCACTAGGTGCTTCTTTGCTTCTGGGGCTTGTGTTTCAGTCCACCAGCAGACTAGAGACACATGTGGGACATTTCTAAAAACGGCAGAATCTGGACAATACATATTTAGTAGTATTTCTCTGGTAAAACCTTCTGTGTTACAGAAAAAAATTTAATACATTTGAAATTCAGCAAGAAGAATTAAATTTGCAAATTTTACCTCTACTTTGCTTTAATTTCTGTGAAATGCCTGAAGGGTTAAGTAAACTTTGTAAATGCTGTTTTGAATACTTTGAGGGGTCTAGTTTTCAAAATGGGGTGTTTTATGGGGGTTTCTAATACATAGGCCCCTCAAAGCCACTTCGGAACCGAACAGGCTTTTGAAATTTTCTTAAAAATATGAGAAATTGCTGTTTATGTTCTGAGCCTTGTAACGTCCAAGAAAAATAAAAGAATGTTCAAAAAACAATGCCAATCTAAAGTAGACATATGGGAAATGTGAACTTGTAACTGTTTTCGGGGGTATAACCATCTGTTTTACAAGCAGATGCATTTAAATTCTGAAAAATGCTATTTTTTTTATACATTTTCTCTAAATTTTGCAATTTTTCACCAATAAACACTGAATATATCGTCCAAATTTTAGCACTAACATAAAACCCAATGTGTCACGAGAAAACAGTCTCAGAATCGCTTGGATAGGTTTAAGCATTCCGACGTTGTTACCACATAAAGTGAAATATGTCAGATTTGAAAAATGGTCTCTGAGCCTTTAGGCCCAAACCATACTGCTTCCTTAAGGGGTTAAGGACAATTACTTTTTACAACAGGTGCAGGAGCTAGCAAGAGGGGGCCACCTACTAGACCTAATTCTAACCAGACAGGATATCAAAAGTACAGGTTGCGGTTTACCTAGGTAATAGTGACCACAACTTAATACGTTTTCATGTATCCTTTTTTTTAAAATAATTTTTAGTTTATATTTCTTCATTTATATAATTTTTCCCCATATAACAAAATATGGTAATAGTTACAATTATCACAATTTCAGATTATATAATATAACCTTTATAAAAACAACTATACCTACCTCTCCTAAAACCACCCTCCCCGAGCCAAAGAGAGAGAGAGAGAGATGGAAAAATGGGTGGGGGGGGGGGGGGGGATTTAACAGTTCTGACTAGTCTCAGCAGAAATATTTACCCTGCATTTGAAGCAGATATGCTATTAAGGTTATTCTTTCCTCCAAGGGTAAATATTGTAACCATGGATGCCATTTCCCCTAGAACCTGTGCAATGCAGATCTCCTTAAAAAACAAGTTTTCGGTCTTCCGGGAGGTGGCGTTACTGTTCGGCCGCATCTTAGCTGAGCTCCCACTCCTGGACCATAATATCAGGGTTGGCACCTATTATACTGTCTGCTCGATGGTGAACGACAGAGGGAAAAGGAGTGGACAAGGTCTGGTCATCTTTTGGATCAGCTCTCCACCATCCCTGGAGGTCACGGCCCACTTTGAATTCACTGTATAAATTGATATAAATATAATTGTGCTCCCACAATATGAGAAAATTAGAAGGTTCACTGAAGTGACAACTGAGTAAAATATACCTTTTAATAGTAACTCGTTTTAAAAACAGGGGTAACACACCACTGTGAAGTAAGCCCCACCGTGAAAATTTAAAAACGTATTAAACAAGAAACACTGAGTCATTATGATAAATATATCTCAGTGTTTGTAACAATGTTTCACTGGAACCAGCATTTATCCTGGGCACAACAGTAGTACAATCCCCAAAATGCACCAGTGTCCGTAAACAAACACCGGATCTCCTAGCGCTGGGTGTAACACAATGCTACTGTCCCCTATGCAAACATTCCATGTACAATGAACGACCCTACGCGTTTCAGATACTCATCCTCAGGGGTCCGTATCTTGGTCACTCTGGCCTCATCACCAGCGATAATAATATTCAACAGCAGATATTCTGCTGTGCATCACGGGAAGATGCTCGTATCGATGTCAACGGCATACTTCATTGCAGGCGCTGGGTTACTATAAGCACCAAAACTCCACCCCTCGTATTTGGCGGCGCTACATGAACTGACCAATCACAGCACCCTCTCGATTCGTGACACCTGCCCATGTGACCCCCCGCCGTCAGCTGACAGCCAGGGGTCATCATCGACCGCATCAAGCCGAACGCGCAGGCGCAGTAGAAGCCAAGGACGTATCGCCCGGACTGCCAAGTAAGAGGAAGGTAAGAGCAAACGATAATTTGTTTGTAAGTATGTCTTGCGGGACAGTTACCCACCGCAAGTGGACTACCTCAAAAAAGCAACTCTCTAGTTTATAAATACATATTAGGTGGACAAGATTACGGAATCCCTCCCATTTAGAGTTTCTGACAAAAGATCTCTTTATATATTGGCTGGCCAATATGGCCATATCAAACATAGTACACTATGCAGATTAAGACCACCCACCCAAAAGGCAACCCAGGGTGAATATTGGCCGCCTAAAGAGGAATGGTATTGCATATTAGATAAAACACGTATAATTAGTCTGCTCGTTTAAACCCGCTGGTTGTATGCATGCCAGTCTATGGATCCATTGGGCTTCTTTGCGTAGAATTAAATTGTCCCAGTCACCTCCTCTTTTTGGGGGTCTAATGAGTTCAATTGCTTGAAACTTTAAACATGCTGCATGGCCTTGGTGTTTAGCATGCACATGCTTAGATATTGGGGTGTCCCTAGCATGGATAATGTCTCCGACATGCTCCCTTATCCGGCGCCGAAATTGTCGTGCCGTTTTACCCACATAATTTAGGGGGCATGGGCATGTAATAAGGTAAACCACCCCCGCTGTTTTGCAATTGACAAAATCCCGAATGTTGTACTTTTCCTGTGTTGCAACACTGGTAAAGCTATTCCCTTTGAGAATGAAGTCACAAGCTTTACAGCTACCACATCTAAAAGTGCCTGGTATTTGTCTATCCAGCCACGTACCCCTAGGTAAAATGGGGTCAAAACAACTGTGCATGACTCTGTCCCTGATGTTTTTCCCTCTCTGATACGTGACAGAGGGCCACTGTGTGATCTGATCAACCAAATCTGTATCAGAACTGAGAATACACCAGTACCTTTTCAGGATTTGCATAATATCATTTTGTTTAGAATCATAGGTGCCTATGAGTCTCGTAACTTGTTCTTCTTTACGTTTTTTAGGAACCAGAAGACATTGCCTATCTGCGTCCCTTGCTCCCTCATAGGCCTTTCTGATTACACCCTTGGGGAAACCTCTATCCTTCAATCTTGTCTTGAGTTCCTGAGCCTGACACTCAAAATCACCCATGGAGCTACAATTCCTGCGTACTCTCATAAATTGGCCTTTTGGAATGCCACGTTTGAGGGGATAAGGATGACAACTGTTCCATTGCAAGAAACTATTGGTTGCTGTTTCTTTCCGGTGTACCTTGGTACGAATTGTGCCTTCTCCTGTTTTTATAATTTTCAAATCCAGAAAAGACAATTCTTTTTCACTGATCTCACATGTGAACCTTAGCCCTATATCATTTGTATTGAGGGCTGCTACAAAACTATGGAACTCCTCTGCTGTAGAGTTCCAAAGAAGCAGCACGTCATCAATATATCTAATCCATAGTCCAACGGACGAAGTCCATTTAGCAAAATTGTCCCCAAAGACAATTGTCTCCTCCCACCAGCCAAGAAATAAATTTGCATAGGTGGGAGCGGCAGGACTCCCCATTGCAGTGCCACATTGCTGATGAAAGATCTTGTCTTCAAAGATAAATATATTTTTTTCAAGAACAAATTGTAATAACTGCAAAACAAATTGGTTATGGGCTGCAAACTGAGTGCCCCTTGATCCAAGGAAGTACTCGATCGCCTTACAAACCAGTTTGTGAGGTATGGATGAATACAACGCCTCAACATCCAGGCTAGCCAACAGTGTGTCTTTCTCCAAAGTAATACCGTCAATCTGTTTCAGAACATCCATAGTGTCACGTACATATGATGTGAGACTCAAGACAAAAGGGCGCAACACCTGATCAACATATGTACTCACATTTTGAGTTAGATTATTAATGCCTGAAACAATAGGTCTGCCACGTAAGGGGGGATACCCTTTGTGGATTTTGGGCAGGCTATAAAAACACGCCATGATAGGAAATTTTGGGAACAAGAACCCAAACTCGCTTGCACTGATCAAAGATCTGCTCTTTGCATCACTCAGAATGCCCAGCAACTCTTTCTTGAACAGTGCTGTGGGGTTGTCCTTTAAAATGGTGTAACAATCAGGATTGAGTAAAATGTCCTCACACATTTTTTTATAGTCATCTCTGCTCATGACCACGATGTTCCCACCTTTATCAGATGCCTTTAGAACAATATTTTGTTTTTTCTCTAAAGTGGTCAGAGCTACTCGTTCAGACCAGGACAGGTTGTTGTCTATGCCCCTATTGTCCTGACTAAGATTTTTGATCTCATCTCCCACCATCTCCACAAATAAATCCACATTGGTAAAATCTCCTATAGGTGGCAGCTTCCTACTTTTCAATTTAAGATTGGTGAAAGGACCTAGACCTGGGGTTCTACCAGATTCCTCTAGTAACCCCTCTAAGGCCACCAGGCCTTCCATATCAGATTCTTCTAACCCCAATTCAATGCATTTTTTTCTATTATGGTGTTTGAAGAATTTGATCCATTTGAGTTTACGAGCAAACAAATTAAGATCCTTTATCCAAGAAAATTAGTCAAACTTTACTGTGGGGACAAAGGAAAGTCCCTTTTCTAATAGCGTACTCTCTGATGCACTCAAAATGTATTCAGATAGGTTTATGATTCGTAGCCTATCCATATTACTTCCCTTCACTAATCCTTTTGTCCCCTCAGCATGTAGCGGGAAATGGGGGGATTGTTGGCTAAAAAATTATTGCCACTATTAGAAGAGGCTCTAGCACGGCCTCTATTTCTACCTCTAGCTCCTCCCCTGTATTTTTGTTTCCCACCACTACCACCAAAGAAAGGGCCCACTCTTTCAGAGTCTGTTGTTTCACTCTCTGATGTGGAAGGGTCAGTTTCCCTCAGCCCCCTATTAGTCTGTTGATATTGCTGTTGTTGGGTATTAACAAAGTCGTAAGCTTTTTTCTCCCTAAATTCCTGTAGGTCTCTCTGGAACTGGAAGTGTTTACGTTCCTTTAAATGATTAGTGAACCTTTCTAGAGTTTGTTGTAGGATTTTGTCTTTTTTATCAAAACCAGGGGTATCTACCAAAGACTTAGCTGCCTCAATCTCTTTTTTGAGCTCCGCACTAATAAAGTCAAACTGGACTTTCTCTTCCTCCACTAAAATCTGCATCAGCCTAAGTGAACTCCCTGTGATCTCCTGTTCCCACCTTTCTTTTATATTAGTGGTTTTTAATCTTGATGCTGGAACAATGGGGACCCTAAGGCCTCTGGGAACTATATTGTTTTTAAGATAGTTTTCCAGACTCTGGATCTCCCACCAGCTTCTAGTATAATCCTTATGTAATCTATTAAGGTTTTTAAAGGTAGATTTGAGAGATACACCCTGTGCTGTATACATCAGTTCACATTCAGAAAATACACTTTTTGCCTCACTCATCCACCCTTCCGTATTTAAATCAGAGAATGCAAAGGCTGCCATACCCAGATATAATGAAAGTAATAACTGTATGGATTAAATATAAATTCACTGTATAAATTGATATAAATATAATTGTGCTCCCACAATATGAGAAAATTAGAAGGTTCACTGAAGTGACAACTGAGTAAAATATACCTTTTAATAGTAACTCGTTTTAAAAACAGGGGTAACACACCACTGTGAAGTAAGCCCCACCGTGAAAATTTAAAAACGTATTAAACAAGAAAACACTGAGTCATTATGATAAATATATCTCAGTGTTTGTAACAATGTTTCACTGGAACCAGCATTTATCCTGGGCACAACAGTAGTACAATCCCCAAAATGCACCAGTGTCCGTAAACAAACACCGGATCTCCTAGCGCTGGGTGTAACACAATGCTACTGTCCCCTATGCAAACATTCCATGTACAATGAACGACCCTACGCGTTTCAGATACTCATCCTCAGGGGTCCGTATCTTGGTCACTCTGGCCTCATCACCAGCGATAATAATATTCAACAGCAGATATTCTGCTGTGCGTCACGGGAAGATGCTCGTATCGATGTCAACGGCATACTTCATTGCAGGCTACTGCAAGCCCAACCATTTCAGATCTTTACTGATAGTTTTTGTTTTACACACCGGGGCCATATTGGATTAATGCTGCTATTACTGATCCCACCATTATAGCATTATAGCATTATAGCATTATATTCTGCTGCTGGCTGTTCCTATTACTCATTGGGTGCCTTATGATTCATTTCACTATTGTCATTTTGGAGAGAGACTCATATCTCTTTATGTATCGTATCTAAGGAAACAGTGTACATTGAAGGACCTTATATTCTCTAAATGCTTATTCTAACAGACTCTCAAGTTCTTTAGTTGTTTTCAACCATGCCTACATCTATTATTGACAAATGTATGGATGAAAGCAATACTGCTTCTTCCAGTAAAACTGGTCATTCCCAAACACGTAGCAAGAACATGCCCTCACCATGTGAGGATGATTTGGAACAGGAGGATTTTTCTTTGCAAGCCACTGCTAAGGCTATTACTGCTTTGTTGATGCCAACTATCGACTCTGGCCTTGCTACTTTTCAATCCTCACTGGATTTAATTGTTTCACCAGTAACTGATCACAGCAACCGGTTCACTGGTGTAGTGTAAAGAGTTTCAGACCTGGAGGACTCATTTCATTCATTCAATGATCAACTAGAGTAGAAGGAGCAGCTAATTGCCATGCTTCAAGACAAGTTAGACGACTTGGAAAACAGAAATCGTAGAAACAATCTCCGCCTGATTGGGGTGCCCAATTAACTAAAACCTAGGAAATTACTTCAATTCTTCTTGGCTCTCTCAGGTTTTACACATCGTGGATTCTTCATGGACTATTGCCAATGAAAGAACTTACAGAATCGGGCCTGACAGAGGTGACCATATGGCTAAATATAGGCCGGTGATCTTAAAAGTGCTCAACTTCCAAGATAAGGTCAAACTCATGGATGCATACAGGAAAACCCAACCTTTGCTATATGAAAATCATTTGTTATTGATGTTCTAGGATTCCAGGTTCCAGGATTCTCCGCCACAGTGGTGACTAAACACAAGGCGTTTGCTCCAGTATGCAAACTTTTGTTAGAGAAGAATATACGTTTTAGCCTCTTGTATCCTGCTAAGCTGAGTTACTTATAACAGAAATAACGTGGCTTTTTAATGATCCGGTGAAGGCATTGGACTCTATTTCTCGCCCAAGATGAGCTTCATCCCATTCTTCTCAGACCTGATGGGCGGTGCTATTGCAAATTCTGATCGCTTAGTAATTGTTTATACATATTTTGGTTTGTGCACTGAATTGACTGGAATAGTTTGTAATACCTCTGTTGACCATTATTTCTGTTAACATTTTTAGTATTTTAGTGTTTCCATTGTTATCTTACAATTTTTTTTTTTGGGGTGGCGACTCTGTGTGCATCTTAGATGGGGGATTTATGTGCTTTATACTAGGGACAGACCTTCTTGCTGGGATAGTTAAGTAGTCTCTATGGTGGCTTTTGATTTCTAGTTTAGATCTCTTTTACTGATATTGGTTAATATGGCTGATTCTAATATGATTATTGCCTCAACGTTATCTACATTGAAATGGTGTTCATGGGACGTCGAAGGCTTAAAGAGGCTCTTTCACTGCATTATAAGTGCCCTATCTCCTACAGCAGTGCTTTTTATTTAGAAAAACTATCTATTTTAAACCACTTTATGAGCAATTTTTAGCTTTATGCTAATGAGTTTCTTAATGCCCAAGTGGGCGTTTTTATACTTTAGACCAAGTGGGCGTTGTACAGAGGAGTGTCTGACGCTGACCAATCAACGTCATGCACTTCTCTCCATTCATTTACACTGCACTAGCGATATAGTTATATCGCTATGTGCAGCCACATACACAAACACTAACATTACTACAGTGTCCTGATAATGAATATACGTCACTACCAGCTCGGAGCTCTGCGCGCGCGCTCTCTCTGCAGACAAGAACAAGACTGTGTGACCTCTCGCGAGAGATCGCAGTCTTGTCCTTGTGCGAGCAATCTCTTTCTCCAGCTCTTGCTGTGGCACTGTCCGTAGCTAATTGGACAGTGTCACAGCCATAGTAACACGCCCCCTTGCCATTACACACCCCATTGACAGTTCAGGGGGTTATTTAAATATCGGGCACCAAATATAATGGCACCGATATCTAAATAACGGAGGAGGATAGGGAAAAATTTTTAATGTGCCCCAGGGTTTGTGCAGCCCTGTCCATTACATGCTGTACTCAGCAGCACATGTATGGGCAGGTGAAAGGTTCTCTTCAATAACTGATCCTAAAAACATAAGCATGGAATTTGGTAAATTCTCTGCATCCTTATATAAAGATGAACTGGATAATTTCTCCAAAGGAGTTACATTTTTAAAAATGCACAACTAAATGTCCAATGACCAGCGATTAATTCTTAACTCTCTTATCAGCATGGAAGAAAATCAGTCTACTATTAAATCCTTAAACTCAACAAAGCTCCGGGCCCTGATGGCTATAGTAATGAATATTATAAATTGCTTAACCCATTACTTTCTTCGAATTTACATACCTTATATAATAACATGATCCAGTCCAAATCTATTCTTGACAGATTTAATGAGGCTTGTATAACAGTATTACCAAAACCAGGGAAAGACCCTTTATTAACTAGGTCTTACAGACCCATATCACTCTTAAATTCTGATTTGAAAACATTTACTAAAATTCTAGCAACTAGACTTCAATCCATACTCCCAGACATTATTAACCCCTCACAAATGGTTTTTACACAAGTA
The DNA here is from genome assembly GCF_050947455.1 of Rhinoderma darwinii. NCBI lineage: Eukaryota > Metazoa > Chordata > Amphibia > Anura > Rhinodermatidae > Rhinoderma > Rhinoderma darwinii. Next base: position 63,908,607 of record NC_134689.1, read on the forward strand.
ATATTAGATTGGTGATTGGAGCAATCGTCCATTCCCATCAAACATGATAGACAAAAAATATATTGGTCAGTCTGGATGCTGATAAAACATTTGATTGGGTGTCTTGGGTGCATATTAATCTAATTCTGAAATTCCATTATTTTGGAAAGCAATTCTATAATGCCATTCAATTTATATATACTGGTCCACAATTGACCATTCTGGGTTAATAATGATATTCTGTTATGGAATCACTGGTTGAGCAATTCCCAGGGTGGAAGTTTTATGGAATTGCTATGTGAGCGATTCTCCGAAGACTGCTGGAGACTGTCGGGACAGAGTGTGCAAAGAAATCCGCAACCCCAAATCTGTCACAACTCCGATTAACCCCCTTCCTGCTCCTTGACGTACTATTACGTCATGGCAGCTGTATCGTTCGCGCTCCATGACGTAATAGTACGTCTCGGGAGTAACGGCCGTTTCGGCCGTCCTCGCGACACATACAGGAGCTGTGACGCTGCTGTCTTGTTCAGCAGCTGTCACAGCTCCTACAGCGGGGACCGATCGCTGTGTCCCCACTGATTAACCCCTTAAAAGCCGCGTTCTATAGAGATCGCGGCTTTTTAGGGGTTAAGCTGCCATCGCCGGCCTGCTACGCGATAGTGGCCGGCGATGGTGACTATGGCAACCGGACACCAAACAATGGCGTCCGGCTATGCCATAGACGGAAGCCTAGTGGGTCCTGACAACGTCAGGACCCACTATGCTTGCTGTCAGTGAGTAGCTGACAGTTCTAATACACTGCACTACACATGTAGTGCAGTGTATTAGAATAGCGATCAGGGCCTCCTGTCCTCATGTCCCCTAGTGGGACAAAGTAATAAAGTAAAAAAAAAGTTAAAAAAAGATGTGTAACAATAAGAAAATAAAAGATTTAAAAGTAGTAAAAGTAAAAATCCCCCCTTTTCCCTTATCAGTCCTTTATTATTAATAAAAATATATAAACAAACAAATAAACTATACATAATTGGTATCGCCGCATCCGTAACGGCCTGAACTACAAAATTATTTCATTATTTATCCCGCACGGTGAACGCCGTAAAATAAAGTAATAATAAACCGTACCACAATCACAATTCTTTGGTCACTTCACCTCCCAAAAAATGGAATAAAAAGAGATCAAAAAGTCGCATGTACCTAAAAATGGTACTGATCGAAACTACAGTTCATTACGCAAAAAATAAGTCCTCGCACAGCTTTATTGATTGAAAAATAAAAACGTTATGGCTCTTAGAATAAGGTAACACAAAAAGTGAATGATTGTTTACAAAACGTATTTTATTGTGAAAACGCCATAAGACATAAAAAAAACTATAAACATCTGGTATCGCCGTAATCGTATCGCCCCGCAGAATAAAGTGAATATGTCATTTATAGCGCACGGTGAACGCTGTAAAAAAAAACGAAAAAAAAAAACAATTGTAGAATTGCTGTTTTTTAGTCACCACGCCAACTAAAAATAGAATAAAAACTGATCAAAAAGCCGCATGCACCCCAAGAAAACTACAATGGATTCCTCAAGGGGTCTAGTTTCCAAATTGGGGTAACTTTTGGGGGGTTCCCAATGTTTTGGCACCACAAGACCTCTTCAAACCGGACATGGTGCCTAATAAAAAAGAGGCCTCAAAATCCACTAGGTGCGCCTTTGCTTCTGAGGCCGGTTTTTCAGTCCATTACCGCACTAGGGCCACATGTGGGATATTTCTAAAAACTGCAGAATCTGGGCAATACGTATTAATTTGAGTTTCACTGATAAATCCTTTTGTGTTATAAAAAAAATGGTATAAAGAGGATTTTCTGACAAAAAAAAAAATTTACATTTCACCTCTACTTTGCTCTAAATTTTTGTGAAACACCTAAAGGGTTCATAAACTTTCTAAATGCTGTTGTGAGTACTTTGAGGGGTCTAGTTTCTAAAATGGGGTATTTCATAGAGGTTTCTAATATATGGGCCCCTCAAAGCAACTTCAGAACTGAACTGGAACCTAAAAAAATAAATAAATGAGGCAATACTTCGCTTCTTACATTATACTGATAATGAGCCGTGCCCACCCCGAGATGACCCCAGTTTTGACCGTTTGTATAAACGGAGACCCCTATTAGACCGTTCCAGTGCCCGGTTTTTCCAAGCATACACCCCCGAGAAGTGTATTTCTATTGATGAGTCCCTGGTACATTTTAAAGGGAGGGTTCAATTCCGCGAGTGCCTGCCGGGTAAGAGGGCAAATTATGGCGTGAAGATGTATAAGCTGTGAGAGTGCATCAGGGTATACCTACAGGTTTAGGATATATGAAGGAAAGGCCACCCCCAAACCAGACTGCATCCTGGACTACAATAGGTACATGGGAGGGATGGACTTGTAAGATCAAGCCCTGAAGCCCTACAGCGCTATGCGGTGTGGTATAAGAAGCTGGCCGTGCACATCATACAGATGGCTTTGTACAATGCGTACGTGCTACGTCGATGTGCAGGCCAGACGGGAACTTTCCTGGAATTTCAAGAGGTGATTATCAAGAACCTAATCTTTAGGGACCAAGAAGGGGGGCACCCAGTACTTCTGGAAGCGAGCCCACACACATCGTAACAGGGCAACACTTTCCAGGAGAAGTTCCCCAAACTGGCAAGAAGGGAAAAAGTCAAAAGAGGTGCAAAGTCTGCTATAAGAGGGCGATAATGGGTGACACAATATATCAATGTGACACGTGTCCCGAATAACCAGAGCTCTGTATGAAAGAGTGTTTTAAAATTTATCATACATCCCTTGGTTTATAATTTACCCCAATTTTACTTACCCTGATGCTCTCCACACAGCTTATCCCCCCTCGTCTTTCCCCTCTGAGCCCTGCTGTGTGTCCAGGCAGCTGATAACAGCCACATGTAGGGTATTGCCATACCCGGGAGAACCCACATTACAGTTTATGGGGTGTAGGTCTCCGGTCAAAATGCTCACTACACCTCTAGATGAATGCCTTAAGGGTGTAGTTTTTAAAACGGGGTCACTTCTTGTGGGTTTCAACTGTACTGGTACCTCAGGGGCTTCTGCATACATGACTTCGCACTAGAAAATCCCCAGTAGGCCAAATGGTGGTCCTTTCCTTCTGAGCCCTCCCATGGGCCCAAACGGCAGTTTATCACAACAAATGGGGTATTGCGGCACTCAGAACAAATTGCGCAACAGAATGGGGTATTTTGTTTCTTGTGAAAATAAGAATTTTTCAGCCAAAACTACATATTATTGGAAAAAAATAATTTTGTTTTAATTCCCAGCCCAATTCAAATAAGTTCTGTGAAAAAACTATGGGGTGAAAATGGTCACAACACCGATAAATGAATTCCTTGAGGGGTGTAGTTTCCAAAATGGGGTCATTTCTGGTTGGTTTCCATTACTTGGATACCTCTGGGGCTCTGCAAATTCGACATGGCACCCGAATACCAATCCAGCAAAATCTGGACTCCAAAGAACAAATCGCGCTCCTTTCCTTCTGAGCCCTCCCATGGGCCCAAACCGCAGTTTATCACCACAAATGGGGTATTGCCGCACTCAGGACAAATTGGGCAAGAAAATTGAGTCTTTTATTTCTTGTGAAAATAAGAATTTTTGAGCTAAAACTACATATTATTGGGGAAAAAAAAGTTTTTTTTAATTCCCAGCCCAATTCAAATAAGTTCTGTGAAGAAACTATGGGGTCTAAATAGACACATTACCCATAAATGAATTCCTTGAGGGGTGTAGTTTTCAAAATGGGGTCACTTCTGGTGGGTTTCCATTGCTTTGATACCTCTGGGGCTCTGCAAATGCGACATTGCACCCGAAAACCAAACCATCAAAATCTGCACTCCAAAGAACACATAGCGCTCCTTTCCTTCTGAGCCCTCCCATGGGCCCAAACGGCAGTTTATCGCCACAAATGCGGTATTGCTGCACTAAGAACAAATTGGGCAACAAAATGGGGTATTTTGTTCCCTGTGAAAATAAGAAATTTTGATCACAAATGACATTTTATTGGAAAAAATGTCATTTTTTTAATTTCACAGCCCAATTCAAATAGGTGCTGTGAAAAAACTGTAGAGTCAAAATGGTAACAACAACCATAAATGAATTACCTGAGGGGTGTAGTTTCCAAAATGGGGTCACTATTGGGGGATTCCTGCTGTTTTGGCACCTCAACACCTTTTCAAACCTGGCATGCTGCCTAAAATATATTGTAATAAAAAAGAGGCCTCAAAATGCACTAGGTGCTTCCTTGCTTCTTGGGCTTGTGTTTTATTCCACGAGCGCATTAGAGCCACATGTGGGATATTTCTAAATACTGCAGAATTTGGACAATACATATTTAGTAGTGTTTCTCTGGTAAAATCTTCTGTGTTACAGAAAAAAATTGAATAAAATTTAAATTCAGCAAGAAAAATGAAATTTGCAAATTTCACCTCCACTTTGCTTTAATTCCTGTGGGTTAAATTTTTTTCTAAATGCTGTTTAGAATACTTTGAGGGGTCTAGTTTTTAAAATGGGGTGTTTTATCAGGGTTTCTAATACATAGGCCCCTCAAAGCCACTTCAGAACTGAGGAGGTACCTTAAAAAAAGGCTTTTGAAATTTTCTTAAAAATAATGGAAATTGCTGTTTATGTTCTAAGCCTTGTAACGTCCAAGAAAAATAAAAGATTCTTCAAAAAACGATGCCAATCTAAAGTAGACATATGGGAAATGTGAACTAGTAACTATTTTGGGTGGTATAACCGTCTGTTTTACAAGCAGATGCATTTAAATTCTCAATCAAAATTTTCCTACAATGGTGTGTACTACTCCCTTCAGAGGACAGCACAAACAGGCTCTAACCAGAGTAGAAAGAGAAGTGAGAGGCCCCGCTGCACATCTGAGCAACAAGACAAGTACATTAGAGTCTCTAGTTTGAGAAATAGACGCCTCACAGGTCCTCAACTGGCAGCTTCATTAAATAGTACCCGCAAAACGCCAGTGTCAACGTCTACAGTGAAGAGGCGACTCCGGGATGCTGGCCTTCAGGGCAGAGTGGCAAAGAAAAAGCCATATCTGAGACTGGCTAATAAAAGGAAAAGATTCATATGGGCAAAAACACACAGACATTGGACAGAGGAAGATTGGAAAAAAGTGTTATGGACAGACGAATCGAAGTTTAAGGTGTTTGGATCACACAGAAGAACATTTGTGAGACGCAGAACAACTGAAAAGATGCTGGAAGAGTGCCTGACGCCAGTAGAAATTGCTGTTTATGTTCTAAGCCTTGTAACGTCCAAGAAAAATAAAAGAATGTTCAAAAAACAATGCCAATCTAAAGTAGACATATGGGAAATGTGAACTAGTAACTATTTTGGGTGGTATAACCGTCTGTTTTACAAGCAGATGCATTTAAATTCTGAAAAATGCTATTTTTTCAACATTTTCTCTACATTTTGCAATTTTTCACCAATAAACACTGAATATATCGACCAAATTTTACCTCGAACATGAAGCCCAATGTGTCGCTTGGATAGGTTTAAGCATTCCGACGTTATTACCACATAAAGTGAAATATGTCAGATTTGAAAAATGGGCTCTGAGCCTTAAGGCCAAAACTAGGCTGCGTCCTTAAGGGGTTAACTAAATGTGTCTCTTGTACACAAATTGTAGCTGGTAAGTAATTAATAATCAAGTCAAAAACTGCTGTTCTCTTTAGTCTATTTGCTGCTCCTTGGCTATTCCAATAGAGAATCTTCATTAACTAAGGAAAAAAAAAACCCTCTCTCTCTCTCTCTCTCTCCCCCCCCCTTTCTTGAGCCCCCCACCCCCAAGCCCTCAACGAGCCTGTTTTACCAACAAGCTTCTTCTCCCTGCGCCGTCTCCTCCCCCCTTAGTAACCCCTCCCATGCTTATATTAACAACATAGCAATAATATGTGGCTTCAGCTAATTCCTTTTTAATCCATTCGGTTTACTGCTGCTTTAGAATCTTCAAAGAAGAAAGCGTTCCCCTCGTATAATACTTTAAGTTTGGCTGGAGAAGGTAGCGAAATAGAAATGTTTGTATTTCTCATGCGTTTTTTTAACTTCTATATAACACATCCTTTTTTTGTAAAGTGAATAATTAGGATATAGGGATATTTTTGATCCATTAAATTGTAGTTTCTGCACATTTCTGGCAGTTTTAAAAATGTTATCTCTATTCAGCTGATAGGAATTTCACTGAAATTGTGTGTGTGTGTGTGCGTGTGCGTGTGCGTGTGTGTGTGTGTAGGGGGGGGGTAGAGGCAGCTATGACTGAATCAGAGAGAAAATAGAAGGAATCAAAAAAAATTTGGGGAATACATACTGTAAATAATAAGAAATTGAAAGTGTTGGCCCTATAGAAAATAATATGGGTGTCATGTTGGTGGAGGATGAGGCCAAGTCTAATCTATTAAATGCTTTTTCTCTACTGTATTTACACAGGAAAATCCAATGTCAGATGACAAAAAGTGAGCTTGGAAACTATAGGCCTGTAAGTTTAACCTCCATTGTGTGTAAAATATTTGAGGTTTTTCTAAGAGATGCTATTCTCGAATATCTCAATGAAAATAAACTGTTATCACAGCATCAGCGTGGGTTTATGAAGGATAGGTCCATTTAGACTAAACTGATTAGCTTCTATTTGGAGGTAAGTTCTAGACTATACCTGGTAAGCCTGTGGATGTGGTTTATCTAGATTTTTCAAAGGGTGGTTATGTATGGTAAGTAATGGTAAATCCTTAGAGTGGGTCACAGTTACCAGTGGGGTTCCACAGGGAAGGGGGCTATTTGCATATGATAATAAGCTCTGTAAATTAATCAACACAGAGGAGGATACTATAATACTACAGAGGGAATTGGGGAAGCTGGAGATTTGGGCAGAGGCAAATTAACCCGTTAGTGACCGCTAATACGCCTTTTAACGGCGACTGCTAACAGGCTTTATTCTGATGCATATGCCTTTTTACGGCACTGCATCAGGATAAGTAAACAGAGCAGGGAGCCTTCAAATCTCCCTGCTCTCAGCTGCCAGGGGTAGCTGAGAGCTGGGGGCGTCCCTGCTCTGCCGTGTGAGATCGATATTAGTATCGATCTCACCCGTGTAACCCCTCAGATGCGGTGCACAATAGTGTGCACCGCATCTGAGTGGTTTTGGATAGAGGGAGATCGCTGAGTGTCTGTGTCTCCAATGGCAGCCGGGGGCCTAATAAAGGCCCCCAGGTCTGCCTGTAGCGAATGCCTTTTAGATCATGCCAGAGGCATGACCTAGCAGATGCCTGTCCGTTTTAAACGGGCAGGCAGTAATACACTGCAATACAAAAGTATTGCAGTGTATTATAATAGCGATTGGAGAATCGCATATTAAAGTCCCCTAGTGGGACTAGTAAAAAAGTAAAAAAAAAGTTTAATAAAGTAAATTTTAAAAAAAATGTGAAAAAAATGAAAAACTCACTTTTTCCCCTTACAAAATGCTTTACTATTAAAAAACCAAAATAAAGTAAAAAAGTTACGCATATTTGGTATCGCCGCGTCCGTAACGACCCCGACTATAAATCTATTACATTATTTAACCCGCACGGTGAACACCGTAAAAAATGTAATAATAAACTATGGAAAAATTTCTGTTTCTGTGAATCCTGACTTTAAAAAAATTTGATAAAAAGTGATCAAAAAGTCGCATCTACTCCAAAAAGGTACTAATAAAAACGACAAGTCTTCCCGCAAAAAAAAAGCCCTCATACAACTGCATCGGCGGAACAATAAAAAAAGTTATGGCTCTTCGAATATGGAGACACAAAAACCTCTGGATCCACACGGTAGGATTATAGGCTGGTCTTGATGGACCTGTATCTTTTTTCAACCTTATCAGCTATGTAACTATATATGTAACTATGTACATGCTAGGACTATCCTAAGCTGCATGGCTAAAATCCCAGCTCTGTCAATTTAAGAACTCACTGTGTCTGTTTCTCAAAGTGTTTGCACACACACACAAGAGCTGTGGGTCGGTCAACACAATCTGCAGTTGATGGATAAAGTAATATCCCCTGCTAAGGCTCCTCAGGGAGGCACCATTCTGTTCTTCGCACTCTCCCTCAATGTCAGCAACGTATCTTAGACTCACACATGATTACACTTCGCTTACTCTGCCTCCTCCTACCAGGCTTCCCTCACTTATCACCTCTCCTCACTGTGATGTAAAGACATTTTATCACTCCTCCTGCCCACCCAGCTCCACACACAACATACCAATGCGGTCCCGAGCTGCCCTATCTATCACTGTCTCTGGGTATCATCCAGGTTCATAGCTGAGGCTAGAGATGTGCGGGATTCTCTGAAACCATGGAGAGGCATCTTCACAGCAACCGAATGACTGTACCCTGGTGTGCACCACCCCAACATACAAAACACACACTTGCAGCAGGGTGATGCAAAGACAGGACACAGGGGGACATAGTACATAATGACAAGAGAAAGACATGAGGTGCACAATAAACATGCCCCCTCCATACACAATATTTAAATAAAAGCATAAAAAGTTGCAAATTAATTATGCGATAACTCACCTAGACAAGGACAAAAGCGGAAAAATAAACTAGGGTGACAATAAGGGGAAGGAGTTCTACAGGGACAACTTTGAAAATTTGTACTGCTATGACTACTGGGAGGAGAGGCAATGTTGTGACTATTCAGAAAAGGGAACACTAGGCGCGGAGCTGGCGCTGAGACTGCATGGACGTGTCTCGCTGAGCTCCGTACATCCAGTGACCCACAGAAGCTAACATAATCGGCATAAAACTTCACAATGGTGAAGTATGCAGGCAGTAAGGTGAGGGAAGCATCGGAGACCATTGTTCCGACCCCTCACAAGCAAAGGTGGAGAAATACTTCGAGAAACGTGCCGTCTCCCTCCCGCCGAGAGGCCCCAAGATGGCGCCGTCCTCTCACAGACAGCAAGGAGACACGAGTGCAGACGCCTCTGATGTGGAAGGAGAAAATGCTGACACCTTGCACGCTGAGGAACTACCATTGACGAGACACTTTATCACTCAGGTACTTACCAGAACATTGGAACCGGCTATAAAAGATATTGCAGAGATAAAGCAAGATATTAAGCAAATTGGCCACAGGGTTGAGACCCTGGAAAATAATCAAGCAGCCATTTTAGAATTTAATGCAGCAACAGTGCAAAGCTTCTCCTCTTGCCAACTTACATTCAATACTATCTTTAGATCTCTTGAGGATCAAGAAAATCGTAGCCGCTGAAATAACCTACGTTTTCGTGGTATCCCTGAATCGGTATCGCCGACAGAAATTTCGGATGCCATTATGTCCATATCCCGCTCTATCCTGGGGGACACTTATTCTGGTGAAGAAATAATTATTGAAAGAGCACACAGAGCACTACGCCCGAAGCCTAAGATGAACGAGCCGCCTAGAGATATAATTTGCAAATATCTTAACTTCAAAGTGAAAGATAAAATTCTCTTTAAAGAGGCTCTGTCACCAGATTTTGCAACCCCTATCTGCTATTGCAGCAGATAGGCGCTGCAATGTAGATTACAGTAACGTTTTTATTTTAAAAAAACGAGCATTTTTGGCCAAGTTATGACCATTTTTGTAGTTATGCAAATGAGGCTTGCAAAAGTCCAAGTGGGTGTGTTTAAAAGTACAAGTCCAAGTGGGTGTGTATTATGTGCGTACATCGGGGCGTTTTTAATACTTTTACTAGCTGGGCGCTCTGATGAGAAGTAACATCCTCTTCTCTTCAGAACGCCCAGCTTGTGACAGTGCAGATCTGTGACGTCACTCACAGGTCCTGCATCGTGACGGCCACATCGGCACCAGAGGCTACAGCTGATTCTGCAGCAGCATCAGCGTTTGCAGGTAAGTCGATCTTACCTGCAAACGCTGATGCTGCTGCAGAATCAACTGTAGCCTCTGCTGCCGATGTGGCCGTCACGATGCAGGACCTGTGAGTGACGTCACAGATCTGCACTGTCACAAGCTGGGCGTTCTGAAGAGAAGTGGATGATACTTCTCGTCAGAACGCCCAGCTAGTAAAAGTATTAAAAACGCCCCGATGTACGCACCTAATACACGCCCACTTGGACTTGTACTTTTAAACACACCCACTTGGACTTTTGCAAGCCTCATTTGCATAATTACAAAAATGGTCATAACTTGGCCAAAAATGCTCGTTTTTTAAAAATAAAAACGTTACTGTAATCTACATTGCAGCGCCTATCTGCTGCAATAGCAGATAGGGGTTGCAAAATCTGGTGACAGAGCCTCTTTAAGTCTCGGGAAGCTGCACCATTCTTATTTAAAGGCACAGTGATCTCCATTTACCAAGATTTAGCAGCAGTCACCCTTCAGAAGCGGCGTAAGCTTAAACCACTTACAGATCTCCTACAAGCAAGAAAATTTTTATATCGTTGGAACTTTCCTTTTGGTCTATCCTTATCGCTGGAGGGCCACAGGTTTAACATCTCGTCTGTGGGTGATCTCGCTGAAGTATACGATCACCTAGGAATTGCTCCTTTGCAAATCGAAGATTGGGACCTTGTAACGGATCTCGCTTCTCTCCCTCCGGTCACTCAGACCACTCCGTGGAAGCAAAATCCAGCGTTCAAAGCGCCGAGGCATAGGAAACGAGCAGGTCGTATGACTCCGAGGAGATTGGTGGAAGATAATGACTGATATATGCGTTTATGCGTCCTTTCGTTCGATTTTCTCTGAGCTAGCTAAATATGTAAAGTTTATTTTCTTCACTTACCATGATGTGATGCATATCTGCTATGACCTTGTCTGCTCATTTTTTCTCTACTTATAGTAGTTATCTTATGCAATTGTACTCATATTGCCATTGTAGAGTCCGTAAATTGTGGGTTTGGAATCTATTATGGCTATTACCCCACACTATATTTTAATGTTTTACACTCCATTGTTACTTACAGACGCTGCTGATATACATTCTGTCACGTTCATAGACATGGATGCACGTTCTGTACAACCATTTGTTGAATTAGGGTTTACTCTAATGCTACTGGTTATGCTGTTAACTGTCAGATTGCCTAGACAGGTTTATTTCTCACTGTTGGTACATGTATATTTCTACTACATTGGAATCTCTAGTAATGCTGTATCATGGCGTCCTTAAAGATAGTTTCATATAATGTCAGAGGTTTTAACTCCCCCTCTAAGAGATGTCAGATTTTTTCTTCTCTCAAAAAGGCATCTTGTGATGTCATAATGCTACAGGAAACCCACTATAAAAACAACCATTTCCCTAATTTCTCCTTCTCACATTTTCCTGTCTGGCATCATTGCGGAATTCCACACTCAGCCTCTAGAGGAGTGAGTATAGGCTTCTGACGTAATTATCCCTTTAATTATTCGTCTCATCTCCAAGATGTAGAGGGAAGATATTTATTTTTGAAACGTACCGTGGGAGATCAAACGTTCACATTTGCGAATCTTTATGCCCCAAATACGGGTCAAATTGCATGGCAGTTGTCTACGTTTGCTCTCTTAGATTCATTTTCAGAAGGTTTGGTTCTTATTGGTGGAGATTTCAATTTAACTATTGATCCATTGGTTGATTCCTCCTCCAAGAAGTTGGCTTTATCGGTTAATGCACTATGTAAATTTAAATCTTTACTAATGTTGTATGGTTTAATAGATGTTTGGAGATGCCTAAACCCAACTCAGTTGGATTACACCTATTATTCATCTGTACATTCTTCCTACCACAGGTTAGACTATTTTTTTCTCTCCAAATCCTCTCTTAAATATTGCTCCCAAGTGGAGATAGGTTCACAGTTGCACTCCGATCATGCTCCTATTTTTCTAACTTTAAATTTCCTGAACAGGCACAAACGTTCATCTACCTGGAGGCTAAATGATTCTATACTAGGCTCATCGACTGTTAAAGAACATTTCAAATCTAAATTAGCTGATTACTTCCAAATTAATGAAACCCCGGAAGTTTCCCCTGAAATAATCTGGGACGCTCATAAGGCGTTTATCCGTCGCCATTTTATTAGCTACTGTTCCCACCTACAAAAAGAACGAACTAAGTGTGTTGACGAACTTTTAATTAAAATTCAGAAGATGGAGAGATTGAATAAAGCATCTGTCGCGATACAGCATACGCAGGAGTTGACTTCCTTGAGAACTCAGCTGTTAAATAAATTGAACTTGTCTTCAGCCAAGTCCTTTATGCATTCTAGACATAAATTTTATGCACATGGAAATAAAGCTTCTAAGTTTATGTCTAAAAGGTTTAAACAAAGACATACTCTTAACTACGTACATATGCTGAAAGACGCGACAGGTGCTTATATCTACTCTTCAACCTCTATAGCTGAACAATTTCGTTCTTACTATAACAATCTTTACAATCTAACAGCAGCTGATACCTCCTCACTTAAGACGGACAGACTCTCGCTCATTTCTAAATTTTTGGAATCTTTACCACAGATTTCTCCCTCCCAAAGTGAGGGGCTGATTCAGCCATTCACTATGACGGAATTAGAAGTTGCCCTGAGGCAAACTCCTCCCGGTAAATGTCCTGGTCCAGACGGCCTACCTGTTATATATTACTCCTCATTTAGGGATATATTGCTACCTAGATTGTTGTCATTAGCGAACCTCTCTCTACTGGGACATCCACTTTCCTCTGATATCACTCATGCACATATTACTCTTATTCCTAAAGAGGGTAAAGACTCGTCCTCATGCTCCAATTATAGGCCCATCTCTCTTCTCAATGCAGACCTAAAACTTATTGCTAAATTATTGTCAAACAGACTTAAACATATTCCTCCTGATATTATTTCACCCGATCAGGTGGGGTTCGTTAAAAATAGAGAGGGTAAAGATAATTCTCTTAGAGTCCTGCACGTTTTACATTATTCACGCAGACACAAACTTCCTATGGTCCTTCTCAGCACAGACGCCGAGAAGGCATTTGATAGAATTGACTGGTTATATATGAGAAAAGTTTTGCTGTCCTTTAATTTCCCTATCCCCTTCATAGACGCTATATTTTCAATGTATGCCTCTCCCTCCGCATCTGTCATGGTGAATGGGGTCTTATCTTCCCCCTTTAAGATACGTAATGGTACAAGACAAGGCTGCCCTTTATCTCCGTTACTGTTCTTGACAGTTATGGAGACCCTCATGCAGGCAATAAGATTAGATACTGAAATTCAGGGGATACGCTTAGGGGACAGAATGCATAAGGTAGCGGCATACGCTGACGATATGTTACTGATGATCAGCAATCCCGAAACTGCTCTCCCCAGACTCCAATACGTTTTTGATTTATTTAGTATTATGTCCAATTTTAAAATTAATAAAAATTGCCTTAGGATTACCAGAGGCCCGGAAAAAACAATTGACAAGTGGCTCTGACTATGATTGAACTTCTCCCTACCTGAAGTTCTTGGGTATTAAGATTGGACATAATTTGGATAATCTATTTTCCCTAAACTATGCCTCTTTCCTCGCCGCTTTGCCGGCCCAACTAAAGAGGTTTGAAGTCCCTTTTATCTCATGGTTTGGTAGGAAGAATGTTTTAATGTCATTTATTCTCCCTAAGCTTACGTACCTTATGCAAGTTCTGCCGATACCACTTAATAAGACATTTTTTACAGAGGTTAATAGATTATTTGTTAAATTTATATGGCAGAACAAGAAAGCTAGAATTGCTAGAGACATCTTGTCCAGACCCAAATCAAATGGGGGTATAGGTCTACCTGATCCTGAAAAATATTATCAGGCCATACATCTATCGAGGATCATAGACTGGATCCACGCCCCGTTATAAAAGTTATGGGTGTCAATAGAAAACGATCTTTCCTCAATCCCTCTCCGCACATTAGTACTATATATCGGGGACTCTACAAAGGAGGCCAAGATATATAATCCAATTACACTGGCGACGTTTAGGGTCTGGCGTTCTTTTCTATTATGCCCAGACAATTGTTCAGTCCCTTCCCCTCTACTACAAGTTAAAGATATATTGAGCCTTGCTCAAGGTGCCTTAAAGGAAAGTATTCCTAGTGTGATTGCCTCCTCAGAATGCCCGTTGACACGGCTTTTTGATGACCTTGGTGATATAAAAGATGACTTGTCTCTGTCCTCTATACTAAGTATCCCCATTCATCACTCCCCCTTGCTCTCCTTCATTAGACTTAAAGGGAATGTGTTGCCAGAAAAACATGTTTTTTTTTTTAAATTAAACATTTAGTGTGTGGGTGATTAAACATTGTTCAAATTTTTTTTATTTTTTTCACGAGTCAGGAAATATTATAAATTAATTCTAATTTATAATACTACCCATTTTTGGTCACTAGATGGAGCTATCCCCAAAATTGCAGCTTTGCAAAATTGGGTAAAAAGCCCTCGCTCTAGTGAGCTCTCAGCATCCCCCCCTCCTTTATCCTGGCTAGTGCCGGGATAAACGAGGGGTTTGAACGGTGTAACCTCCTACACTGTGTGTCGCCATTTTTTGAGCTAACACACAGTGTAGTAGGTTTACATACAGTAGTAAACACACACAAACACGAACATACATTGAAATCTCTTACCTGCTCCTGCCGCCGCGGCTCCCTCCGGCCCGTCCGCTCCGTTTGCTGCCGCTGGTCCAAGTGCACAAATCCGGAAGCCGCGACCGGAAGTAGTAATATTACTGTCCGGCCGCGACTTCCGGTCCACAGGAAAATGGCGCCGGACGGCGCCAATTTCGAATTGGACTGTGTGGGAGCGGCGCATGCGCAGTTCCCACACAGACGCCGTACACTGAAGTCAATGGGACGGGAGCCGTTCGCAGTCCCTATGGGACTGTGGCTGCCGTATTCCATGTCTGTATGTGTCGTTAATCGACACACACAGAAATGGAACAAAAAATGGCAGCCCCCATAGGGAAGAAAAAGTGTAAAAATAAGAAAAAGTAAAACACAAACAAACAAATGAATATAAACGTTTTTAATAAAGCACTAACATCTTTAACATATAAAAAAATAATTTGTGATGACACTGTTCCTTTAAGATCAGGGCTCTAGGGCAGGCAATTAACAAAACACGCCATCTATTATGGTTTGAAAAGCTTTTGTCACAAACAGCACCAGTCCTCAAACCAATTTCTTTATTGTATAAAAGACTCATCTCACCCACCTCATCTACAACTCCGTATTTTGTTAAAATATGGGAAAGAGATCTTAACAGGTCCTTCTCCGAAGTTGAACTTCACAAATTGTTGATAGCTCCACATAAAATGTCCAGATGTGTCCGTATTCAAGAAAATGGATACAAGATTTTATCCAGGTGGTACAAAACGCCCGACATAACCTCCATATACACACCGACACACTCAGACACTTGTTGGAGATGCAATACAGATAGAGGTACTTTTTTACATATCTGGTGGTCCTGTACCGTCATTCAAAAATGGTGGAGAGATATCTTTGCCTATTGTAACAAAGTATGTGGCACTAAGGTTTTAGCTTCCCCAGATCTTGCTTTGTTATTGATCAACCCCCCCTCTACTACGACCCTATCCTCAAAATTATTTCAGATTCTGCTAATTGCTGCGAGACTATTGATCCCCTCTTACTGGCTGTCTGTTGAAACCCCGTCGGTAGCGCATTGGATAGCGAAAGTAGACCAAATTTATAGATTGGAAGAAATTTCTCATTGGGAAAGTTATTCCAGAGATACCTTCTTGACAATATGGGAACCCTGGAGGAAATACAGAAAATTTTCATAACCAGTGATAATGCCCCTGAATACCCCAATATCTGTATCTTCTCTAGGTTAACTCTCATGCAGAAGATTTATTTTTAGGTGGTTTTTTATCTCATCTAAATTGTTGATATTGTATAACTATATTTGACTATCTGCTCATATAAATACTTGCACTTTCTTTGAATACTGCGATATTACATGAACATGCATGTACTATGTAATTTATTCTATGTTTGTTGTTTTCTTTTTGTTAATTTGTTTTTCCTTTGATATTTTTACGTTTTACTTTGTAATGCGTTTTTCTTTCAATAAAAATCTTTAAAAAATAAAAATAAAAAAAATATAGACACTGTTCAATAAAAAAAAAAAAAAAATAAAGAAAAGGGAACACTACTGAAAATACTATAGGGACATAGAGGACTTTTATATGTAGTGAGACATTGCTCTTATGGAAAACTGCTGGAACTGCTGGAAGTGAGCGAGGAAACATTCATGTGACTGCTGGGAAAGAGAGAAGAACACTTTTTTACAACTTTAGGAAGAAGGCAGGGATTTCTGTGAAATACGTCTGTGTGTATTGTTTGGGGGAGTGGAGTACCACTATGCTATGGCTACTGTTCAGGGAGAGGGGGATTATTTGCAAGTGACATGTATGGTCAGCTTCACAAATTTGATTGCTGTTTTTTTTTTTTTTTTTTTAAGAAACAATACTAAGATATGTTTCCTACTGAAAAAAAAATACCATACGTGCTCCTTCATTTTCTTCTTTTATAATGAGGTGTGCAGCCTGTGTGCTAAGCATTCCTGACGTGTAAATCCAGTATAGAACATCAGCTGGCCAGACAAAAACAATTTCTATCACAGTGCATAAAATAACATAAAAGACAAAGCATGCTTCTGTTATCCTACCTTGTTTTCTCTTTCTTTTAAGGCAGCATGCTTTTCAGTGCAATACTGCGTAACTGCATACTCTAGTAATGCACCAAAAACAAAACTAAAGCAGATACCCAGGTATACATCAATTGCTTTTATAAAACAATTGGCAGTAGGAAAAGTAGACCGAGACCCCATCAAAATGGTTGTCATGGCTAATACAGTTGTAACTCCTGGAATGATACAACAAAGAATGAGTAATAAAGATATTTTTGAACAGACTAAAAATATATCAATAGTATATTACTGTTTTCTAAAATAAGGCTTTGTTCACATTAACGTTATTGCTTTTGCCCATAGCAGTGCCATGACAGTCATGCCAGATCAGTTTTTAAACGGATCTCAATGAATCCTGATGGATCCATTGATCAGGAATCCCTGATGGAAATAAGATGACGCAGATGTGAATAAAGGCTAATCAACAAGTTATGCATAAAGTATACATCTAGGAAAGAGTAGTACAAAAGTAATATATTCATATGCTTGGATGACCAATGGCCCACTTTTACTAATGCTGTCAAATAGTTAGATATCGTACACTTAGACCAGGCAGGCACAAAGTGCACCAAAGTCATGACAGTGTTGCATGCTACATGATAATTTTTGCACAGTAGTAAATCTGCACCAATATATTTGGTATATTTCGAATATATTAAACATTAAAGTGACCCTCCGGTTTCAGGACTAAATTATAAATGTGATGAGGTTTATGGAGTAATATTACTTGGTGTCCTCTAGTTGTCAGACATTATAGGGTCCCCTCTGTGTTGTCTCAGAATGGCCGAAGTGCTTCTCAAACAGTTTAAAACACTCCCTCTGTTTATGGATTGGATGGAACTGTTTACAGGAGCAGCTCTGGCCAATCCGAGAACAGTAGGAGCGTCTCAGATTTGTAATCTAAGAAGCGCTGTGGGTATTTTCAGACAGCACAGAGGGGCCCCTAAAACGGTGGATCCATGGCAGAGGGGCATCAGATATTATTACTCCATATACACCAACATATTTAAAATGTTGTTCCCGGGATCTGAGGGTCCGTTTAAGCAAAATTGTAGTCACAAAACTAGCCATGGTTATAATAAAGGCACAACAAAAACAAGAAAGCAAGCATTGGGCCAATACTAATTACCTTTATTAATCCAAATTAAAAATGAGAACAGAAAAAAATCGTAATGTTAGAAGTATAAAGTGCACTTCAATTGCAAAACAAACGGAATTCTGTACAGCATTTACAGTAGCAGCAAAGTGAATGGGTTTTTGTTGCTTTTCTGTTGCGGGTTTTCCCCATTGAATTCAATGGGGGTGCAAAGTCCGCAACAGAAAGCGAAGTGTCGCGACTTTTTCCTCCTCAAAAATCGCAACTCAGAAAAAGAAATAAAAATCATACTTTTACAGAAGTACCTTCTTCCTCCAGTCCGGCCTCCTGGGATGAAATTCCATCCCATGTGACCGCTGCAGCCAATCACAGGTTGCATCAGTTACATGGGCTGTAGCGTCATCCAGGGAGGCCGGACCGGATTGCAAAGGAGGGACGCGTCACACTGATAACGGCCTAGGTAAGTATGGGCGTTTTTTTTTAAATTCTACGCTGCTTACCGCAGTGGAAATTCGGACGGAATGTGTTGGTTACAGGTTGGATACGCTGTGTGGTTTTTATGCAGCATATCCGACCCATGAGAACTCAACGTAAGGGGTTGTCCAGTTTCAGCAAATGAATGTTATTTTTTGTAAGAGTTATACAATTTGCAATATACTTTCTGTATTATTTCCTCACAATTTTCCAGATCTCTGCTTGTTGTTATTCAGTAGGAACATTCATTGTTTACTTCCAGTGGATAAAATTCTGTCAATGGTCATGTAATGGACACACTGCTACATGGCTCTATACAATATGTGGGTTCGTCGCATGACCATGGACAGAATTTTATCCACTGGAAGTGAGTAATGAATGTTTCTACTGAATAACAGCATGGAGAGTTCTTGATAACTGTGAGAAATGAATACAGAAAGTATATTGGAAAACTGCGTAACTTTTAATTGTACAAAAAATATTAATTTGCTGAAACCAGACAAGCCGTTTAATAACCTACTGGCCAGTGAGTATCAAATTCATCACAGCTGGGGGCGGGGCCTGGATGCAGGCGGGAACAGACGTGCAGCAGGAGAGCTCCGCCAGTGCCTGTGACAATCGGCCGTCATCCTCCTAATTAACACCGGTTCCCTCCGGGTGATACATGCAGCGGTGATCCCCGTGTGTGGTGATACCCACTGAGGGCTTTACTGCGCCATTCGGTGGAGGTATAGTGATGGGGCCTAGTGTGTGGACCGGATCCCCATCCTAAATTTGAAAATAGAAGTGCGGGGGCCGCACTTCCGGTCAAGCGCACAGGGGGCATGGTGAGGCCGGATAACGCTTCCTGAACGGAGAGGTTCACTCTGGGACACTGTCCCTGGACGTCCTCCCCTTCCTCCCTTGTGCCAGCATGAACCTAGGCTCTGTCTGCATTGCTACAAGCACTCCCCTGCAGGAGACAGCAAACGCGGCTGCCATCTTGGATATCCGGTTGCAAGCTCTCTGTGGAATTCCTTCTACTCCCCTGGGGTATGGTGAGTGGCCTCCTTATTTGGCTTAATCAATTTCCTGGAGGTACTACCTATTTTGCTTTGGACGACCTCACACTATCTTATTTCTAGGTATGTGAATGTGATGTAGCATCTGGAGGACTCTCCCCCTTCCCTATGCAAATGCTACTGTGAAGTATACTCCTGGTGCACCAGCCTGACTACACTATCTGTTCCTACGCATATATATGGTCTGAGATCTAACGGTAATGGCGCCCTCCAAGCAATCCAAAATACTGACAAGATGAAAAAATCAGCGGGAACAGTACCTGGGCCACAGACGTCATGCCCCTCAGAGGCTGTTGCCTCTCCTTCCACCCCAACTGATTCTCCCGCAGAACTGTCTATTCTGGATGTTTTAAAAGCCATCACGGAATCTCTTACAGTATTAACAGAAAAGATAAACGTTCTCCAGATGGACTTGGGCCTCCTTAGAGCACATTACGTGAAAGAGCTACTCAGTCCGAACTGCGTATATCTAACCTAGAGTATGCAGTGACCCCTCTTAGAACTCGAGTTGATACTCTAGAATGCCAACAATGTAATTGGAAAGCCAAAATGGATGACATGAAGAATCGTTTGAGGCGGAGCACAGGGTAGACGTTAGAGGGGCAAACTGGGCAATTGTCCAGTGCCCCCATCCCTAAAGGGGCCCCTTCCTTTAGCATTGCTGTTCAGCTGCACACCTGTGAAAGCAAGCAGGCGGGTAGCTGAAAAGCAGAAACAGTCAGGTAGTCTTTACCAAAGATTGAGCATGGAGGAGCACCGCAGGATCGCCAATATTATCACTCCTCCATGTTGACTCTATGGTAGAGACTCTCTACATGTGCTCCTTGTAGGTTCTGACGTCAAGCGATCACATGTCTCTGCGCGCACCTGACCGCTTTCATATTTTTTCCAGAGCATGCAGAGAACGAGTGGACGTCAGGGTATACTCTGTGAATGGGGTCTGAGTCAGAGGGTGGTCTGCTCGAGGGTCTGGTCTGGGGATTGTGTTGGGGAGGGGGTCTGCTCGAGAGTCTGGCCTGCTTTGGGGAAGGGGGTCTGTGCTAGGGAGGGGGGTTCTATGTTGGGTGAGTCTGCTCTGGGGTCTGTGTTGGGTATGGGGGGGCCTGATCTGACTTGGAGAGGGATCTGCTTGAGAGTCTGGTCTGTGTTGGGGAGGGGGGTCTGCTCGGGTGTCAGGGAGGGTCTGTTCTAATGTCTGTGTTGGGGAGGGGGGGTCTGCTCTGTGGTCTGGTCTGAGTTAGAGGGGGTCTGCTCGGCGGACTGGTCGTGTTGGGGAGGGAGGTCTGCTCTGGGGTTTGTGTTGGGGGTCTGTGTTGGGGAGGAGGGAGTCATCTGCTCTGGGATCTGAGTTGGAGGGGGGTCTGCTCCAGGGAATGTGTTGGGAAGGGGAGTTTCCCAGGAAAGGGAAGTATAATATTTTTGTTTTGTGTGTTTGTGTTTTTTTTACAGATTTGGTTGTTGGACTACTTTGGATTCAAGGACTACTTTGATGACGGCGTTGTTTTTGTTTTTATTAAAATAGTTAACGAGGGTTGTGTCCCCCACAATATTCAATAAAATATTTTTTTTACGTGTCTGTGTTTTAAAAAAAAAACTATATTACTACTGTCTTGGTAATGGCAGCTATCTAATTGACAGCGTCCATTATTAAGGTCGGGCTTAGTGTTATATGGTGAAAAAGCTAGCACTAACCCCCATTATTAACCCGGTACCCACCACCACCAGGGGTGCCTGGAAGAGTTGGGTACAATCCAGTACCCGACTATCTGTAGTGACTGTCGGGTACCGGGCAGCCACAGGCTGGTATTATTAAACTGGGAAAATCCCTGGTAATGCTAGCCTGCTGCTATGTTGTATCTGGCTGATTATGATAAATTGTGGAGAACCCCACGTCGTTTTTATTAAATAAATTAATAATTCAAAAAAATTCCCTCCATTTTTCATGACCAGCCAGATACAACATAGCAGCAGCAGGCTAGCGTTACCAGTGTGGGTAAAGCCACTGTTTTTGCCTTTCCCACCCTAATAATAGCAGCCTGTGGCCACCCCAGTACCCGACCATCACTACGAAGTAGTCCTCAAATCCGAAGTAGTCCTACAACTGAACCTGTAAGAACACACAAAAAATAATAATTTGTAACACATGAAAAAACTAAATAATTATTATACTTACCTTTCCTGGGTCCAGCGCTGGAGCTGCAATGTCAGCGAGCTACACTGTTTCCATAACTTCGGGAGTTATAGATAATGTCCTTCATCACCTGTCTCCTTCTGTCTATCCTGCCCCTGCTCCCTCGCAGGGCCCTGTCATTTTTGAACCCTCCTCGGTTCTTCGTTCAACATCTGCGGTTGGTGTCCGAATTGCAGAAAAATTGGCCAAAGCTGCAGCACATGTATATATATATATATATATATATATATATATATACCCTATGACGGCTTGTTTTTTTGTGGGACGAGTTGTGGATTTTCATGGTGCTGAGCTACGCTGTTTCTGTAAGTCCTATAGAACTGAATGGTAGTTACGGAAACAGTGTAGCTCGCATACTATGCTGCTTCCGTAACTGCCATTTACTACTATGGGAGTTACGGAATCAGCGTAGCTCAGCGAGCTATGCTGTTTTTGTAACTCCCCACTATATAACCGGGAAGTGGCTGGGAGGCAGCAAGATAAGACAAAGCTAGAATGGGGTTTATGTGGCCCCATTCTAGAGATAGGTGCGGGTCCCAGAGGTGGGACCCGCATATATCTGGCATGTCCTGTGGATATTTCATAAATGTCTCTCATGGGAAAACCCCTTTAAGCAGTTACTACATTTGAGAATGAAGCATATCCCATGTTTGGAGGGATGGGTAGGGTGGGTTGGGTTTTGTGTGATTTGGCTTTCCATGTCTCTTCAACCATGTAAATGTAATGCATAACTATGTGTGGATCGGTGATTTGACCTTCCAGTCAGCGGAAAGTTATAATCCCTCGTGGGAATCACACCTTCCCACTCCCTCGAATTATAGTCTAATTATGCCCCATTATTTATATAGTACTAATGGAGACATTACAGTACCTTAAAATTAGCTCCTGGAATGTTAGGGGCCTCAATGATAAGTTCAAGAGATTTCTGGTCTTTAACTTTGTCTCCATTTTTTAGCCCACAGAGTATACTCCTCCAAGAAACCCACCTGTTGGGCTCTAAGTTGAAGGCTATGCATAAACCCTGGATTAAACATGGATATCATGCCTCCTTTTCCAGCTATTCATGTGGGGTCTCCTTACTGGTCCACAAATTTCTGCAAAGTGTTATTACCTCTGGGAAAACTGATCCTAGGGGTAGATTCATTGTTTTATTTTGTAAACTATATTTTACCTCATTCATTACTGTGAATATTTATAATCCTCCCCCAGCTTCTGTCCAACTCCTACATGAAGTGATGGTAATGGTGACGGGCCCCTCCTACTTCTTGGTGATTTCAATCTCCTCCTTTATCCAGAGTTGGATAGGTTGGGAGGGATGGCGGGTGATGTTTCCCCCTTGACTGCGTGGGCTGATACGTATTATCTAACAGTGATATGATGCATGAGCCATCCACTGTTTCGGGCTTACTCCTGTCACCCCCCCCCCCCCCCCCGGCCTATACACCTTTTTCTAGGATTGATTTCGCATTTGGAAATATGACCGCTCTTGTATTTGTAGTAAATGCTGAATATCTTTCTAGGGGTATCTCGGATCACTCTCCTCTATTGGTCACTTCGGAATTCCCTGATGTAGACAAACGTAAAATTTGGAGACTAAGTCCCCTATGGCTCTCATATAAAGAGGTTCTGACCTAGAAATAGAATTACCAAGCTTTTGGAATACAAATTATGACACGGCAGAGTGTGGTTTAGAATGGGATGCTTTTAAAGCATATACAAAAGCAGTGGTTATATGAGCTGAATCCTCTCAGTAGCGGCTCAGCGACTTGACCTTGAGATTGGTCTGACGAGGGCAGCAGAAACTTATCTCAGATCTAGGAGCACCTCAGACTTTCTTGCATTCTACGCCAAAAAACGTGAATATAATTTACTCTTGACAAAACTAACTAAGAAAAAATTCCTATAATCCCAACAAAGGTGCTTTGGGCAAGGAGACAAAAATGGGCTCTTATTAGCATATCTGGCTAGGGATGACCCAATAGCGAATCCTATAATGGAGGTATATTGGTAAAAGATCCTTTGGCCATTAACCAGATATTTGCTTAGTTCTTCTCAGAGTCTAGAAGAATACCTAAATACAATAAAATTTCCTGTTTTGGATGGGGAAGACATTCACTTTTTAGAGGCTGACCTAACTATAGAAGAGGTCGCGACAGCCATTAACTCTTTCCCGAATAGGAAAACCCCCGCGTTCGGATGGGCTCCCCATTCAATGGTATAAATCACATGTGGAGTTGATAGCTCCACAACTACTTATCCTCTTCCAGTCTTTGTGTGGGGAGGCAACCCTCCCTCTATGAGAGAAACGCTTATAGTGTTGAGCCCTAGGCCCATAAAGATCCAGGGAACTATGGATCCTATAGACCCATCACCCTCCTCAACTGCGATGTCAAAATCTTTGCACAAACCCTAGCAACGCGTTTGCAGAAAGTGATATCTCACGTGGTTCATCCAGACCAATCTGGATTTATGCCAGTAAAGCCACTGACATAAATCTACGGAGATTGTTCACTAATCTCTCATCTACCTCTAACCCTCTTGGCTCCCGGATTGTTGCCTCCCTGGACCTGGAGAAGACATTTGATTCTGTAAAAAGATCATATTTGTGGTCAGTATTATGAAGATTTTGGTTTGGAGAATGCTTTATCCAATGGATACATCTTCTATTTTCACAACTCATAGCGAGTGTCAAATCTAACTCATATCTCCCCCACCTTTGCCCTAGCCCAAGGGACTAGACAAGGGTGCCCTTTGTCACCTTCTCTATTTGCATTAGCGATTGAACCCCTTGCTCTGGCCATAAGGAAGTCCTCGGATATAGCTGGATATGCTTTAGGGAGTAGGGAGGAAAGGGTTTCATTGCATGCTGATGATAATCTTGTTTTCCTTAATGACCCAGGTTCATCACTGCAAGACTTGCTAACATTATCTGACAAATCTACACTGTTTTCTGGCCTGCGGGTTAATTAAGTAATTGATAATGGAGGTGGACGCGGGAGTCAAGGGGACCACTCTTCCTCCCCCCCTACAATGGGCGGATAAAATCGCATACCATGGTATAGTAATTAGTCCTAACACACACACCTTTATACCCAATAACATATCTTCAATATTACAGAGGCTTAAAGTGGCTTTTGACAAATGGAGACACCTGCCCGTATCGGTATCAGGTCGTATCAATCTGTTTAAAATGAAATCTCTCCCTAGATTCTTATACCTTTTTCATAACTCCCCTGTTTGGTTACCTCTCACATTTTACTCGAAAGTAGACAAGGATCTTAGATCCTTTATTTGAGCAGATAGAATCCCTTGTATTGCCCTTGATACACTCCAGCTGACAGGCAGAGAGGTCTAGCTTTACCAAGCTTATACTTATACTTTCTGGCTAGTCAACTAGTATATGTCTGGTGGTGGTTTACTCATAGACATCTAAACCCATCTACAGAACTTGAGGCAACCCCACCTGGATCCTATAAGGCACTAGTCAACTCCCTTTACCGACAGGCACTCCCACCGGGTCACCTGCTCACAATACCAATGCAGACAATCTTGAGGGTATGGTAGAGGTCTTTCGATCCGAAGAGGTGTCCTGGTCACCCAGGACACTTTTTTGGTATAATCCACTTTTGAAACACACACTGAGACTCTCTAATTCTACTACATGGGCAGAACTGGAGGTGGGTGCAGCAGGTAACGCCAGACGTGGCGGATGACAGCAGGTGCCGCAGGTTACATAGTTACATAGTTTGTACGGTTGAAAAAAGACACATGTCGATCAAGTTCAACCAAGGGATGGGAAAGGGGAAGTAAAAAATTTCTAAACATAGGAGCTAATATTTTTTGTTATAGGAAATTATCTAAGCCTTTTTTAAAGCGATCTACTGTCCCTGCTGTGACCAGCTCTTGCGGTAGTCTATTCCATAAATTCACAGTTCACACAGTAAAGAGGGCTTGTCCCCTCTGCAGGTTGAACCTTTCTTTTTCCAGACGGAGGGAGTGCCCCCTTGTTTTTTTAGGGGTTTTTACATGGAACATGATTTCACCATATTTTTTGTACGTGCCTTTCATATATTTATATAAGTTAATCATGTCCCCCCTTAGTCGTCTTTTTTCAAGGCTAAATAGGTTTAGTTCTTTTAATCTTTCCTCATAACTTAGATTCTCCATGCCTCTTATTAGCTTCGTTGCTCTTCTTTGTATTTTTTCCAACTCCAGGGCATGCTTTCTATGAACTTGAGCCCAGAACTGGACTGCATATTCTAGATGAGGCCTCACTAATGCTTTGTAAAGTGGTAATATTACATCCCTGTCCCGCGAGTCCATGCCTCTTTTAATACACGACTATATCTTGCTGGCCTTTGAAGCGGTTGATTGACATTGCATGCTGTTATTTCGTTTATGATTTACAAGTACACCCAGATCCTTCTCAACAAGTAACACCCCCAGTGTAGCTCCCCCTAGGACATATGATGCATGCAGGTTGTTCGTACCCAGGTGCATAACTTTACATTTATCTACATTAAACTTCATCTGCCAAGTGGACGCCCAAACACTCAGTTTGTTTAAATCCGCTTGCAATTCACGAACATCTTCTATAGTCTGAATTATATTACATAGCTTGGTGTCATCTGCAAAAATAGAAACAGTGCTATTAATCCCATCCTCTATATCATTAATAAATAAGTTGAATAATAGTGGTCCCAGCACTGAACCCTGGGGTACACCACTTATAACCGGTGACGATTCAGAGTAGGAATCATTGACCACAACTCTCTGGATACGGTCCTTGAGCCAATTC
Organism: Rhinoderma darwinii; assembly: GCF_050947455.1. Classification (NCBI taxonomy): domain Eukaryota; kingdom Metazoa; phylum Chordata; class Amphibia; order Anura; family Rhinodermatidae; genus Rhinoderma; species Rhinoderma darwinii. Next base: position 63,934,954 of record NC_134689.1, read on the forward strand.
TCAATCCAATTACAAACTATACTTTCTAAACCTATAGTCCTTAATTTACCCATTAGACATCTATGGGGACAGTGTCAAATGCCTTTGCAAAGTCCAAAAGCACTATATCCACAGCGGCCCCTCTGTCTGGGCTTCTTCTCACCTCTTCATAAAAACAAATCAGGTTGGTTTGACAGCTTCTGTCCTTAGTAAAACCGTGCTGGCGGTCACTTATAATACTATTTATTGTCACATAATTCTGTATATAGTCCCCTAATAGTCGCTCAAACATTTTCCCCACAATTGATGTTAAGCTTATTGGTCTATAATTACCCGGCGAAGAACTAGAGCCCTTTTTGAAAATAGTCACCACATTTGCCCTGCGCCAGTACCTTGGCACTATACCAGTAACGAGAGAATCTCTTAATATTATGAAGAGGGGGACAGAAATAACTGAACTAAGCTCCTTAAGAACTCTAGGGTGTAACCAATCTGGTCCCGGGGCCTTGCATACGTTTATTTTTTTTAATTTAGCTTGCACCATATCTACATTCATCCAATTCAGTATATCAACTGATATATTAACAGCACTGGCAGCGGCTACATCAGCTGCTCCTTCTTCTGTTGTATATTCAGAGCGGAAGAACCCATTTAGTAACTCTGCCTTCTCTTGATCCCCTGTGACCAACTCCCTATTACCACTATCTAGGGGTCCTACTTGTTCAGACCTTGGCTTTTTTGCATTTATATGCTTCAAGAATTTTTTCGGATTTGTTTTACTATCCTTGGCCACCTGCCTTTCATTTTGTATTTTTGCTTTTATTACCTTTTTACAGATTTTATTAAGCTCTTTATATTTTACAAAGGCTACAGCTGTACCTTCAGATTTGTATTGTTCAAATGCCCTTTTTTTGTCATGTATTGCCCTTTTTACAGAAGGTGTAAGCCATGTGGGGTTTAATTTTACTCGTTTATACTTGTTACCTATAGGAATAAGTTTTGCACTATAATTACCCAAAGTAGATTTGAAAATCTCCCATTTATCATTTGTACCATTATTTGACATTAGTTCTTCCCAGTCTATATCCTGAATTGCAGCCCTCATCCTGGGGAAATTGGCTTTCTTAAAATTAAGTGTTTTTGCCCTCCCAGTCTGTGTGTGTTTTTTACAGTATAGGTAAAATGTAACTATATTGTGATCACTGTTACCGAGGTTTTCACGAACATTGACATTCTCAACAAGATCTGCATTATTAGAAATGACCAGATCCAACAGAGCTTCACCTCTAGTCGGGTATTCCACAAACTGGCCCATAAAATTTTCCTGCAACAGGTTGAGGAAATCTCTCCCCTTTGCAGTTGAAGCCGAACCATGACACCAATTAATATCCCAGTAATTAAAATCTCCCATTATCACTACTGTACCCGCCTGTGCAGCCTGCTCCATCTGTTTATATTGCTGAACTTCCATCTCCTCAGTTACATTGGGGGGTCTATAGATTACACCAAAAGTAATTTTTTCAGTGTTTACCTCCCTTTGTAATTCCACCCACAAGGTTTCAACCTCCTCACAATCTTCACCCTCTAATGTCTCATTCACACTCGCCTCCATATCGCTTCTCACATATATACAGACATACACCACCACCTTTCCTATTCGCCCTGTCTTTCCCAAAAAGTGTAAAACCCTGTAGATTTACAGCCCAGTCATGAGAAGGGTCTAGCCATGTTTCAGCAACACCAACTATATCTATATGTTCCTCCAGTGCCAAGGCCTCCAGCTCCCCCATTTTGCTTGCTAGACTTCTGGCATTTGTGAACATACACTTTAACTTGCCTTTAAATGTTTCACTTACAGTATCAGAAATTTGATTATTTGACATTATTTGGGCTTTTTTATTTTCACTGCTGTTTTGTAACGAAAGGACCTCCTTATCTTGTTGCCTAGTCCTCTCCCCAGCCGTGGCGAAGTCCTCTGGACGTGGCAGAAGACACAGGACGTGGTGGATGACACAGGACGTGGCAAACAACAGCAGGTACAGTAGACACGACTCCAACTAGTAGGCACAGGAACAAGAACACAGCACGGGATACAGGAACAGGTAACAGGGCACGGGTAACAAATGGAACGGGAAACTCTAAGGGACCATTTGCAAGACAGACTTGGGATATACTAACAACTCTCAGGCAAGGATCAGAAGGGCTGGGGCCTTCTTATAGAGAAGAAAATCATGCGAGTTGATGATGATTTCCTTCATGTGCGCGCGCTGGCCCTTTAAGAGCGGGCACGAGCGTACACGCGTACCCTATGGGACACAGCGGACCAGAGCGGAAGGGAGTGCTGGCGTCTCCTAGGAAGGAGATGGGGATCAGCGCTCACAGATCCATGGCTGCGGGGTCAGGAGGTGAGTAGACCCGACGGCCCGCGGCCATGGACGCTACAATGTGGATTCTGCAGCTCAGAGACATGCAGGACCTGCTGTCACCGAAGCCATCACCGAAGCCTGACCTGTTGGATACAGATTTGAGTGCAGGATACAGCTTCTATGTATCCAGCATACTGTACATAGAAGCTGTATCTCAAATAGTAAACATTTTTACAGTGAAGGAAATAAGTATTTGATCCCTTGCTGATTTTGTAAGTTTGCCCACTGTCAAAGACCTGAACAGTCTCGAATTTTTAGGCTAGGTTAATTTTACCAGTGAGAGATAGATTATATTTAAAAAAAAAACAACAGAAAATCACATTTTAAAATTATATATATTTACTTGCATTGTGCACAGAGAAATAAGTATTTGATCCCTTTGGCAAACAAGACTTAATACTTGGTGGCAAAACCCTTGTTGGCAAGCACAGCAGTCAGATGTTTTTTGTAGTTGATGATGAGGTTTGCACACATGTTAGATGGAATTTTGGCCCACTCCTCTTTGCAGATCATCTGTAAATCTTTAAGATTTCGAGGCTGTCACTTGGCAACTCGGATCCTCAGCTCCCTCCATAAGTTTTCGATGGGATAAAGGTCTGGAGACTGGCTAGGCCACTCCATGACCTTAATGTGCTTCTTTTTGAGCCACTCCTTTGTTGCCTTGGCTGTATGTTTTGGGTCATTGTCGTGCTGGAAGAGCCAGCCACGAGCCATTTTTAATGTCCTGGTGGAGGGAAGGAGGTTGTCACTCAGGATTTGATGGTACATGGCTCCATCTATTCTCCCATTGATGCGGTGAAGTAGTCCTGTGCCCCTAGCAGAGAAACACTCCCAAAACATAATGTTTCCACCTCCATACTTGACAGTGGGGACTGTGTTATTTTGGTCATAGGCAGCATTTCTCTTCCTCCAAACACGGCGAGTTGAGTTAATGCCAAAGAGCTCAATTTTAGGCTCATCTGACCACAGCACCTTCTCCCAATCACTCTCAGAATCATCCAGATGTTCATTTGCAAACTTCAGATGGGCCTGTACATGTGCCTTCTTGAGCTGGGGGACCTTGTGGGCACTGCAGGATTTGAATCCATTACAGCGTAATGTGTTACCAATGGTTTTCTTGGTGACTGTGGTCCCAGCTGCCTTGAGATCATTAACAAGTTCCCCCCATGTAGTTTTCAGCTGAGCTCTCACCTTCCTCAGGATCAAGGATACCCTACGAGGTGAGATTTTGCATGGAGCACCAGATCGATGTCGATTGACAGTCATTTTGTATGTCTTCCATTTTCTTACTATTGCACCAACAGTTATCTCCTTCTCACCCAGCGTCTTACTTATGGTTTTGTAGCCCATTCCAGCCTTGTGCAGGTCTATGATCTTGTCCCTGACATCCTTAGAAAGCTCTTTGGTCTTGCCCATGTTGTAGATGTTAGAGTCAGACTGATTAATTGAGTCTGTGGACAGGAGTCTTTTATACAGGTGACCATTTAAGACAGCTGTCTTTAATGCAGGCGCCAAGTTGATTTGGAGTGTGTAACTGGTCTGGAGGAGGCTGAACTCTTAATGGTTGGTAGGGGATCAAATACTTATTTCTCTGTGCACAATGCAAATAAATACATATAATTTTGACTATGTGATTTTCTTTTTTTTTTTTATATATATAATCTATCTCTGACTGGTAAAATTAACCTAGCCTAAAAATTCTAGACTGTTCATGTCTTTGACAGTGGGCAAACGTACAAAATCAGCAAGGGATCAAATACTTATTTCCTTCACTGTATACTACAATGCTAATCATTTGAGCAGATGGCTCTTGCTACAACACCCCTCTCAACCTACTTTATATACAGAATTAGAACATACTCTAATGCTAGGATAGGAAAAACGTGCTCTGTGGAGTCTTGTTAAAAGCTCACATCAAGATCACTTATCTAGTGTTCCCCTGAAAGGTACTCTCCTGACATGGCAAGACTTACATACCAAATTGAATCTGCTCAACCTGCCTTCGTTACAAATGCATCTCAGCCTAGTTCCTTGCTATCTCCACTAGAACCACCAAATTAATATCTGATCCTTGGGATATTCCATATAACATCAAAGTAGATATATGTGAAATGTAAACTAGTAACTATTTTGTGTGGTATTACTATCTGTCTTACAAGCAGATACATTTAAATTTAGAAAAATGCTCATTTTTCAAAATTTTCACAAAATTTAGGTGTTTTTCACAAATAAATATTGAATTTATCAATCACATTTTTTTACTAACATAAAATACAATATGTCACAAGAAAACTATCTCCGAATCGCTTGGATAAGTAAAAGCATTCCAAAGTTATTACCACATAAAGTAACACATGTCAGATTTGAAAAAATAGGCTGTGTCCACAAGGCCAAAACTAGCTGTGTCTCCAAGGGGTTAAGAGCCTGTCATTGTTATTGTATGTACTTAGAACAACTCTTATACACTATGCAGATGGTGTTATCACCAGATAAACATTTATTTTAACAATTGACAAAGGGTGGTTCCCCAGCAAGTGCCAACAAACTTAAAGCAAAGACTTTTTCATGGTGAACTCTATCACTGGGATGCGGCAGGCACAGCCTGAGCCAATACAATGTGCTTGTCATGAACTGAAGGCAGTGTTACAAATTTAAAGAGGCTCTGTCACCAGATTTTGCAACCCCTATCTGCTATTGCAGCAGATAGGCGCTGCAATGTAGATTACAGTAACGTTTTTATTTTTAAAAAACGAGCATTTTTGGCCAAGTTATGACCATTTTCGTATTTATGCAAATGAGGCTTGCAAAAGTACAACTGGGCGTGTTGAAAAGTAAAAGTACAACTGGGCGTGTATTATGTGCGTACATCGGGGCGTGTTTACTACTTTTACTAGCTGGGCGTTGTGTATAGAAGTATCATCCACTTCTCTTCACAACGCCCAGCTTCTGGCAGTGCAGACAGCCGTGTTCTCCAGAGATCACGCTGTGTCGTCACTCACAGGTCCTGCATCGTGTCAGACGAGCGAGGACACATCGGCACCAGAGGCTACAGATGATTCTGCAGCAGCATCGGCGTTTGCAGGTAAGTCGATGTAGCTACTTACCTGCAAATGCTGATGCTGCTGCAGAATCAACTGTAGCCTCTGGTGCCGACATGATGCAGGACCTGTGAGTGACGTCACAGATCTGCACTGCCAGAAGCTGGGCGTTCTGAAGAGAAGTGGATGATACTTCTCGTCAGAAAGCCCAGCTAGTAAAAGTAGTAAACACGCCCCGATGTACGCACATAATACACGCCCAGTTGTACTTTTACTTTTCAACACGCCCAGTTGTACTTTTACAAGCCTCATTTGCATAAATACAAAAATGGTCATAACTTGGCCAAAAATGCTCGTTTTTTAAAAATAAAAACGTTACTGTAATCTATATTTCGCAGATAGGGGTTGCAAAATCTGGTGACAGAGCCTCTTTAAGCAGCCGTGCAGACAAGCAACTTGTCGGAGGAAGAGGATTTAGATGTGGAGTGTTTGTGGCAGTCATAATAAAACTCCATTAATCCACCTACGAGGGAACTCAACCCAGGCTCACAGTATAAGGTGCTGTGTACAGGCTGGTGACATATACTAACAATAGAAAGTGACTGACAGATGAGAAGGACCAATTTACTTCAAAAGTAAAGTAGTGCAATTCGTTTTTTGGAGTGCAGATTTTAGTGGAATAGTTTTCGGACGCCATGTTTAATTTGCAAAATACCTGAAGTACTAAAACAGAAGTGACTCCATTTTAGAAACAACACCCCTCAAGGTATTCATCTAAGAGTGTAGTGAGCATGTTGACCCCACAGGTGTAGTTTAGTGTACAGTGGAAGTTGCAGAGTGAAAATTGCAGTTTTTCAATAGAAATGCCATTTCAGTGCCCAATATGTTGGGCCTAGCTTGTGCCATTGTGAAAAGACAGTTCTCTAATTATTTTACAACGTGAAGATGTTGCCTGCAGCAGTTTGCGCATGTACATATACACCAATATTGTTATATTTAGGATGGAACATGGATGTACATACCCAGCACTCAGTGGCGTAACTACCGCGGTAGCAACTGTAGTGGCTGATACGGGGCCCGCGTCTTGAGGGGGCCCGTGCCACCAGCCGACACGCCCCCCCCCCTGTATGCTCGGTGGCACCTCTGGCAGCTGTTATGGCTGCTACAGAGGTAGCTCCGCTATTCTTGGGCCCGTGCCGCAGAGCTTCCAACAAGTATGAGCCGGGCGACACAGGCCCTCCTATGATCGTAGGCGTCACTAGCACCAGAGGGGGCCCTGGTGCTAGCGACAGCCAAATACATGCATTAGAAGCTGAATGGCCGGGCATGTTCAATGACGCTGATTGGCCTTACAATGACGCTGATTGGCTAGTGGCGCGATGATGTCATCGCGCCGCTTCTGAGCTTGAAAGGCGCTGATTGACGGGGAAAGTCATTCTGCCCCACCAATCAGCGTCATTGAATGATGCATTGTTCAGCTCCAGCAGACCTGCCACAGCGTGGGAACGGGATCATGTGAGTATGTAAAGTTTTTCGTTTTTATCTCATAAAACTGTGAATGCCATTATTTATATTGGGGGCTCTATCTATAGGGGGTGTCGACTATATGTGGGCCATTATATACAGGGGGGTCTATATGTGCGGATGTGGGGCACTAGCTACAGGGGTGGGCTGTATGTGGGGATGTGGGGCAAAATCTACAGGGGGGTCTATATGTGGGGATGTGGGCCACTATATACAGGGGGGTCTATATGTGGGCCACTATATACAGGGGTGGTCTATATGTGGGCCACTATATACAGGGGGGTCTATATGTGGGGATGTGGGCCACTATCTACAGGGGGGGTCTATATGTGGGGATGTGGGCCACTATCTAAAGGGGGGTCTATATGTGGAGATGTGGGCCACTATCTACAGGGGGGTCTATATGTGGGAATATGGGCCAATATATACAGGTGGTTCTATATGTGGGCCACTATATACAGGGGGTCTATATTTGGGCCACTATATACAGGGGTGGTCTATATGTGGGCCACTATATACAGGGGGGTCTATATGTGGGGATGTGGGCCACTATCTACAGGGGGGTCTATATGTGGGGATGTGGGCCACTATCTACAAGGGGGTCTATATGTGGGCCACTATCTACAGGCTGGTCTATATGTGGGAATGTGGGCCACAATCTACAGGTGTGGGTAACCTGTGGGGCACTAGCTACAGGGTGGCTATATGTAGGGCACTGTCTACAGGGGTGGGCTATATGTGGGACACTATATACAGGGGGAGCTATATGTGAGACTATATACAGAGGTGGGTTATACGTGGATCACTAGCTATAAGGGAAGCAATATGTAGAGCAGCATGGTGGCTCAGTGGTTAGCACTATTTCCTTGCAGCTCTGGAGTCCATATGTGGGCACTATCTACAGAGGGCTGTATGTGGGACACTATCTACAGGGGCTTCTATGTAGGTCACTATCTACAGAGGCTCTATGAGGGTCACTATCTACAGGGGGCTATGGGGGCACTATCTACAGGGGGCACGTGTGTGTGTGTGTGTGTGTGTGTGTGTGTGTGACAGTGTATGGTACTATCGCTATTATAGTTAGAGGTGCAGTGTATGGCACTTTATTATATTTAGAGGTGTTGAGAATTTTTACTTCGTTTATAGGTGAAGAAATGTTTTAAAAGTGAGAAGCTGAAGATATCTGAGCGGAAAACTCCAGAAATGGGTCATGGCCGGTAGAAATCCATCATAGATGTCTGGACCGGAGGGAGAAGAAAAGAACTAGAATCTAAGACGTCACCGGTGAATCACTTAATGGAAATGCTTATTCTTCCGCTAATCAGCACTGTAGTCACTGTATGATCTGCAGCAAGATGATGGTGGTATGATTAGGATATGATTTTTTTTTGTGAAACAGCATCTCCCAGCATATCCTCACCATTGTTCGTGCCATGCTGGGTGCTGTAGTTTTACGCTGTACAGGGGTTGCACTAAATTGAGCTGTATTTGTTCTGGTGTTGCATATATCTACTGATCTTGGTTCTGATGCTATATGTAAGTACTGAGCTTGGTTCTGGTGCTGTATATTCGTATGAGATTTTGGTTTTGGTGCTGTATATGTAGCGTCCATGGCCGCGGGCCGTCGGGTTTACTCACTTCTCGATGCCCGCAGCCATGGATCCCTGAGCGCTCGTCCCCGTCTCTTTCCTAGGAGATGCCAGCGCTCACTTCCGCTCCGGTCTGCTGTGTCCCGTAGGGTGCGCGCGCACGCTCGTGCCCGCCCTTAAAGTGCCAGCGCGTGCACAAAGGAAGTCGTCATCATCATGAACTGCCATGATTTCCTGGTCTATAAGAAGGCCCCAGGCCTTTTGATCCTTGCCTGAGCGTTGTTAGTTTATCCCAGCCTGTCTTGCAAATGGTCCCTTAGTGTTTCCCGTTCCAGTTGCTACCCGTGCCCTGTTTCCTGTTCCTGTGTCCCGCACTGTTCTTGTTCCTGTGCATACCAGTGTTGGTGTCGTGCTTACTACACCTGCTGTCTTCTGCCATGTCCAGTGTCTTCTGCCTCGTCCAGTGTCTTCTGCCATGCCCAGTGTCTTGTGCCACGCCCAGTGTCTTCTGCCACATCGGATACTGCCCACCACGTCTGGTGCTACCTGCTGCAACGGCCTCCATCAGTGCTGAACCCACAGCCAACGTCTGGGCTAGTTCAGGTACCCAAGCGTTACTATCTACTATTGACTTCCATATAGACTGTGAACTGGTCAGCTGCCACTCCGCTACGGCGAAGCGGCTTAGTGGGTCCACATACCCTGTCACTGTGACAATATATATGTACTGAGCTTGATTCTAGTGCTGTATTTATGTACTGAGCTTGGTTGTGGTACTGTATATATGTCAGAGCTTGGTTCTGGATCTGTAATTATAGGACTATATGAATATATATATATATATATATATATATATATATATATATATATATATATATATACAGTGAAGGAAATAAGTATTTGATCCCTTGCTGATTTTGTGAGTTTGCCCACTGTCAAAGTCATGAACAGTCTAGAATTTTTAGGATAGGTTAATTTTACCAGTGAGAGATAGAATATATATAAAAAAAAAAAAAGAAAATCACATACTCCTGTCCACAGACTCAATTAATCAGTCTGACTCCAACCTCTACAACATGGGCAAGACCAAAGAGCTTTCTAAGGATGTCAGGGACAAGATCATAGACCTGCACAAGGCTGGAATGGGCTACAAAACCATAAGTAAGACGCTGGGTGAGAAGGAGACAACTGTTGGTGCAATAGTAAGAAAACGGAAGACATACAAAATGACTGTCAATCGACATCGATCTAGAGCTCCATGCAAAATCTCACCTCGTGGGGTATCCTTGATCCTGAGGAAGGTTAGAGCTCAGCCGAAAACTACACGGGGGGAACTTGTTAATGATCTCAAGGTAGCTGGGACCACAGTCACCAAGAAAACCATTGGTAACACATTACGCCGTAATGGATTAAAATCATGCAGTGCCCGCAAGGTCCCCCTGCTCAAGAAGGCACATGTACAGGCCCGTCTAAAGTTTGCAAATGAACATCTGGATGATTCTGAGAGTGATTGGGAGAAGGTGCTGTGGTCAGATGATACTAAAATTGAGCTCTTTGGCATTAACTCAACTCGCCGTGTTTGGAGGAAGAGAAATGCTGCCTATGACCCAAAGAACACTGTCCCCACTGTCAAGCATGGAGGTGGAAAAATTATGTTTTGGGGGTGTTTTTCTGCTAAGGGCACAGGACTACTTCACCGCATCAATGGGAGAATGGATGGAGCCATGTACCGTCAAATCCTGAGTGACAACCTCCTTCCCTCCACCAGGACATTAAAAATGGCTCGTGGCTGGGTCTTCCAGCACGACAATGACCCGAAACATACTGCCAAGACAACAAAGGAGTGGCTCAAAAAGAAGCACATTAAGGTCATGGAGTGGCCTAGCCAGTCTCCAGACCTTTATCCCATCGAAAACTTATGGATGGAGCTGAAGATTCGAGTTGCCAAGCAACAGCCTCGAAATCTTAATGATTTTGTAATGACCGGGGGGTAGGGAAACGGACAAGTGAGCCCTAATCTACCCGCCACTCTGTCCCTGCCTACTTGCAACGACCCGCCCTAGGCGACGGGGTACAACTGGGCGGCGGTCCCTGCACTCAGTAAGTGCACGACAAACATACAAGGGAATACAAGCAAGGGAAAGGGGCAGTTGCCCACGGCAACACCGTGAGCAACCAGAGTGGTGAACGAGCCGAGTCAAGCCAGGAGTGTGCGAGGTACCAAACGAAGAGCAGAAGAGTAGTCAGTAAGCCAGGGTCTGTATGGAGCAGGAACAAAATAGAAGGAGCTGTAGCTGGGCCAGGAAACCACACGAAAAAGAATAACAAGCAAGGAGGAACAGGAAATGCAGGTATAAATAGACAGAGGGCGGGAGCTAGCTGAGTCTGGCCAGGCTGCGATAGGCTCTCCCACTCCTAAGCCTGCCAGCCTGAGTGGTGGAAGCTGGAGTCAGTCTCAGGGATGTAGATTCAGGTGCTGACTGATTAATTAAGGGAGTTAACCCCGAAACTGTGCCTGGCAGATCCTTTACAGTACCCCCCCTTTTATGAGGGGCCACCGGACCCTTTCTAAGTGGACCTGGCTTACTGGGGAAACGCAGGTGGAACCTCCTGACCAATACCCCAGCGTGAACATCCCGGGCGGGTACCCAAGTCCTCTCCTCGGGCCCGTAACCTCTCCAATGGACCAGGTACTGGAGGGAGCCTTGGACCATCTTGCTGTCCACAATCCTGGCTACCTCGAATTCCACCCCCTCAGGGGTGAGGACGGGAACAGGAGGTCTCCTCGAGGGAGCCAAGGACGGGGAGCAGCGTTTAAGGAGGGAGGCATGAAACACGTCGTGTATACGAAAAGACGGGGGTAACTCCAGCCGGAAGGAGACAGGATTGAGGACCTCAATGACCTTATACGGCCCAATAAACCGGGGAGCAAACTTCTTGGAGGGAACATTGAGACGCAAGTTCCTAGACGACAACCACACCAGATCCCCGACCATAAACAGGGGGTTAGCAGAACGTTTTCTATCAGCCTGAGTTTTTTGTACGCTCTGGGACGCCTCTAGGTTCTTCTGAACCTGGGCCCAGACTGTGCACAGTTCCCGATGAACGACCTCTACCTCGGGATTGTTGGAACTACCAGGTGAAACGGAGGAGAACCGTGGATTAAACCCAAAATTACAGAAAAAGGGAGAGACCCCTGACGAGTTACTGACCCGGTTATTAAGGGAAAATTCGGCGAGGGGAATGAATGAGACCCAATCATATTGACAGTCAGAGACAAAACACCTTAAGTATTGTTCTAGAGATTGATTAGTCCTCTCCGTTTGACCATTGGTTTCAGGATGGAAGGCAGAGGAGAAGGACAGATCAATCCCCAACTTCATACAGAAGGCTCTCCAAAACAATGAAACAAATTGTACCCCTCTGTCCGAAACAATATTGACAGGGACCCCATGGAGACGCAGGATGTGTTTGACAAACAAGGTAGCCAATGTCTTGGCGTTGGGTAGTTTCTTGAGGGGCACAAAGTGGCACATCTTACTGAAGCGGTCTACCACCACCCACACCACCGACTTGCCTTGGGATGGAGGCAAATCGGTGATAAAATCCATGGAGATATGTGTCCAAGGTCTCTGGGGAATGGGCAACGAACGCAGTAAGCCCGCTGGTCGGGACCTGGGAGTCTTGGACCTAGCACAAACCTCACAAGCGGCGACGTAGGCCTTAAAGTCTTTAGGCAACCCAGGCCACCAATAATTTCTGGTAATGAGGTGTTTGGTACCCAGGATGCCTGGATGACCAGATAGTGCGGAGTCATGATTTTCCCTAAGTACCCTTAGCCGGAATTGCAGGGGAACAAACAGCTTGTTCTCAGGAAGGTTCCCGGGAGCTGAACCTTGAGCAGCAGCAATTTCAGAGACTAAATCAGAATCGATCGAGGAAATGATTATACCTGGAGGCAAAATACAAGCAGGATCTTCCTCCGAAGGAGGGCTGGCCATGAAGCTACGCGACAGTGCATCAGCCTTAATATTTTTAGACCCAGCCCTATAGGTAACCAAAAAATTGAATCTGGTAAAAAATAACGCCCATCGAGCTTGTCTCGGGTTTAGCCTCCGGGCAGATTCTAGGAAAACCAGATTCTTGTGGTCGGTAAGGACCGTTACCTGGTGTCTAGCCCCCTCCAGGAAGTGGCGCCACTCTTCAAATGCCCATTTAATGGCTAAGAGTTCGCGGTTGCCAATATCATAGTTACTCTCAGTTGGCGAAAACTTCCTGAAGTAGGCACAGGGGCGGAGATGGGTGAGGGACCTGGTACCCTGGGACAAGACAGCCCCCACTCCCACCTCAGATGCGTCAACTTCCACGATAAATGGCTCCATTTTGTTGGGCTGAACCAGCACCGGGGCCGAGATAAAGCACTTCTTAAGGACCTCAAAAGCCTGGACAGCCTCAGGAGGCCAGTGGAGGAGATCAGCACCTTTGCGAGTGAGGTCCGTAAGAGGCTTAGCGATGACCGAGAAGTTAGCAATAAATCTCCTGTAATACTTAGCGAACCCCAAAAAACACTGTAACGCCTTCAGGGAGGCAGGTTGGACCCATTCCGCCACAGCCTGAACCTTGGCGGGGTCCATGCGGAATTCATGAGGAGTGAAAATTTGACCCAAAAATGGTATCTCCTGTACCCCAAACACACATTTTTCGGTTTTGGCAAACAGTGTGTTTTCCCGAAGGACCTGGAGCACCTTCCTGACATGCTCAATGTGGGAGGACCAGTCCTTGGAAAACACCAGTATGTCATCAAGGTACACTACAAGAAATATCCCCAGGTAATTTCTCAAAATCTCATTTATGAAATTCTGGAAGACCGCAGGGGCATTACACAACCCAAAGGGCATGACGAGGTATTCGAAATGGCCTTCGGGCGTGTTAAACGCAGTCTTCCACTCATCCCCCTCTTTGATGCGAATAAGGTTATACGCCCCCCGTAGATCCAATTTAGAGAACCATTGGGCCCCCTGAACCTGATTAAAGAGATCAGGAATCAAAGGAAGGGGATACTGGTTCCTTACCGTGACCTTATTCAGGCTAAGGTAGTCAATGCATGGCCTAAGACCACCATCCTTCTTCCCCACGAAGAAGAAGCCAGCACCTACCGGAGAAGAAGAGGGACGAATGTAACCCTTGGCCAGGGATTCCTGGATATACTCTCTCATGGCTTCACGTTCGGGACAAGAAAGATTAAATATCCTACCCTTAGGAAGCTTAGCTCCTGGTACCAATTCGATAGCGCAATCGTATTCTCTATGAGGAGGTAACACTTCGGAGGCCTCCCTAGAGAAATCATCAGCGAAGTCCTGAACAAACTCGGGTAGCGTATTCGCCTCCTCAGGGGGAGAAATAGAATTAACAGAAAAACATGACGTACAACATTCATTACCCCATTTGGTTAGCTCCCCAGTATTCCAGTCAAACGTGGGATTATGCAACTGCAACCAGGGAAGGCCTAGAACCAAATCGTACGATAATCCCTGCATCAACAGTACAGAGCATTGCTCCAAATGCATGGAGCCAACAAGGAGTTCAAAAACAGGGGTATGCTGTGTAAAATAACCATTAGCAAGAGGAGTGGAGTCGATACCCACTACCGGGACAAGTTTAGGCAAATCAATCAGAGGCATAGCAAGGGACATAGCAAATTCCACAGACATAATATTAGTAGAGGACCCTGAATCCACGAAGGCACTGCCGGTAGCAGACCTACCACCAAAAGAGACCTGAAAGGGAAGCAAGATCTTAGTACGTTTCCTATTTACTGGAAATACCTGTGCGCCCAAGTGACCTCCCCGATGATCACTTAGGCGCGGAAGTTCTCTGGCTGCATTTTTACGCTTAGGACAGTTGTTCACTTGATGCTTGTCATCCCCACAGTAGAAGCAGAGACCATTCTTCCTGCGGAATTCTCTACGTTGTTGGGGGGACACGGAGGCCCCGAGTTGCATAGGTATCTCTGAGTCTTTCCTGGAGGAACGAAGCAACGGAACTTCGGGAGGCATCATGGGGGAGTCGGAGGAGAAAACACATAAACGTTCATGTTGTCGTTCCCTGAGACATCGGTCAAGTCGTACCGCTAAAGCCATAGCCTGGTCTAGGGAGTCAGAAGAGGGATAGCTAACTAGCAGGTCTTTCAGGGCATTCGACAGACCCAACCTAAACTGGCACCTTAAGGCCGGGTCATTCCACCGAGAAGCTACGCACCACTTCCTAAAGTCAGAGCAATACTCCTCAACAGGTCTCTTATCCTGACGTAAGGTCACCAGCTGACTCTCGGCAAAGGCAGTCCTGTCAGTCTCGTCATAAATAAGTCCGAGAGCAGAAAAGAAACAATCAACGGAGGAAAGTTCAGGGGCGTCAGGAGCCAAGGAGAAGGCCCACTCTTGGGGCCCTTCCTGGAGCCGGGACATAATTATACCCACCCGCTGGCTCTCAGAACCTGAGGAATGAGGCTTTAAACGAAAGTAAAGCCTACAACTCTCCCGAAAGGAGAGAAAAGCCCTCCGGTCCCCTGAGAACCGGTCGGGCAACTTGAGGTGGGGTTCAAGAGGTGCGGTGAGGGGAACTACCAAGGTAGCATCAGGCTGGTTGACCCTCTGAGCCAGGGCCTGGACCTGTAGGGAGAGACCCTGCATTTGCTGAGCCAGGGTCTCACGGGGGTCCATAGTGGTGTCAGGGACCAGGGTAGACTAGGTATGGGCTTGTTATTATGTAATGACCGGGGGGTAGGGAAACGGACAAGTGAGCCCTAATCTACCCGCCACTCTGTCCCTGCCTACTTGCAACGACCCGCCCTAGGCGACGGGGTACAACTGGGCGGCGGTCCCTGCACTCAGTAAGTGCACGACAAACACGACAAACATACAAGGGAATACAAGCAAGGGAAAGGGGCAGTTGCCCACGGCAACACCGTGAGCAACCAGAGTGGTGAACGAGCCGAGTCAAGCCAGGAGTGTGCGAGGTACCAAACGAAGAGCAGAAGAGTAGTCAGTAAGCCAGGGTCTGTATGGAGCAGGAACAAAATAGAAGGAGCTGTAGCTGGGCCAGGAAACCACACGAAAAAGAATAACAAGCAAGGAGGAACAGGAAATGCAGGTATAAATATACAGAGGGCGGGAGCTAGCTGAGTCTGGCCAGGCTGCGATAGGCTCTCCCACTCCTAAGCCTGCCAGCCTGAGTGGTGGAAGCTGGAGTCAGTCTCAGGGATGTAGATTCAGGTGCTGACTGATTAATTAAGGGAGTTAACCCCGAAGCTGTGCCTGGCAGATCCTTTACAGATTTACAGATGATCTGCAAAGAGGAGTGGGCCAAAATTCCATCTAACATTTGTGCAAACCTCATCATCAACTACAAAAAACGTCTGACTGCTGTGCTTGCCAACAAGGGTTTTGCCACCAAGTATTAAGTCTTGTTTGCCAAAGGGATCAAATACTTATTTCTCTGTGCACAATGCAAATAAATATATATAATTTTGACAATGTGATTTTCTGTTTTTTTTATTTTTATATAATCTATCTCTCATTGGTAAAATTAACCTATCCTAAAAATTCTAGTCTGTTAATGTCTTTGACAGTGGGCAAACTTACAAAATCAGCAAGGGATCAAATACTTATTTCCTTCACTGTATATATATATAAAGAACTATGGACCATATAGTGATGCCCTCTTCCATTCCTGCACTTTAGTAGTTGATTACAGGCCAAGATGTGATTTACCTTATATTTCCTTACACATATATATCCTAGACATGACTCAGTAGCAACTGGGATGGAAGACACTTCAACCTTATATCTGCATTACCACCTACCATGATTAGGCTCCTGATACAGACTATTCTCGTGTTATTCCTTACCTGCGGCATTGTGCTATCTGTTATAATATGCTTGTATATTCCACTGTGATAAATAAACATGCATTTGCAGCAGTGGCGGATTAAGTAGACCATAGGCCCTGGGCTGTTCCACAAACTCGGGCCCCCCTTCCCCATCTCCGCTCTGCCATGTCTATAGTGAACATCATCTTTTTGTGCGAGCATTGACAAATGAGTGTTACGATTCCTCTTGTCTAATGGCTGTGCACCTAAATACTGACAGTCTCCAACCATCGCTGACAGTATCACACTGTTCAGGGACACTTCCTCCTGACAAAGAGAATGGTAACACACATTTGGCTATTAGTCCTGGGTACACAAAGACTTTTTATAGAATACAAGGATTTCCTACAACAGACATGTCAGGAGAGGGGACAGATCTTCTAATAGATCCGGTGACTCACAAGTGAAGTCTTCTATGATGGGAGTCGTTTACTTTTCTTCTCTTCTCCATCTGACGCAGACCGTTATGGCGACTTCTCCTGATGAGACATCTTTGCCCATCACTTCTGTAGCCATTTCCAGCCTCTATAGAAACACACAAATTTAGACACCAAGGCCCAGAACCATACATTAAAGGGGTTGTCTGGGCACATACCGTTTTTTATACTGAGGACCTATCGAAGTGCCCGGTCAACCACTTTTACTCAGACTAATAAATTTGGACCCCAGACTAGATCATAGAATACATACAGAACCCAGACCTTCTGAACTATTGCAGTCCCCAGACCAGACCCCCCTAAACAAATACAGACCCCAGAACAAGCACCCCAAATAAATACAGACCTCAGACGAGACCCCTAAATACAGACCCCAAACCTGACCCCCTACACTAATAATGAACCCAGACCAGATACCCTACACTAATAATGACCCCAGACCTGACTCCCTTAATACAAACCCCAGACCAGACTCCCCCTACACTAATAATGACCCCAGACCTGACTCTCTTAAGTAATACAGACCCCAGACCAGACCCCCTAATCTAATACAGACCCCAGACCAGACCCTTAAATACAGACCCCATAAACTAATACAGACCCAAACGTCAAACTAATACAGACCCCTTAAACTAACACAGTCCCCTAAATATACAGACCCTAAACCCCTTAAACTGATACAGACCTCAGACCCCTTAAATACAGACCCCAGACCCCTTAAACTAATACACAGACCAAACTTCCTAAATACAGACCAGACCCCCTAAATACAGTCCCCAAACCAGACCCCCAAAATACAGTCCCCAAACCAGACCCCCTAAATACAATCTCGACACCAGACCCCCTAAATACAGATGCCTTAAACAAATTCATCCTCTTATACTTACATAGCAGCTCACCTCAGTCTTCTCTGTGGAGTTTTGCTGCTGCTCATGGACCTGCAGTCATGTGACCAGCAGGTCCGTAAACAGAAGTAAGAACTTCAGAGATGAGGTCATGTGACCTTATGTCTAAAGGTACTTTTGCAGGACATATACAATGCCATTTCGTCACATTTATTTTTTTGCCGCGATTCGCCCCGCAAAGTCGCGACAAAACTACATTGTAGTTTGTGTGGCCATGGGCCCTCCAGGAGCCCTGAGCACTGGGCGGCCGCCCAAAACACCCTATGATGATCCGCCATTGATCCGACATTGAATTGCAGTTGGGACAAAACTCTTTGTTCAATATTATTTTACCATTTTATTTTGTGTTTTTACTCTATCTACATTGTTATCTTTTATTTTACATTTTTGTTTATTTATAACTATTATATTTGTAATTTTGGTTTTTGCAACAATTTCTTGCAGTACATGTTAATCCATGTATGGAGATATAATGTATACCCTTCTTTTTGTATATGTTTTTCAGTATTTGTTGAAGTTCATATGAAACCGAAACGTCGCACATACTCACTCGCAAAATAAAAACAAGAAAAATAATTTCACTCCAAATTGTTGTACCGAGTACTTTGTTTTCTACCATTTTGGAAATGACACCCCTAAATGCATTTTTCGAAGGGGTGGAGTGAGAATTTAGACCCCACAGGTGTTTTCCAGAAATTAATGTGCAGCGGATGTTGCAAAGAGAAAATATATTTATTTTTCTACTGATATGCTGTTTCATTGCTCAATATCTTGTACCCAGCTTGTGCCACTGGAGACACATACCCCATAATTTGTTAAGCAAGTTCTCCCGTGTATGGCAATGCCATATACAGTATGTTGACATAAACTGCTGTATGGTCACACTGTAGGGCTAAGAAGGTAGGGTTTGGCTTTCAGAGCGCAGATTTTGCTTGGTAGTGGTTTTGTTTGGGGTTTTACTGATATTTCAGTTTATAATGTGGGGCCATCAGAGTATAACCCTGATAGATGGCATCCATTTTTATCCCCCTTTTGAAGCACACTCTGCACCTTCTTTGGAACCTTTCCTCCTGCGTAGTTTGGGAAACTTTTCTGGGAAAGTGTTATATTCGTACAATATGGTGGCCATCGCTTCCAGCAAATATTAGTGCCTTGATAAACACTTCTTGAAATTGAAGGATTGTTCAGGCCTGCACATCAGGATGATTTTTCATCCCCACCTTACTAGAGCCATAACTTTTATTTGTTTTTCGCACCATATAGCCATATAAGGTTGTTTTTTTGCAGAGCGAGCTGTAGTTTTTATTGGTACTATTTTGTAATACATGAAAATTTTTGATCACTTTTCAAATTTTGGGAGGCAAGGTAAACATAGTTTTTGCATTTCATATTTTTACGGTGTTCACCATGCAGTAAACATGACATATTAACTTTATTTGGCGGGTCAGTGCGATTACCACGATATTAAATTTATGTCGTTTATTTATGTTTTACTACAGGAAGGAATGTGAGGGCTTGAGTTTTTGTGGTACAAACGGTCAATTTTACTGGTACCATTTTGGGACACATCAACTTTTTGATCACTTTTTATTTCATTATTTGGAAGAGAAAATTACCTAAAAACAGCATCAAGAATCTTTTTGTATGTAGTGCAATGTATTAGATCTGCCAGTTTTATACTGACATGAAGCCCAATAGGTTTCCAGGAGGCCATTGTTAGACCTGCGTTTGCCATAGCAGGTATCTGCACAATAGGTATTCATTCTTCCTGTGACTGTGTTAGAAAAGTACTGTATTCACTTGTATGATCTGCAGCATGACATTCTGAAAAGCGCCTGTGTAGAACTGGTATCTTACAAATATACGGTATTGCTTACATATTTAAGGGAGCGGTGAGAGGCATGGCAAAATACATTTCAAAGTGGTGTGCATTGTTTTTTTTCTCAGCCCTTTTTTATGTCCACCAAGGCTTTTTTCTGTTCACCCTATATACAAAATTCATCAGAAACTCCTCTGTTGAAGTCAAGACTTGCAGTTGTAAGACTTGCCTGCTCTGCTGGGAGGGCAGGAGATCTCCCCTATTTTGGACAATACA
Organism: Rhinoderma darwinii; assembly: GCF_050947455.1. Taxonomy (NCBI): domain Eukaryota; kingdom Metazoa; phylum Chordata; class Amphibia; order Anura; family Rhinodermatidae; genus Rhinoderma; species Rhinoderma darwinii. The sequence continues at coordinate 63,954,874 of NC_134689.1, forward strand.
GGAGAGTAGGTAAGTATGCTATAAAGTCATGCACCTGGGTTTACACATCTGCATCTTGGGACATGTGGTGGGTGAGAGGTAAAACTGGGAGAGTTACCAACCAACGAGTATACTTATAGACCATCATTTAAATGCTATGGGGCTATGCCAATCCGCTGCATGTAAAGCCAGCAGAATACAATGTTCATAATGCATGAAAACTCATACAACAAAAAGATGTTAAATAGTTTCTCTAATTCATAAGTGACAATTAATATGGCTGCACTTTTTGTTGTCACTTTTACAACAAGGACCACCAGAAGAAAACCGGAAAATGACGATATCTAAGTAAAAAAAAAAACAAGAAGCAAACAAACATATTTTTAGCTACTGCTCTAAATGCTGATTTACTGATAGATGACAATTTGTACGTTTTGGGACATAATCATGCCTAAGTGTTTTATTATATGGCCTTGTAAGGAGGATATTATTATATGTTCATCTGCCCTAATAAAGGGCTAAGATTTAGTGATTTATAAAATTAAGTTTCATAGGATTGCAGATATACATCATACTGTATGTCGTGATTTACTTAAAAAATATACAGGAATCACTATAGGGTATGTCCACTACCGGACAACTGATGACCTATCCACCATATAGGTCATTAGTATATGATCTGTGGGGGTCCGATACCCGCACCGATCAGCTGCTCCAGTGGCCTACCGGAACCGGATGTTATTGCACAGTATGCAATGTACGGAGCTGGAAGTAGTTGGCTCCGTACATTGCATAGCAGCCGTGCTGCAGAACTGTCGTTCTGCTCCTATTCGCTTTAATTTTACAATTGACTTTAATGACATTTTTCTTACTCTTTAAAAAGCTTCTATGCATCCTGTATACATTGAAGCTAGATCTTGCCATCAAAGTCGATTCCGTCAGGTCAGCTGGACTGATGGCTCAGTTGAAAACGGGTCCTGCGTGTCTCTGACACACAGGATCCTGCGAATAATGTTCACATTTAAGTTCATGAAGTTAGATGTGATCATTAAACCCCATTTTATAGTGGTATTATTTAGTATTATATGATTATAATTAAGAGCAGAGGTCTCCAACCTTTTTTTTGGACGCAAGTGGCTACTCCCGAGCAACAGTTTAGGGAACACTGATTTAGAGGTATGAAATACTTATTTATTACAGTGCAAATTATTTGGGGGTAGTGTAATTCAGGACAAAAATATTGAAAAACAATATTGAGTGTTGCTACAGAACACTCAATATTGTTGAGAAACACAAAACCTTGTGAACCAGTGTCTCAGTTGTTTTAAAAGTCTACCAACACTCCTGTTTCTACAGTTTTTTCCAATAGATCAGCAGCTCTCTCTGAAACCACAGATGTGTCCTTCCCTAATTTGCCTCTTATCTCAACATGTACTGAGATGTGTGGTGTAAAATGACCAGCTTAAAAAAAACACATGAATAAACATGATTTTGCGATTATCAAGAGACATCTATGCTGTGTGTCTATGTTTCGCCACCCAGTGGTAGTAGAGTGAACTGCAGCCTGTCAAGGGTTTGACTAGCATGTCGCAAAATTGTATTCAATTGGTTCAATGAGAAATTAAAGTTCTGCCTTTCTGAGTACTAGTTACTTCACAGTAGTACATAATCATTGACATGAGAATAGTGACACATTTTTAACACACTGCTTTATAGTAGTGAAGTCTTTCATTAAGTTGCAGGATCTTACCAAAGCATGTCCTTGCAGGAACAGAAGTTTGAGAAATCCAAAAAGAAATCCATGATAAGACAACAAGCAAAGAAGAGGGGATATAGGTTTCCAAAATAAAGTAGATAAGGTGTCTTTTTAGCACAAAGTATAAGGTAAGTCTAGGGTAAGTACCTTTGGGGGACAAAAAAATAAAATATTATTGGTAAGATTATACAGTATTTAAATATATCTGCACTGGCAAAAAGATAAAGTCCCAAACCCAATCCTTAAATGTCATTGAAATGTTGTTCATGATTTCAAAGAGGCTTTTTAAACAAAGTATTAACCGTTTTGTATAGGATAGTCATGTAAAGTTTTTTTTAACATTTTTTTTTAACATATGTGGACGTATCAATTTGGGATTTTCATTCAAACAGTATCTAAAGATAAAAGTGATGTAATCACATGAAAAGAAAATCAATAAAATGTACGCTGCAATAATTAAATGAACAAAAAATTCACATATATGCCATTTGCTTCTGTGGAAATAACTACCCCTCAAAAGCCAAGTCAATTTTGGACTTGAGGGGAAGAATATTTTAGATTTTTCTCTTTGCATTCCAGGAGTTTTAGTTTTCTTTAATTTATACAGATGTAAGAAATATTAACTTGACTCCTGGCACGCTGATGCTAACTTATCTTCCCTTTGTAGTAAAAGGGTATGTTCACACAGTATATCTGCCCAGGACCACGCAGTGAATCCGGTGGAGAAACCGAACCGAATTGTGGTGCTGTTCTTCAGGAAATGTCATCCCAGAAGGCCATCCAGAAGGGAGACGTATAGAGAGTGGGGTAAGTATAAGATTTTTTTTTCTAAATTTGCGATTTTCGTGGCGAAATCGCAGCTTTTCTGCTGCAAAAATCGCAACATCTATTTGTTGCGGGTTTTACCTCCCCATTGAAACGGGGAAAACGAGCAACACTAATGCAGCAATTCCAAAGTATAAATTGACATTCTGCGAATTAAAAAACTGCGCCACAGGCAAATTTTTGATAGTTTTTTAAGGCGTATTATTTATGCAGCGTGTGCATGAGATTTGTTCAAATCCTATTCACTCTGCTGCTACTGTACTACTCTATAACACCAAAGAGAATGTACCCCAATGTATAACTAGTCAAACACCAAAGTCATAACTTAAACACCAATGCGAACGTTCAGTATTAAATGACCCAAACATTTCAAATAAAATTGTTAAAGGGCTGGTGTGATAACAGGGTTCACCTACTCTCGTCACCCACTATTACTACCTCCTTTATAATCAGGGTCACTAGGGTTATGCCTAGTTCCCCTACCTTTCCTTTATACTAACGTCGCTAATTGCTTTTGCTAATTGCTTTTGCTGCTACTTAAGGGAATAATAACATATAGTAAATACAATTGTGTAGTAAATACAGGGTAATATTTATTACTAACAATAATCACACTTACATATAAAATACATCAAACACAGAATACAGTGACTGATCACAGTATAGTATCAGTATACCCCAATACATATAACAATTTAATATATACTGAGTATACTCACACTATAGTAGTACAGTATAAACACCGTATCACAATCCTAATCTATACCACCACCCGCTTACCTAAACATACATAGAAGTTACGTTACAATACAATACACATGGTCACTATTTCTGGCCCACTCTCTCCTAGCAATAACTGTCCCTGTGCACTAAAGGGTTAACACAGGATAAGGGGAATGGGTTGCTGTGTAAAGGGTTCAGGTAATGTGCAGGCAGGTGAGAAAGGGTTGACCTGGGAAGTGTTGTGTAGGCAGATGGGTAAGATGGGGCACCAGCTCGTTGTGTAGGAGGTAGAAGTAAGGGGTAAGTGTATAGGGGAGAGAGGTGAAGGGTTAAGTATGTAGGGGAGAGAGGGTTATGTGTAGCTGCTGCTACACGTGGATACTTAGCCGTTCATGTGGTCCAAAGTTGGAGAGTTGGTGTCTGTTGAGGGAGGCAGGAACAAGAGAGAGAAGTGTGGAACAGTTTGTCCTTTTAAACCCTCCCGTGCACTTCTGTATGTCATCTCATGCTCATGCACGTGCAAGTGAAGGGTGGCCATGTGACTGTTTATGGATCCCCCCCCATGGAATCTCATTACTGGCGAGGGGGGGAGGGGATTAGGAACTTCCTGCTTCCTGGAAATACAGGATTTGTTCACTGCTTATGGCTTCCACCTCCCAGGGTGTCTCATTCCCTGGTGATGGGAGGGCAGGCAGTGGGAATGCATTGGATGGGCCCCCTGCCTTCTCCCCCTCCCCCGGAGGGTAGGAATATACACCATTCTGGAGGTACTAATATATATATATATATATATATATGTATACCTACATTCACATGTACATAGATATAAATATATAAAACACTTCCCTTTACAAAAATGGTTTTTTATTGAGACATATTGAAAAATACAGATACTAGCATCAAAGTAAAACTTAAAAAGAGTCCACACAGTGAGGAAGTACTGAGTGGGCTACTGGCCATAACATCTATACCATAGTATGGTACATTGTAGATAATCAGCAATGGTAAGTCAGGAGACAAGTTTAGAACTAGTTAGATTGACCATCATAGTAGATAGACAGTAATGGCAAAGTAAACAAGAAATGAAATGAAAAATAAGTAACAAATCATGTAGATACACGAGGTAAAGAGTAGCGACGTGCCAGGAGCCCACTTACAGCCAACGCGTTTCGCCACCAGGAAACCTGTAGAAACCACATAGTATGCTTAGATACATGGACATGTATGATACTGACAAACCACATGTAGGCTTAGATACAGGGCCCCAGCAGACAGTAATCTTATGCTGTATAAGATTACTGTCTGCTGGAGCCCTGTATCTAAGCCTAACATGTGGTAGGCTTAGGTAGAGGGCCCAGCAGACAGGATCACATATGTTAGGCTTAGATACATGGCCCATGTGTGATCCTGTCTATTGGGCCCTGTATCTAAGCCTACCACATAGTAGGCTTAGATACAGGGCCCCAGCAGACAGTAATCTTATACAGTATAAGATTACTGTCTGCTGGGGACCTGTATCTAAACCTACCTTATGGTAGGCTTAGTTACATGGTCTAAGAGACAGTATCACACATGGGCCATGTATCTAAACCTACCACTTGTGTTACTAATGTTTTTTTTGTGTTTGTGTTTTTTTATAGGTGCGGTTGTTGGACTACTTCGAATTCAAGGTCTACTTTTTTTATTTTCAATAAAATGATTGAGTTTTGTGTGTTTTTTTTTATTTCAATAAAATATTTCTTCTATGTCTTTGTATTTTCTTTTAAACTTTATTACTACCGCTTTAGTGTAGTGTCCATGGCCGCGGATTGTCGGGATTACTTACCCCCTGGCTGCCACAGCCATGGATCTGTGGGCGCTGGTTCGCATCTCCTTCCCAGGAGACGCCGGCTCTCACTTCTGCTCTGGTCCACTGTGTCCTGTAGGGTGCGCGCACACGTTCGTGCCTGGTCTTAAAGGGCCAGTGCGCACACATGGGAATCATAATCAATTAGCCCATGATTCCCTTGGACTATAAGAAGGGCCTTGCCCCTTTGATCATTGCCTGAGCATTGTTAGTATTCCCATGTCAGTCTTGCAAACAGTCCCTTAGTGTTATCCTTTTCCCGTTGTTTCCCATGCCCTGCTACCTGTAACCTGTATCCTGTGCTGTGTCCTTGTTCCTGAGCCTGTTAGTATTGGAGTCGTGTCATACTGAACCTGCTGCCATCTGCCACGTCCAGTGTCATCCGCCACATCTGGCGCAACCTGCTGCACCCACCTCCATCCGTGCTAAAGCTTTGGCCGCTGTCTGAACTATTCAAGTACCCTAGTGCGGGACATTGTATTGCTTGGGTGCTTTGTTGTTTGGCCAGCTGCCTCCCCGCTATGGCAGTGCGGCCTAGTGAGTCCACATACCCACAGAATGTGACACTTAGTAATGGCCCCTGGCTGACTAACAGCGTCCATTACTAATTACTACTTTTTTTACAGGTTCGGTCATTGGACTACGTCAGATTCGAAGACTACTTCAATGACGGTGTTTGTTTCAATATTTTTTCTGTCTGTCTATGTTTTTTTTAATTTATTACTACTGCCTTAGTAATGGCGGCTGTATGATAGCCAGAGTCCATTACTAAGGCGGGGCTTAGTGTTAGTTGGTGAAGAGGCTGACACTAACCGCCACCAGGGGTACCGGGAAGTGATGGGGATGATCCAGTACCCGACCATCTGTAGTGATGGCCGGGAACTGGGGCGGCCGCGGGCTGGTATTATTAGGCTGGGAAAGCCCAAAAACAGTGGCCTTACCCATCCTGGTAACGCTAGCCTGCTGCTGCTATGCTGTATCTGGATGGTTATGAAAAATGAAAAAAACGTGCGTCCCCCCCAGTTTTCATAACTAGACAGATACAACATAGCAGCAGCAGGATAGCATTACCAGCGTGAGATGACCCACTGTTTTTGGCCTTTCCCATGCCCAATAATACCAACCTACAGTCGCCCCAGTATCTGACCATCACTACAGATGGTCAGGTACTTGATTGTACTCAGCTCTTCCCGGCAGGGGCGTAGCTAGGGGGGCAGGCGGGGCATGTGTCCTGGGCGCAACTAGCTGGTAGGGAAGGGGAGGCGCCATGGCAGAGCAGCTGATCACTGCCGATAGGCGCCCTGTATGTCGGACACCAGCAACAGCGATCAGCGTTAGGGAGAGCCAGTAGTTTCTTGCAGCGGCGTTCTGACTGGGGTCTGTGACGGCCCGGGAGTGGACCAGTCCAGTCACCTGACCTGTCACCTGACCTCACTGGTCCACTCCCGGGCTGTCACCAACCCTAGTCAGAAGGAACTCCACCGCTGCCTGAGCCGCATGACCTCCTCGACTCCTGCGGTGAGTCCCATCTGGCAGAACGGAGAGAGGTAGAGGTAGGCTACAGATCACTGCTCTGTTTACAGTATGGCGCTATTTAGAAGGGGGTGGCGGAGTGCGTGTGTTAGGGATCTGCCAGGTACTACGTCTAGGTATACTCCTGGGATTAATCAATCCACACCTGAGGCCAGACCTGTTCGACTGACACCATCTCCCACCAACCAGGGTGGCAGGCTCAGGAGTGGGAGAGCCTATCGCGGCCTGGTCAGTCGGAGTTAGCTCCGCCCCCTGTCCTTTATTACCTGCCGTGTTCTCTTCCTCAGTGCTTGTAATTCTTCTGGATTCCTGGCCTCACTGCTGCTTGCTCCAGCCTGCTCCTGCCGTGCTTCTGCCTTGCTGCAGTTCCGCTTAACCTGCTTTGCTTTGCCCCTGGCTTGCTTCCTTCTCCGTGCTCACTTTGGTATACTCCACTTCATCCTGGTCCTGACTACTCATTCACCGCTCCGTTTTCTCGCGGCGTTCCGTGGCTACTGCCCCTTCCCTTGCGTGTTCCCTGTTTGTTCTCCCGTGCACTTAGACAGCGTAGGGACCGCCGCCCAGTTGTACCCCGTCGCCTAGGGCGGGTCGTTGCAAGTAGGCAGGGACAGGGCGGTGGGTAGATTAGGGCTCACTTTCCCTTCACCTCCTTCCTGCCATTACATAATTACAAGCCCTTACCTAGTCTACCATCTCTCCTACGCTGACGCTATCATGGACCCCCTTGAGACCCTGACCCAGCAGATGCAGGGCCTCTCCCTACAGGTCCAGGCCCTGGCCCAGAGGGTCAACCAGGGTGACGCTGCCTTAGTAGTACCCCTCACCTCACCTCTAGAACCCGACCTCAAGTTACCTGACCGGTTCTCAGGAGACCGTAAGACGTTTCTCTCCTTCCGGGAGAGTTGCAGACTGTATTTCCGCCTAAAACCCCACTCCTCAGGTTCCGAGAACCAGCGGGTGGGTATCATCATATCCCGACTCCAGGAAGGGCCCCAAGAGTGAGCCTTCTCCTTGGCTCCTGACGCCCCTGAACTTTCCTCTGTTGATCGTTTTTTCTCTGCCCTCGGACTCATTTACGACGAGACTGACAGGACTGCTTTAGCCGAGAGTCAGCTGGTGACCTTAAGTCAGGGTAGGAGACCGGTTGAGGAATACTGTTCTGATTTTAGAAAGTGGTGCGTAGCTTCTCGGTGGAACGATCCGGCCCTAAGGTGCCAGTTTAGGTTAGGATTATCTGACGCCCTGAAGGATCTGCTGGTTAGCTACCCCTCTTCTGACTCCCTTGACCAGGTTATGGCCCTATCAGTACGACTTGACCGACGTCTCAGGGAACGTCAGCTTGAACGCTTCAATGTGCTCCCCTCTGACTTTTCTGCGATTCCCCCCGAGGTCCCGTCTCCTCGCCCCTCCACGGAGGACTTGGAGGTACCTATGCCACTCGGGGCCTCCATGTCCCCTCGACAACGTAGGGAGTTTCGCAGAATGAATGGTCTCTGCTTCTACTGTGGGGACGACAAGCATCTACTGAACACCTGTCCAAGGCGCAAGAATAAGAAGCCGGAAAACTTCCGCGCCTAAGTGATCATCGGGGAGGTCACTTGGGCGCACAGGTATTTCCCGTTAATGTGAAACGCAATAAAATTTTGCTTCCCTTTCAGGTCTCGTTTGCTGGCCGGTCTGCCACGGGCAGTGCTTTCGTGGATTCTGGCTCATCTGCTAATATCATGTCTGTGGAATTTGCTATGTCTCTAAAGATGCCTTTTATTGATTTACCTTATCCTATCCCTGTAGTAGGTATCGACTCAACTCCCCTTGCTAATGGTTATTTTACTCAGCATACTCCTGTTTTTGAACTCCTGGTTGGCTCCATGCATTTGGAGCAGTGCTCTGTACTGGTGATGCAGGGATTATCGTCTGATCTGGTATTAGGTCTTCCCTGGTTGCAGTTGCATAATCCCACGTTTGATTGGAATACTGGGGATCTCACCAAATGGGGTAGTGAATGTCTTATGTCATGTCTTTCTGTTAACTCTATTTCTCCCCGGGAGGAGGTAAACACGCTTCCTGAGTTTGTTCAGGACTTCGCCGATGTGTTTTCTAAGGAGGCCTCCGAGGTGTTGCCCCCCCATAGAGATTACGATTGCACCATCGATTTGGTGCCTGGTGCCAAGCTTCCTAAGGGTAGGATATTTAATCTTTCATGTCCTGAACGTGAAGCTATGAGGGTGTATATCCAAGAATGCCTGGCCAAGGGTTTCATTCGCCCCTCGACTTCTCCTGTAGGTGCTGGCTTCTTCTTCGTGGGGAAGAAGGATGGTGGTCTTAGGCCGTGCATTGATTATCATAACCTGAATAAGGTCACCGTGAGGAACCAGTACCCACTTCCTTTGATTCCGGATCTTTTCAATCAGGTTCAGGGAGCCCAATGGTTTTCTAAGTTCGATCTACGGGGGGCATATAACCTTATCCGCATCAAAGAGGGGGATGAGTGGAAAACTGCGTTCAACACACCCGAGGGTCATTTCGAATACCTGGTCATGCCCTTTGGGTTGTGTAATGCCCCTGCTGTCTTCCAGAATTTTATTAATGAAATCCTGAGAGATTACCTGGGTAATTTTCTTGTTGTGTACCTTGATGACATACTGGTGTTTTCCAAGGACTGGTCCTCCCACGTGGAGCATGTCAGGAAGGTGCTCCAGGTCCTTCGGGAGAATAATCTGTTTGCTAAGACTGAAAAATGTGTCTTTGGGGTACAGGAGATACCATTTTTAGGGCAAATTCTCACTCCTCATGAATTCCGCATGGACCCTGCCAAGGTTCAGGCTGTGGCGGAATGGGTCCAACCTGCCTCCCTTAAGGCGTTACAGTGTTTTTTAGGGTTCGCCAACTATTACAGGAGATTTATTGCCAACTTCTCGGTCGTCGCTAAGCCTCTTACGGACCTTACTCGCAAGGGTGCTGATGTCCTCCATTGGCCCCCTGAGGCCGTCCAGGCCTTTGAGACCCTCAAGAAGTGCTTTATCTCGGCCCCGGTGCTGATTCAGCCCAACCAAGAGGAGCCATTTATTGTGGAGGTTGACGCATCCGAGGTGGGAGTGGGGGCTGTCTTGTCCCAGGGTACCAGCTCCCTCACCCATCTCCGCCCCTGTGCTTACTTCTCTAGGAAGTTTTCGCCCACGGAGAGTAACTATGATATTGGCAACCGCGAACTTCTAGCCATTAAATGGGCTTTTGAAGAGTGGCGGCACTTCCTGGAGGGGGCCAGACACCAGGTAACGGTCCTTACGGATCACAAGAATCTGGTTTTCCTAGAATCGGCCCGGAGGCTTAATCCTAGACAAGCTCGGTGGGCACTATTCTTTACCAGATTTAATTTCTTGGTTACCTATAGGGCTGGGTCCAAGAATATTAAGGCTGATGCACTGTCACGTAGTTTCATGGCCAATCCTCCTTGTAAGGATCCTGCTTGTATTTTACCCCCTGGTATAATCGTTTCTGCCACGGATTCTGATTTAGCTTCTGATATCGCAGCTGATCAGGATGCAGCTCCCGGGAACGTCCCTGGGGACAAACTGTTTGTTCCCCTGCAATACCGGCTAAGGGTACTCAGGGAAAACCATGACTCCGCTCTATCTGGTCATCCTGGCATCTTGGGCACCAAACACCTCATTACCAGAAACTATTGGTGGCCTGGGTTGCCTAAAGACGTTAGGGCTTACGTCGCCGCTTGTGAGGTTTGCGCTAGGTCCAAAACCCCTAGGTCCCGACCTGCGGGCCTACTACGTTCCTTGCCCATTCCCCAGAGACCTTGGACCCATATCTCCATGGATTTTATCACCGATTTGCCTCCATCTCAGGGCAAGTCGGTGGTGTGGGTGGTAGTAGACCGCTTCAGCAAGATGTGACACTTTGTGCCCCTTAAGAAGCTACCTAACGCCAAGACGTTAGCTTCTTTGTTTGTGAAACACATCCTGCGTCTCCATGGGGCCCCAGTCAATATCGTTTCTGACAGGGGGGTACAATTTGTTTCCTTATTTTGGAGAGCTTTTTGTAAAAAGTTGGAGATTGATCTGTCCTTCTCCTCCGCCTTCCATCCCGAAACTAATGGCCAAACGGAAAGGACTAACCAATCCCTGGAACAATATTTAAGGTGTTTCATCTCTGACTGTCAATTCGATTCGGTCTCATTCCTTCCCCTTGCTGAATTTTCCCTGAATAACCGGGTCAGTAACTCGTCAGGGGTCTCCCCGTTTTTCTGTAATTTCGGGTTTAACCCAAGGTTCTCCTCCGTTTCCCCTGGTTGTTCCAATAATCCTGAGGTAGAGGATGTTCATCGGGAACTGTGCACTGTCTGGGCCCAGGTTCAGAAGAAGCTAGAGGCGTCCCAGAGCGCACAAAAGATTCAGGCGGATAGTAGACGTTCTGCTAACCCCCGGTTTGTCGTCGGGGATTTGGTCTGGTTGTCGTCCAGGAACTTGCGCCTTAAGGTCCCGTCCAGGAAGTTTGCTCCCCGATTTATTGGACCTTATAAGATCATTGAAGTCCTCAACCCTGTATCCTTCCGTCTGGAGCTGCCCCCATCCTTTCGCATACATGACGTCTTCCATGCCTCCCTCCTTAAACGCTGCTCCCCGTCCTGGTCCCCCTCGAGGAAACCTCCTGTTCCCGTTCTCACCCCTGAGGGGGTGGAATTCGAGGTGGCCAAGATTATGGACAGTAGGATGGTCCAGGGCTCCCTCCAGTACCTGGTCCATTGGAGAGGATACGGGCCGGAGGAGAGGACTTGGGTACCTGCCCGTGATGTTCACGCTGGGGTATTGATCAGGAGGTTCCACCTTCTCTTCCCTACTAAACCGGGTCCTCTTAGTAAGGGTCCGGTGGCCCCTCATAAAAGGGGGAGTACTGTTAGGGATCTGCCAGGTACTACGTCTAGGTATACTCCTGGGATTAATCAATCCACACCTGAGGCCAGACCTGTTCGACTGACACCATCTCCCACCAACCAGGGTGGCAGGCTCAGGAGTGGGAGAGCCTATCGCGGCCTGGTCAGTCGGAGTTAGCTCCGCCCCCTGTCCTTTATTACCTGCCGTGTTCTCTTCCTCAGTGCTTGTAATTCTTCTGGATTCCTGGCCTCACTGCTGCTTGCTCCAGCCTGCTCCTGCCGTGCTTCTGCCTTGCTGCAGTTCCGCTTAACCTGCTTTGCTTTGCCCCTGGCTTGCTTCCTTCTCCGTGCTCACTTTGGTATACTCCACTTCATCCTGGTCCTGACTACTCATTCACCGCTCCGTTTCCTCGCGGCGTTCTGTGGCTACTGCCCCTTCCCTTGCGTGTTCCCTGTTTGTTCTCCCGTGCACTTAGACAGCGTAGGGACCGCCGCCCAGTTGTACCCCGTCGCCTAGGGCGGGTCGTTGCAAGTAGGCAGGGACAGGGCGGTGGGTAGATTAGGGCTCACTTTCCCTTCACCTCCTTCCTGCCATTACAGCGTGGCACTATCTACAAGGGGGGAGTGTGGCACTATTTACAAGGGGGGTAGTGTGCTGCTATCTACAAGGGGGGCAGCGGGCTGTGTATGGCACTATCTACAAGGAGGACTGTGTTGGTGCTGTTTACAAGGGGGCCTGTGTGTGGCACTATCTACAAGGGGGGCTGTATTTGGCACTATTTACAAGGGGGGGCTGTGTGGTGATGTTTACAAGGGGGGGCAGTGTAGCGCTATTTTACAAGGGGAGTCAGTGTGGCGTTATTTACAAGGAGGGGCTGTGTGGCGCTATATACAAGCAGGTCTGTATGGCATTATCTACAAGGGGGGGCTGTGTGGCACTATCTACAAGTGGGGACTGTGTATGGCACTATCTACAAGGGGGGGGTGTGGCACTATCTACAAGGGGGACTGTGTGGCGTTATCTACAACTGGGGGGCTGTGTGGCGTCAACTACAAGGGGGTTGTGTGTGGAGCTATCTAGAGGGGGTTGTGTGGCGTTATATACAAGAGCGGGGCTGTGTGTGGAACTATCTACAGGGTGGCTGTGTGTGGCGCTATCTACAAGGGGTCTGTGTATGGCACTATCTAGAGGCAGCTGTGTGTGGCATTATCTACAAGGGGCTGTGTGTGGCCACTTTAATTTATTTTCTTCTAATTCATTGTTATGGTAACTCCCTTATAGAACAATATTGCTTGTAAAATGTACAAATAGTTTTATGCTAGAGTTACATTAAAAAAATTGTGAAAAAAACAACATTACACCTCATTGATTAGTAGAGCAAGCAAACATGGCGAGAGGGAAAGAGATGTTGGGAAAGAAGTTGGGGGGGCAATCTGAATCTTTGCTCTGGGTGCAGGAGAACCTAGCTACGCCTCTGCTTCCCGGTACCCCTGGTGGCGGTAGGTACCGGTGTAATAATGGGGGGAATGTGCTTTTCTGTACAACTCAGGTCTGGCACACTTACTTTTCCTAAAGTAATTGCTTTAAAAGTCTCTTAGGGCCTACCGGAATATCTAATGGCGGCTACACGTCGTTTATTGCACAGCTCCACACAGCCTGCACCTCTCAGGCACTCTCACACAGTCACAGTCCCCAAGCCCACTGACTAGTCTTCTGGTGGGTTCTAGAACTTGCCTATTAATCACTGGTAATTTCTTCTGGTGGCTGCACATTTCTTCTGAGTGCTGCTTAGCACATATACCGCAGGTCCTCCAGGACACCCACCCACCCACACACACACACACATACACACACACACACACACACACACACACAAGCATTCCTCCTAAACGTCCCGGATTCAGCGGGAAAGTCCCGGATTCCGTCCGGTGTCCCGCTGTCCTGGGCGGTCCGGGGTATGTCCCGCTGTCAACTGTATCTGTGTCCTCAGGAGCAGATACATTTGAACCCAATTCTAAAGCAGGGAGCCATCAGCTCCCTGCTTGAGAATTAGTTCATAGCGGAGGAGCAGAGGGAGCTCCTGCGCTCGCTGAGGACTCCCCGGACACACGCTACTTGAAGCGCTGTGCTCGGGGAAGCCCTTGACGTTACTGTCCATATATGGACAGTGACGTCAGTGGCTACTCCTTAAGCGGAATCCCCATTGATGATGATCTGGCTGGGGATTCTGCTCCAAGAGGAAACCCTATTGACGTCAGGGGTTCCTCCTGGAGCAGAATCCCTAGATAGAGTTGGCAACGGGGATTCCGCTCAAGCAGTAGCCATTGACATCACTGTCCATATATAAAGTAGCGCTGTATCTGGGAGTCCTCGGCGACGGGAGGAGCTCCCTCTGTTCCACTACTCTGAACTATTTCTAAAGCAGGGAGCTTATGGTTCCCTGCTTCAGAATTAGTGGCTATTCCTTGAGTGGAATCCCCATTGCCGATGATCTGGTCGGGGATTCTGCTCCCAGTGGAAACCCCTGAGGTCACTGTCCAAATATAGACATTGACATCAGGGGCTCCTCCTGGAGCGGAATCCCCGGCCAAAGTCGGCAATGGGGATTCCGCTCAAGGAGTAGCCACTGACATCAGTGTCCATATATGAACTTCAGTGGGCTCCCATAATACCTTAGCAGTGCCACAGGCTGATCGCCTCCATGCCACGCCTTATTGATGCAGTAATTTATGCAAAAGGAGCCCCGACCAAGTATTGAGTGCATATACTGTATAAACTTTTCAGTATACCACCATTTCAGTAATAGAAATCATTTTTGAAAATGGGCTTTTATAATATTCACATTTTCTGGGACACTAAATTTTGGGTTTTCATTAAGTGTTAGGGTATGTTCACATGCAGTGGTTTCAGATGTAATTCGGGCATTTTACGTCTCGAATTACGCCTGAAAAAACGCCCCTAATACGCCTACAAACATCTGCTCATTGCCTGCAATGGGTTTTACGATGTTCTGTTCCCACGAGCCTTTATTTTACGCGTCGCTGTCAAAATACGTGACGTCAAATGACATGTTGTCAAAAGAAGTGCAGGACACTTCTTGGAACGTTTTTGGAGGTGTTTTTCATTGACTCCATTGAAAAACATCCGTAAAAAACGCTGCGAGAAACGTGAGTTGTTAAAAAAACGTCTGAAAATCAGGAGCTGTTTTTGCCTGAAAACAGCTCCGTATTTTCAGACATTTTTGCTCACTGCGTTTGAACATACCCTTAGGGTATGTTCACACGCACTGTTTTCATACATAATTCGGACGTTTTACGCCTCGAATTATGACTGAAAAAACGGCTCTATTATGCCTACAAACATCTGCCCATTGCTTTCAATGGGTTTTATGATGTTCTGTTCCCACGAGGTGTTATTTTACGCTTCGCTGTCAAAAGACGGCGCGTACAAAGACGCCCGCGAAAAAGATGTGCATGTCACTTCTTGGGACGTTTTTGGAGCCGTTTTTCATTGACTGAAAAACAGCTCCAATAACGTCCGTAAAATACGCCGCAAAAAATGTGAGTTGCTACAAAAACATCTGAAAATCAGGAGCTGTTTTCGCCTTCCGTATTTTTAGACGTATTTTGCTAAGCCGTGTGAACATACCCTTAGCCATAATCTTTAACATTAGAAGAAGAAAAATGCTGGAGATAGATCACTCTGTGTGTAATGAATCTATATAATATAAAGGAGAAGGAGGGGGCACACGTGGAGTCAACAGCCCAGGGCCCATGGTACACCTAATCCGCCACTGGGTATATACCAGTGCAGGTGGAGTGTGTACAGCATGTGTGAGATATATTTGGCGTGGCATGTGTCTAATATATGTATAGTATGTTCAAAAGCATGTGGCGCATGCAACATTTGTCCAATATGCGTGAACAGTATGTATCTAATGTGTCAGTGGTGTCTGGGCTGCATGTTTTTAGTGTGAGCGGTTGTGTGTGGCATGTATCTTATGTGTGTTTGGCTTTTGCAGAGCATGCTCTAATGTATGTAACATGTGGGTTGCACCTGGGAGTATGTCACTACCCCCCTCATTATTACCCTGGTTGCCAATGCTCTAAGGCTATCGTGAAGAGCTGGGTACACGTCAGTAGTGGACCATCTAATCTGATGGTCTGCTTCTGGGGCACCCACAGTGTTTTGTTTTTTTTCAGGGTCTGAGGGGACCAACATCTGTGATCTTCCCATCCTGTAAATATCATCTCTCGGTTTTACCTTGGCTGGTTATAAAAAAGAAGGTGGGGAACCCACATTTTTTAAAAATATATTTTTCAGTATATATAATATAAAAATAGGAATTCCAGTACAGTAGAAGTAATTCAGTTTTTTTTATCATTGTCTTTGGTGCATGGCAATGTGCTGGATATTTTATAATTAACTTGTATCAAATTTTTCCATGCATCATATTTCAAGCATGGTAATTTTTCTGTTCAACTTTGAAACAAACTCATACAAGCCTCCCTCACCCCCAGCTTAGCCTTAAAAAATTACTATGAGCTAAATTGTGGTCCTGAGGTGGTGGTCTCCAGAGGTGTTTTATGGAACGTGTCCTATTATGGGTTAGTAGTTGTATTGGCAACACTATGTGCCTATTTAGTGAATTATTTATGTCTTATATGCTTTTAATACTATTGTTATCTTATGTAGTGTTTACATTCTCATCTGCACCTGAACCATAATTTCCTGTGCCTCACTTGGGGTGGAGCCTGTATTTATATAAAGTATTTTTCGGCCGTTTTTTTTTGTGGCACTTTCTGCTTTTTGGCATATGTACGTACTTGGATCTGTGTAACCTATGAGCATTTACATTTGGATCTTTAACCAACACCTCAGTTTGGTTTTTATGTATTTTAAATGCTTTTATTGAGACAATTGTCCGTTTCTATTTTGATTCAATAAAGATATATAGCATTCATTTGCATTGGACTACTATTTGGATTGTGGTATACATTGATAGGTGTTTAAATTGGAGTGACTACCTGCTGCTGGCTCCTGGACCACTCTCCCATCTAAGCCCCTTGGACTATTGAATCAGCAGGCCTCAAAGAAAAGGGTCTGCAGCGGAATGGAGGAAGGCGGCGCTAGGGGCATGACGTCCCTAGCGCCGCCTTCCTCCATTCCGCTGCAGACCCTTTTCTTTGACCGAGCATCTGAAGGATGTCATTTTTATTTCTGTTTCTGACATGTTTTTGTTGTAGTGTTACTTTTTTTTATTACAAATTTCCCTATTTGGATTACCTTGGATTCAGTGGTTTATGTCAGACGTGAGGTATGGTGTTGGAAAGCTTTTTTGTTTTCCATTTTTCCTTCCATATTCTAAAAAAAGTAAAATATATCTATTTTTTTTTGCACAATATGGAAGCCCAATATGTTCTGAGAAAAACAAGCCCAAATACATGTAGGTTGGAAGAGTAATAGAAGAACAATTTGCTTTAACCCCTTCCCTCTTTAGCCACTTTTGACCTTCCTGACAGAGCCTCATTTTTCAAATCTGACGTGTCACTTTATGTGGTAATAACTTCGGAATGCTTTCACCTATCCAAGCGATTCTGAGATTGTTTTCTCGTGACACATTGCACTTTAAGTTACTGGCAAAATTTGCTCGATATGTTCAGTATTTAATTGTGAAAAATACCAAAAATTAGCGAAAAATTGCAAAAAATTAGCATTTTTCTCAATTTAAATGTATCTGTTTGTAAGACAGGCAGTTATACCACACAAAATTGGTGCTAAATAACATCCCCCATATGTCTACTTTAGATTGGCATCGTTTTTTGAACATCCTTTTATTTTTCTATGACATCACATGGCTTAGAACTTTAGCAGCAATTTCTCACATTTTCAAGAAAATTTCAAAAGGCCATTTTTACAGGGGCCAGTTCAGTTGGGAAGTGGCTTTGAGGGCCTTATATATTAGAAACCCCCAAAAAGTCACCCCATTTTAAAAACGTCACCCCTCAAAGTATTCAAAACAGCATTTAGAAAATGTCTTAACCCTTTACACATGTCACAGGAATTAAAGCAAAGTAGAGGTGAAATTTACAAATTTCATATTTTTTTGCAGAAATAAATTTTTAGTACAATTTTTTTTATAACACAGAAGGTTTTACCAGAGAAACGCAACTCAATATTTGTTGCCCAGTTTCTGCAGTTTTAGGAAATATCCCACATGTGGTCATAGCGTGCTACTGGACTGAAGCACCGGCCTCAGAAGCAAAGGAGCACCTAGTGGATTTTGGGGCCTTATTTTTGTTAGAATATATTTTAGGCACCATGTCAGGTTTGAAGGGCTCTTGCAGTGACAAAACAGTAAAAATCTAGGGGTGTAGTGAGCATTTTGACCGCACAGGTTTTTTACAGAAATTATTGGAAGTAGGCCGTGAAAATTAAAATCAACATTTCTTCAAAGAAAATGTAGGTTTAGCGATTTTTTTTCTCATTTCCACAAGGACTGAAGGAGAAAAAGCACCGTAAAATTTGTAAAGCAATTTCTCCCGAATAAAACAATACCCCACATGTGGTAATAAACGGATATTTGGACACACGGCAGGGCTTAGAAGGGATGGAGTGCCATTTGGTTTTTGGAGTCCACATTTAGCAGGAATGGTTTGCGGAGGCCATGTCACATTTACGAAGCCCCTGAGGGGACAAAACAGTGGAAACCCCCCACAAGTGACCCCATTTTGGAGACTACACCCATTGAGGAAATTATCTAGGGGTACAGTGAGTGATTTGACCCCACAGTTTTCTTGCAGAAATTATTGTAAGTAGGCCCTGAAAATAATAATCTACATTTTTTCAAAAAAAATCTAGGTTTAGCTAATTTTTTCTCATTTCCACAAGGACTGAAGGAGAAAAAGCACCACAAAATTTGTAAAGCAATTTCTCCCGAGTAAAACAATGTCCCACATGACTGTTTGGACACACGGCAGGGCTTAGAAGGGAAAGAGCACTATTTGGCTTTTTGAGATCACATATAGCAGGAATGGTTTGCGGCGGCCATGTCACATTTGCAAAGACCCTGAGGGGACAAAACAATGAAAACGCCCAAAAAGGGACTCCATTTAGCAAACTACACCTCTTGAGGAATTCATCTAGGGGTGTAGTAAGCATTTTGACCCCACAGATGTTTCATAGAATTTATTAGAATTAGGCAGTGAAAATAAAAACAGTCCTTTTTCTTCAATAAAACGTAGCTTTAGCGCAAATTTTTTCATTTTCTCAACAAATAAAGGAAAAAAAGAACCCAACATTTGTAAAGCAATTTCTCCCGAGTACGGCAATACCCCATATGTGGTCATAAACTGATGTTTGGGCAAACGGCAGGGCTCAGAAGGGAAGGACCGCCATTTGGAGTGCAGATGTTGCTGGATTGGTTTCTGGGCGCCTGTGGGCCCAAAACAGTGGAAAACCCCCAGAAGTGACCCCATTTTGGAAACTACACCCCTCAATGCATTTACCAAGGGGTGTAGTAAGCATTTTAACCCTGCAGGTGTTTTGTAGAAATTAGTGTTCACTCGATGTTGCAGAGTGAAAATGGGATTTTTTCCATAGATATGCCAATATGTGGTGCCCGGCTTGTGCCACCATAACAAGACAGCCCTCTAATTATTATGCAGTGTTTCCCGGTTTTAGAAACACCCTACATGTGACCCTAATCTTTTGCCTGGACATATGACAGGGCTCAGGAGTGAAGAGTAACATGCGGAGTGGAGGCCTAATTTTGCGATTTACAAAGTATTGGTTCACAACTGCAGAGGCTCAGATGTGAAATAATAAAAAGAAACGCCTGAGAAGTGACCCCATTATGGAAACTGCACCCCTCAAGGCATTTATTAAGGGGTGTAGTGAGCATTTTCACCCCACAGGTCTTTTCCATAAATGAATGCACTGCGGATGGTGCAAATTAAAAATTTATATTTTTCCCTAGATATGCCATTCAGTGGCAAATATGTCATGCCAAGCTTATGACGCTGGAGACACACACCCCAAAAATTGTTAAAAGGGTTCTCCCGGGTATGACGATGCCATATATGTTGAAGGAAACTGCTGTTTGGGCACGCTGTAGGGTTCAGAGCCGAGGGAGCACCATTTGGCTTTTGGAGAGCGGATTTTGCTTGGTACTATATTTGTTTGAGTATTGCTGGTGTTTTATAACGTGGGGGTACATGTAAGCGGGGCGGAGTATATAAGGGGCATAGTCAGGTGGTATAAAAAAAAAATAATAATCCATAGATGTGTGTTACGCTGTGAAGCAATCCTTTCCGCACAGGCCGATGTCGCTCTGATATATGTTGTCATTTCTTATCCCCCTTTTGGTCCGCACTCCGCACCTTTTGTAGTTTGGAGAATTTTGCTGGGAAAGTGTTGTCCTGGTATAATACGGGCACCGTCGCTTCCAACGGATATGTTTGGGCTCTCCCCTTCCTGGTTCCCTAATTTTAGGTCCTTGATAAATCGCCTCTTGAAACAGAAGAAATGTTCCCCTCGGGCACAACTGCATATTTTTTTATTTCCTGATTTATTGGAGCCATAACTAATTTTATTTTTCATAGACGTAGCGGTATGAGGGCTGGTTTGTTGCGGGACGAGCTGTAGTTATTATTGGTACCATTTTGGGGTACATGTGACTTTTTGATCACCTTTTATCCTATTTTTTGGGATGCCAGGTAAACAAAAAAACGCAATTCTGGCACAGCTTTTTTCGTTTTTTTTTATACAGCGTTCACCATGCGTTATAAATTACATGTTAACTTTATTCTGTGGGTCAGTACGATTCTGGCGATACCTAATTTATAGCACTTTTTTATGTTTTACAACTTTTTGCACAATAAAATTACTTTTGTAAAAAGAATGTATTTTTTCTGTCGCCAAGTTTTGAGAACCATAACTTTTTAATTTTTTTGTCGACGGAGGTGTATGAGGGCTTGTTTTTTGCGGGACGAGCTATAGTTTTTATAGGTACCATTTTTGGATACGTGCGACTTTTTGATCACTTTTTATTCTAATATTTGTAGGGCAAAGTGACCAAAAAACAGAAACTCTGGTAAAGTTTTTTACGTTTTTTTTTTACGCTGTTCACCGCGTGCAATAAATAATATAATATTTTGATACCTCCGGTCGTTACGGTCGTGTCGATACCAAATACATATGGTTTATTATTATTTTTTAATAATAAAGGACTTGATAAGAGTAAAAGGGGGATTGTGTTTTATTTGATTACTTGAAACTTTTATTGTTTTCAAACTTTTATTTTTTGCACTTTTTTTTTACACTTTTTTATACTTTTTTTACACTTTTCTTCAAGACCCACTAGGGGACTTGAAGGTCCAACGGTCAGATTTTTTTTTTTTCTAATACATTGCACTACCTCTGTAGTGCAATGTATTAGATCTGTCAGTCATTCACTGACAGCAAGCCGATTAGGCTTCGCCTCCCGACGGGGCCTAAATCGGCTTCCGTAATGGCAGAGCAGGAGACCATTGTGTCTCCTGTTGCCATAACAGCAGTCACCAGCCCCGATTGCCTCTCAGGGCTGGCGATCTGCTAGTAACCGCTACGATTGCAGCAAGCGCTTTCGATTGCTGCATCGAAGGGGTTAATGGCAGGGATCGGAGCTAGCTCCGGTTCCTGCCGTTACAGGTGGATGTCAGCTGTACAGTACAGCTGAATTCCACCGCTGATGACGTCGGATCAGCTCCTGACCCGGCGCCATCTTGCCGGCAGCTACGGAAGTCGATCAGGCTCAGCCGCCGGGCGGATCTTGACCGGCTTCGGTGCTAGGCAGACCGGGAGGCCAGTATTAGGCCTCCGGTTACCATTGCAGCCACCGGAACCCCCGGCAATTTCATTGCTGGGGCTCCGATGAGCTGCAAACACCTTAAGTGCAGCGATCGCGTTTGAGCGCTGCACTTAAGGGGTTAATGGCGGGGATCGAAGCTAATTTCGGTCCCCGCCGTTACAGTCGGATGTCAGCTGTAAGATACAGCTGAGATCCGACGATGATGGCACCGACTCAGCTTCTGAGCCGGTCCCAAACATTTGACGTACATGTACGGCATTTTGCGGGAAGTCAATGCTTTCCATGATGTACATGTACGTCAAATGTCGGGAAGGGGTTAAAATTGGCACATGGAAAAAAATAGAAAATTAGCTCGGTCAGGAAGGTGGGTAAAGCTTCTGGTCAGGAAGAGGTTAAGTTTGGAAGAGTAATTGGATCACAGGAAGTCAAAGGACATTGGATAGACAGAAATCTCCAGCAGGGGTGGGAACAACATCTAAGTGCTCTACTTCCAAATTGTCCATTTAAGAAGCTGCACTATTATATATGGCTCAAAGCATGTTCCCATGTAGCATTTCTGTTCCATCTTTTAGCAGATTTTGATGTTTTGGGGTGGGGGTAATTTTTTGTAAAAAAACAAAACCAAACAAAAAACTAAAAAGTGCTAAAATTAAATGCCACATGTGAATATAACCTTAAAGTGCAACTGTCATTTAACATTTTCCTCATGAATCAATAGCACAATTGGTGATAAGAATCTTAATTCTGAGTGAATGATCAGTGCAGGAGGCAGGGGAGAACATTCAATGGCGGATCATCATAGGGCATTTTGGGCGGCTGCCCGGGGCCCGAGGCTCCCGGGGGGGCCCGTGGCCGCCCAAAATACAATGTAGTTTTGTCGTGTTTTTGCCTCATTGTATATGTCCTGCAAAAGGACCTTTAAACATAAGGTCACATGACCTCATCTCTGAAGTTCTTACTACTGTTTAGAGACATGCTGGTCACATGACCGCAGGTCCATGAGCAGCAGCAAGACTCCACAGAGAAGACTGAGACTGAGGTGAGCTGCTATGTAAGTATAAGGGGATGGATTTGTTTAAGGGGTCTGTATTTAGGGGGTCTGGTCTGTATTTAGGGGGTTTGCTGTCTATTAGTTTAAGAAGTCTGGGTTCTGTATTTAGGGGGTCTGAGCTCTGTATCAGTTTAAGGGGTTTAGGGTCTGTATATTTAGGGGTCTGTGTTAGTTTAAGGGGTCTGGGGTCTGTATTTAGGGGGTCTGGGGTCTGTATTCATTTATGGGGTCTATTTTGGGGGCCTGTTCTAGGGTTTGTTTTTAGGGTTCTGGTCTGGGGTCTGTATTAGATTAGAGGGTCTGGTCTAGGGTCTGTATTAAGTGAGTCAGGTCTGGGGTCATTATTAGTGTAGGGGGTCAGGTCTCGGGTCCGTATTTAAGGGGTCTGTATTAGTTTGAGGTCTGTATTTAGGGAATCTGTATTTAGGGATCTGGATTAGTTTATTGGGCCTGTATTTAGGGGGCCCGGTCTATGGTCTGTATTAGTTTAGGGGTCTTTAATTAGGGGTCATTATTAGTGTAGGGGGTCAGGTCTGGGGTCATTATTAGTGTAGGGGGTCAGGTCTGGGGTCATTATTAGTGTAGGGGGTCAGGTTTGGGCTCATAATTAGTGTAGGGGGTCTGGTCTAAGGTTTGTATTTATTTAGGGTGCTTGTTTTGGGGCCTGTATTTGTTTAGGGGTCTGGTCTGGGGACTGCAACAGTTTAGAAGGTCTGGGTCAGTATGTATTCTATTATCTAGTCTGGGGTCCAAATTTATTAGTCTGAGTAAAAGTGGTTGACCGGGCACATCGATAGGTCATCAGTATAAAAAACAGTCTGTGTCCGGACAACTCCTTTAATGTATGGTTCTGTGTCTTGGAGTCTAAATTTGTGTGTTTCTATAGAGGCTGGAAATGGCTGCAGAAGCAATGTGCAAAGATGTCTCATGAGGAGAAGTCGCCATAATGGTCTGCGTCAGATGGAGAAGAAAAGAAAACGATTCCCATCAGAAAAGACATCACTTGTGAGTCACTGGATCTATAGAGAATCTGTCCCCTCTCCTGACATGTCTGTTGTAGGAAATCCTTGTATTCCACATAAAGTCTTTGTGTACCCAGGACTAATAGACAAATGCGTGTTACCATTCCCATTGTCAAGAGGAAGTGTCCCTACACAGTGTGATACAGTCAGCGATGGTTGGAGACTGTCAGTATGTAGGGACACAGCCCTTTGACAAGGGGAATCGTAACACCCATTTGTCAATG
Organism: Rhinoderma darwinii; assembly: GCF_050947455.1. Classification (NCBI taxonomy): domain Eukaryota; kingdom Metazoa; phylum Chordata; class Amphibia; order Anura; family Rhinodermatidae; genus Rhinoderma; species Rhinoderma darwinii. Next base: position 63,978,566 of record NC_134689.1, read on the forward strand.
CTCGCACAAAAATGTGGTGTTAACTATAGACATGGCAGAGCGGCGGTGGGGAAGGGGGGCCCAAGTTTGTGGAACAGCCCAGGGCCTATGGTCTACTTAATTTGGCACTCGGAGGAGAGGAGTCTGATAATTAGGGAGACACATTTTTTTTGTAATAAGATAAATTAGAAAGCTTCTTATGATTGCTGAACATGGTGTGCACTTAGCCTGGACACATGCTCCTATATAACTACTATATGGTTCACTGACTCTACAACCGTATGGGTGTTTACAATAAGGTTCACTGACTATACAGCTGTATGTGTGTATATGAAAATAAACAAATGAAGGATTTTAGATGAAAAGAATGTGTTCTCCCTTTCTCGTTTATTTCCTTGTAGTAACAATGTACAGATGTAGCTATTGTAACGCCGGCGGTGGGTCCTGCTTGTGCTGCCTGTCCCGCTACTCGGTCTCATACCTCCTCCAGCACCAAAGTGGTATCTGCTGGTTTCATCCGCTCGCGGCCGCAATGTTTCTAGTGCGCTCAGGCGCTCCGTCAGCTTCTTAAAGGGCCAGTGCCCGCATAATTCAAAATTCCCTTATTCAATCCCTGTTGCCCCCAGGACTATTTAAGGCACCTCCACTATCCACCTAGTGCCTGAGCAACATTAGAACAACCAAGTTGTAGAACAGCCTAGTTGTATCCTGCTAAGCTTCCTGTATGCTACTGCTATCTTATTCAGTTATCCACTACCAGCCTGTATCCAGTCCACTAATGCTATCTGTTGTCAGTCTGTATCCAGTTATCTGCTACCTGCCTGTAACCAGTTATTAGCTTGTATCCAGCTATCCATTAATTGCCTGTGTCCAGTTACCCACTATCTCCCTATGTCCAGCTACCCGCTACCTGCCTGTGTCCAGCTACCCACTACCGGCCTGTGTCCAGTCATCCACTTCCATCCAACTGCCCGCTGCCAGTCTGCTTCCAACTGTCGGTGATAAGGCTGAAGATTCCATTCATCATGTTACCATCTGCCAGTGCCTCTTCTTCGTCTGCTGGGCCAGCGGCTACTCCACCAGGACCACTTCAAGAGGTAGCGGCCTGGTAGACTCCCCGTAGCAAAGACCAGATCTCGGTATAGGGGTTAAAGGGCGAAGACCAGGGAGGTTACTTAAATAACGCCCTTAGAGGTAGCCATAAGTCAAACCGGTGGAGTAGCCCAGTGGGTCCACAATCTGCTGGTCATAACAGCTATTTTTAACTTGACACTTAATGTGTTAAATACAACTTAGCAAGAAATGTATAACTTGAGATTTTCAGTGGCTTTTGTTGTATTGTTATAAGTTATTACGCTGCAGCTATTTGTCAGGGTCAAGTTAAGGATTGACACTACTTTAGTAAGCCCTTCACTATTGCTAGCAGGCATAATAGTATTGTTCTTGTTAAAATACAAACATGATATTACGTAAACAACTTGTATGGAGTTGCAAGTTAAAATTTGTTACCAGTTTCATCCTTTCCAGTGGTGACCTCAGTATAATATTTTTCAACAGTATATTGTGCAAGTTGCAAAGTAGCCATGCCACGAACTGAGTCATTTCCTCTCATCCATTTATATACAAGATCTTTAATGTTATATCCCCCTAGGGAAAAAAAGATTTGGATATTAAAATTTCTTCACACACTATGTTATGAACTATGTGTATATAAAAAGAAAATAAAGCAGAAGGAAAATTTAAAACAGGATTTATGCTGGGTTAGTAACCACCTATCCAAATGTAGCCTTTTTATAGTATTCAATTTATCCATGATCAAGACTAATGTGAACATATTTCTTAGTAGAGATTAGTGTATCCAGTTTGAACAGCCAATCAACAGTTTTCTTTAAGATAATGTGCCACATGAAACAGGCTCCCTATATAGCTCAGTGATATGTTGTTCTGTGTCAGCATGGAGAGAGAGCCGTGTACAGCCCAGCCAGTGTGCTACTGTGCCACATCTTGGCTATACTTGTTTGCTTCTCTTCCTATCCCAAATGTAAACTAGTACTTTTGCTACCATCTTTTTTGTTCTAGGTGTCACTGAGCCAAGTGGGCAGCAACAGGTATCAGCCAGCCAGACTTCCAGTTCCAGCATCTGATGGTAAGGTGCGTGTGATTGGCCCCTGAAACCTCCCGATAATGGTCCGCACCTGATAATATTATTTTCCAAAAGCGATCCCCAGGTGCTACACATCTGTCCTTGCCACACAAACAAGCTAAAACGGGTACTCAGTGACATGAACAAGTCTGATTGAACAGGTAGAAAGATGAATCAATGTTCATTAAGTCCATCGCATCAATGACCAAGATGGCAGTTACGCACAGTCATAGCTTGCATACTGGGCTTTGCTGAGAGACAGAATCTTATCAAGGCCTATTAATCCCTTCCCGCTGCCGCCACTTTTGACCTTCCTAACAGAGCCTCATTTTTCAAATCTGACATATCTCACTTTATGTGGTAATGACTTTGGAATGCTTTTCCCAATCTAAGCGATTCTGAGATTGTTTTCTCGTGACACATTGGAATTTATGTTACTGTAATAATTTGGTCAATAAATTCAGTATTTATTTGTGAAAAGTACCAAAACTTAGCAAAAAAATTGCTAAAATTAGCATTTTTATAAATTTAAATGTGCCTGTTTGTAAGACAGACAGTTATACCACAAAACTAGTTGCTAATTAACATTTCTCATATGTCTACTTTAGATCGGCATCATTTTTTGAACATCCTTTTATTTTTCTGGGATGTTACAAGGCTTAGAACTTTAGCAGAAATTTCTCACATTTTCAAGAAAATTTCAAAAGGCTATTTTTTCAGGGTCCATACAAAACAAATCCCATAAATCACCCCATTTTAAAACCAGCACCCCTCAAAGTATTCAAAACAGCATTTAAAACGTTTTTTTTAACGCTTTAGGAATTTCACAAGAATTAAAGCAAAGTAGAGGGAAAATGTACAAATTAATAAAAAAATTTTGCCAAAATTAATTTATAATCCAGAAGGTTTTACCAGAGAAAAGTTTTTAGAAATATACCACATGTGGCCCTAGTGTGGCCCTAATGTACTGAGGCACAGGCCTCAGAAGCAAAGGAGGACCTAGTGGATTTTGGGGCCTTCTTTTTATTAGAATATATTTTAGGCACCATGTCAGAATTGAAGAAGTCTTGTGGTACCAAAACAAAGGAAACCTCCCATAAGTGACCCCATTTTGGAAACTACACCCCTCAGGGAAATGATATAGGGGTATAGTGAGCATTTTGACCCCTCATATTTTTTGCAGAAATTATTGGAACTAGGCCGTGAAAATGAAAATCTACATTTTTTTTCAATAAAATGTAGGTTTAGCTATTTTTTTTTTTTTACATTTCCACAGGAACTAAAGGAGAAAAAGCACCACCTTCTTCTCCCCCTTTTGCAACACACTTTGCACCTTTTTTGGGTCCTTCCCTTTTTACTAGTAGAGTGGATTTCGCTGAAAAGTGTTGCCCTGGTACAATATGTGGACCATTGCCTCTAGAAGTACTGGGGCCCTCCTCATCCTGGTTCCCAAATACAAGGTCCTTGATAACCACCTCTTGAAACTGAAGGAATGTCCCTGTCCGGCCTGCACACTGGTTATAGCGTTATACAATGCCAGCTGTACTATGTGCACGGCCAGCTTTTTGTACCACACCTTTGTTTTCCACATGGCACTGTACGGCTTCAGTACTTAATCAGAAACATCAACCTTGCCCATGTACTTATTGTGGCTCAGGATACAATCTGGCTTAGGGATATTTTTAGTGCTACCTCGGACAGGGACAGGGGTACTGCTGCTACCATGTATTGTGGTCAACATAAGGACATCCCTCTTGTCCCTTATACTTAACCTGAAACATGTCCTCGCTGTTTAGTGCCCTGTTTTCTCCCTTTCTTATTGGTTGCCCAAACAGTTTTAAAGAGGTGTTTCTGGTTATTGCTCACGGTGTCGCATGCTGCAGTATTTCTGGTGGAGAGACACTTAAATAGTGGAATGATGCTGGTATAGAAGTTGTCCACGTAAAGGTGGTAACCCTGGTCCAGCAGTGGGTGCATCAAATCCTACACTATTTTCCCCCTAACTCGCAGGACAGGAGGGCATTCTGGAGGTTCTATCCTGGAGTCCTTCCCTTCATAAACTGTAAACCTATAGGGGTCTCCCGCACAGCTTGTAAATTTTAATTCAATACCTTGCCCTCTTGCTGGGCAGGTATTGGCAGAATTTTAGTCTCCCCTTAAAATGTACAAGGGACTTATCTATTGCAATGTTCTTTTTGGGGGTGTATGATTGTTCAAATATGGTACAAAAATGATCAATGACTAGCCTGATTTTGAATTGGCAGTCATATGTGGAGTCATCACGGGGCGGGTACTGCATTATCATTATAATGCAAACATTTCAGAATTATTTCTAAACTTGTCCGGGTCATTGACTTGAGCTATAATGGGGTGTTGTAGAAAATGTCTGTACTCCAGTATTGCCTAATCTCTGTCTTTTTTACTAGGCCCATATGTAGGACACGGCCCCAAAATGTCATCATCTCCACTGCCTCTAGGTGGGGAGTCCACCTAGCAAATGATGACGTGGGGTTTTGTGCTAAAAATTCCTGGGCGTATAAATTGCTCTGTGCCACAATTAAATTAACAAAATCCTGAAGAGAAAAAGAACTTGAAAGTTAATTTCTGCAATGCCTGCAGTCTCAAACCGAATTCCTGAGCTGCCTATGAAATCTGGAATGTGAGGCTCATAATTCTCTGGATACCACATGGTATCACTCATTTGGGGCTTTGCCTCAGCTGTTGTCCTGGGGTGCCTTTGCAGGGGTTCCTCATCACTGGATGAGGATGATGATGAGGTCAAGAGGAATGGGGCAACTTCCTCTTCTCCCTCTCTGGCCGAATCAGTGTCAGAGGCCAGGATGGCGTATGCCTCCTCAGCTAAATAGACCCTTTGGGATGATTGGGATATTTTTATTAGGGGGGTATGTAGTGCTTCAACACGTATAATATTCAATTTATTTTTACAGAGATGGTTGTGTGTGTTGTGCTTTTACACGTGTATATGAAATTTATTGGAAAAAAAAAAGGAAGAGAAGAAAAAGAATAGATAAAAATGTAGGAGAGAGAAATTGACTGAACGTCTAATAAAAAACGGTAAAAAATTCCTACTAACTGACACTAACAAATGAACCCTAATGCTGGAAAACATTGGAAAAAAAATAGAGCTACAAGTGTCGATACGCTATGAAAAATTTATTGAACGAACTTCAGTTAAGAAAAACCCTGAATGTCCGTCACCAACTGACGCTAACTATAATGCAGTAAGTTTACACTAAAACTATCACCATGGTATCAAAATTTAGGACACTTCTTGGGACGTTTTTGGAGGCGTTTTTCATTGACTCCATTGAAAAACAGCTCCAAAAACGGCCGTAAATAACGCTGCGAAAAACGCAAGTTGCTAAAAAAACGTCTGAAAATCAGGAGCTATTTTTGCCTGAAAACAGCTCCGTATTTTCAGACGTTTTTGCTCACTGCGTGTGAACATACCCATAGGGTATGTTCACACGCAGTGGTTTCAGACATAATTCAGGCATTTTACGCCTCGAATTACGCCTGAAAAAACGGCCCTAATACGCCTACAAACATCTTCCCAGTGCCTGCAATGGGTTTTACGAAGTTCTGTTCCCACGAGCCTTTATTTTACTTGTCGCTGTCAAAATATGCCGCGTAAAATGACAGCTCGTCAAAAGAAGTGCAGGACACTTCTTGGGACGTTTTTGGAAGCGTTTTTCATTGACTCCATTGAAAAACAGCTCCAAAAACGGCCATAAAAAACGCAGCGAATAACGCGAAAAACATCTGAAAATCAGGAGCTGTTTTTGCCTGAAAATAGCTCCGTATTTTCAGACGTTTCTGGTCACTACGTGTGAACATACCCTAACGCTAAAAATTTACACTAAAACAGTAGAAAAAATATATAGCTAAAACTTCTGCTATATATTTTTTTTTTAAAACTGACGTCCGCAATTATAACGCCCTAACGCTACAAATTTTTTTTTACAGTTTAAAAAAAAAGGTCCAAGAAAAACCTGTGTCAATAAATGACCACTGAAGCTGGTTCTAAAAAAAAAGATATAGACTCAGCACTCAGTGGCTGCCGGGCGAACACAAAAAGATGCAGTTAAAAAAAGGCCAAAAAAATATAACAAACCTGCGCCAAAAATTAACACAGAGGCCGATCAGTGATGGCAATCATGTCTTGTCCGTTGGGGCTGTAGGACGTAGTCTTAGGGTATCACCAGCTTTGATTCAATGGTCTGCGAGTATTGGTACGTGGTCGGCATATTCTAGGGCATGGGCGCATTAGGAGGAGTTGCTGTTGCCGGTGGGTGCGGATGAGTTGGAGGAGCCTTTGATTTCTTCATTATTATACTTTGTAGGCTTGTCTTTCTGTGATGGGGCATCTTTCTCTGTTTCCTCTCGGCGAGTGGCCGCTGTGGCCTTTTGGTGTAAACTGAGGGGTTTTGTGGATGTTTCTAAATCTTTTTTAGTAAAACTGGCGCTGCGTGGGTATCGGAAACAAGGCGTCAGACGTGACTTGCGGCGACCTGTGTCGTTTGACCGCTTGGAAAATCTGTATGTGCGGTTGGGGACCGTGTGTGTATCGGATTACGAAGTGTGTTTATACAGGCCTGCATTTTCTTTGGCATTTGTAGCGTCCATGGCCGCAGACCGTCGGGTTTACTCACCCTCCGGCGGGCGCAGCCAAGGATCTGTGAGCGTTGGCTCGCATCTCTTTACCAGGAGACGCCAGAGCTCCCTTCCGCTCCGGTCTGCTGTGTCCCGAAGGGTGCGCGAGCGCACGCTCGTGCCCGGCCTTAAAGGACCAGCGCGTGCACATGGGAAAATCATCATCATCAACTGCCCATGATTTCCTGGACTACACTGCATTCCAAATTATTATGCAAATGTTATTTTTCGCTGATTTTCCTAATTAGTCGATGCAAATGACAGTCAGTATAATCTTCAAGCCATCAACCGTTGGAGTATAATGCAAATTTTATTGAACAAATCTCCTAATGATAACAGATTTTTTTTTTAGAAGTAAAAAACTCAAAATGCACTGTTTCAAATTATTATGAACAACAGAGATCAAAACATTTTGAAGGTTGTAAAGAGAACTAAAATGGTAATTTTTTGAATTTGCAGCATCAGGAGGTCATATTTACAGAAATCAAAAGCTCTTTCAATCAAAAAAACACTTAAAAGGCCAAGTTACATATTAACATATTCTTTGATTTCACCTTCACAATTCTTGCATCCATTGAATTTGTGAGTATTTGGACAGTTTCTGCTTGAATATCTTTGCAGGATGTCAGAATAGCCTCCCAGAGCTTCTGTTTTGATGTGAACTGCCTCCCACCCTCATAGATATTTTGCTTGAGGATGCTCCAAAGGTTCTCAATAGGGTTGAGGTCAGGGGAACATGGGGGCCACACCATGAGTTTCTCTCCTTTTATGCCCATAGCAGCCAATGACACAGAGGTATTCTTTGTAGCATGAGATGGTGCATTGTCATGCATGAAGATAATTTTGATACGGAAGGCACCGTTCTTCTTTTTGTACCACGGAAGAAAGTGGTCAGTCATAAACTCTACGTACTTTGCAGAGGTCATTTTCACACCATCAGGGACCCTAAAGGGGCCTACCAGCTCTCTCCCCATGACTCCTGCCCAAAACATTACTCCGCCACCTGCTTGCTGATGTCACAGCCTTGTTGGGACATGGTGGCCATTCACCAACCATCCACTACTCCATCCATCTGGACCATCCATGGTTGCACGGCACTCATCAGTAAACAACACGGTTTGAAAATTAGTCTTCATGTATTTCTGAACCCACTGCAACCATTTCTGCTTGTGAGCATTGTTTAGGGGTGGCCGAATAATAGCTTTATGCACACTTGAAAACCTCTAGAGGATCCTACACCTTGAGGTTCGCGGGACTCCAGAGGCACCAGCGGCTTCAAATACCTGTTTGCTGCTTTGCAATGGCATTTTAGCAGCTGCTCTCCTAATCCTATTAATTTGTCTGGCAGAAACCTTCCTCATTATGCCTTTATCTGAATGAACCCTGTGCTCTGAATCAGCCACAAATCTTTTCATAGTACGATGATCACGCCTAAGTTTTCTTGAAATATCCAATGTATTCATACCTTGTCCAAGGTATTGCACTCTTTCACGCTTTTTGGCAGCAGAGAGATCCTTTTTCTTTCCCATATTGCTTGAAACCTGTGGCCTGCTTAATAATGTGGAACGTCCTTCTTAAGTAGCTTTCCTTGGATTGGGCACACCTGGCAAACTAATTATCACAGGTGTCTGAGATTGATTACAATGATCCAATGAGCCCTAAGACACAATACCATCCATGAGTTTAATTGAAAAACTAATAATTAAATGTTTATGACACTTAAATCCAATGTGCATAATAATTTGGAACACGTTTTATAAGAAGGGCCATGCCCCTTTGCTCATTGCCTGAGCGTTGTTAGTTTATCAGTCTTGCAAATGGTCCCTTAGTGTTATCCTGTTCCTGTTGTTACCCGTGCCCTGCTACCTGTATCCCGTATCCTGTGCTGTGACATTCTTCCTGAGCCTGTTAGTGTTGGAGTCGTTTCCTGCTGCACTAGTGTCATCTGCCACATCCAGTGTCAACTGCCACGTCCAGTGTCATCCACCATGTCCAGTGTCATTTGGTCATTTGCCACGTCCAGTGTCTTTTGCCACATCCAGTGTCTGGAGCAACCTGCGGCACCCACCACCATCCGTACTGAAGCCTTCACCACTGTCTGGACTATTTCAGCTACCCTTGTGCTATGAACTGTTATAGACTCTTGCATAGACTGTGACTAGGCCTGCTGCCTCTCTGCTACGGTGGAGCAGCCTAGTGGGTCCACATACCCTGTGATCGTGACAGTATGCTCAGGCAATGGCACCCGCTGGCCAGCCCAAGACCGCAGTTCAAAAGATACAGAAGGAGATGCATGACCTACGGACACGTCAGGATCAACTCCTTGATGCTGTAAATTCCATCATGGCCCGCCTGGATCAACTCACTGATCCACCTCCGGTTTTTCCTCCTGAGACTGTTGCTGTTCCACTGCCCGTTGCTCTCCCTGTTTGTTCCGGATCCACAGTTTCACTACCCTTTCCGCCTCGCTATGATGGTGATCCCAGAGCCTGCAGAGGGTTCATCAACCAATGTACAGTTCATTTTAGGCTACGAGCTCATCTTTTCCCCACTGAGGAGGCCAAAGTAGCGTTTATCATCTCTCTCCTTGCTAGCAAGGCCCTCGCATGGGCGAACCCCATCTTGGAACAACAAGGACCTGTATCCTCCGACCTAGCCTTGTTCCTGCAGTCTTTCCATGCCGTGTTCGAGGAGCCGGGCCGAACATCTTCTGCCGCAACCACTCCGTTAACCCTCAAGCAAGAGGGTTCCACAGTAGGAGAGTATGCTATTTCCTTCCGTACCCTGGCAGCAGCAGATTTGGCATGGAACAATGAGGCATTGGTGGCAACCTTTTGGCAGGGACTGTCCTCGCGCATCAAAGACGAGCTTGCAGCCCGCAACCTTCTTTCTACCTCGAATACCCTCATCCAGTTGGCCATTCGGGTTGACATGAGTAACCCGGGAGCGCACTCAGGAGGTTCGACAGGATAGGCGGGGTCACAGACCAGCACCCTCGGTCCAAATACCACTATTGCCTTCCCCTAGTGCGCTACCTAAAGAACCCATGCAGGTAGACAGAGTCCGGTTGTCTGTATTGTTGCCCTTATGGTCATTTTGTGCGCCAATATGCACAGAAACAGGGAAACTCCAGCACCTAGGGTTGGTTGGAGAGGCAACTCTAGGTGGGACGGTTCCAAACGTCAAAACCTCTTCCAAATTATTGATTCCTGTGGCCGTCATCTCCGGAGAGACATCACATTCCTACTCTGCCTATCTTGACTCCGGAGCATCTGCAAATTTCATCCAGCAGGATCTAGTGGATCGCTTACATCTAGCCACAGTTCTTCTGGAGAGACCTCTGGCAGTTGCTTTTGTGAATGGCCTACCATTGCCCGATCCAATTGTGTTCATCATGGAACCATTGACACTACAAGTCAGAGCTCTTCACTCGGAAGAGATCGCCTTCCTTGTATTACCTAAAGCTATCAACCCTATTCTGCTGGGCCTGCCATGGCTTCGCTTACACGCTCCGGTTCTTGACTGGAGTTCCAGAGAAGTTCTCCAATGTGGTCCCAGATGCCATTGACTGTCACAAGTTCGCCCTGTTTTGCTCCCACTGCCTCAGACATTCTCCGATCTACCATCTCAGTATGCTAGTTTTGTGCATGTTTTCAGCAAGAGAGAGGCTGAGATGCGGCCTCCACATCGGAATTATGACTGCCCCATTGAACTGGTTCCAAATGCTTCTCTTTCCCGTGGACGGGTATATCCTCTCTCCTTGCCAGGGACTCTATCCATGTCGGCCTATATCAAGGAGACTTTGCACAGGGGTTTCGTACGAAAGTCTTCCTCCCTGGCCGGGGCCGGGTTCTTCTTCGTTAAGAAGAAAGACGAATCTATTCGACCCTGCATTGACTACCGTGGTCTCAAACAGGTCACAGTCCAGAGCAAATACACGTTGCCACTTCTATCCGAACTGTTTGACCGTATACGAGGAGCCAGGATTTTTTCAAAATTAGACTTGTGTGGGGCTTATAATTTGATCTGAATCACTCCCGGGGACGAATGGAAGACGGCGTTCAACACCCGAGACGGGCACTATGAATACCCGGTGATGCCCTTTAGACTCTGTAACGCTCCGGCGGACTTCCAGGAATTTGTCAATGATATCTTCCGAGATCTCTTCTATGTCTGTGTTGTCGTCTATCTTGATGATATTTTGATTTTCTCCCCAGAGCCGACGACTCATCGGAGGCATGTCCGTCTGGTTCTACTGCGATTAAGGGAAAATCGTTTATATGCCAAGCTGGAGAAATGCGTCTTTGAAAAAATTCTCTGTCCTTCCTGGGCTACATCATCTCAGATCAAGGTCTCAAGATGGATCCTGAGAAAGTGAAGTCCGTTCTCGAATAGCCACGTCCTCAAGGTCTGAGGTCCATACAGCGTTTTTTAGGATTCGCCAATTTCTACCGGCAGTTTATTCTTAACTTCTCTTCTCTGGCGGCTCCCATCTCTACCCTTACCAAGAAGGGTGTGAATGCCAAGGTGTGGACTCCTGTGGCAGAATCTGCATTTATTAGTCTCAAGAAAGTCTTTACTTCAGCCTCGATCCTCCATCATCCTGACGTGTCTCAGCAGTTCTCATTGGAGGTGAACGCTTCTTCTGTTGGTGCAGGTGCACTTCTGTTCCAGAGGAGCTCCAAAGAAAAGGCTGTAGTATGTGGCTATTACTCGAGACTTTTTTCCTCTGCGGAGCGCAACTACTCTATTGGGGATCGGGAGCTACTGTTCATCAAATTGGCTCTGGAGGAGTGGAGACATCTGCTAGAGGGCGCAGCTCACCCCATCCTGATCTACACAGACCACAAGATCCTCACCTATCTCCAGTCGGCTCAATGACTAATCCCCCGTCAAGCCAGGTGGTCGCTGTTCTTCACCCGTTTCCAATTTGTGCTCCACTTCTGTCCCGATGACAAGAAAGTGAGGGCCGATGCCCTATCCAGGCAATTTCAGATGGATGACACGGTGCAGTCCCTTCAAAGTATCATAGACCCATCCTGCATTGTCACTGCCAATCCTTTGCCGGTTAGAGACATCCCTCCTGGGAGTACTTTTGTTCGGTTGGCAGATAGGGTAAGAATTCTCTGCTGGGGACACATCTCTAAACTGGCTTGGCATGCTGGTGTTAGTAAGACTCGAGACCTGATTACTCGTCATTTCTGGTGGCCCCCGGTACCCAAAGATGTTGTGGACTTTGTCTCTTACTGCACGGTGTGTGCTCATAACAAGGTTACTCACTCCAAGCCTGCTGGCCTCCTCCAACTTCTGCCTATACCAAATTTCCCCTGGCAGCACATTGCGATGCACTTTGTCACGGACCTTCCTCCCTCAGCAGGATGCAACACTGTCTGGGTGGTGGTGGACCGCTTTTCTAAGATGGTACATTTTATTTTATCCTGCAGACCGGCCTATCTTCTTCTCCCAGACTGGTGAGTCTCTTCATTCAGCACATCTTCCATTGGCATGGCTTGCCCCTTCACATAGTGTCCATTCGAGGGGGGTTCAATTTACCTCCAGATGCTGGAGAGCCCTCTTTAATGGATGTGAGATTGGACTTTTCCTCAGCCTATCACCCCCAGTCCAATGGGCAAGTCGAGAAGAGTAACCAGATCATGGAAAATTATCTCCGCCACTACATCTCCTTGCAGCATGATAACTGGGTACAACTTCTTCCATGGGCAAGAGTTCTCGTATAACAACCACACGAGTCCACCACTTCCACACCATTCTACATTGTGTACAGTGAACATCCTAGAGTCCCTCTTCCTGTGTCGACTATATCTCAGGTACCCGCTGCTGACATTTGGGGACTTTCTGAAAATCTGGCAACAGACCCGGTCCTCTATTTTGTTGACAGTCGATCACATGAAGCAAAAAGCGGATAATAAAAGAAGAGAAATGCCTCAGTATCTTTCAGGTACCAAAGTCTGGCTGTCCCATTCGTTTAAAAGTGCCTTCATACAAGTTTGCTCCCAGGTTCCTAGGACTTTTTGAGATATTGCAACAGTTAAACCCTGTCTCCTATAAGCTTCGGCTGCCTCCTTCCCTCAGAATCCCCAACTCCTTCAATGTGTCCCTCATGAAACCAGTGGTCCTGAACCGCTACAGTAAGACTGCCAGTCCCACAGTTGCTCCCAGCGGTTCATCTGATGTGTTTGAGGTGAGGAAGATCCCGGACTGCAAAAGGGTAGGAGGAAGGACTTTCTATTTGGAGGACTGGAGAGGGTTTGGTCCTGAGGAGAGGTCCTGGGAGCCGGAAAAGGACCTCAGTGCCCCTGCTCTGATTAAAAAGTTCCTCTCTTGCTCTGGCCCCTAGAAAAGGGGGCATAAGAGGGGGGAAACTGTAGCATCCATGGCCCGGACCATCGTGTTTACTCACCCCCCCAGCAGCCGCAGCCATGGATCTGTGAGTGTTGGCTCGCATCTCCTTCCCAGGAGACGCCAGCGCTCACTTCCGGTGTGTCCTGTAGGGTGCGCGCGCATGTTCGTGCTCAGCCTTATAGGACCAGTGTGCGCACATGGGGAAATCGTCATCATCAAATGCCCATGATTTCCTGGACTATAAGAAGGGCCCTGCCCCTTTGCTCATTGCCTGAGCGTTGTTAGTTTATCCCATGTCAGTCTTGCAAATGGTCCCTTAGTTTTATCCTGTTTCCGTTGTTACCTGTGCCCTGCTACCTGTATCCTGTGTCCCGTGCTTTGTCCTTGTTCCTGAGCCTGTTAGTGTTGGAGTCGTGTTCTGCTGCACCAGTGTCATCGACCACGTCCAGTGTCATCTGCCACGTCCAGTGTAATCCGCCACATTCAGTGTCATCCTCCACATCCCGTGTCATCCATCACGTCCAGTGTCATCTGCCACATCCAGTGTTATCCGCCACATCTCGCGCAACCTGCGGCACCTACCACCATCCGTGCTGAAGCCTCGGCCCCTGTCTGGACTATTTCAGGTACCCTTGTGCTACGAACTGTTATAGATACTTGCATAGCCTGTGACTAGGCCAGCTGCCTCTCCGCTACGGCGGAGCGGCCCAGTGGGTCCACATACCCTGTGATCGTGACAGCATTTTTTGGTGCGTTTTGTGTTTCGGAATTAGTGTCTCCAAATGGGGTGGTGTGTGGTGGCCTACAGGTATGTGATGTAGCAGTTTTGGCGGGGCATGTGGTCTGTGTGATAAGGCGGTCTAAAACTGATCAGTATGGTAAGGGGTTAAGTGTAGGCTTGGCCCATCTTGCGGGGTCTGAGTTGTGTCCGTTTTTTTGTGTTGAGAAGTTCTTGGCTTTGTGGCCTATCGGGGGTTCGCCAATGTTCATGCATGCAAATACAAAGTTTTTGTCCCATTATCAATTTGTTTTGTAGGTGTGTAGTTGCTTTGGGTTTGGAATGCTAGGGATTTCTGCTCTCATTCCTTTCATATTGGGGCTGCCACGGAGGCAGCTCATTGGGGGTTGGCTGACTTGGTGATTTAGAAGATTGGGAGGTGGGAGTCTGCCAGGTTTAAGGGGTATGTTCGCCCTCATTTATTGTGTTAATTATGTTTGCTGGGTGTGTGGTTGTTTCCTTCGGGTGTATTGCATTTTGTTGTCATATTTTTTATGTCTTTTAGGCTCCACGGGGTGTCTGGCATGGATCATCGGCCACTCGTTTGTTTATTGGGGTGTCCTTCGGGCTGACGTTCACCCTGATGGTCGGCAGTTGAGTTTTCATAGGTTAGTGATGCAGGTGCGGTAGATGGGGCTTAGGAGCATGTTATGGAACTGACTCCTTTCTGTTCTATGTTGCAATGGAGAGACCCCCAGACGTTTTATTGATTCACGCTGGGGGCAATGAATTGAGCATGTGACCCTCTAGGGAAATCATTAGGGATATCAAGTTGGATCTACGCTAGCTTTGGTCTACTTTTCCTGATATTATAGTGGTGTGGTCGTATATGGTGGCTCAGAGGACGTGGCGACATGCGCAGTCCGTGGATGGCATGAATAAAGCCCAGGCTAAAATTAATAAGGAGGTGGCCCGTTTTGTGATGAGGAATGGTGGTCCGGCATCGGGATTTCCCAGAGTTTAGTTGGGAGGATGTGTTCACCTTAATACTATAGTCATGGATTTGTGGGCCTCTGGCTTACAAGATGGATTGGAACTCGCCCTTAGGGTGTGGCTGACAATAAGGCTGTAGTCCGTCTGTGGCGGGGAGAAGGGGTCCTTGGAGGCAGAAAATAATGGACAGGTGCACGGAAATGGGTTGTGCATCTGAATTGTTGTCAATATACAACAAGTGGAGCTCCTAGGGAATGGAGTCCTCAGGAGCAGCTTTAATGTACTTGGTGCCCTTGGGTCAGGTGTGGACGACCATGGGTATCGTGATCTACCTCACATGACAAGTTGGGTGAGAATGGAGACTGCATCAAGGATCATTTATTCTCCCATAGGTTATAGTTTACAAGAGGAGAACAGGGGAAATGTTTGATTGCAAGGTGTTTGTAATATTTGAATAATATTAGTGCATATGTTATTTTTATGTTATTATTTGTGTTTCCTTGCCAATATTTTTTGGAAATATTGTTTAATAAATGCGGCTGCTATGGCCTTTCACCACAATAAGTGTCAGAATCTTATTACAAGGGGAAGAGGGTGGTGGACATGGTAAGCAGAATGACAGTCTTCTATCCTTGAAGTCAAGTACTCCTCTTAAAATGACCTCTTCTGAGAGCACCTCTGACTGATGACCCAACGTTTCAGATAAATCAGCAATTAGAAATTCGGATATAAATTGGAGGCAGGGGATTTATTTCCACCATTATGCAGTCCTACTCGCAGTATAACAATAACACCTCATTTGATCATACTCTAAGAATGGCATTATTCCATTACATACTAGATATGTCATTGGCCGGGACGGAACATTCTTGATTTGATGTAGCTAATATGCCCATGGTATTCAAAGATTAATGAAACAGAAAGCAGAGGAAGGCAAAAGTTTCAGTCAATGTGATGCTACTGAAGAGAACATATTTTGCTGCAGCGGAATGGAAGGGAGTCTGTTAAATGTCCAGAAGAAAAGAAAATGCTGTCCTGACAAGTTACAGACCACTGCATAAGAGTTTAATTTTTTTCTTCCAGCAGTAGAACAGAACAGACTTTCATCCAATGGCAAGTTATTTTGTGTACTGCCGGGTTCAACGGGAAACTTACAGATGCCCTTAGAGAAATTAAAGAATTTTATAACAAGAAGGCTTGCTGGCCATTAGGGGTAGACAATAACAGCAAAGATCCCCTATGCAAAAAGAGTGTTTAATAGAAACAACGAACACACACAACTCATAGATAGAACACATGCTGAAGAAACGTCAGACGCAAGACACATGATGTGCACACACACATAGGACACATGACAAACACACACCACTTATACATAGAACACACGCCACATACATCACTCACACGTAGACCACATGCCACTTATGCATAGAACACAAGCCAGACACATATTAGACACATTATATAAAAGACTAGAACCTATAATACCTATTGGGCACCAATACATAAAGAAGGCATAACTCGAGCATAAATTGGCCAATAAATGCCTCAACTAAAAAAAATAATAAAGGACCGTATAGCCATGCAATGTCCAATAATAAATAAACTTTATTAGTCCTTAGACATGGGCAACCCCCCCCCCCACAAATATATACAAAAATTAAAACATAATTAAAACATAGACTCCAATGAGACCATCAACTCTACCAGCCACAAAGTTGTAAGATAGTCTAATGCATCACACAATATGATTTACATATATCCAGGGAAAAGTGTCTAGATCACAGTCCCAAACAAAATGTAGGGCCAAAAATAATCCAATAGTACATAAGATAGTGCAATTACCTGTAGCTGGCATGATGAATGCTGGAAGACTCATTGGAGAGACACCTCGATGCGCATTTCGCACCCTTCATCATATTAGACACATGCTGCACATGCCGCATACATACACACCACTTTACACATATGACATATGCCACTTATACATAGAACACACGCCAGATACATGCTGCACACACCACTTGCATCTAGGACACATGCTACAGAAATGACACATAACCATTTACATATAGAGAGCTAAAATGTACATACTGACCTTTAAAGTATGCTCATCACTGCGGAGGACGACCTCATTATGGCAGCCACTTCTGGTAGCGGGGCGTTATGGAATAATGACAAATACTTACCCTCCTCCTCATTTTTCTCTCCCTACTTCCTTTTTCACTTGTCTGCAACTGGACGAGTCATACTCTCAGCCCCAGCTCCAGAGATGTTTAACCCCTTCCTACAAGTGGATGTTACTGTACGTCCTTTTTAGTGGTCCCTTCCCACAAATGGGCATGCAATAATATCCTGAGGATAAAGCGGGCACAGGAGCTGTGCTCGCTTCATCTTCAGAGGGTGTCGGCTGTAATATACAGCTGCCATCCCACTGCAACAGCGGCAATCACAGTAATCCCCGATCGCCGCCGTTTAACCCCTTAAATGCCGCCAGCGTCAGTGGCATTTAAGTGGTTAACACAGAGGAAGGGGGCTCCCTCTGTACCCCATCATCACCCCTCGACAAATCGCGGGGCGCCGATAGTTGCTATGGCAACCAGGAAGCCTCACAATGGCTTCCTCGTCGGCCATGTACGGAAGCCTATTAGGTCCTGCCAAAGGCTGGCAGTTGTAAAATTACAGTTACAATACACTGCACTACATAAGTATTGTATTTTACAGGTAATCAGAAGATCAGACCTTCAAGTCCCCTAGTAATTGTAAAAAAAAAAATGTTTTAGAAAAAATAAATAAAAGTTTTATGTAATAAAATTTATCCAAAACTACACCCTGTTAAAATAACCTTGGTTCTAAGCAGCAAAGTCCATCCCACCTTGCGGTCGGCTCTGGCAAACACCTTTGATTTACCGTAGACACTGTCGATCAGAGAGTGGTTACGGATTTGAGGATGCGTGTTTACGTGCACGCACTCTCCCGGTAGACTCCAGCAGCCTTGAGGTATCGCTCCAATTGGATTTCCATAACAATAATGTCTTTCATGCTTGCTGCTGCAGCTTATATATATATATTTATATATATATATATATATATATATATATATATATAAATATATATATATATATATATATATATATATATATATATATATACAGTGAAGGAAATAATTATTTGATCCCTTGCTGATTTTGTAAGTTTGCCCACTGTCAAAGACATGAACAGTCTAGAATTTTTAGGCTAGGTTAATTTTACCAGTGAGCGATAGATAATATAAAAAAAAGAAAAAGAAAATCACATAGTCAAAATTATATATATTTATTTGCATTGTGCACAGAGAAATAAGTATTTGATCCCCTACCAACCATTAAGAGTTCAGCCTCCTCCAAACCAGTTACACGCTCCAAATCAACTTGGTGCCTGCATTAAAGATAGCTGTCTTAAATGGTCACCTGTATAAAAGACTCCTGTCCACAGACTCAATTAATCAGTCTGACTCTAACCTCTACAACATGGGCAAGACCAAAGAGCTTTCTAAGGATGTCAGGGACAAGATCATAGACCTGCACAAGGCTGGAATGGGCTACAAAACCATAAGTAAGACGCTGGGTGAGAAGGAGACAACTGTTGGTGCATTAGTAAGAAAATGGAAGACATACAAAATGACTGTCAATCGACATCGATCTAAGGCTCCATGCAAAATCTCACCTCGTGGGGTATCCTTGATCCTGAGGAAGGTGAGAGCTCAGCCGAAAACTACACGGGGGAACTTGTTAATGATCTCAAGGCAGCTGGGACCACAGTCACCAAGAAAACGATTGGTAACACATTACGCCGTAATGGATTAAAATCCTGCAGTGCCCGCAAGGTCCCCCTGCTCAAGAAGGCACATGTACAGGCCCGTTTGAAGTTTGCAAATGAACATCTGGAGGATTCTGAGAGTGATTAGGAGAAGGTGCTGTGGTCAGATAAGACTAAAATTGAGCTCTTTGGCATTAACTCAACTCGCCGTGTTTGGAAGAAGAGAAATGCTGCCTATGACCCAAAAACACCGTCCCCACTGTCAAGCATGGAGGTGGAAACATTATGTTTTGGGGGTGTTTCTCTGCTAAGGGCACAGGACTACTTTACCGCATCAATGGGAGAATGGATGGAGCCATGTACCGTCAAATCCTGAGTGACAACCTCCTTCCCTCCACCAGGACATTAAAAATGGCTCGTGGCTGGGTCTTCCAGCACGACAATGACCCGAAACATACAGCCAAGGCAACAAAGGTGTGGCTCAAAAAGAAGCACATTAAGGTCCTTGAGTGGCCTAGCCAGTCTCCAGACCTTAATCCCATCGAAAACTTATGGAGGGAGCTGAAGATCCAAGTTGCCAAGCGACAGCCTCGAAATCGTAATGATTTACAGATGATCTGCAAAGAGGAGTGGGCCAAAATTCCATCTAACATGTGTGCAAACCTCATCATCAACTACAAAAAAACGTCTGACTGCTGTGCTTGCCAACAAGGGTTTTGCCACCAAGTATTAAGTCTTGTTAGCCAAAGGGATCAAATACTTATTTCTCTGTGCACAATGCAAATAAATATATAAAATTTTGACAATGTGATTTTCATTTTTTTTTTTAATATAATCTATCTCTCACTGGTAAAATTAACCTAGCCTAAAAATTCTAGAATGTTCATGTCTTTGACAGTGGGCAAACTTACAAAATCAGCAAGGGATCAAATACTTATTTCCTTCACAGTATATATATATATATATATATATATATATATATATATATATATATATATATATTTATATATATGTATGTATATGTATATACACTAGTCCTTCTCAATGAGTTAGAATAGCATCAAGCAGTTAATTTATTTCAGTAATTCAATTCAAAATGTGAAGTTCATATATTATATAGATTCATTACACACAGAGTGATCTATTTCCAGCATTTTTTTATTTTAATGTTGAAGATTATGGCTAACAGTACATGAAAACCCAAAATTTTGTCTCTCAGAAAATTTGAATATTATATAAGCCCAATTTAAAAAATAATTTTTTAAAACCGAAATGTAGGCCTACTGAAAAGTATGAACAGTATATGCACTCAATACTTTGTCGGAGCTTCTTTTGGATGAATTACTGCCTCAATGCGGCGTGGCATGGAGGCGATCAGCCTGTGATACTGCTGAGATGTTATGGAAGTCATGATTGCTTTGATAGCGGCCTTCAGCTCAAATGCATTGTTGGGTCTGGTGTCTCTGATCTTCCTCTTGACAATACCCCATAGATTCTCTATGGGGTTTAGGTTAGGCGAGTTTGCTGGCCAATCAAGCACAGTGATACTATGGTTTTTAAACCAGGTATTAGTACTTTTGGCAGTGTGGACAGGTGCCAAGTCCTGCTGGAAAATGAAATCAGCATCTCCATAAATCTTGTCAGCAGAGGGAAGCATGGAGTGCTCTAGAATTTCCTGGTAGATGGCTGTGTTGACTCTGGACTTGATATAACACAGTGGACCAACACCAGCAGATGACAAGGCTCCCCAAATCATCACCGACTGTGGAAATTTCACACTGGACCACAAGCAACTTGGATTGAGTGCCTCTCCACTCTTCATCCAGATTCTGGAACCTTGATTTCCAAATGAAATGCAAAATTTACTTTCATCTGAAAACAGGACTTTAGATCACTGAGCAACAGACCAGTCCTTTTTCTACCAAGGTAAGACACGTCTGACGTTGTCTCAAGGAATGTGGCAGTTGTAGCCCATGTACTGGATACGTCTGTGTGTGGTGGCTCTTGAAGGACTGACTCCAGCTGCTGTCCACTACTTGTGACTCTCCACCTGATTCTTCAATGGCCTTTTCTTGACAATCCTTTCCAGGCTGCGGTTATCCATGTTGCTTGTGCACTTTTTTTCTACCATACTTTTTCCTTCCGCTCAACATTCCATTAACCCCTTCCCACTCAGCTCAGTTCTATTACGTCGTGCTGAGCGCATCGTTCGCGCTCAGCTCAGTAATAGTACTGAGCTGAGTTAACACGGCGCCATATTTCCCTGGCGCGTGTTTGAGCTGTGATACCTGCTATATCCAACAGCAGGCTATCGCAGCTCAGTGTGCAAGGACCGATCGCGGAAGTCCCCGCCGATTAACCCCTTAGAAGCCGCTTTCAATAGCGATCACGGCTTCTTAGGGGTTAAGCCACAAACGACGGCCCGCTACACGATAGCGGGCGGCGATGGCTGCTATGGCAACCAGAGTCCTAACAATGGACTCTGGCTACGCCATCGACGGAAGCCTAGTGGTTCCTGACAAAGTCAGGAACAACTATGCTTGCTGTCAGTGATTAGCTGACAGCTCTAATACATTTCACTACGCATGTAGTACAGTGTATTAGAATAGCGATCAGGGCCTCCTGCCCTCAAGTCCCCTAGTGGAACAAAGTAATAAAGTAAAAAAAAAAGTAAAAAAAATTTGTGTACAAATAGGAAAATAAAAGTTTTAAAAGTGATAAAAGTAAAAATCCCCCTTTTTCCCTCATCAGTCACGTCCCTTGATTTTTAATCTACCCCAGTTTTACATACCCTGATGCATGCCTCACAGCTTATCACCCTCATCTTTCCCATCTGAGCCCTGCTGTGTGCCCAGGCAGCTGTTAACAGCCACATGTAGGGTATTGCCATACCCAGGAGAACCCACATTACAGTTTATGGGGTGTATGTCTCCGGTCAAAATGCTCACTACACCTCTAGATGAATGCCTTAAGGGTGTAGTTTTTAAAACGGGGTCACTTCTTGGGGGTTTCAACTGTACTAGTACCTCAGGGGCTTCTGCATTCATGACTTAGCAACAGAAAATCCCCAGTAGGCCAAATGGTGGTCCTTTCATTCTGAGCCCTCCCATGGGCCCAAACGGCAGTTTGTCACCACATATGGGGTAATGCCGCACTCAGGACAAATTGGGAAAGAAAATGGGGTATTTTATTTCTTGTGAAAATAAGAAATTTTGAGACAAAACTACATCTTATTGGAAACAAATTAAAACATTTTAATTCACCGCCCAATTCAAATAAATTCTGTGAAAAAACGGTGGTGGTCTAAATGGTCACAACACCCATAAATGAATTCCTTGAGGTGTGTAGTTTCCAAAATGGGGTCACTTCTGGTGGGTTTCCATTGCTTTGATACCTCTGGGGCTCTGCAAATGCGACATGGCACCCGAAAACCAATGCAGCAAAATCTGGACTCCAAAGAACACATGGCGCTCCTTTCCTTCTGAGACCTCCCATGGGCCCAAACGGCAGTTTATTACCACAAATGGGGTATTGCCGCACTCAAGACAAATCTGGCAACAAATTGGGTAATTTTGTTCCCTGTGAAAATAAGAAATTATGATAAAAAATGACATCTTATTGGAAGAAATGTCATTTTTTTAATTACACAGCCCAATTCAAATACGCGCTGTGAAAAAACTGTGGGGTCAAAATGGTGTTATGGTATAAATATATGTATAATGTATCTGGGGCCCCAAGGAGTGAAATGTTATAGAGGAGAACATGTGTTACAATAGAATGGGTATTTTAGAAAGGTTAAGAGAGGAAATAGTTTACAGCTGCTTTGATGTCCATTGAAATTGCGAACAGATGGTGGACAATCAATTGACCAACCCCCCCCCCCCCTAAGCATAAAGGAAGCCTAAGGGAATACCTTGAGTTCCACCAATGAGCTTTATGGGAAAAAAAGGATGTAAGGATTGAATATACAGATGACTTCTTTGTTCTTTGTTCTGACGCTATAAAAGCAACCACTACAGTTAAATAAAAGCAGAAGGATTTTTACTTTGAGAAACGTCTCAGTGTATCTGTTGCTTCTCCGAGCTCGCCCCCCCCCCCACCTGATTTGAACCTGCATGGAGATCAAGGCGTAACGTGACCTCAAATTGCGATCACAGAAATTGGCGCCCGAACCAGGGACTTGACCAGAAGGACGGCACCCCACCTAGGGGATCTCCCGGGACTTGAATGGCGACCACCCGGACGAAGGAACGTGCAGACCACTGCTGCAGCAAGGTAAGAAGACTTAATTCTTACAAACTCTGCTCTGCACCTTCCTGTCTGGTAGGTCACCTTCCCGGTAGTACTCCTGAGGGATAGAGGGGCCACATGAGGGTATTTTTAGTGTAAAAATCTGGTCAAGTCTATATGTAATCCTACCCTCAGGATAAAGTGCCTGATCTCCATGACAGTATTTGTATGAATGTTGTAGAAACCCAGTTTTGTGTCACAAATGCATTTTAGAATAAGGAAATTGTTTTTGGAAAAAAACTTCCGATAATCCGGCAAATTACCAGAAACATGTGTACATGCTTCAGGTGACTACGGGGATTATGATAGGCTAAATTTTAGCCCGGAAATCGAAAATTTTGTGCAAATCTGATAATCCGGCAAAATACCGAAAATGTGTGTACAGCATTGAGGTACTTGCGGAGATTATCATGCACTGATTTTCAGCTCAAAATTCCAGAATTTTATGCAATCTGATAATCCGGCATGTCAAATGAACAGCTTGATTTTACGTTTGCCTTGTTATTTGGATTAGGAATATTTGTCATATTACTCTTATGGTGTGGAGGATATCTCCTTGAGTGGTGTCTCAGACGAGGAAAGTTATAAAAGGACTGTGAAAGGGAAAGATTCTCTGGCCAGAGTAGAGTAAGTACGGAAACTAGAACTGTCTAAAATAGATGAGAAAGAAATTCATCTGTCAGTAGCTAAAATCTGTAACAAAATAAGAAGTATCAAGTGGATAAGTAACTGTCGAAAATAGGCAAGAAAGAAATTTGCCTATCAGGAAACTTACCCCTTGAATTACTTAGGGTGTGCCAAAAAAGGCCACCACTTACAGTCACAAGATGAGGAACTTGGTGTTCCTATTAAGAAGTTTCGAGGGGATAAGTAACTGTCTAAAATAGGTGAGAAAGAAATTCACCTATCAGGAAAATTACCCCCTACGTAACTTAGGGTCTGCCCATAGGCGACCACTTATAACTAGTGAACAATGGGGAACTTGGTGTCCCTATTACGAGATGAGCACCCACAAGGACTGACAGCCAAACAGGCAGTAGCAGAAAGAGAAGGTAAAAAGGCAACACAAGGAACGAATCAGTTAATGAAGGCATGTGGAATGGGAAAAGCGGGAAGATTAGATCGGGAAAAATATAGATGATATAATGAGCAGATCCTTTGTGGGATTATTGTTTAGTTGGTTGTAATTTGGCTCAGTTGGATAGTGTATACAGAGTGTACGTAGGAGATACGTAGTGTGGGACTTTCCCTAACAGCCAATAGAGGTATGGCATATGGGTGAGCAAGCACCTGTTAAAATGGTGTAAATTTACTAGGGGATTGTAAATCCAGAACCACACAGAGTCAAATGACAAAGCAGATTGGAGTAGATGGATTGTAGCATCTTTTAGAAAGCAACAAAGAGCCTACAAATGTATGTAATATTAATACACTGAAGTAAAAGTGCAGGAGGTTGTCAGAGGAAATTCATATTTTATAAAGTAAAGTTTAAAGCAAAGGGAGGTGATAGAAGTAGTAGCTGTTTTAAAGTTGCAAGTGACCTTATAGTAAATTCCCATATGGTATAATTTAGAATCAACTTGTGTGATAAGAGAAGGGGGAGGTGGAGAACAGCTGCTAGTGAGATAAGAAATGTAATCTTGTTCTTGAAATGAATGGACACAATATTAAATGCTGATATAGATATTTTGTATGACTTTGTGTCATATTGTATGTATTAGAAAACAGGACCAGCCGACGCCCGGTAATGGCGTCCGTACCTCATGTTGAGTGTGTCCTCATTGTGGGTGGGAAACCCCCTGCGCACTGTGTTTCCAATGGGAGAGGCTGCCCCCCCCTGCCCCTGATGTGGCCACGCCCGGCCCATTCAAATCAGTATGAAATAATCACCTTGTTAATTTTGTTATTTGTAGTGTTTTTTCTATTTTACAGAAGTTCCAGTCTAGTTCACTGATGAAACAACACGTAATCATAATATAGAGATGGTGGCTGTCAGATTGTACGGTTAAACATTAACGTAGATAATTTCTATACAATGGTGTGATAAATGATTGCAGATACGTATGTTGTTTTGCCGGCATTGAAAGTGTTAAGTTGTGAGAAGTTGTGAAAAGTTGTGAGAAGCTTTGAGTTTGTGACCCCCCTCCCTCCCCTCTAAAGTGTGCTGTGTTTGGGAGGAGGAGGAGGAGGAGGGGGGGCTGACTGGGTGCAGTCTGCAGGGCTGATGAGACAAAGGGATTTCAATATGCACTGCTGAGATATATATATATCAGTAATGTCTACAAACTGAAATAAATTTCTTCTCTTTTGCGCAAGCGCTGTTGGTTATAAAAGTTACGATATTTATGTGTTATGATGTGATCAGATTTCATGTGTTTTGATAATTCAGATGTATTAAACTACAGATACTGTGAGACACGGGGGTTTTGAAAATGTATGTGCCCCCACCGTTATACTGTTTATTGGTTTGCAGTAATTAATGTGATCAGAGATAATATTTTCTGTTTTATTGAATAACTAACTACAATTGTTTTATTTTTGATTTCACACATGAGTTATGTCATTGTAAAGATCAAATGTTTGTCAGGAAAAAGTTATTTTTGTTTCAGGCTGTTATACATTACAAGGGGTTAAACTAGTGTTATGTTGAGATGTAGTTTTGAACTCTGCTACATCACTCTCGCAGAGTCCACAAAGGGGGGAAGGGTGAAGGAACTGATCAGGTACAATTGTGGTTTATGTGTAAGAGACCATCCCCCTCCAGCAAAGTTACACAGGAGGCGATGTGACATCACTCACACGAGTTTTTATGGATTTAGATGAGGGAGAAGGCAAAACAAAACTTGTATATTACTGCTATTCCATCTCAAGTACAACCTAAGCATTTGTCAACTGCAAGACATTTGAGATTAACCTGTGCACTCCTTCTCCCTGAGCAGGTCACACTCCATAGCTGTGCTACATTGAACGCAGCTACCTTACTGCCTTTGGAGCAAGGGGGAGAAGACGTAGGTAAAGTATGGTCACAATTTTTGCCTGAAACTGATGAACATGATTGTATGGCTCTTATGGCCCAGGAAACAGTGGGGTTTGCACATGTAAAAGATACCCCACTCCAAAACCCAGACCTAATACTCTTTGTGGATGGTTCAAGGTATTGTGTAGAAGGATCTTTTCTTACAGGATATGCAGTAACCACCGAAGATGTAATCCTAGAAGCAGCCTCCTTACCAGCGTCCCGCTCAGCACAAGAAGCGGAGCTTAAGGCCCTGGCAGCAGCATGCCAACATGCAGAAGGAAAGACAGCAAATATATACACTGACTCTCGATATGCTTTTGGGATTGCACACGATTATGGCCCCATATGGAGGGCTAGACAGTTTTTGACCTCTGCAGGTACACCTGTAAAGAATGCAGACTTTGTAAAATACTTGATGGAGACCCTGATGTTACCCACAGAAGTAGCAGTAGTAAAAATTAAAGCTCACACTAAGGTGAGTTCACCAGAGACAAAAGGGGAAATGCCCTGGCAGACGAAGCAGCAAAGCAAGCAGCACAGAAGCTACCCGTGTTAGCAGCCGTATGTCAGATAAACGATCCAGAGGAAACAAGACCAGCTGTAAGCCCGGAACTACTGCAAAAACTTCAAGGACAAGCAACAGAAGAAGAAAAAGACAAGTGGACGGCCCAAGGAGCAACGCTACGAAAAGATGGCCTCTGGCAGTGCCAGAATAAACTGTGCCTGCCTAAGACAATGTTCCCAATGATGGCCCAGATAACACATGGAGAGACACACCAGTCAAAAACGGCAATGATGGACTTGGTTAACAAAACCTGGTATGCTCCAGGGTTTAGTGTGATGGCCAGCAGTTTTACACAAGGATGCATGATCTGTGCAACACATAATATTGGAAGAACTGTAAAAGTACCACAGAAGCACACACCCAGACCAATTTACCCATTCCAGAGACTGCAGATAGACTATATTCAACTACCCAAAGTTGGTACCTATGAGTATCTGCTTGTTTGTATTGATCTCTTTTCAGGATGGCCAGAAGCTTTTCCAGTAACCAAAGCTACAGCCGTAGCCACAGCCAAGAAACTGATCAACGAGGTGGTGTGCAGATATGGAGTTCCAGAGATGATGGAGAGCGACAGAGGAACTCATTTTACGGGTGAAATCATGAACCATGTGTTGTCAGCTCTAGGCATAAGTCAAGCCCTACATACACCATACCATCCACAGAGCAGTGGGAAGGTTGAGAGACTAAATGGGACTCTCAAATTGAAAATCCAAAAAGCAATGGTAGAAACCGGGAAACCATGGACCGAGTGTCTACCATTAGCCTTGTTCTCAGTAAGATATACGCCCACAAAAAGAACAGGTCTCAGCCCATATGAGATCTTATTTGGGTCGGCTCACAGATTAGGATGTTATTTTCCACAGGTGCTCCAAATGCAGTATGGTAGACTAACAGATTATGTATAAACGCTGAACAAACAATTGACCAAGGTGTATGCACAAGTCTTTGCTTCCATTCCAGGTCCTGATTCAGTTGACGTATAAGCTAGAACCAGGAGATTGGGTCGTTGTCAAAAGACACGTGAGGAAAAGTCTAGACCCAAGATTTGATGGTCCTTTTCAAGTCCTACTCGTTACAAGCACCTCAGTGAAGCTCGAAGGAAAGGCAAGCTGGATTCACGCCAGTCATTGTAAAAAGGTTCTTCAGCCAGAAGAATGAAGATCTTTGCGGTTGTTGCGGCGGTTGTTGCGTGTGCTCTTATACAAAAAGGCAGAACTGCTACTCCTGTACACGTAATCAGTACAGAATCACTGGAACAGTTCAGGACAGGGTGGGCGAATGCCACAGTGGATAGAAAGCAGGGTAACTACACCTGTAAGGCCAATGCCCCGTGTTATACTACAAATGTGACTACAACCGAAGGGACTTGGAAAAAAGGACCACATGGAGGGACTGTGTACCTTCACATAGACAAAACAGCCAACATTAGCATGCAAGAAGAGACGGCTGTTGTTTTGTTGTTATGAACCAGATTTACAGTATCTATAGAAATATACAACCAGTAAAAATAGAAATGAAATGATAAATAAGATTTATGAAAGATGCAACAAGGAGAGGCTCAACTCTACGATTGTAATAAAAGAAACTGATGGGATGATATTATGTATGAATAATAGCCAAATAAGAAATAGAAGATATTTTGTATTCTTGATAACAATTTTAAGAGATAGTTTTAAGCCACATATAACAGTACAAAGTCTGGAAAGAATCCCACACACTTGTAAGAGCGCTGTAACCCAACAGCAGAAAAAGAATGTACACTTCAATATTTCCTTCCCTGAATCCCCCAGCTGTCATAGACAAAAAAGAGAATGGTATGACATGCTATTAGGAGGGGTAGGAACGGGATTAGGAGTATTGAATGGTATACAGTTAGAAACAGTTATGAACAAATGAAACTCAGTGGGAGATGACACATCTACTGCATTAAGGATAGGTGTCATGGTTACCTACTACCTTTGCCATACAACAGAAAGGGTTAGCTATAGATCAACTGTTTCTAAATGTTTTTAATGAAAGTATGCTAACCGAATATAGAACATTACAGAATGTATCAACTTTTGTAAATTGGACAGTATGTACGCTTAAAACGATGTGGCAACAAGAACAGATGAATAATTTTAAGAATAAATTGTTTAGTAGTCATGTTAGGCAATGGACAGACATTCTGCCCGTAGGAGAGAGAAATGATACGTGGTTATTGTTCCAGCCTGAGTATACTGAGTGTACACCTAGATGGTGCGCAGGAAGACTAATAGCATTTAATGTGAAAAATCCTACTCTATTATGCAAATTTATTGTTATGCCAATGGTAATGATTGATCCGGTGACATTATTAGGACAATATTGGATGCCAGAAATAAAAGGAACACACATAGACTCTCAAAATAAGACAAGAAATATAGATTTGTGGCAATTAACAGAGCAAGGATATGTATGTAATCAGCAGTCAGGGATATATGAACCCTGTCTAATGCAGCACCAGGATAATGTATGCGCACTCACTATAATCCCAGAAGCTAACCTACAGGTTTATATTGAAGTAGGTCCACAGCATGTATGTTTAATAACTAACGACAAGCAGACCCTTAGCCAGTTTAATCTCATAGGACCATTTTCAGGATGTCTATACAATGTGACGCATTTGACTTGGGGGAACCAAACTATAGTGTTCCTGCCTACTTTAGAAGAAATAATGTCCACTGTATGGGTACCTGAACCTTTGCCCTATGGAAATTTTAGTTTGCCACTGGAAGAGTTAAAACAAGTGTTACAAAAGTCTAAAGACGTAAAGAAATTGATAGCAGCCCATAATGTAACTCTAAGTAAAGTGAAAGTATTGGCTACAATAGCAGCTAGGGAAGTAATAAATTTATTGTCAGCAATAAAAGATGCCAGTGCCCATCACTGGTATGACATATTTACAGGATTTTCCCCCACTGCCACTAAGATACTGCATGTGTTATTCCAACCCTTGATATGTTTCATAATATTGTTTATATTGCTTACATGTTTCAATTGTTATACATTTTGCAAAATAAGGGAAGCATTCAGTCAGAGGCCTATACATTATGATGAAAGAGTGTTGTGAGATTACCCCACCTACATACCTGTGTGAATCAAGTGAAGAAATGGATCGAAGCCTTGCTATCAGGAGATAGAAGTAGCATTGGAATTTAGGTGTTGGTAAAATCACAAAAGGAGGGATTGTTATGGTATAAATATATGTATAATGTATCTGGGGCCCCAAGGAGTGAAATGTTATAGAGGAGAACATGTGTTACAATAGAATGGGTATTTTAGAAAGGTTAAGAGAGGAAATAGTTTACAGCTGCTTTGATGTCCATTGAAATTGCGAACAGATGGTGGACAATCAATTGACCAACCCCCCCCCCTAAGCATAAAGGAAGCCTAAGGGAATACCTTGAGTTCCACCAATGAGCTTTATGGGAAAAAAAGGATGTAAGGATTGAATATACAGATGACTTCTTTGTTCTTTGTTCTGACGCTATAAAAGCAACCACTACAGTTAAATAAAAGCAGAAGGATTTTTACTTTGAGAAACGTCTCAGTGTATCTGTTGCTTCTCCGAGCTCGCCCCCCCCCCCACCTGATTTGAACCTGCATGGAGATCAAGGCGTAACGTGACCTCAAATTGCGATCACAATGGTAACAACAACCATAAATGAATTCCTTGAGGGGTGCAGTTTCCAAAATGGGGATTCCTAATTTTTGGGCAAATCAACACCTCTTCAAACCTGGCATGCTGCCTAAAATATATTCTAATAAAAAAGAGGCTCCAAAATGCACTAGGTGCTTCTTTGCTTCTGGGGCTTGTGTTTTAGTCCACGAGCACACTAGAGCCACATGGGGGACATTTCTAAAAACTTCAGAATCTGGACAATACATAATTAGTAGTGTTTCTCTGGTAAAACCCTCTGTGTTACAGAAAAAAAATAGAATAAAATTCAAATTCAGCAAAATTCAAAAATTGTGTGTCTGCACTGCCAGAAGCTGGGCGTTCTGAAGAGAAGTGGATGATACTTCTCGTCAGAACACCCAGCTAGTAAAAGTAGTAAAAACGCCCCGATGTACGCACATAATACACGCCCAGTTGGACTTTTAATTTAAACACGCCCACTTGGACTTTTGAAAGCCTCATTTGCATAAATACAAAAATGGTCATAACTTGGCCAAAAATGCTAGTTTTTAAAAAATAAAAACGTTACTGTAATCTACATTGCAGCGCCTATCTGCTGCAATAGCAGATAGGGGTTGCAAAATCTGGTGACAGAGCCTCTTTAAATAATAATTGTTTAACTAAAAAAAAAAAAAAAAATTCTACCGACACATTCCCTTTAGGCATTCCGACATTATTACCACATAACGTGAAATATGTCCGATTTGAAAAATGGGTTCTGAGCCTTAAGGCCCAAACTAGGCTGCGTCCTTAAGGGGTTAATATGCTTGGATACAGCACTCTGTGAACAGCCAGCTTCTTTATCCTTTTGTGGCTTACCCTCCTTGTGGAGGGTGTCAATGAATGTCTTTTGGACAACTGTCAAGTCACCAGTCTTCCAATTGCAGGTGTTTTGAATTGATTAGCTGATTAGAGTGTAACACCATGAGTCTACAATCTTCAACTTTAACACAATATTCATATTTTCTGAGAGATTTATTTTGGGTTGTCATTAACTGTTGGCCTTAATCATCAACATCAAAAGAAAAACATGCTGGAAATAGATCAGTCTGTGTGTAATGAATCTATATAATATATGAGTTTCACTTTTTATATTGAATTACTGAAATAAATTAACTATTTGATGATATTCTAATTAATTGAGGACTAGTATATATACACATATATATATATATATATATATATATATATATATATATATATATATATATATATATATATATATATGTATATATATATATATATATATATATATGTATATATATATATATATATATATATATATATAAAAATAAAATTTGCAGCACTCCAATGTGAAAAAAAATGGTGATTTATTCAGTCCAAATACAACAGCAACGTTTCAATCCTACAATAGGATCTTTATCAAGCCTAGTGACACATCTAATACTGCAAACATATATAGGGTTGAGACCACTTTGCATAATTGGTCTCATTACAATACAATAAAGTGCTAAGTGCATAAGATCTTGGTTAGTGACTGGTTTAAGGTATCAATATAAACAATAAATATGATACATAAAGTGCACATGTGCATATACAATAATGTGAACAACAATACATAATACAACAATCATTAAAAACAACTGATTAAGACATAATCATTTATGCCTCAGCAGTGTTGAAATACATCATTATAGAACCACTCACCAATCAGAACTTCGGGTATATCCTAACATGCAGAACCATAGGAATCCACAGCAGCGTTCAGCTGCACAACTCGTGGCAATCAGGGTGCTGTATGTCTGTGTAATGCCCTGAGGCGGAAGTATGTCGTTGCTAAGCACCAGGACGCACAAAGCGCATAATGGTGATGTAATGCGTTCCAATGCGTTCCACTGGTGAGATCATGTGAGCGGCGGCATCCTCAGTTGCCAAGAAACTGATGCAAATATGCCACAAGTCATTAGTAACAGTAACGGGTAGTATTGTCATATAAATCTACCTTACATAACATAGCTATATCCAGTCAAAAGGTCCTATATGTAAAAAGAGGCTTATAAACTATTATGTGCTCCTACTGGTAATTGATGTAGATATCATAAGGGAATGGAGAGTAGCACTTAGACATTTTTCATCAATATGGTAAAAGATTATTGTTGTTGATCCACACGTGGGTATAAAGATCTCTGTCCACGGTTACGTGTTCAGAACGATCTTATTCCCAGGGTTTCCAGAACCCACTGGCACCGTCTTCACGTGCACAGGATATCCCGTCAACCTCTCATGTGTAACGGACCAATAGTAACTCATTAGCGACATAATATCGCAGTAATATTAAAAAAGATATAATTAATACCATAATATCTCTACATAACTTAAAGGGGTTGTCCCCCAGCCTTGATTTGCCTTCCCAAATACCCCTTAAACTTCTAACCAGTTTCTGTTTGATTTCCATCGTCACTGCTGCTTTTTCTGTTTGTTTACATCCCTTGCTGTTTGTTTACATCCCTTACTGGCTGTTTCCTGTCTTGTAACCCACTATACCCATGATCCCCGGCTGCATCTGAGGAGACAGTTGCATCCTCCCCCTTCCTCCAAAGCACCTCAGCTATTTGCATACTGCCACGCCCCTCTATGGTCACATGGTCCTTCCCTGCTCTAATTACAGATTACAGGCAGACGCTCCCTCCCTGCACACTGTCTGAGGCCGGATTACACCAGCGTGTGCCTTTTGCTTGCGCAAAAAACACATCGTTTTGTGCGCGCAAAAGGTACATAACAGCTCCGTGTGTCAGCCGCGTATGATGTGTGGCTGTGTGATTTTCGCGCAGCCGCCATCATTATGACACTGTTTATATGTTTGTAAACAGAAAAGCACGTGGTGCTTTTCTGTTTTCATTCATACTTTTTACTGCTGTTGCGCGAATCACGCGCGTACCACGGAAGTGCTTCCGTGTGCTGCGATTGATTTTCACGCACCCATTGACTTCAATGGGTGCGTGATGCGCGAAAACACAAATATCGGACATGTCGTGAGTTTTACGCAGCGGACACACGCTGCATGAAACTCACTGACAGTCTGCACGGCCCCATAGACTAATATAGGTCCGTGCGAGGCGCGTGAAAATCACACGCGTTGCACGGACGTATTACACGTTCGTCTGAATAAGCCCTAACACAGTAATAATCATCATTATCCTTTGTGTCTCCATCTATCCCTGATCTAAGTACAGGCACCCGTCTCCCTCCCCCGCCCCTTCCACAGCCTGATAAATGTCAGGGTATGTTCACGTTCCGGGCCATGCTTTCACTTTTAACCCGTTTTGTACCCATTTTTTTCCTTGTCCGTTTTAAAAACGGATGAATTTCATTTGTCAATTTCCTGCCACACACTGCCCCCTGTAGATAATGCCACACACTACCTTCTATAGATACTGCCACAGCCCCCTGTAGGTAATGCCACACAGCCCCTCTGTAGGTAATGCCACACATCCCCGCTGTAGGTAATGCCACACATCCCCGCTGTAGGTAATGCCACACATCCCCGCTGTAGGTAATGCCACACATCCCCACTGTAGGTAATGCCACACAGCCCCGCTGTAGGTAATGCCACACAGCTCCCCTGTAGGTAATGCCACACAGCCCCCCTGTAGGTAATGCCACACAGCCCCCCTGTAGGTAATGCCACACAGCCCCCCTGTAGGTAATGCCACACAGCCCCCCTGTAGGTAATGCCACACAGCCCCCCCTGTAGGTAATGTCACACAGCCCCCCTGTAGGTAATGCCACACAGCCCCCCTGTAGGTAATGCCACACAGCCCCCCTGTAGGCAATGCCACACATCCCCCTTGTAGGCAGTGCCACACAGCCCCCTGTAAGTAATGCCACACAGCCCCCTGTAAGTAATGCCACATAGCCCCCCCTGTAGGTAATGCCACATAGCCCCCCTGTAGGAAATGCCATATAGCCCCCCCTGTAGGTAATGCCACATAGCCCCACCTGTAGGCAATGCCACCCCCCTACTTTCCTGTAGGGGACGGCTCTGGAGAAATCTCTCACTTCACTGTCCATATATGAACAGTGAAGTGAGGTACTTCTCCTGGAACGGAATCCCCGGCCACATCGGCGGGGATTCCGCTTCAGAAGTCACTGACGTCACTGTCCATATATGGACACAGTGAAGTCAGTGACTTCTCCTGGAGCGGAATCCCCGGCCACATCGGCGGGGATTCCGCTTCAGAAGTCACTGACATCACTGTCCATATATGGACACAGTGAAGTCAGTGACTTCTCCTGGAGCGGAATCCCCGGCCACATCGGCGGGGATTCCGCTTCAGAAGTCCCTGACCTCACTATCCATATATGGACACAGTGAAGTCAGTGACTTTTCCTGGAGCGGAATCCCCGGCCAATTCGCCGGTGATTCCGCTTCAGAAGTCACTGTGTCCATATATGGACACAGTGAAGTCCGTGACTTCTCCTCGAGCGGAATCCCCGGCCACATCGGCAGGGATTCCGCTTCATTAGTCCCTGACGTCACTGTCCATATATGGACACAGTGAAGTCTGTGACTTCTCTTGGAGCGGAATCCCCGGCCACATCGGCGGGGATTCCGCTTCATTAGTCTCTGACGTCACTGTCCATATATGGACACAGTGAAGTCTGTGACTTCTCTTGGAGCGGAATCCCCGGCCAATTCGCCGGTGATTCCGCTTCAGAAGTCACTGTGTCCATATATGGACACAGTGAAGTCTGTGACTTCTCCTGGAGCGGAATCCCCAAACCCGGGCTTGGGGATTACGCTCCTACAGTGACCAAATAAACACCCTCCTCCTCCTCCTCACATGCGCTTCGGACTGTGAGGAGGAGAAGGAGAGAGCGAGCTACAGTAGACACGGCCGTCACAGTGCACACCGATACCACATACTAAAACTTGCGCATGCGCAATTAAACTGCTGCTGAAGACGCAGCCATACCATTTAACAGAGCATGCGTGGTAGACACAACCACGCATGCTCTAAGCAGATGGGGAAAACACGTGGTACAGTTATGACCTACCCGTACACTGTGAAAACCGGAAACCGCAAACCGGAAGTTAGGCGCGAATGGACGGGTATGCACAGGAAGTGCAAATTTTACATGGACAAGCGGTCACGTGACGGAAGAGGGGATACGACGATACAGCCAGCTAATCAAACGTAAGTACATTACAAAGTTAAATGTTTTTTATTGTTTAGTTTAATTAAAAGTAATTTTTTACTTCTGGAAAACCCCTTTAAATCCAGAAAAAGGAGACTAGAAATAAACTCAATTAAATAATATACATATTTTATTAGTATAATTTAGGACCAAAAGAACATAATATAGCCATGAACAGTATCTGTTTCACAATATCTTTATTATTGGAAATAAATATAAGAAATTCCGAAGTTCTGTTGGGAGTGATATTCGAATCTAAAAAACTACAAAAATGTGAAAATTAGTGTTCATCGAAATATAACAAAAAATTTAAAACATTTTAAATAAACATTAATGTGTCATCAATAATTACAAAGAAGAGAACATCAGAGAACCTAAAAGATAGAGCAAAGACATGAGGGCATCACATGGCAATCCTATCTACACCAAACTCTACATTGAGGCCAAATGGTCTCAAAGTATTCAATAAGAATATCCATCTCAATTCTTTTTATGTAAAACCATATGTCAATCACCACCATATTGTAATGGCGGGATATGATCAAGGATCATGAATGTTAAGTCCCTTTCATTATGACCATACTCCGAGAAATGCTTAGCTACAGGCAAATCAAGTTTCTTTTTACGAATCGAGAAGCGATGATTAGTTAAAGGGAATGTGTTGTTAGCAAAAAATATTTTTTTTTTTTTAGTTAAACAATTAGTGTGTGGGTGATTAAACATTGTTCTAATTTTTTTTATTTTTTTCACGAGTCAGGAAATATTATAAATTGGATTCAATTGGATTCTAATTTATAATATTTCCCATTGCTGGTCACTAGATGGAGCAATTCCCAAAATTGCAGCATTGCATGTGGTAAAGCAACCACATTGCTTTATGCTGCAAAATTGGGGAAAAATCCATCGCTCTAGTGAGCTCTCAGAATCCCCCCCTCCTTTATCCTGGCTAGTGCCGGGAGAAACGAGGGGATTGAACGGTCTAACCTCCTACACTGTGTGTCGCCATTTTTTGAGCTAACACACAGTGTAGAAGGTTTACATACACTAGTAAAAACACACTGAAACACGTACATACACAGAAATCACTTACCTGCTCCAGTCGCCGCCGCTCCCTCCGGTCCGTCCGCTCCGTCTGCTGCCGCTGCTCCATGTGCACAAGTCCGGAAGCCGCGACCGGAAGTAGTAATCTTACTGTCCGGCCGCGACTTCCTGTCCACAGGAAAATGGCGCCGGACGGCGCGCATTTCAAATTGGACTGTGTGGGAGAGGCGCATGCGCCGTTCCCACACAGACGGCGTACACCATAGTGGATGGAACGGGCCCCGTTCGCATTCCCTATGGGACTGGAGCTGCCGTATTCCATGTCTGTATGTGTCGTTAATCGACACATACAGAAATAGAAAAAAAAATGGCAGCCCCCATAGGGAAGAAAAAGTGTAAAAATAAAAAAAAGTAACACACAAACACACAAATTAATACAAACCTTTTTAATAAAACACTAACATCAAACTGATATTAATTTTTTTTTCCTTTAAACGAGTTTTGAAGGCACAGGTGGTCTCACCCACATATAGGAGGCTGCAGGGACACCATAGAACATAAATGACCCAATCCGAGTCACAAGTGAAATTATGTCTGATCTTAAACTGTTGACCAGTTAATGGATGTCTAAAGGTGTTACCCCTACACATCAAAGAGCAGTTAACACATCTATGGCACGGGACATTTCCAGTTTTTAAAGGCTTAAAGAGGCTCTGTCACCAGATTTTGCAACCCCTATCTGCTATTGCAGCAGATAGGCGCTGCAATGTAGATTACAGTAACGTTTTTATTTAAAAAAAACGAGCATTTTTGGCCAAGTTATGACCATTTTTGTAGTTATGCAAATGAGGCTTGCAAAAGTCCAAGTGGGTGTGTTTAAAAGTACAAGTCCAAGTGGGTGTGTATTATGTGCGTACATCGGGGCGTTTTTAATACTTTTACTAGCTGGGCGCTCTGATGAGAAGTGACATCCTCTTCTCTTCAGAACGCCCAGCTTGTGACAGTGCAGATCTGTGACGTCACTCACAGGTCCTGCATCGTGACGGCCACATCGGCACCAGAGGCTACAGCTGATTCTGCAGCAGCATCAGCGTTTGCAGGTAAGTCGATCTTACCTGCAAACGCTGATGCTGCTGCAGAATCAACTGTAGCCTCTGGTGCCGATGTGGCCGTCACGATGCAGGACCTGTGAGTGACGTCACAGATCTGCACTGTCACAAGCTGGGCGTTCTGAAGAGAAGAGGATGTTACTTCTCTTCACAGCGCCCAGCTAGTAAAAGTATTAAAAACGCCCCGATGTACGCACCTAATACACACCCACTTGGACTTGTACTTTTAAACACACCCACTTGGACTTTTGCAAGCCTCATTTGCATAATTACAAAAATGGTCATAACTTGGCCAAAAATGCTCGTTTTTTAAAAATAAAAACGTTACTGTAATCTACATTGCAGCGCCGATCTGCTGCAATAGCAGATAGGGGCTGCAAAATCTGGTGACAGAGCCTCTTTAAGAATGGATTGTGACCCTTTTTTTTGTTGTTCTGGCACTCTAGTTTTCACCAGTCTGTCCCGAAGATTTTGTGAACGTCTATAGGACATTAGGGGATTATTATTCAATTCATCAATATGATCAAAGCTATTCCTGATTAACACCTTTAGACATCCATTAACTGGTCAACAGTTTAAGATCAGACATAATTTCACTTGTGACTCGGATTGGGTCATTTATGTTCTATGGTGTCCCTGCGGCCTCCTATATGTGGGTGAGACCACCTGTGCCTTCAAAACTCGTTTAAATAATCATCGCTTCTCGATTCGTAAAAAGAAACTTGATTTGCCTGTAGCTAAGCATTTCTCGGAGTATGGTCATAATGAAAGAGACTTAACATTCATGATCCTTGATCATATCCCGCCATTACAATATGGTGGCGATCGACATATGGTTTTACATAAAAAAGAATTGAGATGGATATTCTTATTGAATACTTTGAGACCATTTGGCCTCAATGTAGAGTTTGGTGTAGATAGGATTGCCATGTGATGCCCTCATGTCTTTGCTCTATCTTTTAGGTTCTCTGATGTGCTCTTCTTTGTAATTATTGATGACACATTAATGTTTATTTAAAATTTTTTCAATTTTTTGTTATATTTCGATGAACACTAATTTTCACATTTTTTGTCGTTTTTTAGATTCGAATATCACTCCCATCAGAACTTCGGAATTTCTTATATTTATTTCCAATAATAAAGATATTGTGAAACAGATACTGTTCATGGCTATATTATGTTCTTTTGGTCCTAAATTATACTAATAAAATATGTATATTATTTAATTGAGTTTTTTTCTAGTCACCTTTTTCTGGATTTAAGTTATGTAGAGATATTATGGTATTAATTATAGGCCATCAATATCTGACCGGTGGGGGTCCACTCTTGGCATCCCTGCTGATCAGCAGCTTGAAGGGGCTGCAGTGCTGGAGCAAACTCTGCTTCCCCTTCATGGCTTATGCTGTTCAACATTATAAAAAAACTATACATTTGTAGTGGCGGTGCACAGTATTAAAGCTTCCTCCTATTCAAATGAGTATAGGCCATTAATATTCTTTCATCCCTTTAGGGTATGAACACACTGGGGCGTATACGATGTGTAAAAGTACAGCGTATTCGCCCCCTGGAACCTGCAGGAAACTCCGGTCGAAAAACCAAACCAAATTGTGATGCATTTTTTCGGGCGGTATGTCCGCTGCAGAAATCCTTCAGAAAGAAAAAAAAGGCATTTTCTTTTGAGCGTAGCCTGGCCTCCTGGGATGACGCGATACACCATGTGTCCGCATCAGCCTTTGATTGGCTGCAGCAATCACATGGGATGAAACATCATCCCAGGACGTTGGGCTGCACTCAGAAGAGAGGATTGTGTCGCTAGGACTATGGACGAGGGTAAGTAGAAGCTTATTTATTCATTTTAATTTAAAAAAAATTATATATATATATATATATATATATATATATTTCTTCTCATTTGTGATTTTTGCAGTGCAAACTCGCAACACATAGCTCTTTCATGTGGCATCTACCTCCCCATTGAATTCAATGGGGAAAACCAGCTACAGAAGAGCAGCGATTCCGCAGCATAAATTGATATGCTGATATTAAAAAGATGTCAATTTATAAAAGGTTCTTTACCGATTTTTTCTGCTGTGTGTGGATAACATTTGTTGAAATCTCAACCACACTGCTGCTACTGTAATAAGCTGCAGATTTTCTACAGTGATGTTGCGGAAAATCCGCAGTGTTTACGCCTAGTGTGTTCCTACCCTTAAAGGGGTTGGCCAGGAATAATTTTTATTTTGACTTAATTTGCCTCGTACAAATAATTTTGTAATATACTATTTATTTCTCTGTGCCAGCGTTTCTGTGTTCTTTATTGCGGTCCCATGACAGCATCTGCTGTGAATTTTTAACTTCTTGTGACGTTCCGTGACTCAGCCTAGCCTGCTCTTCCGGCTGAGCAAAGGCACGGATCTTTATCAATTACGTGTATAGGCAGTGGGCCAGGCGGATGTTCCCTGAACTCTTCAGAGCTCTTTCTCTGGTCCCACTGCCTACAGCCAACTGTAGATAGTGCCACCCACGCTCCCCCTGCAGATTGTGCCAACTAAATCTGTTGCGAAAAAGTCTGCAGTATTTATGCTAGTGTGAACTTACCCTAATACAGGAACCACTGGCGTAGCTATAGGGGTCGCAGCGGTCGCAATTGCGACCGGGCCCCGAAGCCAGGGGGGCCCACGGCCCCCCGCACCACATCAATAAAAAGTTACTATAGTAACTCGGGCCGCGGGCCCCTGTTACTATAGTAACATACTTTACTTACCTTCCTGGTTCCGGATCGCAGCGGAGGTCCTGACATCAAGCGCTGTGCGCAGCGCATGACGTCACAGCGCTATGCCGCCGCGCACAGCATCGAGACTACAGAACTCCCGCCGCGGCCGAAGAGGAAGGTAAGGTTAGCCCTGACTGGGGGGGTCCGACTCCCGGGACCCGCCAATCAGCTGTTTTGAAGGGGCCGCAGCACTCGTACGAGAGCTGCTCCCCTTCATTCCTGTCACTTCATTCCGGTCACACTGTGAATCGGTGTCGGCGATTCACAGTGTGAGCGAGTAGTGAAATGAAGGGGAAGCAGCTCTCGTACGAGTGCTGCGGCCCCTTCAAAACAGCTGATTGGCGGGTCCCGGGAGACACATCAGCTATTGATGGCCTATCCTGAGGATAGGCCATCAATGTTTAGGGACTGCACAACCCCTAAGCCTACGATGTAGCAGGCTTAGGGGGCCCATGAGACAGGATCACAGATTGTGTGATCCTGTCTGCTGGGCCCTGTATCTAAGCCAATCATATGGTAGGCTTAGATACATGGCCCATGCGTGATCCTGTCTGCTGGGCCCTGTATCTAAGCCAATCACATGGTAGGCTTAGATACATGGCCCATGTGTGATCCTGTCTGCTGGGCCCTGTATCTAAGCCAATCACATGGTAGGCTTAGATACATGGCCCATGCGTGATCCTGTCTGCTGGGCCCTGTATCTAAGCCAATCACATGGTAGGCTTAGATACATGGCCCATGTGTGATCCTGTCTGATGGGCCCTGTATATAAGCCTACCACACTGTAGGTTTAGATACAGGGCCCCAGCACACCGTAATCTTATACTGTATAAGATTACTGTCTGCTGGACCCTGTATCTAAGCCTACGTTGTGTTAGGCTTAGATACAGGGTCCCACAGACAGTATCACACATGGGCCCTGTATCTAAGCCTAACACACGTGTTACTAATCGTTTTTCTTGTGTGTTTTCTTACAGGTTCGGTCGTTGGACTACGGCGGATTCCAGGACAGCTTTTTTTTTATTAATAAAATGGTTAATGAGGGGTGCGTTTTTTTTTTTATTTCAATAAAATATATTTTTCTATGTCTTTGTGTTTTTTTTTAAACTATATTACTACCGCCTTAGTAATGGCCGCCGGCTGATTGACAGCATCCATTATTAAGGCGGTACTTAGTGTTAGCGGATGCAGGGGCTAACACTAACCCCCATTATTACCCCGGTACCCACCGCCACCAGGGGTGCTGGGAAGAGCCGGGTACCATCCAGTACTTAACCATCCGTAGTGATGGTCGGCCACTGGGGCGGTCGCAGGCTGGTATTATCAGGCGGGGAAAGGCCAAAAACAGTGGACCTTCCCACCCTGGTGATGCTAGGCTGCTGCTGCTTTATTGTATCTGGCTGGTTATGAAAAATGGGGGGGACCCCACGTCATTTAAAAAAAAATTAAATAAAAAATAATTGGAAAGAACGATGTGGGGTCCCCCCCAATCTTCATAACCAGCCAGATACAACACAGCAGCAGCAGGCAGCATTACAAGGGTGGGAAGGGCCACTGTTTTTGGCCTTCCCCAGCCTAATACTACCAGCCTGCGGCCACCCCGGTGCCTGCCCGTCACTACAGATGGTTGGGTACTGGTTCGTACCCAGCTCTTCCCAGCACCCCTGGTGGCGGTGGGTACCGGGGTAATAATGGGGGTTAGTGTAGCCTCTGCACCGGCATAACATTAAGCCCCGCCTTAGTAATGGAGGTTGTCAATCAGCCGGCGGCCATTACTAAGGTGGTGATAATAAAGTTTAAAAAGATACAAGCACATAGAAAAAATATTTTATTGAAATAAAAAAACAACCCTCATTAACCATTTTATTGAGAATAAAAAAAACGCCGTCATTGAAGTCCTCGTATCCGAAGTCCAACAACCGAACCTGTAAAAAAAACACAAACACAAAAATAATCAGTAACACATAAAGAAGCAAAATTATTATTCTTACCTATCCTGGGTCCAGCTCTGGAGCCGCAATGTCAGCGAGCTGGGCCCTGTATCTAATCCTATCATGTGTGATACAGTCTGCTGAGCTGTGTATCTAATCCAATCATGTATGATACTGTCTGCTGGGCCCTGTATCTAATCCAATCATGTGTGATACTGTCTGCTGAGCTGTGTATCTAATCCAATCATGTGTGATACTGTCTGCTGGGCCCTGTATCTAATCGTATCTTGTGTGATACTGTCTGCTGGGCCCTATATCTAATCCGATCATGTGTGATACTGTCTGCTGGGTCCTATATCTAATCCGATCATGTGTGATACTGTCTGCTGGGCCACTGTATCTAATCCTATCATGTGTGATACTGTCTGCTGGGCCCTGTATCTAATCGTATCTTGTGTGATACTGTCTGCTGGGCCCTGTATCTAATCGTATCTTGTGTGATACTGTCTGCTGAGCTGTGTATCTAATCCGATCATGTGTGATACTGTCTGCTGGGCCACTGTATCTAATCCTATCATGTGTGATACTGTCTGCTGAGCCACTGTATCTAATCCTATCATGTGTGATACTGTCTGCTGAGTCATTGTATCTAATCCTATCATGTGTGGTACTGTCTGCTGGGCCCTGTATCTAATCCTATCATGTGTGATACTGCCTTCTGAGCCACTGTATCTAATCCTATCATGTGTGGTACTGTCTGCTGGGCCCTGTATCTAATCCTATCATGTGTGATACTGTCTGCTGGGCCCTGTATCTAATCGTATCTTGTGTG
Source organism: Rhinoderma darwinii (assembly GCF_050947455.1). Lineage (NCBI taxonomy): Eukaryota > Metazoa > Chordata > Amphibia > Anura > Rhinodermatidae > Rhinoderma > Rhinoderma darwinii. The sequence goes on from NC_134689.1 coordinate 64,021,654, forward strand.
ATACTGTGCTGAGCCGTGTATCTAATCCTATCATGTGTGATACTGTCTGCTGAGCCGTGTATCTAATCCGATCATGTGTGATACTGTCTGCTGGGCCACTGTATCTAATCCTATCATGTGTGATACTGTCTGCTGAGCCACTGTATCTAATCCTATCATGTGTGATACTGCCTTCTGAGCCACTGTATCTAATCCTATTATGTGTGATACTGCCTTCTGAGCCACTGTATCTAATCCTATCATGTGTGGTACTGTCTGCTGAGCCACTGTATCTAATCCTATCATGTGTGGTACTGTCTACTGAGCCACTGTATCTAATCCTATCATGTGTGATACTGCCTTCTGAGCCACTGTATCTAATCCTATCATGTGTGATACTGTCTTCTGAGCCAGTGTATCTAATCCTATCATGTGTGATACTGTCTGCTGAGTCATTGTATCTAATCCTAGCATGTGTGATACTGTCTGCTGAGCCAATGTATCTAATCCTATCCATAGTTTATAGGGTCGTAGTGCTATAGATATGCTTTGCTGTCTCATATACACACTTTTTTTTGGGCGGACATTTTAAGCCCTGAGGGTCTGTTCACACGGCAGCGTCCGTTACGGCTGAAATTACGGTGCTGTTTTTAGGAGAAAACAGCACCGTAATTTCAGCCGTAACGGCATGTGCAGGCGTCTTTCGCTGCGTCCATTACGGACGTAATTGGAGCTGTTTTTCTATGGAGTCCATGGAAAACGGCTCCATTTATGTCTGAAGAAGTGACAGGCACTTCTTTGACGCGGGCATCTTTTTTATGCACCGCCTTTTGACAGCGGCGCGTAAAAAAAATGAATGGGCAGATGTTTGCCAACGCTTTTGAGATGCATTTTCGGACGTAATTCAATGCTAAAACGCCCGAATTACGTACGTAAATAGGGTGTGTGAACCCAGCCTTAGTGACGCCCCGGCTGCTGGTGCTGCATTGTTGGGTCACTTAGGAGACCCAGCGATGCAGAAAGCTGCGGACCGTCGGCCATGAGAAGTTTGCGGGGGGGGGGCCCAGTAAGAATTTTTGCATCGGGGCCCATGAGCCTTTAGCTACGCCCCTGACAGGAACTCTTGGCACAGATCCAGCAGCAGTTGAGGAAGACGTGCTGACTGGATTGTGTGTACCAAGATGTCTCACATAGGTGGTGTGTGTGGACTTACATATTTCAGGCTGTGAAAGGGGTGGGGGAGGGAGATGGGTGCCTGTAATAATAGCAGGGACAGATGGAGACACAGAGGAGCATCATAATTATTAGTGGGTGTTAGTGACAGTGTGCAGGGAGTAAGCTGGGTGACTGTAATTAGAGCAGGGAGGGACCCTGTGAACATAGAGGAGCATGGCAGTATGCAAACAGCTGAGGTGCTGGGGGGGGGGGGACTGTAAGCTCTCTTCTCAGCTACAGCAAGGGATCGTGGGTATGGTGGGTTACAAGACAAGAAACAGCCAGGACCAGAAGCAAAGGATGTAAACAAACAGAAAGAGCAGCAGTGACAATTGAGATCAAATATAAACTGGTTAGAAGGTATGTAGGGGGGTTTTAGCCAAGACAAACCAAGGCTGGGGGATACTTTTAGGGTATGTTCACACGCACTAATTACGGACGTAATTCGGGCGTTTTTGCCCCGAATTACGTCCGAAAATAGCGCCTCAATAGCGTTGACAAACATCTGCCCATTGAAAGCAATGGGCAGACGTTTGTCTGTTCACACGAGGCGTAATTTACGTAAATAGACGCCCACGTCAAAGAAGTGACCTGTCACTTCTTTGGCCTTAATTGGAGCCGTTATTCATTGACTCCAATGAATAGCAGCGCCAATTACTAATGGACGCGGCGTTCAAGCGCCTGCACATGCCGTTACGGCTGAAATTACGGGGATGTTTTCAGGCGGAAACATCCCCGTAATTTCAGCCGTTACGGACGCCCTCGTGTGAACATACCCTTAATATAAAAAAATGTTTTCCTGGCCAAACCTTTAAGGGTATGTTCACACGGCCTATTTACGGACGTAATTAGAGCGTTTTTGCCCCGAATTACGTCCGAAAATAGCGCCTCAATAGCGCTGACAAACATCTGCCCATTGAAAGCAATGGGCAGACGTTTGTCTGTTCACACGAGGCGTAATTTACGCGCCGCTGTCAAAAGACGGCGCATAAATAGACGCCCGCGCCAAAGAAGTGACCTGTCACTTCTTTGGCCGTAATTGGAGCCGTTATTCATTGACTCCAATGAATAGCAGCGCTAATTACGCCCGTAATGGACGTGGCATTCAAGCGCCTGCACATGCCGTTACGGCTGAAATTACGGGGATGTTTTCAGGCTGAAACATCCCCATAATTTCAGCCGTAACGGACGCCCTCGTGTGAACATACCCTTAGGGACACAGACAGTTTTGGCCTTATGGACGCAACAATTTTTTTTTTCATCTCCACATTTGAAAACCATAACTTTTGTTTTGTGGAATAAGTTACATTTCTTAATGCCACCATTTAAGGTTGTACATACCGTATAGCGTATTGTATGACTTATTAATTCTTTGGGTAGAGAAACACCAGTAATTCCACCATTGTTTTTTGGGTTTTGCTTTTTACAGTGTCTATGAATGAATGACATGTTAACTTTCTTCTGCAGGTCAGTATGATTACTGCGATACTAAATTTACAGTATTAGTATTTACTTTCTGCGGGACAACTTGTAGCTTTAGTTTAGACATGTCTTATTTGTAATTTTTGTAATAAAAGTAAGTAGCACAATTAAAAAGCCTGTGCAGGGGGAGAGCAATGTTATAACTGTTCAGTATGTCCTTGATCATTCAGGACCAAAATAGTGGAAAATAATCCAATAAATAAATAAGTCAATGGCTGATCATATATATCTTATTTTTCGGACTATAAAACTCACCTGACAATAAGACGCACCCAGATTTTAGACAACAGAAAATAGGAAAAAAAAACAAAACATATTTTCTTCTTTTACAAAGAAAAAACTATTGGTTAAAATAAATTATTTGTTCAGTTTCACCACTTTCTTAGAGCCATAACTTATATTTTTCCATCGTTTGACCGGTGTGAGGGCTTATTTGTTGCGGGACGAGCTGTAATTTTTAGCAGTTTTATTTTTTTGGTACATACGATTTTTTTTATCAACTTTTATTTCATTCTTTTTAGCGCTATGGTGACCAAAAGACAACGATTCTGGGGATTAACTTTTTTTTTTATGCCGTTCACTGTGTGAGACAAATAATGCTGTATCGTAATAGTTTCAGACTTTTACGGACGGAGCGATACCAATTTTTTTATTATTTATTTTATTTTGACATCGTGCTTGTGGAGAAATGGGAAAAGGTTTTTTTTTCAACTTTTAAAACTTTTTTACACTCCTGTAAATGTACCAAACGTTTTTTTTTTTTACACATTTCATTACTTCCCCTAGGGGAATTGAACCAGCGATCATTAGATCGCTGGTACAATACACTGCAATACATGGATGAGTTAAGGAAACAGCGTAACTAGCTGAGAAACCTCATTTCCGTAACTCCCATAGTAGTGAATGACAGTTACAGAAGCAGCGTAGCATGCTACACTGTTTCCGTAACTACTATTCCGTTGTATGGGAGTTACGGAAACTGTGTAGCTCAGCGAGTTACGCTGTTTGCGTAACTCGACCATGTAACCAGGAAGTGAAGTGGTCGGAAGACAGCGGAACCAGGAAAGATAGAACGGGGTTTAGGGGGCCCCGTTCTAGAGATAGATGTGGGTCCCAGAGGTGGGACGCCCATCTATCTGATATTTATGATATATCCTGTAGATATTCAAAAAAGTAGTAGGACAACAGCACACGTCTTCAAATCATCAAAGTGGTTTTATTGTCGAGACATCCACAAACGACAGGCAATGTTTCGACCCATAGTGAGTGAGGGGTCTTTGTCAAGCCTAACATCATGTCTAAAAACATCGTTATAAATGGGTGAATACAAATGATCACATGGTCCATTCCAACCAGTGAAAATCGTGAATCTGGTCTCCCAGGTGAAGCATACATTAGTCTTAATGACATTCATCAAATAGTTATATAATCTTCAAAAAAGTGTAAAACTGCAACATATAATACATCTTCAATACATCATCATCAACAATATGTCAATCATTGTTGTTGCAATGGAAAAGTGAAGGAGGGAAGTTCACCACACTCCAGGTTCCAGCTACGATCACAGAGCGCTACTGCGCATGCTCAGCAATCAGTCGTCTCTGCTGCACAAAAATACAAAAATAAGAACCAGCGTTTGATCAAAAATAGCAATCAAATATGTGTAGATATAAAACATCCTCAATCATGACAAGAATCCATCGTACTGCAGCTTTATATCTATGTAATTTGAGGCAAACTTAATTCGGTTGTTATGGACGCCTTCACTCTGTGATGATATGTCACGTGTGAATAGGTCAGACAGAGGGAGAAAGGGTCCGGTTAATACTGCTTCATAATATAGATCACTAAGTGATAATATCATCAAATAATTTTTAGTGTTAAATCGCCTACATAAATTAGACCACTGAAGTGATCAAAACTTCTTGGGGAATGCTCGTAACATCTGTCCGACAAATCGTATCGGACAATTATACCGCAAAAAACACAAGATTATGTAATGATGATCAAGCATCAACTGTGCCCACCCTATCAGGTTCCCTCTACCCTCAAAAACATTGCATAAAAACTCCCGATGGATGCAAACATGAGAGGAGCCACTATAATCTTCATTCTGATCATAAATCCGCTGGTGTGTGGTGAATAAGCCTCCATCACGAATATTCTCAAAACTGTAAGAAATATTCAAAATATGTTAAAGAACATCATGAAAACAAGAAGATGACAAATAGATGCAATATAATGTATCCAAGAAATCACCCATCATGTGTACATTGTTAAAAAAATGTTAAAAACAGCAATGGGATCTCAGAGTCCAGGAATTATCTTATATTCTAGATTCAAGCCTTTGGGGTGTAGGGAATCTAACTCAAAGATCAAACGTAATTCTTTCTTTTTCAATAGCTTCTGTCTATCCCCTCCCCTCCTGAGTATCGGGACACAATCTATTACCCTAAATCTCAATTGATTTAACTGATGATTTTTCTCAATAAAATGCCTCGGTAATGGAAGTTCCATCATTTTCTTCCTGCTTCCCACGTCTGACTTAATTGATCTAGACACAACCTGTCACCCTCCCATATGACAAAAATGTCATCAATGAATCTCCACCATCATGTCCACCTTTGAGGAGGAATATGTCTACACCTCCCCCATATGGGCCACATCCGCTGCTGGTGGAGATTCATTGATGACATTTTTGTCATATGGGAGGGTGACAGGTTGTGTCTAGATCAATTTTTGTTAGAACTTAACACTCATATTCCAGCTCTTCAATTTACCATGGTTTGCTCTGATCTAGAATTACAATTTTTGGACACATTGGTACAATGGAAAGATGGAGTATTTTCCACAGATTTATTTGTGAAACCCACAGACAGAAATAATCTCCTCTTATATAGTAGTAACCATCCAAGACACATGATTGAGTCGTTACCATGGAGTCAATTACTGAGAGTAGATAGAATTGTGTCAGATACTACACAAAAACAAATTAGGTTGACTCAGATGTGTAATAAATTTAAGAGGAGAGGTTATCCTAGGAATCTTATACAGAAACATAAGGACAGACTAGACCAGGGGTGGGCAAACTTTTTGACTCGCGGGCCACAATGGGTTCTAAAATTTGACAGAGGGGCCGGGCCAGGAGCATTTGGAGGGAGTGTTTGGGCCGGATATACTAAAGCATTAAATGTAGTGTGTGCAAACCTCATAGCACAGTAAGAACACTACAACCCAATTTATTAACTGTCTTTCAAATGTGAAAAATAGCCCTTATCAGTTAATAAATTTGTCTCAAGGAATATGCAAGATATGGCATTTACATACTATTTTGCAGATACTGGGAGGAGGAAATGTAAATAGATTAAAATAACATACGCACTGTGATTTATCAAGAAAAAAGTTCTGTTGACTCTGTAAATTAGCTGCCAACCTCTGAGCAGTAGCCGCCCCTTCTTGTGTTGACTGCTTGCTAGCATAGTTTGCATGCTTCGTGGCAAAGTGACGGCTGATATTGTACTCTTTGAAAACCGAAGGGCTTAATGGTGACGTGAAACGAAGTGAAAATTAAAGTGAAATAAAGAGAAATACGCGCCACATTAACCCCTTAATGACCGGGCCATTTTGCACGTTAATGACCAAGGATTATTTTTTGTTTTTTCATGGTCGCATTCCAAGAGTCGTAACTCTTTTTTTATTCCGTCGACATAGCCGTATAAGGGCTTGTTTTTTGCGGGACGAGTTGTATTTTGTAATTGTACCATTTTTAGATGCTTATAACATATTGATTAACTTTTATTAACTTTATTTTAGGAGAGAATTGAAAATAACCAGCTATTCCAGCATTAATTTTCACGTTATAAATTTACGCCGTTTACTATGCAGCGTAAATAACATGTGAACTTTATTCTATGGGTCGGCACGATTACAGGGATACCAAATGTGTAAAGGTTTTATATGTTTTTTCTACGTTTGCACAATAAAAACCCTTTTAGAAAAAAATTACTTGTTTTTGCATCGCCGCGTTCCAAGAGGCGTAATTTTTTTATTTTTCCGTCGATGTGGCCGTACGTGGGATTGATTTTTGCGGGACAATGTGTAGTTTTCATTAGTACTATTTTGGGGTACATAGGACTTATAGATGAACTTTTATTTTATTTTTTATGGGGGGAATGGGAGAAAAGAGAGAATTTTGCCGTTGTTTTTTGCGTTTTCTTTGGACGCCGTTCATCCGGCGGTTTAATTAATGTGTTCATTTTATTGGTCAAGTTGTTACGATCGCGGGGATACCATATATGTGTATGTGTGATTTGTTTTGACCGTTTTATTAAATAAAACCACTTTTTGGGGCAAAAAAGTAGTTTTATTTGACTTTGACTGTAATTTTTTTTATTTTTTTTTTCACAAACTTTATTTAACGGTTTTACTTTTTTTTTTTTAGTCCCACCAGGGGACTTCACTATGCGATGTGCCGATCGCATATATAATGCTTTGGTATACTTCGTATACCAAAGCATTATTGCCTGTCAGTGTAAAACTGACAGGCAACCTGTTAGGTCTCCGGCATCGCCTAACAGGCAGATGCTGAAGGCAGACCTGGGGGTCTTTGTTAGACCCCCGGCTGTCATGGAAACCCGACGGCGACCCGCGATTTGTTTGCGGGGGCGCCGATCGGGAGACAGAGGGAGTTCCCCCCTCTGTCAAACACATTAAATGCCGCTGTCACTGTTGACAGCGGCATTTAATGGGTTAAACTGCCGGAATCGGCGCGTGCTTCGATTCCGGCAGTTGCAGCAGGAGCCAGGCTGTGTATAACAGCCATGCTCCTGCCGCTGATCGCGTGGGTAAACTGTCAGTACCCGCGCGATCACAGGACGGATATATCCGTCCTCCTGCGCGAACTAGCAGCTGCTGAGGACGGATATATCTTGGACAAGTTCGGCGGGCCGGATTAAAAAGCCTAACGGGCCGTATGTGGCCCGCGGGCCGTAGTTTGCCCATGTCTGGACTAGACAATGGTTTGGAATCCAAAATTAAGAGTACACAAGCTGAACGTATACCGTTCATCTCAACCTTTGGCAATTTGAGTGGTCGCATAGGTAATATTCTGCGAAAAAATTGGCCAATAGTGTCCAAGGGGCATAATGAGATTGACACGTTGAGAACACCACCTATTATGTCATATCGGAGGACTAAGAATATCAGAGACACACTGGTTAAGTCAGACGTGGGAAGCAGGAAGAAAAATACACAATCACTACTTTGCCCCCCCAAAAATGGTAATTTTCCATGTCTGAATTGTTGCAATTGCAATAATATTGTGAAAGGGAATAAATTTCAGCACCCACACACGGGGAGGGACTTTAACATCAGACATAGATTTACGTGCAACTCAGATTTCGTTGTGTATATGATCACATGTCCCTGTTCATTAATTTACATAGGAGAGACGACTATGCCTATTAAATTGAGAATTAATAAGCATAAAAGTACAATCAGGAAGAAAATGATGGAACTTCCATTACCGAGGCATTTTATTGAGAAAAATCATCAGTTAAATCAATTGAGATTTAGGGTAATAGATTGTGTCCCGATACTCAGGAGGGGAGGGGATAGACAGAAGCTATTGAAAAAGAAAGAATTACGTTGGATCTTTGAGTTAGATTCCCTACACCCCAAAGGCTTGAATCTAGAATATAAGATAATTCCTGGACTCTGAGATCCCATTGCTGTTTTTAACATTTTTTTAACAATGTACACATGATGGGTGATTTCTTGGATACATTATATTGCATCTATTTGTCATCTTCTTGTTTTCATGATGTTCTTTAACATATTTTGAATATTTCTTACAGTTTTGAGAATATTCGTGATGGAGGCTTATTCACCACACACCAGCGGATTTATGATCAGAATGAAGATTATAGTGGCTCCTCTCATGTTTGCATCCATCAGGAGTTTTTATCCAATGTTTTTGAGGGTAGAGGGATCCTGATAGGGTGGGCACAGTTGATGCTTGATCATCATTACATAATCTTGTGTTTTTTGCGGTATAATTGTCCGATACGATTTGTCGGACAGATGTTACGAGCATTCCCCAAGAAGTTTTGATCACTTCAGTGGTCTAATTTATGTAGGCGATTTAACACTAAAAATTATTTGATGATATTATCACTTAGTGATCTATATTATGAAGCAGTATTAACCGGACCCTTTCTCCCTCTGTCTGACCTATTCACACGTGACATATCATCACAGAGTGAAGGCGTCCATAACAACCGAATTAAGTTTGCCTCAAATTACATAGATATAAAGCTGCAGTACGATGGATTCTTGTCATGATTGAGGATGTTTTATATCTACACATATTTGATTGCTATTTTTGATCAAACGCTGGTTCTTATTTTTGTATTTTTGTGCAGCAGAGACGACTGATTGCTGAGCATGCGCAGTAGCGCTCTGTGATCGTAGCTGGAACCTGGAGTGTGGTGAACTTCCCTCCTTCACTTTTCCATTGCAACAACAATGATTGACATATTGTTGATGATGATGTATTGAAGATGTATTATATGTTGCAGTTTTACACTTTTTTGAAGATTATATAACTATTTGATGAATGTCATTAAGACTAATGTATGCTTCACCTGGGAGACCAGATTCACGATTTTCACTGTTTGGAATGGACCATGTGATCATTTGTATTCACCCATTTATAACGATGTTTTTAGACATGATGTTAGGCTTGACAAAGACCCCTCACTCACTATGGGTCGAAACGTTGCCAGTCGTTTGTGGATGTCTCGACAATAAAACCACTTTGATGATTTGAAGACGTGTGCTGTTGTCCTACTACTTTTTTGAATTTACATCGTGCCGGAGTGGGTTTGCCTGGCTTGACAGCGTGCACCGCATCATACTCGGGACGAGTGCTGCTTCAAAAATCCTTTTTTTCTTGATATCCTGTGGATATGTCATAAATGTCCTTCATGGGAAAATAACTATAAATGTCGCGGTCACTATTGACCGCAGCATTTAACTAGTTAAATGGCCAGGAACAGTTCCTGGCAGTTAGAGCAGCCTGTGAGAAGCACACACCTGCAGTGTATGGAGCGGGCTCAGCACGTGAGCCCGCTCCATACATCATCCCCTCCCCGCTCCATGATGTGCCGGCACATCATGGGTCGGGAAGGGGTTAAGTGAGGAGCGGTCAGGGGGCCTGGCGCAGCCGGGTCCCTTGACTGCCGACTATAAGACGCAGGGACTTTTTAGCAAGATTTATTCTTGCTAAAAACTGCGTCTTATAGTCCGAAAAATAGTAGTTATCCATATATAGACTTAATAGAAAAAAATGCATATAAAAAAGCAAGAGAGATATATTATGTTTGGATGAGATGTACCAGGTTTGGGGAGTTGTTCTGGTCTATCCAGGGCTTCCAGATGATCAGAAATTAACCAATATTATCAGATAACATGTCATATTAATTCTCTCCTTTACTAAGTTAAAGGATAAATGTTGAGTTTCCCAACTTGCAGCATTTTGTATCCTAGATGTCATGCTAATACATTGGGAAAGTTTATGCTGCTGGGTACGCAGGCGATGTAGTTTATATCCGATAAGTAAGACTGAAGGAGATGTATGGAATTTTTTTTTACATAATAGTGCTAATAAGGTCATATACTGTACTTTAGACTAAAATCTTGAAACAATCTGGCATGACCACCAAATATGGAGATGCAAACCTGTCTCCTGGCAACACTGAAAGCAGTGGGGATGAAGATGGATAGATAAGATGAAATTGTGAGTATGTTTTTGGACTTTTAGGCCTTGTTCACACAGAGCAGATTTGCTGAAAATGTTGCATGCATTTTTTAAGCTAAAACCAGAATTGTATCCAGGAGAGCAGACTTATAAGGTCTTTCTTTATATATTTCTTCTGTTTAGGTTACGTTCATGGTTTTGGCTTAAAAAAAATACATGAAAGCAAATCTTTATAGAGGTCTCAGCAGGGCTATCTTGCCCTTCAATATGGTGGTGCAGCAATGTTGCTATCAAGGGAAATATAGGATCACCTCTAACTCTTGTTTCCATTGGAGAATAAATTTAAAGCCCTCCCAGGCACACTTTAATAGTTAAAGAGGCTCTGTCACCAGATTTTGCAACCCCTATCTGCTATTGCAGCAGATAGGCACTGCAATGTAGATTACAGTAACGTTTTTATTTTAAAAAAACGAGCATTTTTGGCCAAGTTATGACCATTTTTGTAGTTATGCAAATGAGGCTTGCAAAAGTCCAAGTGGGTGTGTTTAAAAGTAAAAGTCCAAGTGGGCGTGTATTATGTGCGTACATCGGGGCGTTTTTAATACTTTTACTAGCTGGCCGTTCTGATGAGAAGTATCATCCACTTCTCTTCAGAACGCCCAGCTTCTGCCAGATCACGCTGTGACATCACTCACAGGTCCTGCATCGTGTCAGACGAGCGAGGACACATCGGCACCAGAGGCTACAGTTGATTCTGCAGCAGCATCAGCGTTTGCAGGTAAGTAGCTACATCGAATGCGGGCGTGCCTATGGGTTGACAGAGGGAGCCCACTCCCTCTGTCTGACCGCTTAAATGCTGCAGTGGCTATTAACCTCGGCATCTAAGGGGATAGATGGCCGGCATCAGAGTTGGCCGTTGAAGGAGGGTGTCAGCTATATGTTACAGCTGACACATGCTGATGATGGCGCCGATTCATCTCCTGAGCTTGTGCCATCCCTATGCTGTACATGTACGGCGTTTCACAATAGGGTCCAGAGGCCAAGGCTGTATATAGGTATATGTGTCCTTTTAAGGCATAAGGCTCTCACAGGGGAGATCCATAACTTTTTGTATTATGCCGTCAAAAGAGGTTAGTCCTCTTCTGGAAGACTCACCCGGGTTGACAAGCCTGTAATATATTACAGTGTAATACTAGATTTTACCTGCAGTGATAGTCACATATGAAATGCGTGGCTGGCTGTAACTTCCCCCAGTGATATCAGCTGATGGGCAGGCTTTATTTTAGAAATACATGATGGTGAGACAATCCAGTGCCAGATTAAGTGCCAAATGGGAGGCTGGAGCTAAAAATTCTGATGATCCGTGAGCGGCATCATGCCACTGTGGGAAAGGAGGGGTGGGAATAGTGTTATGGCCGCATGCTAGCACCTTGGGGGCATAGCTATACATTGTAATTTTGCAAACAGGGCACTCTTACCTGGTTGTCTATCTGTTATTACCCAGTTTTATTTTATTACTGCATTTGTTTTTGATTGTACCCCTATGAATTGTGCCACTATGCACAAGAATATACATTAATTAACCACTATTATACTTATTTCTTATCCTATATACCACTACCAATGCACTAAGCCACCACACACTGTGCCCCTGAATACAATAATATCACACACTGAGAAATAAAGTGGCAGACACACTGTGCCCCCTGAAATTAGTGCCCTAGGGTTAATACAGTGCTTTACTATGTGTCCAAAAAAAATTAAGCACTACACACAAAGTTCCCTCTCAAAATAAAGCAACACACACACAGTGCCCTTTAACCGCACACGGACACAACTGTATGTCCTAGTAAGGGGTTACTACCTACACCAGGACGTACAGTTACTAAGCTGTTCCCGGTGCGCACTGTCAGCGACAGTGTGCACTGGGAACCAGGAGATCAGCTGTCCTCGACAGCTGACACTCCCCTCTCACCGGCAATGGACACATAATGGCGGTCCAATGCCTGATCTGTAAAGATCTGTAAAGATCCACCGATCACATTGTATCTACATTTAAAATCGTTCCCGGTACTTGTAGTTAAGTCCGGGAATGGTAACAACCATGTCCCGCCCCTGCCCCATGTGACCGCCAAGGACCAATAGCAGTAGTCCGTTGCCAGCGATTGCTGTGATTGGTGGGTCTGTCACAGTGCGTTTTCACCCAGGGTGGGTGAAAAATAACAGTCTCAGGCTCTGAACTCTTAGTAGGTGAAGATAAGTACAAGAGACCAAAGCCTGTGCTGTGTTTTCTGCCCTCATGGTGTTAAAAAATGTATTATCCCAGTGTATAAGAGAGGATTTTTTTTTCCATCATAATTCACTAAAAAAAGAATTAGATTTAGTTCTTAAGTAGTTGTCTAGCTCATCTACGTCAATTGTCAGTCAGCGTCAATCTGTCCCGTCAGTTCGTCAGCGTCAATCCGTTGTGTCAATCCGTCAGTCTCAATCCGTCACTGTCAATTAGTCGCGTCACATGTAATTCAGCGTCAATCCGTCGTGTTAGTTGTCAGTTCGTCAGTTTCAATTCGTCAATCAGTTGCATCACTTATTAGCATCAGTCCTTTAGCTTGTCAGTCCGTGAGTGTGTTAGTTGGTAAGTGTCAGCTGGTAAGTGTCGTAATTGTTATGACGTTTTTTTTTTACATTTTTGCGTGTGTTTAGTGTTTTATGTGAAAAAAAAATAACTTAGTGTGTCAGTGTTAGCTAGCGGAAGTGTTTTTAGTGTTTTATGTTAAAAAATATACAGTTCACTGAGCTGTGGATATACACTACATATATAAACACACATATTTATAAACTATCTTACGCCACTGAAGAGGCGTATGCCATGATTGCGTCTGGTAGAGACTCAGCGAGCGATAATAAAGAGTTTATTCTCTTGTCCTCCTCCCCTGACTCTGGTACTGCCAGCATTGATTTGTCACCCTCAACCAATTACACCCCCCAAATCTCCAAATTTACTGCTGCGGCCGGAATTCACATTTTTTAAATGTTCTTTACAGACAATTTGATCCAGCTTATGGTGGACCAAACCAACCAAAATGCCCACTAATTTATTTTAGAACACCCCAACTCTTTTCATGCCCAGCTCAATAGGTGGCAACCAACCAATTTTGCAGAAATGCAGAAATATTGGGGGTTAGTCCTCAACACGGGTCTCACTAAAAAACCTGAAGTGAGATACTACTGGTCCATGGAAATTTTGTATCACTGTCCTCTGTAACGCAATACAATGACCAGACCCCACGTTGACGCCCTTCATAAATTTCTTCACTTCAGTGACAACTCCCAATGCCCCCCCCCCCCAGGATGACCCCAATTTTGACAGCCTTTTTAAAATTAGGCCCCTCATTAATATATTTTCCAAAATATTTTCAATAATTTACACCCCTCAAAAAGAAATCTTCTTTGATAAATCCCTGGTACACTTCAAGGGCAGGCTGAAGTTTTGCCAATATTTCCCCAATAAGCGCGCCAGATAAGGCATCAATATGTCCAAGCTGTGTGAATCTGAGACCGGATTTAAGAGAGGAATGACCAGACAATACAGACTGTCGGACAATAAAGACTGCCCACCCTACATTACGACCAGTGGGAAGAACTGGAACGCAAGTGTACCCCTGTTCAAATGTCTAATATCAAAATACTTTTGCTTGGAGACGAGGGCGGGGGGGGGGGACGTCTACTGCACCAAGTAATGTTTGCCGTATAGTTCCTGGGCAGCACTTTCCAAGTGAAATGCCTGCCACAGCAAAAAAAAACAAAAAACGCAGGACACGAACAGGTGCAGTGTCTGTACAAAAAGGGTTATCTGAATTATACCATATATCAGTGTGACACTTGACCATCCAAACCCGTACTCTGCATGAAAGACTGCTTCCAAATCTATCATACCTCCGTAGATTAAAAATGTAATACTTTTAAAACCACTACCCCTTCCCTTTATCATTCTGGTCTTTTAACCATTTTTAAAATTGGACACTCAAAAAAACCATATAACAAAACTAAAAATTCTTATTATATCCCTAGATGAATACCAAATACTATAACAAATGCGTATGATCTGCACAATTTTTTAGGCCTATGCTTGTGCTCAAAAATCATTCAAGTAAAAATAAGGCCTCAAAATCCTTGAGGTGCTCCTTCACTTCTAGGTACTGCTATGTGTCCAGACAACATATATAGAGCACTTTGGGGGTATTTCTCAATAGAAATAGCCCAATAAATGTTGAGGTGCTTTCCTTGACTTACATGCTTTGTGTCTGAAATCTGTCCTATAAATGATGCATTTGTGAAAAATGTAACTATTTATGCCATATTTTCACTAAATTCAGCAAAAAAAAACAAAACTATGGAGTCAGAAAAGTGATTACACCGCTAGATAAATTCTTTGAGGGGTGCAGTTTCCAAAATAGGATCACTTCTTTGGGGTTTCCACTGTACTGGCACGACAGGAGCTCTGCAAACGCGACATGGCACACAAAAACTATTCCAGCAAAATCTGTGCTCCAAATGGCACTCCTTCTCTTGAGCCCTGCCGTGGGTCCAAACAGTGTTATGGAATTGCTAGTAGAACGATTCCCAAAAGGCTGCTGGAGACTGATCGGAGAGAGCGTGAATATAAATCCGCAACCTCAAATCCGCTATAATTTTGATCAACAGAGTCTAAGCCTACTCTATGGTATTCGCCAGAGCTCACGGCAAGGCGGGATGTTTTTTGCTCCATAGAACCCAGATTCTTTTAGCAGAGTTCAATGTTGGACAAGAGGTGCAATGCAGGCAAACCTAAACAGGAAACCAGACAGCCAGAGGTTAAACAGAAAGTCTAAATCAATAGGCATACCAGGTAAAGCAGAGATCAAAGCCAGCCGGGAAGAGATAATCCATATCAGCAAACAAGGGGTTAACGTGAGACAAGCCGAGGTCAGTATTGCAAGAAGTCCAAAGTCAGAGGTATGGGGTTCAGTCAGAAGCTTGATCAAGACACCAGAAGGTAAGGAAAATCACAAGCAAAGACTAAGTGAGAAGGACAGGTATAAATACTATACCATGTCTGATAGGCAGAAAGATAGAAAAAAAGAGATAGGCTCACAGAAAAACCAGAACATCCCAGAAGTCAGAACAGTAGTCATGGAGATCAATAAAGGAATAGGCGTTTCCTAACAAACAGCAGTTTATTACCACATATAAGGTATTGCCATAATCGGGGAAATTGCTTTACAAATGTTGGGGTGCTTTTTCTCCTTTATTCCTAGTAGATTTTAATTTTCACAGGCTAATTCCAATAAATTCTGAAAAAAACCTGGGGGGTAAAAATGCTAACTATACCCCTAGAGAAATTCCTTCAGGGGTGTAGTTTTCAAAATGGGGTCACTTTTGGGGGGTTTCCACTGTTTTGGCACCACAAGAACTCTCCAAACCTGACATGGAGCCTAAAATATATTATAATAAAAAGAAGGCCCCAAAATCCACTAGGTGCTCCTTTGGTTTGGAGGCCTGCGCTTCAGCCCATTAGCACACATGGGCCACATGTGGGATATTTCTAACAACTGCAGAATCTGGGAAACTAATATTGAGTTGCATTTCCCGGGTAAAACCTTCTGTGGTACAACAAAATGTATTACAAATTAATTTTGGCAAAGAAATTAAATGTGTAAATTTCAACTCTACTTTGCTTTTATTCCTGTGAAATGCATAAAGGGTTAAGAAACTGTCTAAATGCGGTTTTCAATACTTTGATGGGGGGGGGGGGTGCAGTTTTTAAATTGTGATTATTTATGGGGAGTTTTTAATATTTAAGGCCCTCAAAGCCACTTCAGAACTAAACTGGTCCATGAAAAAATTTATTTTATTGAAATTGAGAAATTGCTGCTAAACGTATAAGCCTTGTAACGTCCTAGAACAATAAAAGAACGTTCAAAAATGATGCCACCATAAAGTAGACATATGGTAAATGTTAACTAGTAACTATTTTGTGTGGTATTACTATCTGTCTTACAAGCATATACAATTAAATTGAGAAAAATGCAATTTTTCCACTAACATAAAGTAGAATTTCATGAGAAAATAATCTCAGAATCGCTTGGATAGGTAAAAGCATTCCAAAGTTATTACCACATCAAATAACACAAGTTTACTCAGTTTTTGTTTTTATCTTATTGATTTGGCATTGACACCACCACTCCATTGCTGACATTTGGTAGTTTGACTATTCTACCTGTCCGCTACACCTGCCAGCAGCTGCATGGTGAAAGAAACATATTCCTTACCTTCAAGAAGGATGATCAGGGTTTGCTAGCTAGGTTCCTGAAAGTGGGTTTGCCTTTATCAGTGGTGTTTATCTGCTATAGCCAGGTCTTTGAGGGGGGGGTCACAGGTCTAGATCACCACCTTTTGCTGAGTCAAGCAGCTATTTCCAAGTCTTGCTGTGGATGCGCAATTGCTGGTCTGGTACCTTTGTCAGTCACGTTACACATTACATACTTACCTGTCCATGTTCCCATGTTGTCATTTAGCGATTCAGGCCTGGCCCCTTCTGGCAAGGCGTGTTCCAGCGGAATGACACAGGCCTCGCGATTACATGTCATCGCGCCGCCGACACCAAAGGAAAGCGATGGGCTGAGTATCGATGGTTCCCTCGCACCTGAAGTGCTAAGTGAGGTTGTTCAGTTGTATCCTCGTTCTAAGGATCCCGCATCTACCTGGTTCCTCGAAATGGCTATTGTTTGAAAACCGGTTCTGGAGGACCGGAGAGCTGCTTAGCACATGGACCTATTTTTTGGGGAAGGACTGTAGCTGTAGCTCCATCTGCCCCATTGTTAATCTGGCAATGAGACAGCTCATTTAAATGTCTATGGGCACTAAAAAAATGCTAGTTTTATCGGTCCACTTTTTATTTCTATCCACCTGCTGGCAAAACATATAAAAAAATAAAATAGTATAGCCAACTGATATGCTCCAGTGAAACAAAAAATAAAGAACCCAATAATACTGTATTGTAAATCAAACACATATTAGTATACAACTACTATAGTTTACTGGTAGAGATTAGCGAATTGATTCTACATGAAATCCTAATGTTTTGGGGTGCACCTTGCGCAAATTGCCGTAAAATGACACTAGCCGGCTGCCATTTTACAGATTAGAAAAAGGCTCACATGAGCTTGGGTTGGCTTCCCCATAATGGCTTGCAGGCAGCCTTCTCAAATGCACTGTGGTTATCCTTCCTCCTAGCACAGCCAATCATGAGCAGTATAGGTAAATAACATTACTAATGGTGGCTTTTAACCCCTTAACAACAATATATCCATCACAAGCAGGTGCTAGCTCCTGCATATATCCGTTGCTCTGATCTCGTGTGTACTGCCAGTGTACCCACAAGATCAGTGGCAGGAGCACGGCTATTATACACAGCCTGGCTCCTGCCCCAACTGACAGAATCGAAGCGCTCTCGGATTCCATCAGTTTAACTCATTAGATGCTGCTGTCAACAGCGACAGCGGCATCTAATGTATTTGACAGTGGGAGGGAGCTCCCTCTGTCACCCCATTGGCAGCCCCGCAATATCATTTTCCAAGGCAGCCGGGGGCTGATAGTTTTCCAAGGCAGCCGGGGGCCTAACAAAAGCCTTCAGCAACTGCCTATTAGGCCACGCCAGAGGCTTGGCCTAATAGATTGCCTGTCAGTTTTACACTGACAGGCAATAATGCCCCCTAGTGGGAAAAAAAAAAAGTTAACTAGTTAAATTAAGTTTATGGAAAAAAAAAAAAAAGATTACAGTTGGCTATATTTAGTAAAAGTGTAAAAAATAAATAACACATACACATATATGGTATCACCGCGATCGTAACGTCTCAAACAATAATGTTAACAGATTAATTAAACAGCCGGATGAACGGCGTAAAAAAAACTTGCGAAAGACAACGGCAAAATTCCCTTTTTTCTCCCATTCCTCCCATATAAAATAATAGTTAATCAATAAGTCAAATGTACCCCAAAATACTACCAATCAAAACCTACACCTTGTCCTGCAAAAAACAAGCCCACATATGGTTACATCGACGGAAAAAAGGTTTTTTATTTTGCAAACGTAGGAAAACATAAAACCTTTACATATTTGGTATCCCCGTAATCGTGCAGACCCATAGAATAAGGGTAGCATGTTATTTGTGCCGCCTAGTGAACGGTGTAAATTTATAACGTGAAAATCAATGCCGGAATAGCTGTTTATTTTCAATTCTTTCCTAAAATAAAGTTAATAAAAGTTTATCAATATATTATATGCACACAAAAATGGTGCAATTCAAAAATACAACTCGTCCCGCAAAAAGCAAGCCCTTATACGGCTTTGTCGACGGAATAAAAATAAAAGTTACGACTCTTAGAATGCGACAGTGAAAAAAAACAAAAATACTCCTTGGTCATTAACGCGCAAAAAGGTCTGGTCATTAAGGGATTAAAGGGGTTGGCAACTTTTTACAATATATAATGCTTTTTTTAACAGTGGATTAGGGCACTTACTAATATTATATATATATATAATATATATTATATATATATATTATATATATATATACCGTGTTTCCCCGAAAGTAAGACAGTGTCTTACTTTCTTTTTATCCCCAAAAGCCCCACTATGTCTTACTTTCGGGGTATGTCTTATATTGAAAAAAAATTGTCGAATTATTTTTATTTATTTTTTCACAAACTTTATTTAACTGTTTTACATTTTTTTTTTTAGTCCCACCAGGGGACTTCACTATGCGATGTGCCGATCGCATATATAATGCTTTGGTATACTTAGTATACCGAAGCATTATTGCCTGTCAGTGTAAAACTGACAGGCAACCTATTAGGTCATGCCTCCGGCATCGCCTAACAGGCAGATGCTGAAGGCAGACCTGGGGGTCTTTGTTAGACCCCCGGCTGTCATGGAAACCCGACGGCGACCCGCGATTTGTTTGCGGGGGCGCCGATCGGGTGACAGAGGGAGCTCCCCCCTCTGTCAAACACATTAAATGCCGCTGTCACTATTGACAGCGGCATTTAATGGGTTAAACTGCCGGAATCGGCGCGCGCTTCGATTCCGGCAGTTGCAGCAGGAGCCAGGCTGTGTATAACAGCCGTGCTCCTGCCGCTGATCGCGTGGGTACAGTCTCAGTACCCGCGCCATCACAGGACGGATATATCCATCCTCCTGCGCGAACTAGCAGCTGCTGAGGACGGATATACCCCCGTGTTTCCCCGAAAGTAAGACATATGTCTTACTTTCGGGGTACGGCTTATATTAGCCGACCCCCCTGAAACCCCCGATACGTCTTACAATCGGGGGTGTCTTACTATCGGGGAAACACGGTATATAATATACTGTGTTAAGAAGTTCTGCCCCGTTTTATTTTATTTTATCTTGAAGCACTGCCCTCTGGTTATACAGGTCTTCTTCTGAAAACCGGTTCTCCGCTTTCGTCCCAAAAAATGCCTGCTGATTGTAAGGGAACATGACGTGACCCTGTCCATCAGCATCCGGCATTGTATTGCACTGCGCCTGCACTAGTTTTCTGTGGCTGTGTGTGGCACCATCTACAATGAGTGTCTGTGTGTGGCAACATCTACAAGGGGGGGGGGGGGGCTGTGTGTGGCACCATCTACAAGGGAGGGGCTGTGTGTGGCACAATCTACAAGGGAGGGGCTGTGTGTGGCACAATCTACAAGGTGGGGCTGTGTGTGGCACCATACGGGGGTGTGCGATACTTTATACAGTGGCCACTGTGTAGGGCACTCTCTACAGGGGAGGAGGGGTAGATGATCTGTAAGGGTATGTTCACACGGCAAACAAAAAACAGCTGTAAAATACGGAGCTGTTTTCAAGGAAAAACAGCCCCTTGATTTTCAGCCGTTTTTTATGCATCAAGAGTTTTTTAATGCGTTTTTTACGTACGTTATTGGAGCTGTTTTTCTATTGAGACAATGAAAAACGGCTCAAAAAAACGTCTCAAGAAGGGAAATGCACTTCATTTTTAAGGGGTGTTTTTTTTACGCGCCATTTTTAGAAACGGGTGCGTACAAAAAAACGCCCATGGGAACGAAACACCATTTTTCCCATTGAAGTTAATGGGCAGATGTTTGGAGGCATTCAGCCTCCATATTTTTAGCCATTTTTAAGGGCGTTTATGGCTCAAAAAACGGCTGAAAATAGCC
Organism: Rhinoderma darwinii; assembly: GCF_050947455.1. Lineage (NCBI taxonomy): Eukaryota > Metazoa > Chordata > Amphibia > Anura > Rhinodermatidae > Rhinoderma > Rhinoderma darwinii. The sequence goes on from NC_134689.1 coordinate 64,042,328, forward strand.
TGTGTGAACATACCCTAAAAATGATTAAAATGTGTTTAAGTGATAACATTTTGTGTAAACTCCATGTTGTATATCTTGCATCCAACTTGTATTCTAAAGAATCAATTTTGTGATTAAGAAGACATCTGTTGTTTCAAGACAGTATTTTTACGCTGACCTCGTTTCTTTCTTGGCTATGTGTCTCTCTGTTTCTTATCTGAGTCTGTTACAAGAAATATGTATTGAGCTTGGGGTTTGCAATTCTATGAGAAAGGTCTTTCATGAACAGGTCATAGAGATAGAATTGTATTCTGGCCTGAGAACAATTGCAGGTATTGGTTATCAGTTATCAGTCTCTTATGCCTGTGATTGGCTCAGGACGAACATTTCATCATTGTATGTTACTGGATGAACTAGAGTGAATGTCCCTTTGTAAATTATTGTAAATGATTGGCTAAAATTAAGTCTACTCCCTTTTTGAAAGATATTATTGTGATTATTTTGATCAATAAAGTGAGAGAAGGATATTTGAGTATACAAGTATGGTCTCTCTGTCTCTTTCTTCTCTCCGAAATCGATATATATAATAGCAGGGAAGGAATAGGGGAAAGTAGTGTGATCTGTTAAGTTGTGAAAAAGAATAAATACTTTATTGATAAATGGTTAAAAGTAACAATTTAGATGTTGCATTTGCAGTGCCAATAACCACTCACTTGACACTGTAGACAAATTAATGTATTGAATAATCTTACTCTGTTAAAAATGCAATTAATAGCTTTCAACCTTAATGGCACAAATGGTCTCCGTCTTGGATATGTGTTTAATCACAATACCTAGCCTGCATAAATTTAATATTTAACAAAAGATGTTATTGAACATCCATTGTTAGGACATTGATTATGAACTCAGTCAAAATAGCGTGTCTCACATAACGGGCTGTGAATATACCCTATCACATTGATTGTATTGATATACTGCTAGTCAATTGCAGAGGCACGCAGGTCTCTATTTATGCCATGCTAAAGGTTCCTTCATCGGGCTGTGATAAATGCACTGCGATGGGGGAACCTATTGAAGTGACAGTCACAACGTGTCTGTCAATTTGAAAGGAGACCAACACGGCATACAATTAACAGTGCCGCGCGTGGTCAAATAAACATAGACAGTTGCAGAAGGTGAACCGGGATCAGCTGTCTGGGGGCTTATCAGCACGTCAAGTAGAGCTCAGCACGCTCTCTTCGTTTGGGCTGCAAAATCAAAATGATTGTATTGATATACTGATCAATTACAGAGGCATGCAGGTCTCTATTTATACCATGCTAAAGGTTCCTTCATCGGGCTGTAATGAAAGCCCAGCGATAGAGGAACCGATTCAAGTGACAGTCACAGCGTGTCTGTCAAATTGCACGGAGACCAACACGGCATGCAGTGAACAGTGCCGCGTGTGGTCTATTGGTGGTGTACACCTAGTGTGATTTCATTACTTTAATTATTTGTAAAATTATAAGAGGGTAACACCTTTTACGTATTCTTAAATTTTTTGTGTCCTGCTTGGACACTTCTGGCTTTCAGTGTGTTTACTATTGGCAATGGCTCAATCTAGGACAACTGATCAGATACAGTCGAGAATAGAACGACAGAATCAGGAACTTTCTAATGTATTCTCAATCCCAAAAGAAACTGAATCCCAAAGACCTGACGGAGTCACCGATGTCGTCAACCTCCTTAAAAAGTTTTAAAGATTTACAGATAAGACAGATACAGTCCACTTGGACCAAATCGACAATACATAGAGCAGGGCCTCATTTCTACCACTCTTCCCGTCCTATGAACTATGCAAATCGGGACTTAAAGATAGATGGGAAGGCACACTTACAGAGTGCTCTAGGGCATTAATGACCATTCTTATTGAGGATGAGTCATACATTTTAGACAATGTGGAGAAAGAACTAGAGACTCTGACCCCAAAATTGGCAGTTCACGAGAACTCACAAGGTTTTGAGGAGGACTTCCTAAAAACTTTGGACCATATTGATATAGTTGAGTCTAAAGTTAAGGGTAGGAAGAAAAAGAAATACCTGCGAGACAAACAGGACTATACAAGAGGTGACGTGTACAATTGGGGAAAAAAATAAATCTAAACGGTTAGAAAATAAACAAGCACAATTAAACTTCAAACCCAATAGAGCACATGAATTCTCAGATACTGATAGTAATTTTACTGAGGCCTCAGAGTTCGAATCGGAAGCTACAACTCATGATCAAAGTAGGGGTTGTACCGTCCCTTCTAGGAGTTCTACTGTCACAAGGAGCAATCACAATCAAGTGCCTAAAGTCCCTTTTTTACGGGAGAGAGGGAGGTGGGGTTTCAGATTGTCCCAGCGAGGGAAAGGCAAAAGGAAAGATTCACAGAGGAGATGACATCTCAAGGAGTGGAACCATTGAGGGACTCTATGAGAGTAATTAATCTATCGCAGCACTCCCTCACTGGCACACAGATGGAGGTCTTGAAGAAGGGTCTCAACTTTTGCCTCACCACATGGCTCAATAAATTTACAGTCATTAAAGATCTGCACCGCTTTGGTAGAAAACTAATATGCAAAAAAGTTTTCTCCCAACGAGACGCTCACACCAATGGGGATGAAGAAGAACACGCAACCTTTATCCCAAACACACAACACTTCACAGGAAAAGAATTGTTACTACTTAGAGACTTAGAGGAACTCCCATATGAGAGTAACACTGTTGAGATGATATATACAGAAGAACCTCCAAGTAGAAATTTCTTAAAACCAAAATCTACCATAATGCCACCTATGGATATTTGTCCAGCAGACAAACTTTTTTTAGATTTAGTAAGTAAGGATATAATCTTACTTTCGTACCATGAGATACAGGATAACATCACAAATGAGGAACGCAGGGCATTGCAGGGACTCCGACTGTGAAAAGATGTTGTCATCAAGCAGTCACAGAAAGGTGGAAATGTTGTCATCTGGCCAAAAGATCAGTATGTACCCGAGTCCAAGAGACAGCTAATGGATAAACAATTCTACAAACCACTTTGGGGGGACCCCACGGCTAAATTTCTCAGTGAATACACTGATTTGATTTCAGTTGGCTTTACCGCAGGGGAACTTACCCTCAATGAGAAGAATTACTTATCTGTAAAGGATCCCAGAGTCTCAACCTTTTACATGCTCCCTAAGGTTCACAAGAATCTTAACAATCCACCGGGTAGGCCTATTGTCTCTGGTGTGGGAAATCTCACTGAGAAATGTAATAAATGGCTTGATAATGAACTCCAAGGCATAGTGTCGAGATTACCTTCCCACACCAGGGACACTAAGCAGATCCTCAAGGAGATTGATGGGATCAATCTTGATCGAGATTAAGTTTTGTTCACCTGTGATGTGGAGAGCTTATATACAAGCATTGACCACACCAAGGGTTGCTTAGTAGTTGATTTCCTGTCCAGGGATTTGAATTTTAACCCTATCAGGAAAGAGTTCATTCTCAAAGCTCTCAAATTTATTCTCATGCAAAATTATTTCATCTTTGATGGTCGCTTCTATTTACAAATTAGGGGCACAGCAATGGGAGCAGCTGTGGCCCCCACATTTGCCAACATCTATCTTGGCTGGTGGGAGGCGGGGATTGTTTTTAGTGAAAATTTGCAAATCCTGACAGACAATGTCTGTCTGTGGCCACACTACATAGATGAAATTTTTGTCATCTGGAGTGGCACCACGTCTGACCTAGAGAAATTCATCACAACACTCAATGAGAACAATCTCAACCTCAAATTGACCATTACATATGACCGCCAGCCAATAGCATTTCTAGATGTCCTTATTTTTACCGACAGTGAGGGTAATCTCCATACAGATCTCTTCAGGAAAACAACCTCAACTAACAGCTTACTGGCTGCCGAAAGTGCACATTCTAAGAACTTGATTAGAGCAATTCCCAAAGGAGAATTTCTTAGATTAAGACAAAACTGCTCGACTTTTTCGACCTTTAAACAAAGGGCAAAAGAACTCAAAGTCAGACTTCAAGAGAGAAGTTACTCCAATCGCAACATCACAGAGGCTTATAATGTAGTCTTAAGAACCTACCGTGAAGAATTACTTATCCCTAAGAAAGAACAAAATAAGAATGATAACAAAATAAAGAAATTTCCTACCCAACCAAGATTTATTACCAACTACCATGCAGATCGGGATATCATGATGAAGATCCTTAACAGGCATTGGCATGTTCTTAAATCCGATCCTAATCTTAATCATCCATTAACATTATACACTTTACATTAGACATTATCCCCTGGTTTTTCTGGCCTCTGGGCTATTCTCTTCTGACTGTTTAGTTTCTTAGATGTGCTTATGTTTTGTAAGCATTTGATACAATCCAGGATGTAGCCGGAAGTATCAGCACACATTGTAACATTTGAATTAATAATCAAAATCACTGATTGGCTCTCACTCCTGTCAATCAGGATTTCTACCTATTTGAAGTCCGTTTGTTCAGCAACCATCACCCCTGGAAGAAGCCGGAAATACCGGCAAAACGCGCGTCGGGTGTTTTACTACATGTGGTGTTATAGGTAATATCATCAAAAGCAGGTTATTAAGAGGTCAGTTCATAACCCCTTCTGACACAGAAGATACATCTGATTTACCTAAGAAATGCATTTCTTTGGCCATCAAAGGATGTCCACTGTCAGGAAAATGGTTAATTGGCCCTTTTCTCACCAAGGTGCGAGATGTGTTGTTAAGAATTTGTCAATAGGGCCTGTATTTAGCATCAGATAACCTTCTCACCCAGGGTTAGAAGTAATTGCCCAAACATCCTGACCAAACATCTAAAGCTATGCAAATGGTTGCCTGTGGTGTGTCTGCCCTGTGGCCAAGGTAAGCATAGGCCATTGTCACGTTTCAAAGAAAATATGATACATCAAGGCAAACGCCATCATAATTGATATTTGTAGTGACCCACATAGCTAGTTATGATCAGGGGAAATAGCCCTCATATATATGTCAAATTCACATCCCTACACCCAGAGGAACTACCTGGAATTGGCTGTTGGCTAAAAACATGAGCCTATTACAGTGGTGTTTGATATGCCCTGGTTGGTAAATGTCTGCACAGGTGAATGAAGGTAATATTATATTTCTAGGGGATACCTGCAAGAACACATGACCACTTTTATGTTTCTCTATAGAAATGGAACTGTGTAATGGGAGGAGTATGCTTCATTATCATATGAACACACTCCTCTCAGTGACATCACCAGCTAGTGGACTGGGGGAAAAAAACTGGGTTTAAAATGCCAGGAGAAGTGAGGGTCAGTGTCAGTCGTTGGGGATCCATATCTCGGTTGGAGTGACTGCCCATATTTTCAGTTGTCCCCACAGCCAGGATATCACTGCTGTACATCAGTAAGGTTTTGTTCCGTTTCTTTTATCCCTTTTATTTTTATAAACGGAATGCATTGTAACTGTATGTATATTTTTCATCTTTTAATCTGACAACTATTTTTTGTATTGCACTGCACTATTGTGCATTAAATTTGAAATATGAATAAGTCTCTTCCTTGTAGCCTCACAGAACTTAATCCTCCGAAGGTGAAGAATGTTACCTGTATTTTAAGTTCCATGCAGATAATCTGTTATTGTAACTGGTGTAAGAGAACATAGAGACATAGGGTCCTATTGCCTAGATAAGTATAGGTGGTGGTAGCATACTGTGGTATAAATTATTGGGGTGTTGGAAACCTATGTGAACAATTTAGCATAATCCTGTCATCTCGAGTGGATGGGCATGGATTTATGTGGTAAATTAATAAACTCAGTAGTGTAGTTCACCCGTGACATGACCTGAGATTGGCGATCGTCACAGATTAGTGGCATAGCGGTGGGATAGTGTTATTGTTATTTACACTGTTAACGACGTTAAGAGTTTGGTTTAAGAAATTAACCTTTACACTTAAGGGCTGGAGAATCCATGAAAAGAATACAACAGTCCACAAGGAAGAACTCAGTGCATACTATTTGTCAGCTAACATACATACGTGCAAAACAGTTTCCCTTTCCCTTCTTGTTTTTCTTTTCTTTTGAAAAACCGCTGATAGGATGGCAGAGGTGTATAGAAATAAGAGGAAAGATGAACTGCTGATCCTCTGTGAGGAGAGAAGGCTGGAAGAAACAAACAAAACTAAAGTAGATCTGATCCAATCATTGGTGGTGGATGATACACAGCTCCACCATTCCGTGGGACCAGAGCAGGAACCTTAAGCCTCAGAGGAACGGACAGAAGACTCTAGTCAGGAACTGGCTGGGCATGGCAGTACCAGCAGTACCAGATCTCAAAATGGTATGGAGTCTTCTCTTTCTCTAATCCTCCAGCAGATGGGCACCTGTGATCCGGATATGCGGATACAACTGGTGATGCAAGAGCGTCAAGCAGAGCGAGAAGCTGTACAATGCCAAGCAGAGCGAGAAGCTGCACAATGCCAAGCAGAGCGAGAAGCAGAGTTTGCGCAACGACAAGCGGATCGAGCTGTTTGCAGAACGTCAAGCGGAGCGAGAGTATGCAGAACGCCAGGCAGAGCGGGAGTACCAGCTAAAGTTAACCAAAATGCAGCTGCCAAGTGCTTCATCCTCACCTCAGGGTGAGTCCACGGACACCGTATACCTTAAACCCCATCTAGAGCGTCTCCCTGTCATGGAGAAAGATGGCGATCTGGACGTTTATCTAAAAGGTTTTGAAAAGGTCTGCAGACAATTTCAACTGCCAGCTGCAGACTGGTCTAAATATTTGACTCCAGGGCTGAAAGGCAAATCTCTCGAGGTGTTTGCAGCCCTGCCCACAACTATCAATCAAGATTATGAGGCTATTAAAAAGGCCTTAATCCAACGATTTAACCTCACCCCAGAGGTATACAGGAAACGATTTAGGGCTTCGCTGACAGTTACTCAGACCTGGCCGATGGACTAATGAACCACTTCAGGCAGTGGATGCAGGGATTAGCTTTCAACACTTTTGAAGATTTGTAGGATCTGATGATCATGGAAAAGTTTCTCCACACCTGTCCTATGGAAGTACGACAGTTTATTTTGGACCATGAGCCCAAGACCCTGGATAAAGCTGCCCAGATAGTGGATGTACATGACGCCAACAGAGCGCCAGAGGCGTGAAAGCCTGCTGTTTCAAGCTGGAAAGGGAGAAAGCCCCCTATCAACACGTTTTCCCCTACAAGCAGATCACCAGGAGGTTTTGCCCCTGCCCCACTTCCCAGGTCTGCTGTTGATAACCGCAGGTGTTTTGGATGCAACCAAGTGGGGCATATCAACACTGCTTGCCCAGAGAAGAGAAAAACCACCCCTTTGCCCAAACCATCTGTTTTGTCCCCAGCAGTTTTGTTTGTGGGTGGGAGGGAGAGGGCATCTTGTGAAATTTACAAGTGGTCACTGTGGGCAAGACGGTTACCATGGGACTGAGGGACACTGGTGCCGCAATGACTTTTGTCCACCCAGAGCTTGTTACTTATGAACATTATCCCAGGAAAAACGCTAACTGTTTCTGGAGTTGGTGGTCTGACCCCTGCTTTACCCATGGCACGAGTTTACCTGGATTGGGGGGCAGGAAGAGGGATGATGGATGTGGGAGTGACGGATAAAATCCCCACTAATATGTTACTAGGAACCGATCTGGGACGTTTAGTCTCCAGATATATTTCTTCAGACCTTGAGGAGGACTCTGGCACACTTGCTGCCCCATGTGTGTCACCGCAGGTAGTATATCATAATAATGAAACTGTCAATACTATGGAATGTGATGACCCTGTGTCCAGCAATGTTATAGAATTGCATAATGTTACTGTGCTTAGTGATAACCTAGACTCATCTAACAATGCATTGGATATAGACTGTATACCTAGCAATGACCTAGGATGTGATGATTGTATAGCATCAGATAATGACTTGTGTGGCGATTTAGTAGCGGGAAACATAAAAGGGATATCATAAACATGCATGAAATCCCGGTCACATCCACACATACAGTGAAGGAAATAAGTATTTGATCCCTTGCTGATTTTGTAAGTTTGCCCACTGTCAAAGTCATGAACAGTCTAGAATTTTTAGGCTAGGTTAATTTTACCAGTGAGAGATAGATTATATTAAAAAAAAACTGAAAATCACATTGTCAAAATTTTATATATTTATTTGCATTGTGCACAGAGAAATAAGTATTTGATCCCCTACCAACCATTAAGAGTTCAGCCTCCTCCAGACCAGTTAGGCTGGGTTCACACGAGCACATTAACGTCCGTAATGGACAGACGTATTTCGGCCGGAAGTCCCGGACCGAACTCAGTGCAGGGAGCCGGGCTCCTAGCATCATAGTTATGTACGATGCTAGGAGTCCCTGCCTCTCTGCAGGACAACTGTCCCGTACTGTAATCATGTTTTCAGTACGGGACAGTAGTTCCACGGAGAGGCAGGGACTCCTAGCAACGTACATAACTATGATGCTAGGAGCCCGGTTCCCTGCACTGAGTGCGGTCCGGGACTTCCGGCCGAAATATGTCCGTCCATTACGGACGTTAATGTGCTCGTGTGAACCCAGCCTAACACGCTCCAAATCAACTTGGTGCCTGCATTAAAGACAGCTGTCTTAAATGGTCACCTGTATAAAAGACTCCTGTCCACAGACTCAATTAATCAGTCTGACTCTAACCTCTACAACATGGGCAAGACCAAAGAGCTTTCTAAGGATGTCACGGACAAAATCATAGACCTGCACAAGGCTGGAATGGGCTACAAAACCATAAGTAAGACGCTGGGTGAGAAGGAGACAACTGTTGGTGCAATAGTAAGAAAATGGAAGACATACAAAATGACTGTCAATCGACATCGGTCTGGGGCTCCATGCAAAATCTCACCACGTGGGGTATCCTTGATCCTGAGGAAGGTGAGAGCTCAGCCGAAAACTACACGTGGGAACTTGTTAATGATCTCAAGGCAGCTGGGACCACAGTCACCAAGAAAACCATTGGTAACACATTACGCCGTAATGGATTAAAATCCTGCAGTGCCCGCAAGGTCCCCCTGCTCAAGAAGGCACATATACAGGCCCGTCTGAAGTTTGCAAATGAACATCTGGATGATTCTGAGAGTGATTGGGAGAAGGTGCTGTGGTCAGATGAGACTAAAATTGAGCTCTTTGGCATTAACTCAACTCGCCGTGTTTGGAGGAAGAGAAATGCTGCCTATGACCCAAAGAACACCGTCCCCACTGTCAAGCATGGAGGTGGAAACATTATGTTTTGGGGGTGTTTCTCTGCTAAGGGCACAGGACAACTTCACCGCATCAATGGGAGAATGGATGGAGCCATGTACCGTCAAATGTTGAGTGACAACCTCCTTCCCTCCACCAGGACATTAAAAATGGCTCGTGGCTGGGTCTTCCAGCACGACAATGACCCGAAACATACAGCCAAGGCAACAAAGGAGTGGCTCAAAAAGAAGCACATTAAGGTCACGGAATGGCCTAGCCAGTCTCCAGACCTTAATCCCATCGAAAATTTATGGAGGGAGCTGAAGATCCGAGTTGCCAAGCGACAGCCTCGAAATCGTAATGATTTACAGATGATCTGCAATGAGGAGTGGGCCAAAATTCCATCTAACATGTGTGCAAACCTCATCATCAACTACAAAAAAACATCTGACTGCTGTGCTTGCCAACAAGGGTTCTGCCACCAAGTATTAAGTCTTGTTTGCCAAAGGGATCAAATACTTATTTCTCTGTGCACAATGCAAATAAATATATATAATTTTGACTATGTGATTTTCTGTTTTTATTTTAATATAATCTATCTCTCACTGGTAAAATTAACCTAGCCTAAAAATTCTAGACTGTTAATGTCTTTGATAGTGGGCAAACTTACAAAATCAGCAAGGGATCAAATACTTATGTCCTTCACTGTACACCAGTTCACCAAGACGGGGAATATGTTGTGTCCATTTCTCCTGTAACCCGCAGTCAGGGTGCCTATAACACAAACCTGTGTCTGGATTCTGGGCCCCCTACTGTGTCTGCTACAGAGGAAGCTGCGACAGCTGGCTGATCGGACACCAGAGGAGGGGGACGCTGAAAAAATAACCTGGGACCAGGGGAGGCTGTATAGACAAAGTATTTCCACTGACCCCCAGCAGGATGTATTAAAAGACAGGCAACTAGGGAGGCGTGGCTTGGTGCGCAACGGGAGCAGTCGCATGACTTAGGAGCTCCACTGTGGTCCCGTGCTATACTGATCCTGCTAGCATCCTTATCGTTCCCTTACCTTCACCATTACGTCCCGGAGATCCAGGCAGCAGTCGGGTGGTAGGAGCGGTGTTATGGGCCCCACGAGAGGCCAAACGGCCACGGAAAAGCTGCAGAGCTTCGCCCAGGGAGAAACCCAAGATGGCGGCCGTGCTTCCCTGCAGCAGTGTTCAAAGGGCAGTGAGACACCTGGAGGGACGGCCTCCTCTTCAGCGGTGGTGGAGGAGACGGAGCCGGAAACCTAGCCCGTCTGAGGTGATGAATAAACTCCTGGCAGCCATATCAGCATGCAAGACCTCACTGACCGGTAAGATGGAGGAGGTGAAAATTGATATTGGCCTTATCAGGCAGGATATGCAGGCCTTGAGAGAACGTGTGACGCATGTGGAAGATAGAGTGTCGGGGGTGGAAGACAGGACGGCGGCCATGCCATGTGCTATTTCTGACCTGGAATCCATGACTGAGCTTTTAAAACAGAAAAATGACCACCTCGAAAATAGGTTGCGCCGAAATAATATTCGGATAATTGGAATACCTGAGAAGTCGGAGGGCCAAGATCTGGGCGAATTTATATCTAAATGGCTGAAAGAGATATTGCCAGACGCACCTTACTCGCAGGCTTTTGCAGTGGAAAGGGCGCACAGGGTGCCTGCAAGACCATCCCCGCCTTGGGCCCCTCCGAGGCCAATGCTGGCCCGTCTGCTTAATTGTAAGGACAGGGATATGATCCTGCGTCAAGCCCGCCGAATACAAGGGATTACATACAATGGCGTTGCTATCTCCATATTTCCAGATTTTTCTGCTGATCTACAGAAACGTAGAGCTACGTTTATGGCTGTGAAAAGGTGGCTACGAGATCTTAATATACCATACCCCATGGCATATCCTGCACGGCTGCGGGTAGTGGAAAACGACTGCTCTATCTTTTTCAATTCCCCGTTGGAGGTGGACGACTGGGTGAGGGGAAGGAGATCGCCCCGCCGTGTGTGAGTGCTTTGGACGGCGAGAATGGAACGTACCGGAATTTAAAGTTGCCGTTGGATTACCTCCTGTATTGTACCAGATGTACGCCAATGCACCTGGTTTGTTTTATTGCGCCCAAGGAAGGCTGCCACTGTTATGGTGCACCCGGGTGGGAGGATATACCCTGCAGTTTGATCGTTCTGGAGGCCTTGAAAGGGTTATTCTCATCCTTCTCATCTATATTGGATGGACTGCCAGGATCTGTCTTTCGGGGAGAAGAGAACGCCAATCACCTAGCTTGAGGAACTTATTCTGTACCGGGAAGAAGTGAGTCGGCTAGTGTGAAGAATGGGTCTCAGCTGAGGGAACTCGGGACTGTTCCTGGTACCTGCCCGATATGCATTTTGTGGTTGATTACTGCTGATTTATGGCTTATACTGATGTTTGATTTATAGCTATTCTCTGCAAGTTTTGGAAGGGGCTCATGATGTAATGTGTTATGTAGGGCTGTAGATAGGGAAGGATACTCTAAGGGTATGTGCACACACACTAATTACGTCCGTAATTGACGGACGTATTTCGGCCGCAAGTCCAGGACCGAACACAGTGCAGGGAGCCGGGCTCCTAGCATCATAGTTATGTACGATGCTAGGAGTCCCTGCCTCTCTGCAGGACAAATGTCCCGTACTGTAATCATGTTTTCAGTACGGGACAGCAGTTCCACGGAGTAGCAGGGACTCCTAGCATCGTACATAAGTATGATGCTAGGAGCCCGGCTCCCTGCAGTGTGTTCGGTCCGGTACTTGCGGCCAAAATACGTCCGTCAATTACGGACGTAATTAGTGTGTGTGCACATACCCTAATACTACCTAATGGCACGGGGCCTTCCCCATTACTCTTTAGTGCCACAAGAAGGGCATGTTTCGGCAATGGCCTATGTGTCATCTTGCATTGTTAGTTTTGTCGTTCCTGTTTTCAATGCCGTAAGTAGGTGGAATTATACTCATTTATGAATGCAAATGTCTAAGGGATTGCATAGTACAACGAGATGTGATAAAGGTCACTAGAGACCATATATTTGTCCTATCCGGGAGTCGGGAGACAACCTCTTTCCGATGTAGACTTAGTTTCTGGTACCGATAATGACGTCTATACCAATCATGTCATGGAACGTACGGGGGTTGGGCACTCAGTGGAAAAGGCCGGCATCTTTGCATGTGTCCGTAAATTTAATCCTTCCATTATATGTCTGCAAGAGACACACTTAGTTCCAGATAAAGTGAGGTTATTACACAGGCCATGGATCAAATGGTCTTGTCACTCCTTTCATACGTCTTATTCCCGGGGGGTCTCTTTACTGGTTCACAAATCTCTACGATGGGAAGAGATCAAACTTAATGTGGATAAAGAGGGCAGATATGTGTTTTATACATGCATACATTGAAACTATACCCTTTGTATTACTGGGATTATATGTTCCGCCCCGGCGAATGTACAAATTTTACATGCGGCGGCTGCATTTGCTGCTGCATATCCGCAGGCTATGGTATTGGGTATGGGGGACCTTAATATGCTTTTGGATCCCAGTCGTGATAGATTCAGGGGGGATGCAGACTCTGGCTCTGCGCCAGTGGTCCCGTCGTCGTTGAGCCTGCTGTTTCGGGAAATGGGATGGATGGATATATTCAGATGTAGGCATCCAAATGCAAAAGTATACTCATGTCACTCTCTTGGTAGAAACTCTCTGTTCCGTATAGATTATATCTTCGGGAATGCCCTAATGGTCCCTATGGTAACGCGTATATCTTATGAGACTAGAGGGGTATCGGACCATCCCCCGGTGGTAGCACGTTTCAATCTTCCAGGGCCCGTCCTGGCAACTGGAAAATTCAACCATTTTGGCTTACCCTGATAGGGCCGCAAGATCGCATAACGGATCAATTGGAGGTATTCCAAGACACTAATGGCTCGTGTGAGAATTTAAATATTTTTTGGGATATCCTAAAGGCCTATCTGAGAGGGTGCCTGCGATCTACAATATCTTATATAAAACGTGAAGCGGTGAGGGAAGAGGGTCAGTTGGCGCAGCAATGTAAAGCACTGGAGGACGGGTACATAGCGAACCCCTCGGAGGCAAATAAGAATGCAGGGCTAACAGTGGGCCGCAGATATTTATTATTGTTACAAGAAAGAGCCGATAGGAAACTATTTTTTGCGAGGCAAACATACTTTGAATTGGGTAACCAATCTAGAAAATTGTTAGCTCATTTAATTCACAACAACTCTCAAAGTTCAGCTATACTAAAGATTAAGGATGATCAGGGACGTGACTTGAATGATACTCCCAGAATAGCTGCCCGTTTCACTCAATTCTATAGGGACTTATACTCCTCCCAGTCTGCATATGAATGGTCCGAGTGTATGACATATTTGAATGACCTAAGCTTTCCGCAGCTTGATGAGGCAGGAAGGGACACGCTGGAACTGGACATTACGGGAGACGAGGTTATACAGGCGTTTAAGGATATGTCAAAGGGTAAGGCCTCTGGGCCGGACGGGGTTCCACTGGAGGTGTACCTTCGTTATTCTGACCAGCTCATTCCCCCGCTATGCTCCATGTATTCTCACGCTCTGAGGGAAGGTACACTGCCGGACAGTTTCTATGACGCCACGATTGTAGTTTTGCTAAAACCTGACAAAGACACTAGTGAGTTGTAGTTCTTACTGTCCTATCTCATTACTGAATCTTGATTACAAGCTACTCGCGAAGGTATTGGCAACTAGATTGAATAAAGTAATATTACAAATCATCCATCCGGACCAGGCGGGCTTTATGCCCGGGAGGTCCACTTCTGATAATATACGCAAGGTTCAAATTTTAGCTCAAATTGGTGAGGCACTAGCAGGAGGACTGGGCTATGGCATCCCTTGATGCGGCCAAGGCCTTCGATTCCGTTGAGTGGGCATATTTGTTTGAAACGCTACAGAGGTTTAGTTTTGGCACCAACTTTCATTAAATGGATAACAATTCTGTACAAAGATCCGAGGGCGCAAATTTTGATTAATGGCATAATGTCCCCTTATTTTCATCTACGTAGAGGTACCGGGCAGGGGTGCCCTCTCTCCCCGCTATTATTTGCAGTAGCTATCGAACCTTTGGCGATTCGCATCAGAACGCACCCAGAATATCAGGGTATAGCGTTGGGGGGTAGGGAGGAAAGAATCAGCTTGTACGCGGATGATGTGATATTGTACATGTCGTACCCAAAGGATACTCTGGGGCTAGCTATTGAAGTCCTGAACCAGTTTGGAAGGTTTTCTGGTCTACATGTTAACTGGAACAAATCCTTTTTCATGCCTTTAAAGGGGGTGGGTTGGTCGGATGCTGAATATGGATTACAGGTGGTGTCGTCATTCAGATATCTAGGCATTATTATAAACAGAGAACATAGGCAGGATCAAGCCACCAATATACCTTTGCTGGAATACATTAGACTTAAATTTAGAGTGTGGGGTACCCTTCCATTGGCAGTGACTGGCCGATGAAATTTCATTAAAATGGTTATTCTTCCAAAATGTTTGTATGACCTGGAGCACGCCGCCACACCAGTATATAAGGCCTTTTTTAAATCCCTTCATGCCTTATTCCCAGCCTTTATTTGGGGATCCAATAGATCCAAACTTAGTTTGTCTACCCTGCAGAGACCTAAGCACATGGGAGGGGTGGCACTACCGGACCTGTACATGTACTATCTAGCCGAGCAGCTGAGGTACTTGCAGCTATGGACCGGGCCGGACCCGTTACCAACACGGGAACAACACCTCGCTACGTATTTACAGCTCACACACCTATTGCCAGTACTGGAAAGTTCTCCGGGAACCTATAAGGCACTGCTTCCCGTGCATAGGGTGGCAGTGCAGGCCTGGGTGGCTGCCAAACAAATTTACGCATATGCGGATATACAGGTGGACATGCCGCTGTGGGATAATCCCCTTCTTCCTCATCTATTGGAAGGGCAAGCCCCCCCTTTCTGGAGCGGATTTGAGGTGCATAATATTGGGGATGTTTATGTTGAATTTGCCTTTAAGTCCTTTACACAAATGCAAGAGGTCTTTCAAATCCCTAGAGAGAGTTTCTATAGATATTTGCAGCTGCGACATGCTCTCGCGAGTCAATACCCCAGGGTAGATCACGAATTCTCACGATTCCCTCTGATTGGAGTTTTTAGATCACAGGGCCCACGCGGGTTGATCTCTGCTATTTACACTGCTCTTATACAAGCTAAATTGGCCAGTGTTTCGTTACCAGTGAAGGATAAGTGGGAGGGCTCGAAACCGGATTTGACGGGGGAGGAATGGGCGGACATACTCTCATCCCCTCTCTCGGTCTCACCGGCGGCAAACAATAAAATGATTCAACTATCCATATTTCATCAGGGCTATCTCCCTCCGGTGAGACTGTATAGAATGGGCAGATACCCTAGCACTGAATGCCATAGATGCCGTTTTCCCAGATCTGATTTCTGGCATATGATTTGGGACTGTCTAATGGTGGCCTCCTTTTGGGGGGACGTGATAAAAATGGTTGAAGAAGTGGTGAGGCAACCGGTCCCCCTTTCGCCTAAGGTCTGTCTATTTGGGGTTTTACCTGAAAATCAGTGGCCATACCACCTGCGAATACTTCTGCAAGAGGTATTGTTTATGGCAAGGAAAACCATTGCACTCAAGTGGATGGACCAGCGACCGCCTAGGGTGACGAAATGGAAATCGCTGATCAACTCCATTATCCCATACGAGCGAGTTTTATATAAGAAAAGAGGGTGTATTAGTAAATTCTTTAAAATATGGCAGATTTGGTGTGATTCACTATACTCCGCACAGATTCGCTGATCTAAGGGACTATTAGTTGCAACCTTGACGAGAGCTGCTGGAATAACTGTAGTTATTTGTAGGACTTCTATATCTTGTTTGGAATAATCTGGAAATTGACCTAATTGTACGGTGACCGATGGGATGTCATTATTGAAGATTACTATGTGACCTACTATGTCATGACCTGTTACTATGTTACTAGGTTCATGTAATGTACTATTGCCTAAATGTATTCCATTGCTGTTCTTTACCCAAGACATTTGTATTGTGAATTTTTTTCAATAAAACGAGTTAAAAAAAAAAAAAAAGACAGGCAACTAGTGGTGCCACGCCAGTTCAGGGAACAACTCCTGCGGGTGGCTCATGAAATACCACTAGCTGATCACCTAGGGATAAGTAAAACTAAAAGTCGTTTAAAACACAACTTTTACTGGCCTGGCCTGGGGAATGATGTGACAGATTACTGCCGTTCCTGTATTGTGTGCCAAAGGATGGGGAAGTCGGGACCCGTCATTCCTTTGCCCATAATTGATGAGCCTTTTCGACAGATCGCTGTGGATCTGGTAGGGCCCTTGGCCATACCCAGCAGTTCTGGAAAGCGCTTTATCCTGACGGTAGTGGATTATGCCACACGTTACCCAGAAACTATAGCATTATCCTCCATCAGGGCTGATAAGGTAGCAGACGGCCTTCTGACCATATTTTCCCATGTAGGATTTCCCTGAAAGATGCTCACAGATCAGGGGACCCAGTTTATGTCTAATTTGATGCGGTGCCTCTGTAAGAAAATACAGGTGCAACACCTGGTGGCCAGTCCTTATCATCCTCAGACTAATGGTCTGTGTGAAAGGTTTAATAGGACCCTCAAGCAGATGCTACGATTGCTTGTGGGGTCCCAAGGGCGAGACTGGGAGCGTTATCTCCCGAACCTGCTATTTGCTTACAGAGAGGTACAGCAGGTATCAACCGGTTTCTCACCCTTTGAGCTCCTGTATGGCAGGAGGGTACGGGGACCCCTAGATCTCATGAAAGAAGCATGGGAGGGAGAATTGGTTACACCCGAGGTCTCCGTGATTGATTATGTCCTGAAATTCAGAGAGAGGATGCAGGAACTGACAGGCCTAGTACATGAGAACATGGTGTAGGCACAGGCAAGTCAGAAGAGCTGGTATGATAGAAATGCCAGAGAGAGAGTGTATGCTCTGGGTAAGAAGGTATGGGTACTGGTCCCTATGACCCAAAACAAACTCCAGGCGACATGGGAAGGCCCATATCCCATTCATCAACGCCTCAACGATGTGGACTATGTAGTCACGATCAATCATGTTCGCAAGAAACACAAAGTTTTTCATGTGAATATGATCAAGGAGCATTATGACCGGGATATGTGCGCTCTGCCAGTTTGCAGTTTGCCAGAGGATGGAGAAAGTGAAACACTGCTAGATTTAGTGGCTTCAGCAAAGGAGATAGGATCCATTGAGGATGCCGTAGTTAATTCACAGCTTTCTGAGAGTCAGAAGTCCCAGCTCCAGAAGGTACTTAACCCCTTCCTTGCCACTTTTACAGGGAGACCTGGGAGAACTCAGCTAGAAACTCACCATGTAGACACAGGTGATCACCAACCTGTTAGGCAAGCAGCTTATAGAGTTTACCTAGAAGTGAGGGCTGACATGAAGAAAGAAATAGAGGAAATGTTAGGGCTGGGCGTGATCCCGGAGTCTCAAAGTGCCTTGGCATTACCTGTAGTGCTTGTCCCCAAAAAGGACAAGACAACACGATTTTGCATGTACTACAGGAAGTTGAATACCATCACTGTGTTTGATGCTTATCCAATGCCCCGCATAGATGAACTTTTGGATCAGCTAGCCAGTGCCCGGTACCTAACAATCATGGATTTAAGTCGGGGGTATTGGCAAATCCCTATGTCCGTGGAAGCGCAGGAGAGGTCTGCCTTCATCACCCCCTTTGGACTCTATGAGTCCAAGGTAATGCCCTTTGGTATGAAAAATGCTCCTGCCACATTCCAGCGCTTGGTGAACAAGCTGTTAGAGAAGTTTGAAGGGATTTCTGTCGCTTACCTGGATGACAATGCTGTGTTCAGTCAGACCTGGGAGGATCACCTGACCCACCTGTCGCAGGTGCTCAGGCGTATCCAAGATGCAGGACTGACGATCAAGCCTGGAAAGTGTCAGATAGGCATGACCGATGTGCAGTACCTCGGGCACAAGGTTGGTGGAGGGACACTAAAGCCAGAACCAGGGAAGGTAGTTGCAATTTCCGCCTGGCCCACTCCTAAGACAAAAAAACAGGTTATGTCCTTTTTGGGGACCGCAGGATACTATAGAAAGTTTGTTCCTAACTATAGTTCCCTAGCAAAACCTTTCACAGACCTCACAAAGAAGAAACAGCCTCAAATAGTTAATTGGACTGCCGACTGCGAGAGTTCTCTGTCAAGTTTAAAAGCTGCCCTTGCTAGCTCCCCAGTCTTGCAAAGCCCGGATTTTACTCGCAAGTTTGTGGTGAAGACTGACACCAGTGCCTATGGACTAGGCGCAGTGCTCAGCCAGGTAAATACAGAAGGGCATGAACATCCAATAATGTATTTGAGCAGAAAGCTTCTACCGAGGGAGGTAGCCTATGCCACTGTAGAGAAGCAATGTTTGGCCATTGTATGGGCCTTGCAGAAATTACAGGCATACCTCTATGGGCGCAAATTTACAGTAGTGACCGACCACAACCCACTTAGTTGGTTGCACAGGGTGGCAGGTGACAATGGGAAGCTGCTGAGATGGAGTTTAGCCTTGCAACAATATGATTTCACTATCCAGCACAAAAAGGGCAGTGAGCATGGCAACGCAGATGGGTTATCGTGCCAGGGGGAAGCTGCGGAGATCGGCTTGGGATATTGATGGCTATATCAATGATCCCATGCCATGTCTTAAGGGAGGAGGTGTGGTGTTATAGGTAATATCATCAAAAGTAGGTTATTAAGAGGTCAGTTCATAACCCCTTCTGACACAGAAGATACATCTGATTTACCTAAGAAATGCATATCTTTGCCCATCAAAGGACGTCCACTGTCAGGCAAATGGTTAATTGGCCCTTTCCTCACCAAGGTGCGAGATGTGTTGATTAAGAATTTGTCACTAGGGCCTGTATTTAGCATCAGATAACCTTCTCAATTAGCCTTTTCTAAAGCGGCTAACACACAGTTCATATTGCCGATAAATCGGTACAACCCCTACCAAGAGCCACTGGAGAGGTTCCTCTACCATAAGCATGGGTAAGGGGAAACCCACAGTTTCCGCACTGGTCAAACTTACCTCATAATACCCACCAGCGGGAAGTTCACAAAATGGCACCGGACACCCTCTGCATGCAGAGACTACGGAGATGAATGCTCCTGCATTCCTACCACCAGTCTGTCGCAAAGCCAGCATATCTTCCAGCTTAGAGGCATCCACAGGTACTCCACCACAGCTGTTTAAGCCCTTCGGGACAAAGCCATTTTTTGATTTTTCATTTTCGTCTTTCACTCGCCGCATTTCAAGAGCCATTACTTTTTTATTTTTCCTTCAATAGAGTGGTGTTAGGGCTTATTTTTTTGCGGGAGGAGTTGTAGTTTCTTTTTGTACTATTTAAAGTTCCAAATAATGTACTGGGAAAATGAAAAATAAAAATTTGATCACTTTTTATTACATTTGTTTTAGCGCTAAGTTGACCAAAAAATTGCGATATCCGCCTTTCGCTTCATGCGATCAAATGCCAGCAGAATAGAGGATCGGGTCTGTTGCCAGATTTGCAGAAAGTCCCCAAAAGCAGCTGCGGGTACCTGAGATGTAGCCGACACAGGAAGAGGGATTCTAGGATGTTGACCGTATACAATGTAGAATGGAGTGGAAGTGGTGGACTCACTTATGTAATTGTTGTATGAGAACTCGGCTCATGGAAGAAGCTGTACCCAGTAATCATGCTGCATGGAGATGAAGTGGCGGAGATAATTCTCCATGATCTGGTTAATACTCTTGACTTGACCATTGGACTGGGGGTGAAAAGCTGAGGAAAAGTCCAATTTCACATCCAGGAATTTACAGAGGGCTCTCCAGACTTTTGAGGTGAACTGAAGAATGAAGTCATCTGGGGTGGAAGGCAGATCTTGAGCGGCAAGCTGGTCTTTGATATCAGAAGATAGACCCTGCCAGAATGCGGCCACTAAGGCTTCGTTGTTCCAGACCAGCTCTGCCGCCAGGGTATGGAACTGAATGGCGTACTCGCCCACGGAGATGTCTTCTTGGCGAAGGGTCAGCAGAGATGCAGCTGCTGAAGAGGCTCATCTAGGTTTCTCAAATACTGTGCAAAAAGTCTGTAGGAAACACTGGAAGTCACATGTCACTGGTCCCTGACGCTCCCAGATAGGATTTGCCCATGCCAGGGCCTTGCCAGTAAGGAGAGAGACTATGATTGCGATACTTGTGCCATCGGAAAGAATTTCATGTCGATTTAAGTGGATCTGGCACTGGTCCAGAAATCCCCTACAGGTCATCATGGTCCTCATAGGCTTTCTGTCAGAGTGAATGTGATGTCACACTGACAGTTACATAGTTACATAGTACGGTTAAAAAAGACACATGTCCATCAAGTTCAACCAAGGAATGGGAAAAGGGAAGGGAAAAAATTCTACACATATGAGCGTATATATTTTTTTGTTCTAGGAAATTATCTAAGCCTTTTTTAACCCCTTCCCGAAAGTCGGGCAGTGGAAGTATGGAACGGACTCACGGAGTATGTTACAGCCGACAGTTCAGAGCGCGACCGCAGCATTTAAATCATTAGAAAGAGGGGGGCGACCCCCTCTAACAGCTTATGGTGAGCCCCGCAATGCATTCGCGGGGTGGCGATGGTTGCTATGGCTGCCTGGGAGCCTAATGAAAGCTCCCAGGTCTGCAATCTTTGTGCTATTTTTAAGCCCTGCCTCTGGCAGGGCTTAATAGAAGCCTGTCAGAATCACGATAACTGAAATACATTAGTATTGCAGTAGATCGTGCAAGCGATCTAACGATCGCTGCTTGAAGTCCCCTAGAGGGACTAATAAAAAAAAAGTACAACTTTGTAAAATAAAGGGGTTTTTTTATGTAAAAAAAATAAAAATTAAAAGTTAAAAAAACTATTTTTCCATTTTTTCCCCTAGAGCATAGTAAAAAATTGGTATTGCCGCGTCCGTAAAAGTCTGAACTATTACAATATATCATTATATAACCCGCATGGTGAACGCCGTACAAAATAAAATTGTAAACGTCAGAATCTCTATTTTTGGGTCACCTCATCTCCCACAAAAAACTGAAATAAAAAGTGATCAAAACATCGTATGTACCCCAAAATGGTATAATTACAAACTACAGCTTATTCCGCAAAAAATAAGCCCAAATACCACTTAATCGATGGAAAAATAAAAAAGTTATGGCTCTCGGAATTTGGCGACACAAAATAAATTGTATTTTTTACACTTCGGTTTTTACTTGTAAAAGTAGTAAAATATAGAAAAAACTATATATATTTGGTATTGCCGTAATCATATTGGCCCAAAGAATAAAGTTCACATGTTGTTTTAATTGCACAGTGAATTCCGACAAAACGACGCGAAAAAAACAATTGAGTAATCCCTGTTTTTTAAATTTTCTACCCTACAAAGATTTTTTTTCCCGTTTCTTAGTACATTATATGGCACAATAAATAAAAACTACAACTCGTCCTGCTAAAATCAAGCCCTCATAGGACTATATCGATGGAAAAATAAAAAAGTTATGGTATTTGGAAGGTGGGGAGGAAAAAACGAAAATGAAAATCTGAAAAAGGGCTGCGGCGGGAAGGGGTTAAAGCCATCTACTGTAGCTACTGTGACCAGCTCCTGGTTATATCCCTGTCCCGCGAGTCCATGCCTCTTTTAATACACGACAATATCTTGTTGGCCTTTGAAGCAGCTGATGGACATTGCATGCTGTTATTTAGTTTATGATCTACAAGTACACCCAGACCCTTCTCAACAAGTGACTCCCCCAGTATAGCTACCCCTCGGACTTATGATGCATGCTGGTTGTTGGTACCCAGATGCACAACTTTACATTTATCTACATTTAACTTAATATGATAAGTGGACGCCCAAACTATTAGTTTGTTTAAATCCGCTTGCAATTTACGAACATCTATAGACTGAACATTACCACATAGCTTGGAGTCATCTGCCAAAATAGAAAAATTGTTATTAATCCCATCCTCTACATCATTAATAAATAAGTTGAATAATAGTGATCCCAGCACGGAAGCCTGGGGTACACCACTTATAACTGGGGACCATTCAAAGTAGGAAACATTGACCACAACTCTCTGGATACGGTCCTTGAGCCAATTCTCGATCCAATTAAAAACTATGCTTTCTAAACCTATAGTCCTTAATTTACCCATTAGACAGTGTCAAATGCCTTTGCAAAGTCCAAACACACTATTTCCACAGCCGCCCCTCTGTCTAGGCTTCTGCTCACCTCTTCATAAAAACAAATCAGGTTGGTTTGACAACTTCTATCCATAGTAAAACCGTGCTGGCTGTCACTTATAATACTATTTTTTGTCACATAATCCTGTATATAGTCCCTCAATAGCGCCTCAAATATTTTCCCCACGATGGATGTTAACCCCTTCCCTCTTTAGCCACTTTTGACCTTCCTGACAGAGCCTCATTTTTCAAATCTGACATGTGTCACTTTATGTGGTAATAACTCCGGAATGCTTTCACCTATCCAAGCGATTCTGAGATTTTTTCTCGGGACACATTGGACTTTATGTTACTGGCAAAATTTGCTCGATATGTTCAGTATTTAATTGTGAAAAACACCAAAAATTAGCGAAAAATTGCAAAAATTAGCATTTTTCTCAATTTAAATGTATCTGCTTGTAAGACAGGCAGTTATACCACACAAAATTGTTGCTAATTAACATCACCCATATGTCTACTTTGGATTGGCATCGTTTTTTGAACATCCTTTTATTTTTCTATGACCTCACAAGGCTTAGAACTTTAGCAGCAATTTCTCAAATTTTCAAGAAAATTTCAAAATTCTATTTTTACAGGGGCCAGTTCAGTTGTGAAGTGGTTTTGAGGGCCTTATATATTAGAAACCCCAAAAAAGTCACCCCATTTTAAAAACTTCACCCCTCAAAGTATTCAAAACAGCATTTAGAAAATGTCTTAACCCTTTACACATTTCACAGGAATTAAAGCAAAGTAGGGGTGAAGTTTACAAATTTCATATTTTTTCTGCAGAAATAAATTTTTAATACCATTTTTTTTATAACACAGAAGGTTTTACCAGAGAAATGCAACTCAATATTTGTTGCCCAGTTTCTGCAGTTTTAGGAAATATCCCACATGTGGCCGTAGCGTGCTACTGGAATGAATCACCGGCCTCAGAAGCAAAGGTGCACCTAGTGGATTTTGGGGCCTTATTTTTGTTAGAATATATTTTAGGCACCATGTCAGGTTTGAAGGGCTCTTGCAGTGACAAAACAGTAAAAATCCCCCAAAAGTGACCCCATCTGGGAAACTAGACACCTCAAGGAAATTATCTAGGGGTGTAGTGAGCATTTTGACCGCATAGGTTTTTTACAGAAATTATTGGAAGTAGGCCGTGAAAATTAAAATCAACATTTCTTCAAAGAAAATGTAGGTTTAGCGATTTTTTTTCTCATTTCCACAAGAACTAAAGGAGAAAAAGCACCATAAAATTTGTAAAGAAATTTCTCCCGAGTAAAAAAATACCCCACATGTGGTAATAAACGGCTGTTTGGACACACGGCGAGGCTGAGAAGGGAAAGAGCGCCATTTGGCTTTTGGAACTCAAATTTAGCAGCAATGGTTTGCGGAGGCCATGTCACATTTACAAAGCCCCTGAGGGGATAAAACAGTGGAAACCCCCCACAAGTGACCCCATTTTGGAAACTACACCCATTGAGGAAATTATCTAGGGGTATAGTGAGCGTTTTGACGCAACAGGTTTTTTGCATAAATTATTGGAAGTAGGCCCTGAAAATGACAATCTAAATTTTTTCAAAGAAAATGTAGGTTTAGCTAATTTTTTATAATTTCCACAAGGACTGAAGGAGAAAAAGCACAGCAAAATTTGTAAAGCAATTTCTCCCGAGTAAAACAATACCCCACATGTGGTAATAAACGGTTGTTTGGAGACACGGCGTGGCTGAGAAGGAAAAGAGTGCTATTTGGCTTTTGGAGTTCACATTTAGCAGGAATGGTTTGCGGAGGCCATGTCACATTTACGAAGCCCCTGAGGGGACAAAACAGTGGAAACCCCCCACAAGTGACCCCATTTTGGAGACTACACCCATTGAGGAAATTATCTAGGGGTATAGTGAGCGATTTGACACCACAGTTTTTTTGCAGAAATTATTGGAAGTAGGCCCTGAAAATAATAATATACATTCTTTAAAAAAAAATCTAGGTTTAACTAATTTTTTCTCATTTCCACAAGGACTAAAGGAGAAAAAGCACCACAAAATTTTAAAGCAATTTCTCCCGAGTAAAACATTACCTCACATGTGGTAGTAAACGGTTGTTTGGAGACACGGCGTGGCTGAGAAGGGAAAGAGCGCTATTTGGCTTTTGGAGTTCACATTTAGCAGGAATGGTTTGCGGAGGCCATGTCACATTTACAAAGCCCCTGAGGTGACAAAACAGTGGAAACCCCCAACAAGTGACCCCATTTTGGGAACTATACCCCTTGAGGAAATTATCTAGGGGTATAGTGAGCATTTTGACCCCACAGGTATTTTGCAGAAATTTTTGGAACTAGGCCATGAAAATGAAAATCTACATTTTTTCAAATAAAATGTAGGTTTAGCGATTTTTTTTCTCATTTCCACAAGAACTAAAGGAGAAAAAGCACTATAAAATTTGTAAAGAAATTTCTCCCGAGTAAAACAATACCCCACATGTGGTAATAAACGGCTGTTTGGACAAACGGCGAGGCTGAGGAGGGAAAGAGCGCCATTTGGCTTTTGGAATTCAAATTTAGCAGCAATGGTTTGCGGAGGCCATGTCACATTTACAAAGCCCCTGAGGGGATAAAACAGTGGAAACCCCCCACAAGTGACCCCATTTTGGAAACTACACCCATTGAGGAAATTATCTAGGGGTATAGTGAGCGTTTTGACGCAACAGGTTTTTTGCATAAATTATTGGAAGTAGGCCCTGAAAATGACAATCTACATTTTTTCAAAGAAAATGTAGGTTTAGCTAATTTTTTATAATTTCCACAAGCACTGAAGGAGAAAAAGCACAGCAAAATTTGTAAAGCAATTTCTCCCGAGTAAAACAATACCCCACATGTGGTAATAAACGGTTGTTTGGAGACACGGCGTGGCTGAGAAGGAAAAGAGCGCTATTTGGCTTTTGGAGTTCACATTTAGCAGGAATGGTTTGCGGAGGCCATGTCACATTTACGAAGCCCCTGAGGGGACAAAACAGTGGAAACCACCCACAAGTGACCCCATTTTGGAGACTAAACCCATTGAGGAAATTATCTAGGGGTATAGTGAGCGATTTGACACCACAGTTTTTTTGCAGAAATTATTGGAAGTAGGCCCTGAAAATAATAATCTACATTTTTTTAAAAAAAATCTAGGTTTAGCTAATTTTTTCTCATTTCCAGAAGGACTGAAGGAGAAAAAGCACCACAAAATTTGTAAAGCAATTTCTCCCGAGTAAAACAATACCCCACATGTGGTAATAAATGGCTGTTTGGACACACGGCAGGGCTTAGAAGGGAAAGAGCACTATTTGGCTTTTGGAGATCACATTGAGCAGGAATGGTTTGCGGAGGCCAGGTCACATTTGCAAAGCCCCTGAGGGGACAAAACAATGAAAACGCCCAAAAAGGGACTCCATTTAGGAAACTACACCTCTTGAGGAATTCATCTAGGGGTGTAGTGAGCATTTTGACCCCACAGATGTTTCATAGAGTTTATTAGAATTAGGCAGTGAAAATAAAAACAGTCCTTTTTCTTCAATAAGACGTAGCTTTAGCGCAAATTTTTTCATTTTCTCAAAAAATAAAGGAAAAAAATAACCCAACATTTGTAAAGCAATTTCTCCCGAGTACGGCAATACCCCATATGTGGTCATAAACTGCTGTTTGGGCAAAAGGCAGGGCTCAGAAGGGAAGGACCGCCATTTGGAGTGCAGATGTTGCTGGATTGGTTTCTGGGCGCCTGTGAGCCCAAAACAGTGGAAACCCCCCAGAAGTGACCCCATTTTGGAAACTACACCCCTCAATGCATTTACCAAGGGGTGTAGTAAGCATTTTAACCCTGCAGGTGTTTTGTAGAAATTAGTGTTCACTCGATGTTGCAGAGTGAAAATGGGATTTTTTTCCATAGATATGCCAATATGTGGTGCCCGGCTTGTGCCACCATAACAAGACAGCTCTCTAATTATTATGCGGTGTTTCCCGGTTTTAGAAACACCCTACATGTGGCCCTAATCTTTTGTCTGGACATATGACAGGGCTCAGAAGTGAAGAGTACCATGCGGAGTGGAGGCCTAATTTGGCGATTTACAAAGTATTGGTTCACAACTGCAGAGGCTCAGATGTGAAATAATAAAAAGAAACCCCTGATAAGTGACCCCCACTATGGAAATTGCACCCCTCAAGGCATTTATTAAGGGGTGTAGTGAGCATTTTCACCCCACAGGTCTTTTCCATAAATGAATGCGCTGCGGATGGTGCAAATTTAACATTTATATTTTTCCCTAGATATGCCATTCAGTGGCAAATATGTCATGCCCAGCTTATGACGCTGGAGACACACACCCCAAAAATTGTTAAAAAGGTTCTCCCGGGTATGACAATACCATATATGTTGAAGGAAACTGCTGTTTGGGGACGCTGTAGGGTTCAGAGCCGAGGGAGCACCATTTGGCTTTTGGAGAGCGGATTTTGCTTGGTACTATATTTGTTTGAGTATTGCTGGTGTTTCCATTTATAATGTGGGGGTACATGTAAGCAGGGCGGAGTATATAAGGGGCATAGTCAGGTGGTATATAAAAAAATAAATAATCCATAGATGTGTGTTACGCTGTGAAGCAATCCTTTCCGCACAGGCCAGTGTCGCACTGATAAATGGTGTCATTTCTTAACCCCCTTTTGGTCCACACTCCGCACCTTTTGTAGTTTGGGGAATTTTGCTGTGAAAGTGTTGTCCTGGTATAATACGGGCACCGTCGCTTCCAGCAGATATGTTTGGGCTCTCCCCTTCCTGGTTCCCTAATTTTAGGTCCTTGATAAATCGCCTCTTGAAACAGAAGAAATGTTCCCCTCGGGCACAACTGCATATTTTTTTATTTCCTGACTTATTGGAGCCATAACTAATTTTATTTTTCATAGACGTAGCGGTATGAGGGCTGGTTTGTTGCGGGACGAGCTGTAGTTATTATTGGTACCATTTTGGGGTACATGTGACTTTTTGATCACCTTTTATCCTATTTTTTGGGATGCCAGGTAAACAAAAAAACGCAATTCTGGCACAGCTTTTTTCGTTTTTTTTTATACAGCGTTCACCATGCGTTATAAATTACATGTTAACTTTATTCTGTGGGTCAGTGCGATACCTAATTTATAGCACTTTTTTATGTTTTACAACTTTTTGCACAATAAAATTACTTTTGTAAAAAGAATGTATTTTTTCTGTCGCCAAGTTGTGAGAACCATAACTTTTTAATTTTTTTGTCGACGGAGGTGTATGAGGGCTTGTTTTTGCGGGACGAGCTATAGTTTTTATAGGTACCATTTTTGGATACGTGCGACTTTTTGATCACTTTTTATTCTAATATTTGTAGGGCAAAGTGACCAAAAAACAGAAACTCTGGTAAAGTTTTTTACGTTTTTTTTTTACGCTGTTCACCGCGTGCAAAAAATAATATAATAGTTTTATAACTCAGGTCGTTACGGTCGTGGCGATACCAAATACATATGGTTTATTATTATTTTTCAATAATAAAGGACTTGATAAGAGTAAAAGGGGGATTGTGTTTTATTTGATTACTTGAAACTTTTATTGTTTTCAAACTTTTATTTTTTGCACTTTTTTTACACTTTTTAATACTTTTTTTTACACTTTTCTTCAAGTCCCACTAGGGGACTTGAAGGTCCAACGGTCAGATTTTTTTTTTTCTAATACATTGCACTACCTATGTAGTGCAATGTATTAGATCTGTCAGTCATTCACTGACAGCAAGCCGATTAGGCTTCGCCTCCCGGCGGGGCCTAAATCGGCTTCCGTAATGGCAGAGCAGGAGACCATTGTGTCTCCTGTTGCCATAACAGCAGTCGCCAGTCCCGATTGCCTCTCAGGGCTGGCGATCTGCTAGTAACCGCTACGATGCAGCAATCGCTTTCAATTGCTGCATCGAAGGGGTTAATGGCAGGGATCGGAGCTAGCTCCGGTTCCTGCCGTTACAGGTGGATGTCAGCTGTACAGTACAGCTGACTTCCACCGCTGATGACGCCGGATCAGCTCCTGACCCGGCGCCATCTTGCCGGCAGCTACGGAAGCTGATCAGGCTCCGCTGCCGTACGGATCTTGACCGACTTCGGTGCTAGGCAGACCGGGGGGCCAGTATTAGGCCTCCGGTTGCCATTGCAGCCACCGGAATCCCGGCAATTTCATTGCTGGGGCTCCGATGAGCTGCAAACACCTTAAGTGCAGCAATCGCGTTTGAGCGCTGCACTTAAGGAGTTAATGGCGGGGATCGAAGCTAATTTCGGTCCCCGCCGTTACAGTCGGATCTCAGCTGTAAGATACAGCTGAGATCCGACGATGATGGCAACGACTCAGCTTCTGAGCCGGTGCCAAACATTTTGCGGAAATGTACGGCATTTTGCGGAAAGTCAATGCTTTCCATGACGTACATTTACGTCAAATGTCGGGAAGGGGTTAAGCTTACTGGTCTATAATTACCCGGGGAAGACCTAGAGCCCTTTTTGAAAATAGTCACTACATTTGCCCTGTGCCAGTTCCTTGGCACTATACCAGTCACTAGAGAATCTCTAAATATTATGAATAGGGGGACATAAATAACTGAACTAAGCACTTTAAGAACTCTAGGGTGTAACCCATCTGGTCCCGGGGGCCTTGTGTACATTTATTTTATTTAATTTAGCTTGGACCATATCTTCATTCAGCCAATTCAGTATATCAACTGATATATTAACAGCACTGGCACCAGCTACATCAGCTGCTCTTTCTTCTGTTGTATATACAGAGCTAAAGAACCCATTTAGTAACTCTGCCTTCTCTTGATGCCCTGTGACCAACTCCCCATTAACACTATCTAGGGGTCCTACATGTTCAGACCTTGGCTTTTTTGCATTTATATACATGAAGAATATTTTGGGATTTTTTTTACTATCATTGGCCACCTGCTTTTCATTTTTTATTTTTGCTGATTTTATTACCTTTTTACATATTTTATTAAGCTCTTTATAATTTACAAAGGCTACAGCTGTACCCTCAGATTTGTATGTTTGAAATGCCCTTTTTTTTTTGTCACATATTGCCCTTTTTACAGAAAGTGTAAACCATGTGGGGTTTAATTTTAGTTGTTTATACTTGTTACCTATACGAATAAATTTTGTAGTATAATTACCCAAAGTAGATTTGAAAATCTCCCATTTATCATTTATACCATTATTTTACATTAGTTCTTCCCAGTCTATATCCAGAATTGCAGCCCTCATCCTGGGGAAATTGGCGTTCTTAAAATCAATTATTTTTGCCCTCCCAGCCTGTGTTTGTTTTTGACAGTATAGTGTTTTATTGCCCCGGATTATCTTAATGATGTATTACCTCATGTACTAATTGTCTTTGTGTAACATCTTAAATGTTGTGCTTTTATCTCAGTCATTCAGTTGTAAATTGCCTGACGAAGGCGCCTCTGTGCTCTGAAAGCTTGCATATAGAACTTTTATGGTTAGCCAATAAAGGTATCATACCTACTATACTTTTGTCTTTTTTTGGCACAAAAGTATTTGACATTGCATATTGTTTCTGGCCACACTATTTTTTTTACTGTACTTACAGTATAGGTAAAATATAACTATATTGTGATCACTGTTATCGAGGTTTTCACGAACATTGACATCCCCAACAAGCTCTGCATTATTAGAAATGATCAGATCCAACAGAGCTTCACCTCTAGTCAGGTTTTCCACAAACTGGCCCATAAAATTTTCCTGCAACAGGTTGAGGAAATGTCTCCCCTTTGCAGTTGAAGTTGAACCATGACCTCAATTAATATCCCGTAATTAAAATAGGTAGTGTAATGTATTCTAGCATTGATCAGTGCTGCTTGTAAAGCAAGAAAGTGTAAAAAGTAAAAAAGTTTATAAAAATGTTTTAAAAAGTGTCAAAATAAAAGTTGTTTTTCCTATAAAAAATATTTTATTATAAGAAAAAAATTAAAACTTTAAAAGAAGGATACATATTTGCTATCTCTGTGTTCGTAACGACCCAAACTATAAAACTATAATGTTATTTTTTTCACACGGTGAACACCGCAAAAAAATAAATGAAAAACTGTGTCAGCATCACTATATTCTGGTCACCACCCCTTCCAAGATATAGAATAAAAACTTATCAAAAAGTTGCATGTACCCCAAAATAGTACCAATAAAAACTAACACCCGTCCCGCAAAAAAACAAGCCCTTACACAGCTTTTTTGACTGAAAAATAAAAAACTTATGGCTCTCAGAATTAGGTCAATACAAAAAATAAATAATTTTATAAAAATGTGATTTTATTGTGCAAACGCTGCAAAACAAAAAAAAAACGATATACATATGGTATTTCTGTAATCGTACCGACTTGCAGAATAAAGTAAAACATGATTTATTGTGCACGGTGAACACTTTAAGAAATAAAAGATTTTAAAATGCCAAAATCGCTGTTTTTTGGTCACCTTTGCTCTAAAATTTTTTAATAAAAAGTGATCAAGAAGTTGTATGTACCATAAAATGGTATCAATAAAAGCTACAGCTCGTCCCGTGAAAAATAAGTCCTCACACCGCTCACTCGACCAAAAAATAAAAAAGTGATTGCTCTCAGAATGTGATGATAACAAAGAGACTTTTCTTTGTAAAAGTAGTAAAATATAAAAAAAACCTATATAAATTTGGTATCACCATAATTGTATTGAGACGCAGAATAAAATTGAGTTGTCGTTTTTACCGCACGTTGAAAGACGTAAAAACAAAACCTCAAAAACAATGGAAGAATCACAGTTTTTTCCAATTTCAGCCCGCAAATAAAAATATTTCGGTTTCCCAGTACATTATATGGTACTTTAAATAGTGTCAATAGAAACTACAACACTCCTGCAAAAAATAAGCCACCACACCACTCTATTGACAGAAAATGTAAAATGTTATGTCTCTTGGAAGGCGAGGAGTGAAAAACGAAAATGAAAAAGCAAAAAAATAAATCAGTTCTGAAAGGGTTAATTAATTTCTAATAAAAGAAACACTTATGACCACATATAGGGTATTGCCGTACTCGGGAGAAATAGCTTTTCAAATGTTGGTGTGTTTTTTGTCTTTTATCCCTTATGAAAATTAAAAAATTCAACATTTGAGTGGACAAAAATGTTGATATTAATTTTCACAGCCTAATTCCACTAAATTCTACAAAAAAATCCTGTGGGGTCAAAATGCTAACTATACCCCTTGAAAAATTCCTTGAGAGGTGTAGTTTCCCCAATGGGGTCACTTTTGGAGTGTTCCCACTGTTTTGGTCCCTCCAGGGCATTGCAATCGCGACATGGTACCGAAAAGCATTCCAGCAAAACCTGCGCTCCAAAATCCAAAAGGCGCTCCTTCCCTTCTGAGCTCCGCCGTGGGTCCAAACAGCAGTTTATTACCACATGTGGATATTGCCGTAATCAGGAGAAATTTCTTTACAAATGTTGGGGTACTTTTTCTCCTCTATTCCTTGTAAAAATGAAAAAATTCTATGTTTTAGCAGAAAAAAAGTAGATTTTCATCTTCACAGACTAATTCCACTAAATACTGCTAAAAACTGTGGGGTCAAAATGCTAACTATACCCCTTAAAAACGCATAGAGGGGTGTAGTTTCCAAAATAGGGTCACTTTTGGGGGATTTCGATTGTTTAGGCTCCACAAGACCTCTTCAACCATTGACATGGTGCCTAAAATATATTCTTTAATAAAGGAGGCCGCAAAATCCTCTAGGTGCTCCTTTGCTTCTGAGGCCTGTGCTTCAGTTCATTACCATACTAGGGCCACATGTGGGATATTTCTAAAAACTGCAGAATCTGGGCATTACATATTGAGTTGTATTTCTCTGCTAAAACCTTCTGTGTTACAGAAAAAAATGTATTACAAATGCATTTCAGCAAAAAAATGTAATTTGTCAATTTCACCTCTACGTTTCTTTAATTCCTGTGAAACACCTAAAGGGTTCAAATACTTTCTGAATGCTGTTTTGAATACTTTGAGGGGGCAGTTTTCAAAATGGGGTGCTTTATGGGGACTTTCTAATATATAAGACCCTCAAAGCCACTTCACAACTGAACTGGACCCTGAAAAAATAGCCTATTGAAATATTCTTAAAAATGGGAGAAATTGCTGCTAAAGTTCTAAGCATTGTAACGTCCTAGAAAAATAAAAGGATGTGAAAAAAACAATGCAAACATGAAGTAGACATATGGGAAATGTAAACTAGTAACTATTTTGTGTGGTATTATGATCTGATTTACAAGTAGATACATTTAAATTTAGAATAATGCAAATTTATTTGTGAACTTTTTCACAAATAAATATTGAATTTATCGACCAAAGTCTTTTCACTAACATAAAGTACAATACGTCAAGAGAAAACAATCTCAGAATCGCTTGGATAGATTAAAGCATACCAAAGTTATTACCACATAAAGCGACACATGTTTTGTCCACAAGGGCAAAACAGGGTGCATCCTAAAGGGGTTAAACAATGTGAACAGCAGTAATCAGATAGAAAAGGCACTGACTGACTTTTTCTATCTCAATGTCTCTGAAGCTACTTCAACTTTTAATAACTGGTGTGCTCATAAGGCAGTTATTACGAGTCACCTCATAATGTTATCAGCAACAGCTAAGAAAATGAGACAAGTTAAAACTCAAGTACTATTGACTAACATTAAAAGATTAGAGGATCTTACGTAATAAATCCACGGTATGCAGAGAGTTGATTTTAGAGCTGAAACAATTAAGAAGTCAACTTCACCAACTGCTGTATCACAAATGTGAATACACCCCGTGGAGAAGTGGAATGCGTTACTACTGGCAAGGAAATAAAGCTGGGAAAAAGCTAGCTAACAAATTTAAAAATAGAACTTTAAATCTATAATCCCTTTTATTTTCAATATTTCCGGAGAAAAAAATCTTGAATCCTCAAGAAATAGCTCACTCCTTTGCTGAATATTACGGTAACTTGTACAACCTAAATTCTGATTCAAAACTATTCCGCCTTCTCAGCAGGTTTTTGACACTTTCTTAAAATCTGTCAATTCTCCATTAATTTGAATTGATCAGTTAATTAAACTTAACTTGCCCTTTTCACTACTAGAAATCCAAACGGTTATTAAGCAACTCAGAATTAATAAGTCTCCTGGTCCAGATGGTCTTACAAACGAGTATTTTAAGCATTTCTCCCATATTATCTCTCCCCGTCTTCTATCATTATTTGACCAAGCAATTGAAACTGGTACTTTTCCGCAGGAGATGCTTCAAGCTCTAATAATAACATTACCTAAACCTGGTAGAACCCCGGATAAACCCGAGAATTTTAGACCAATCTCGCTGTAGCGTCCATGGCCGTGGGCCATCGGGTGTACTCACCTCCCGACGCCGGCAGCCATGGATCCGTGAGCGCTGGTCCCCATCTCCTTCCTTCCGCTCTGGTCTGCTGTGTCCCGTAGGGTGCGTGCACACGGTCGTGCCCGGCCTTAAAGGGCCAGCGCGCGCACCATGGAGATCGTCATCATCATCAACTCCCACGATTTCCTGTTCTATAAGAAGGCCCCAGGCCTTCTGATCCTTGCCTGAGCGTTGTTAGTTTTCCCAGTCTGTCTTGCACATGGTCCCTTAGTGTTGTTACCCGTGCCTTGTTCCCTGTTCCTGTTTCCCGTGCTGTGCCTTTACTATCAAGTCTTGCCACGTCCTGTGTCATCTGCCACGTCCAGAGGAATCCACCACGTCTTGTGTCATCTGCCACGTCCCGAGGAATCGGCCACGTCCTGTGTCATCTGCCACGTCCGGAGGAATCTGCCACGTCTGGCGCAACCTGCGCCACCTGTGTCATCCGCCACCTTTGGCGTTATCTGCTGCAAACATCTCCATCAGTGCCAGAGCTGCGGCCACCGTCTGGACTATTCAGGTACCCTTGTGCGGGACATTGCTGGGGTTTCCTGTTGTTTGGCCAGCTGCCTCCCCGCTACGGCGGTACGGCCTAGTGGGTCCACTAACCGGCTACGTGACACTACGCTCAGGCCATGGACCCCACTGGTCAACCTGAGACTTTGACGACACAAGCCATGCTGGCCGAGATGGAGGATCTCCAATCACGACAAGACCAGCTCCTCCTGTCGGTGAATGCCATAGCCCATCGGCTGCTTGCTCTAACCATAGTCGTCACCGCACCCATTCCTGCGGTTCCTCCTTCTACACTTCCTGTCTGTACCGATACCAATCCCCTGTGTTTCTTGCCGCTACCTCCACGCTATGATGGAGATCCGAGGTCCTGCAGGGGATTTTTTAATCAGTGCCTGATCCACTTCAGACTACATGCCAGGTCCTTCTCTTCGGATGACGTCAGGATCGCCTTCATCATCTCTCTCCTTACTGGGAGAGCCCTGGCATGGGTTAATCCTCTGTGGGAACATCAGGGACCAGAGACCCGTGACTTGCAGTGCTTCTTACAGACCTCCTGCTCAATCTTTGAGGAACCTGAGAGAGTTTCTTCAGCTGCTGCATCCTTGCTGACCCTACATCAGGGAGACCTCTCCGTGGGCAAGTTTGCCATTTAGTTCCGTATCCTGGCTGCTGAATTGACCTGGACCAACGAGGCTTTGGTGGCCACATTCTGGCAGGGACTGTCTTCAGGGATCAAGGACGAGCTGGCTGCTTGCGATCTGCCATCTACCCTGGACAATCTTATCCTACTCGCCTCCCGGGTTGACATGAGGATCCGGGAGCGTTCCCAAGAGGTTTTCCGGGAGAGAGAACTTCCTAGGCTGGATTCTACTTTTCAGCAATCCTCCTCAGTCGTCCCACCAGAGGATCCGATGCTGAGTACCTATGTCAAATTGTCTACCCAGGAGAGACCACACAGACGCACTTCTGGACTTGGTCTGTATTGCGGCCTCGGAGGCCATATTGTGCGCCTGTGTCCCCAGAGGTCAGAGAGACCCCATTGCCTAGGACTGATTGGAGAGACAACCCTAGATGGAATGGTACCTAATAAAGCCTTCTGTCCCAAGTTGACTATTCCTGTGACCTTAGTATCCGGCGAGGGGACGCATCAAGTTTCTGCCTATCTTGACTCTGGTTCTGCTGCAAACTTCATCCAGAAAGAGCTTGTGGATCATCTTCAGTTGCCCACAGTCCCCCTAGAGACGTCTTTGGCTGTTGCCTCAGTTAATGGACTGCCTCTGCCTGATCCCATCGTTTCTAAAACCAAGCCATTGAAGCTCCAGGTTGGAGTCCTTCATTCTGAACTAATTTCTTCCCTTGTTTTGCCCAAGGCCATCAATCCTGTTCTACTGGGCCTGCCTTGGCTTCGACTACATGCCCCAGTCCTGGACTGGAATTCTGAAGAGGTTCTCCAATGGGGCTCAGATTGCCATGGTCATTGTCTGATGCAGATCCATCCTGTCAAGCCTCCTCTTCCTCAGTCATTGGCGGGGCTGCCTCTCCAGTTTGCTCAGTCTGCAAATGTTTTCAGCAAAAGGGAGGCTGAGACGCTGCCTCCACATCGGACTTATGACTGCCCCATTGAACTGGTTCCTAATACCTCTCTTCCCCGTGGCCGAGTATATCCTCTCTCCTTACCGGAGTCTCTATCCATGTCTGCCTATATCAAGGAGAATCTGGAGAGGGGTTTCATACGAAAGTCTTCCTACCCGGCCGGGGCTGGATTCTTCTTCGTTAAAAAGAAGGACGGATCCCTTCGACCCTGCATTGACTACCGTGGTCTCAACCATATCACGGTCAAGAACAAATACCCGTTGCCTCTTATATCTGAGCTGTTTGATCGCATACGAGGAGCCAACATTTTTTCTAAACTAGACCTGCGGTGGGCTTATAATCTAGTCCGATTCGCCGGGCTGATGAATGGAAGATGGCTTTTAACACCCGGGACGGGCACTACGAATACCTAGTGATGCCCTTCGGACTGTGTAACACTCCTGCATTGTTTCAGGAGTTCGTTAGTGATATCTTCTGAGATCTCCTGTATGTCTGTGTTGTTGTTTATCTCGATGATATTTTAATTTTCTCCCCATATCCGACGACTCATCGGAGGCATGTACGTCAGGTTCTACTACGATTAAGGGAGAATCATTTATACGCCAAGCTGGAGAAGTGCGTCTTTGAGAGGAGTTCTCTGCCCTTCCTGGGCTACATCATCTCGGATCAAGGCCTCAAGATGGATCCTGAGAAAGTGAAAGCTGTCCTGGAGTGGCCACGTCCTTAAGGCTTAAGGGCCATACAGCGGTTCCTGGGATTCGCCAATTTCTACCAGCAGTTTATTCCTAACTTCCCTTCTCTGGCGGCTCCCATCTCTACCCTTACCAAGAAGGGTGTGAACGCCAAGGTGTGGACTCCAGAGGCAGAGTCCGCATTTATTAGCCTCAAGAAAGCCTTCACTTCAGCTTCGATCCTCCATCATCCTGATCTATCTCGGCAGTTCTCACTGGAAGTGGACACCTCCTCTGTTGGTGCAGTTGCACTTCTGTTCCAGAGGAGCTCCAAAGGAAAGGCAGTGGTATGTGGCTACTACTTTTTTCTTCTGCTGAGCGCAATTACTCTATTGGAGATAGGGAGCTGCTGGCCATCAAATTGGCTCTGGAGGAGTGTAGACATCTTCTAGAGGGCGCTGCTCACCCCATCCTGATCTTCACCGACCACAAAAACCTTACCTACCTTCAGTCTGCACAATGACTGAATCTCTGTCAAGCCAGGTGGTCGCTGTTCTTCACCCGTTTTCAGTTTGTGGTCCACTACCGTCCCACGGACAAGAATGTGAGGGCCGATGCCCTGTCCAGATCGTTTGAGACAGAAGACACGGTGGAGTGCCTTCAGACTATCATAGACGCATCCTGCATTGTCACTGCTAATCCTTTGCAGGTTAGAATCATCCCTCCTGGGAGGACTTTTGTTCGGATTGCAGACAGCAGAAGAATTCTCCGCTGGGGACACAGTTCTAAACTGGCTGGGCACGCTGTTGTCCGTAAGACTCAAGACTTGATTGCTCGTCACTTCTGGTGTCCCACGCTACCTAAAGATGTTCTGGACTTTGTCTCTTCTTGCACTGTGTGTGCCTCTAACAAAGTAACTCACTCCAAGCCTGCCGGCCTGCTTTAACCTCTGCCTGTACCCAATGCCCCCTGGTAGCACATTGCGATGGACTTTGTCACAGACCTTTCCCCCTCAGCAGGATGCAACACTGTCTGGGTGGTGGTGGACCGATTCTCTAAGATGGCACATTTTATCCCGCTGACCGGCCTACCTTCTGCACCTCGACTGGCGAGTCTCTTCATTCTACACATCTTTTGCTTGCATGGCTTGCCTCTACACATTGTGTCCGACCGGGAGGTTCAGTTTACTTCAAAGTTCTGGGGAGCCCTCTGTAAACTCCTGGATGTTAGATTGGACTTTTCCTCAGCTTATCACCCCCAGTCCAATGGGCAAGTTGAGAGGATCAACCAGATCATGGAGAATTATCTCTGCTACTTCATCTCTTCACAGCACGATAACTGGGTACAGCTTCTTCCATGGGCCGAGTTCTCATACAACAACCACACAAGTGAGTCCACCACTTCCACTCCATTTCACATTGTGTACAGTCAACATCCTAGAGTCCCTCTACCAGTGTCAACCACATCTCAAGTACCCGTTGCTCTACTCTGCTTATGGGGACTTTTTGCAAATCTGGCAACAGACCCGGTACTCTATTTTACTGGCAGTCGATCGCATGAAGCGAAAAGCAGATACTAGGAGACGAGAGCCGCCTGGGTGTCTTCTGGGGACTAAAGTCTGGCTGTCCTCTTCGAACATTCGCTTGAAGGTACCCTCATACAAGTTTGCTCCCAGGTTCCTTGGTCCTTTCGAGATTCTGCAACAGATAAACCCTGTCTCCTATAAGCTGCGGCTGCCTCCTACCCTCAGAATCCCCAACTCCTTTCATGTGTCCCTCCTGTAGCCAGTGGTCATGAACCGCTACAGCAAGAATTCTAGTTCCACAGTTGCTCCCAGCGGTTCTTCTGATATATTCGAGGTGAGGGAGATCCTCGACTGCCAGAGGGTAGGAGGAAGGACTTTTTATTTGGTGGACTGGAGAGGGTTTGGTCCTGAGGAGAGGTCCTGGGAGCCAGAATAGAACCTCAGTGCCCCTGCGCTTTTTAAGAAATTCCTCTCTCGCTCTGACCCCAAGAAGAGGGGGCGTAAGAGGGGGGATACTGTAGCGTCCATGGCCGCGGGCCGTCGTGTTTACTCACCTCCCGACGCCCGCAGCCATGGATCCGTGAGTGCTGGTCCCCATCTCCTTCCTAGGAGATGCCAGCGCTCACTTACGCTCCGGTCTGCTGTGTCCCGTAGGGTGCGCGCGCACGCTCGTGCACCATGGAGATCGTCATCATCATCAACTGCCACGATTTCCTGGTCTATAAGAAGGCCCCAGGCCTTCTGATCCTTGCCTTAGTGTTGTTAGTTTTCCCAGTCTGTCTTGGCTTGCAAATGGTCCGTTAGTGTTTCCCGTTCCAGTTGTTACCCGCGCCTTGTTCCCTGTTCCTGTTTCCCGTGCTGTGCCTTTAGTATCAAGTCTTGCCATGTCCTGTGTCATCTGCCGCGCCCAGAGGAATCCGTCACGTCCTGTGTCATCTGCCACTTCTGGAGAAATCCGCCACGTCCTGTGTCATCTGTCACGTCCGGAGGAATCTGCCATGTCTGGCGCAACCTGCGGCACCTGTGTTATCCGCCACGTTTGGCGTTATCTGCTGCAACCATCTCCATCAGTGCCAGAGCTGCGGCCACCGTCTGGAATATCCAGGTACCCATGTGCGGGACATTGTATTGCTGGGGTTTCCTGTTGTTTGGCCAGCTGCCGCCCCGCTACGGCAGCACGGCCTAGTGGGTCCACTAACAGGCTATGTGACACTCGTTACTTAACAGTGATGTAAAAATATATTCTAAGGTTATCGCTAATAGACTTGTTAACATTTTTCCAATACTAATTAAAAATGACCAAGTCGGCTTTATCAAGAACAGACAAACTGTTGATGGTGCCAGGAGATTTCTTAATCTTCTCCATTATGTTGAAGTACATAAAATACCTTCTCTGCTACTATCACTCGATGCAGAGAAGGCCTTTGATAGGGTACATTGGGGTTATCGGAAATCGGTTCTAGATAAGATTGGCATTATAAGTCTAATTGGTCGGGATATCTTAGCTCTTTACTCTGGCCTATCTGCAGAAGTGTATACGGATGGCTTCCTGTCCTCACGCTTTACAATCACAAATGGCACTAGGCAAGGATGTCTTCTTTTCCCACTAATTTTTGCCCTGCTTCTGGAACCTCTGACCGAAAAGGTTAGAACATCTTGCTTGATTAAAGGTATATCCATAGGTAATTACGAACACCGCATAGGTCTTTTTTGCAGATGATGTTATCATAATGTGCTCCTCTCCATTGGTGTCCCTTCCAGAAATTTTAAATGTTCTTTTGGAATTCATTAAAGCGTCCTATTATAAAATTAATACATCAAAATCCCAAATACTTAACATGGGTCTCCCTCAAAAGACTGTTAAATATCTCAATGTTTATATATCTGTACATATCTTACAAAATTACAATACACATTAATGAAATTTATTTAGGGTAAAACCAAACCGAGAGTCGAAGCAGAACTCCCTTTAAGGCCTGTGGGGGAAGGGGGATTGGGTTGTCCTTCAATATTACAATACTATCGAGCTTCTATTAATTATGGAACAACTGAAATCTTTATGGTCCCAAGTTTTCTCCAAATTATGGGTATCCATTGAATCCTATTTGTTAGGAAAACTGCTTATATCTGATATTCTTACTGCTTCCTCTCTGTTTGGTACTCGTGTGCAATCCATACATCCCACTATAAAAGCTATTATGGACTTATGGAATAATTAAGTATCCAAAACTTGCTTGTTTGTAGCAAATTAAAATACGGATGTAGCCATCTTTAACTTGACTCTGATGACTTGCTGCAGCGTAATATCACACAACAAAAGCCATTGAAATGTCATTGTTTATTTAATGCGTTAAAAGTCAAGGTAAAGACGGGTACATCTGTAAATCGAATGTTACAAATTTTATGGCTCATATACTGGATCTTGACATATCAAACTGGTTATCTAACGGCCTACATATATTGTCAGATTTATGGAAAGATTACTCATTCATGTTTTTTGAAGATCTTGCTCAGAAATATATGATACATAAACATGGTTTCTATAAATACTTGCAGATCAGACATGCAGTCACATCTTTATTCCTCCCTCTCTCCTCTACATGCTCACTCCTCTACAAATGGCTAACCTCCAATTCTATTTCCATGGGCAACATCTCCCAATGCTATAAACTAATATACCCAAATGTCTTACATTCTTATATACGTAAATGGGAACAGGATTTGAATACCAATTTTTCAGAAGAACAATGGAACTTAGTGTTTACTGCTATTTCCTCGATCTCTAAATGTCCAAACAACATTGAAACCGCTAGAAAGCTGTTATATAGATGGTACCTTACCCCTCTAAACTTTTTAGTTATTACAAGTCTCTATCACTTGCTGGAGATGGAATGAAATAGGTACAATGAAACATGTGTGGTGGGATTGCCCCCTATTCTAGCTTTTTGGAGGAAAATACGTAAATTCTTATCTTCTTTATGTGGCTTTCCGATAATTTTGGACGCTCCATTAATCCTCTTAGCCATGGATGTAGATAACTTTGAACGTACAAATAGAACGGTTATTCTACATACTATGATTGTAGTAAGGTCTAGAATAGCGATATATTGGAAATCTGACAAAATTCCTACTTTGTCAGAGATTATACA
Source organism: Rhinoderma darwinii (assembly GCF_050947455.1). Classification (NCBI taxonomy): domain Eukaryota; kingdom Metazoa; phylum Chordata; class Amphibia; order Anura; family Rhinodermatidae; genus Rhinoderma; species Rhinoderma darwinii. Next base: position 64,083,901 of record NC_134689.1, read on the forward strand.
AGCAATAAACAACTGCTGGTTTGAGTCCATGATTGCTTCTTCTTTAAAGCAGAAAAAAATAGTTTGATAATAACTGCCATGTGTGGATTTTATGTCATCACTCTACTATACTTCAATGACAATATTCCTAATAGGTCTGTCCCCTATAGGTTGAAGGATTGGCAATATTGCAGATGTTAACACTTCTGTACAGTTGAATCGTTGAAATGTTTTCATATGTTTTATTTTATATTTTACTTCTTACTCATTTATCATTTGCTTTTGAATGACTAACTCATCCTAAAATTCACACCGATTTTGTAAAGATTGTCTTTTATTTGCAAAACTCAATAAAAACAAAAAAGTGATAAAAAAACCCCAAAAACTTCAGTCTAATATATTTTTGCTATGACTGCGTCAACAGTTTTTGGTGACGAAACCCGGGAGATTAATCGTCTGACAGCTGTCATTGGGAGGTCGGTCAATGCATTAGTGAAATCAAAACCGCGGTAAGTAAGAAGCTTGTTCTTACACAAACCTTTTCACTCATGTATGGCTTATTCCTTGGAATTAGCTGTCATGATGTCAATCTCCCGCACACAGTAAAACATATCCAGAGGTATGAGGTATGTTGAAAACGCCTTGTTTTATGAATGATTGAAGATGCGTATGTCTATCTTGAGTTAATAATGAAGATGTGCAAATCTATCTTGAGTTATTTGTATGAATGGCATGAGTGAGTTTATGGTATAAATTGACATGAGAGGATATTGCCGGCAGTGTAACTGTTTTGTTAAAGTTGTTAGAAGTAATGATGGTAAGAAATAAAGTGTATGAATGAGTGAATTACCACCTCCTTGGAATGCAGTTTTGATTGTATGGAGCGGACGGTTGAGAGGAATTTTAGCTTACGTGTGAAAAGTTTTGCTGTTGTACAATGATTGCAGCTTGGACAGTGAAAAAACTTGCGCTGATAAAGAAACCTTATTTCAGAGGTCCGGTAGTGTGTCCATTGTGTGTAGTCCAAATGTGTGTGTTGTGAGGAAGCTGAAGGTGAAGAAGAGACCTGCAATGGATTGGTGGTTGCTGGATTTGTGTTGTATTGTTATAGGTATGTTGTTGGTAACTTCATTTATTACTTGGCTGTTGTGTAAAATCTTTAAGGATCAGAGGAAAGGTTATCATGTTGTCTGCTTGTTCTGAAAGTGCTGAGAGTCACAGACCACTGACTAGAGTTACAGAACACTGTCCCAGCAGCATTCCAGTGTCTGTAGGTGGCACAGGTGTCCGTAGGTGACACAACTGTCTGTAGGTGACAGTCTTAGTTTCGTAGGTGACAGAGGTACTACAAGTATCCGTAGGTGACACAACTGTCCATAGGTGGCAGAGTCTGTCCGTAGAAGACAGAGGTACAACAAGTGTCCGTAGGTGACACAGGTGTCCATAGGTGACAGAGTCTGTCTATAGGTGACAGAGGTACTACAGGTGTCCATAGGTAACACAACTGTCGGTAGGTGACAGAGATGCTCCGTAGCTGACAGAGAGGTTGGATATTCGTGGGTAATATCCTGTAGGTAGTACCAGTTGTACCACAAGTACTTCTGTGGTTAAATCCTGATAATGGAGAACTCAGAGAGCAGAGCGACAGTGGGAACCCAGTGTTATATAGCCAAATAAATTGTGACAAAACAATCTGTCAAACTAAGTGTACATTTTTTTTAATTATTTTTTTTAAAAGGCAGGCATGTTGAAAGATGTTCGTTTGGATATTCATAAAACGGTGGTTTGTGGAGATGAACAAGGGATGGTGAATGATCATAAAGTAACTGGGAATGCAGAGTGTGTGGCTTAAAGTGTCAGAGCAAGTGATTCCTGCGTGCATGCAAGGAATTGATGATGATGATGACCAATGTGGATTAGAACGGAGGGAGGGGGGAATGGAATATGTGTGCAACGTGAAGTCTGAAAAGCAGACTGCTACAAGATTATTAATGAAGCAGTTATTGCATGGCTAACAGATTGATGAGACCAGTGGCCACAGTATTGCATTGATTCCTAACAGTGGTACTGAGTAAAATTTGTAATGTACTGAACTAATTGAATGGTTAGTTATCTTAGAGTGTGAAGAAAGAACAGTAAATTTAAGTACACGGTGTAAATGTTTCTGGGTTTTTGGTGTGTCTTGTGTGTGGGGTTAAATAATTAAAGTTAGCTGTGTGAAGTCAAGTTATAGATTAATGAATACGGCAGATTTTTTATTTCTTCCAGCAAAGCATGGGTTTGAAGAAGTATGGGGGGCTGTATCAGTGACGAGACGGGGGGAGGCAGCTGGCTGATTACAGTGTCAGAATAAATGTCTTATCTTTACGCATGCGCTGCTGTCTCTTAGTACGCAGAGAGAGTGAAATAATATAAACAAAGTTTAGTCTGTCTGCACAAAAGATAAACTGGTGGAAATTAGGTGTTTTCACGATGTGTGGCGATATGTATGAAGTTTTCCTTTTTGCATATTCATGTGTTATGATATGATCTGATGTTGTAGTGACTTTAAGAGAATTCAAATGAATTAAAATACAGATATTGATAAATCTGACCCAACCCATGCTTGTTTAGAGACTGATAAAGAGTGAGACACACACAGGGGCTTGAAAAAAATGTGTGTACTCTCACACATGGCTTGTTGCATTGCAGTGGTTGGCTTGGCAGACAATTTGTACTCTGTTTCACTAGATGAATATTTACAGTTGTTGTTTTTGCTTTTATACATGCAGGCTAGTAATATAGTATGCTGCAGTATTGCAAGGCTGGACCCCGGCCACTGCTGGAACCCAGGTATTGCAGTATGTTGATGATGTACTTTTGGCCTGTGAGTCAGACTAAGACTGCCTAAACGTCATTTTGAAAATGTAGCTGTAAGGTATCTAAAGATAAGATGCAAGTTTTGTCAGGATAATTCACTGTTCTAGGTCATTGTATATTCACATTTCTTTGCCATGATTAAGAGCACAGGAGCTGCTCGAAACGCGTAGGCCAGGGCATCACTGCCTACTCACAATTTTCTTGGGACTGCGTCTCCCTACTATTTTATTCACATCACTCCAATAAAGATGGGAACATCGTTTCCTTTTTAAACTACAACTGTACTTAGCGCTGGATCATTTCCATTATCTTTCCTACTATATACCGCCAGCCGTAGCGGGGATCCGAGCAGCAAGTCAGGAGACGCAACTAACTGGTGAGCTGGAGGTTTCCTCCCTTTACTATTTCTTAGTAGGAACTTTGTTGGATCATCGGTTAAGCCAATTAAGAGCGCAAGAAGAACACACCGGAGAAGGAGAGTATGTGCAGCCAGGTATCAGCAAATTGGCCTGCCTCTGGATTCAATAATGCTGCACTAGATTTGTAATAGACTTCATGATATGTGCACGGCATGACATAGGTAAAACAGTAAAGGTACATATGAAAAGTGCACACCAGACAGATTACCGGTTACAGCGACTGCAGGACATACAACTACCCGAGGTTGGCGAGGTAGGTGTGTATGTATATGTGCTCGTATGTGTAGACCAGTTCTCAGGCTGGCCTGAAGCCTGGCCAGTATCTTCCCCACTGCAAAGTACATGGCTGAGAAATTTTCAGTGAAGTTGTGTGTAAGTGACAAGGGAACAGTTTTTACCCCAAGTATTTAACTGGTGTTTGCACAATGGTTAAGATATCATCAACTTTGAATACTGAGGTAAAGTTTCATGTAAAGTTCTGGATTAGCATGCCTTAGGATTGGACTATTGAAAGCATGTGCATGTGTCAGATAAAAGGTGTAGCAGCGTGTTTATAACTGTAAATGATAACTTCTCAGTGGAAATAGATTCCAATTTGAAATTTTTTATGTTGTGAAAGGAAAATTTTAGAAACAAAAATTCAGATGAGGGGCTTTACCTGGATCTGGTCTGTGTGTGCACAATATTATTTTGTTTTTTTGAGGATTGAACCAGCTGTTTGATAAGAAAATTCTGTGAAGTATATATTAAAAGAAGAAAAATCCGTTTGCATGTCCAACATTAAGTATACTGCTCAATGTGAATGTTTAACTTAGGCTTCGTTCACATCTGCATTGGGGTCCCGTTCTGATGTTCCGTCTGAGCTTTCCGTCAGAACGGGACCCTGAACAGACACAAACTGACACAAAAAACAGAAACCAGAGGTTTCCGTTTCCATCACTATTGATTTCAATGATGACGGATCCGGTGCCCATGGTTTCCGTTTGTCTCTGTTGTGCACCGGACCCGGGGTTTTGCCGGAAGCAATAGCGTAGTCGACCTGTGTCAGTTTGTGTCTGTTCAGGGTCCCGTTCTGACGGAAAGCTCAGACGGAACGTCAGAATGGGACCCCAACCCAGATGTGAATGAAGCCTTCAAGATGTCATTGTTAATCTTTTTCTTCAATTGAATTACCTGATTAAGATCAACTAATGATTGTAAAAGGATTGTTCTCCACAGGAAGTGTCCAACTGGGAAAAGAAGGTGTGAAAACCAGATTCGGATGCAATGTGGACGGAAAAGGAAGGTAAACCAATAGAACTCAAGGCACTCTTGATGGCACTTGTATTGATGGTATGTGACCTCACATATGCCTCCAAGACTGCAAGGATCAATTTGGTAAGATTTAATTGGTATGACCCAGGTTTTACAGCTGTTGCTGGTAAATTCTGTTAGAGCTGTTTGATTTGCCTGCAGAACAGTCCTGGCAGATCGGTGCCAACCTTATCAGCAAATCTGCCTCTCACGGAGAGACCTTCCAGGGAATACAGATTGTTTTTTTATTAATGTGTATAAGTGTATTTATTTGTTCTTCAACTAGGTAAAAAAAAAAAAAATGGTATCTGTGAATATTTCTGTGGGTAGGAGCAGACACAGGTAATCAGCTCAGATCAAGGTACAAATCCTACTGAAAAGTGTTACAAGAGCAAAAAATTTTTTAGCCAGTAGCTGCACATTTTCGAGGTGCCCTGTCCAGTGGGACAGAGAAGTTTTTCTTATATGAAGGTGTTTGTTTGATTTAGTTTAACCATTTGCCACTTTTATTGAATAATTGTATAGAGTATTTAGATTTGCCAACAAACTCAAATTAAAGACTTATTAAAATGATCTATCACTGAGATGCGGCAGGGGCAGTCTGTGCCTGAATACAATGTGGTTCTCATGAACTGAAGGCAGCGTAACAATTCTAATCAGCCGTGCTGACAAGCAACTTGCCGGAGGAAGGTGATTTAGATGCAAAGTGTTTATGACAGTCATAATAAAACTCCACAAGGGAACTCAACCCAGGCTCAAAGTCCTGTGTACAGCCCGGTAAAGAACATAACAAGCTCGGTGTCTGACAGATTAAAAGTACCATACCAAGTCCTGCTGATGTCAGCAATTGTCAAGGTTAAGCAAAGGCTAAAGACCTGAGTGAACCTGTCAGCAGTATCCAAGTGTTTTACAGCGGGAGAGAAGTAAGTGAACAGGAGGTTGGTAATAATAAATCCCCCACTGGACACGAATGTACAGTCTGACTCCACAAGTGTGAAGAAGATAGAAGAGGATGATTATGTATAGAACTTGTAAAGGTACTGATGGGACCCAAACCTGGGGGAAATATTGAGATTGATGATAGCATGAGATTGGTGATAGCATTATTTTATTAGCTGAGGCCCTCTTGTTTATATTGTTTGAGGTTTATAATTATAATGTATGTAAATATGCCACGGTACTGTGAATAATAACTTAAGGTGTTTTATTATGTGGGGTTATGAGGTGAAGGTCACTGGTTGTTGTCATTCATTAGTAAGAAGTACATGGCAGCAATGAGAGCCCTGAGGTTACGTGATGTGACATAAGATGCTGCCCACGACCTGTTATATCTACAGTGGTAAAAGTCCCATTAGGACAGTAAGTGACAGTGCAACACAATTATGACCAACATATGTGCTGTGGCAGGACAAGTTTAGCTTATCGATAACATTAGTAAGTTAGCAGTAAAGAATGCATATAATATAGAGAAAGTAATTTAAATATTTCCCAATGTTACAGATTATGTGTTTGATGCTTTGAATGTAAACTCTGTATTTGCTAGATAATTAATATGAGTAACTAACCAATATATCATAGTGCTAGCTTATTCGACACCTGCCCAAGGGGGCATGTGCCAAGTAATTGGCCCAGCATGTTGTTATTATATAGACAATTCTCGTACTATGCAGGTCAAGCATGACATAGATCAAAATAAAGGAAGAGTTCACAACGCCCAGCTAGTAAAAGTAGTAAACACGCCCCGATGTTGGCACATAATACACGCCCAGTTGTACTTTTACTTTTCAACACGCCCAGTTGTACTTTTGCAAGCCTCATTTGCATAAATACGAAAATGGTCATAACTTGGCCAAAAATGTTCGTTTTTTAAAAATAAAAACGTTACTGTAATCTACAATGCAGCGCCTATCTGCTGCAATAGCAGATAGGGGTTGCAAAATCTGGTGACAGAGCCTCTTTAAGTTTTGTCTTATGCACGTGAAATGCATGCTCAATCCGGTTGAGATCTGGTGATTGACTTGGCCATTGCAGAATATTCCACTCCCCTGCCTTAAAAAACTCCTGGGTTGCGTTCTCAGTATGTTTTGGGTCATTGTCAATCTGTACTATGAAGCGACATCCAATCAACCTTGATGCATTTGGTTGAATCTGAGCAGAAAGTATATCCCTGAACACTTCAGAATTCATCCTGCTGCTTCTGTCTTCAGTCACATTATCAATAAACACTAGCGACCCAGTGCCTTTGGCAGCCATGCATGCCCATGTCATCACACTGCCTCTACCATGTTTTACAGAGGATGTGCTGTGCTTTAGATCATGAGCCATTCCAAGCCTTCTCCATACTTTCTTCCTCCCATTCATCTGGTACAGTTTCATCTTAGTTTCATCTGTCCAAAGAATGCTGTTCCAGAACTGGACTGGCTTCTTTAGATGTTGTTTGGCAAAGTCTAATCTGGCCTTTCTATTTTTGAGGCTGATTAATGGTTTGCACCTTGTGGTGAACCATCTGTATTTGCTCTCATGAAGTCTTCTCTTTATTGTAGACTTAGATACCGATACACCAACTTCCAGGTGAGTGTTTTTCACTTGGGTAGATGTTGTGAAGGGGTTTTTCTTCACCATGGAAAGGATTCTGCGATCATCCACCGCTATTGTCTTTTGTGGACGTCCAGGGCATTTGGAGTTCACGAGATTACCACGCTCAAAAATATATCATGCAGCTTTGACCAAACTGTTGATTTGGCCAATCCTAACATTTGTGCTATCTCTCTGATAGATTTCTTCATTTTTTTCAGCCTAACAATGGTCTGCTTCACTTGCATTGAGAGCTCCTTTGACCTCATTTTGTGAGTTCACAGCAACAGCTTCCAAATGCAAATGCCACACCTCGAATGAACTCCAGACCTTTTACCTGCTTAATTGATGATGCATTAACGGGGGAATAGCCCATGCAGCCCATTAAATATCTTTTGAGATAATAGTCCAATTACCTTTGAGGCCGCTACATATTAAAGAGCTGTAACTCATAAACCCTTCCTCAAATTGGGATGTGAATTCCCTCAAATTACAGCTGAGAGTATGCACTTTAAGCCCATATTGATTATATAACTGTATATTCAATATGTTTTAGTAAACAGCTAACATGCCAAACCAAATAATTCTGGACGTAACTGTATATCTTGCATCCATCTTGTATTCTAAAGAATCAATTTTTTGATTAAGAAGTCATCTGTTGCTGTAAGACAGTATATTTACGCTGACCTCATTTCTTTCTTAGCTATGTGTCTCTGTTTCTTATCTGAGTCTGTTACAAGAAATATGTTTTGACCTTGGGGTTTGCAATTCTATGAGAAAGGTCTTTCATGAACAGGTCATAGAGATAGAATTGTATTCTGGCCTGAGAACAATTGCAGGTGTTGGTTATCATTTGGGATGACGCAAATTTTCATGAGAATTATAGTTTTACATGTATGCAATGTTAAATACCTTTGTGTCAAAAAAGAAAAAGTATAGAAGGTATGATACCTTTATTGGCTAACCATTAAAGTTCTATATGTAAGCTTTCAGAGCACAGAGGCTCCTTCTTCAGGCAGTTTACAAATGAATGACTTAGAAAAAAGCACAATATTAAGATGTTACACAAAGACAATTAGTACATGAGGTGATACATCATTAAGATAAGCTGGGGCAATAAAACTGGGGTTATAGGGGTGATGACTTAGGAGTTGAGGGATCTGGAGTCAGTCTGATGGGGGATGTGACGTGTGTCCATGTAGTGGCTCATAAATCCTGGTGTTAGATTGAGGCCTTGTGTCAATGACTGGAATTTTATCATCATCTTGAATTCTCAAATTTTTCTCTCTCTGTTGTTTTTAAAATGACCCTTTAGTATCAGGACTTTTAAATCTGCCAAACTGTGATCAGGTCCAGAGAAGTGTTTTCCCACGGGTGTATCCACCTCCTGTTTTATTGTATGTCTGTGAAGATTCATCCTGGTTTGTAGTTTTTGTATTGTTTCTCCAATGTAGATTCCTTTATTTTTTTGAAAAATCTCTTTTTATTAAACAGTAAAGAATACATAACAGACAGTTATTACAATGCATGACATGGAGAATATAAACGTAAAATCATAGACTTTTAACATTTATGGGTAAAGACATAGGCAAAATGAATCACCTGCTGGTGACGCGAAGGCAATAGAATCCTGACATAGAAGAGTACCCACATGTAATCTAACAAATCTTGCCCTTTACGTAAAGTAATAATCCAATAACTGTGAGAGATATCACAAACAATTCATTAACCAATGAATAACAGACGAATAACTGTTCCAGTACTACCACACCTTTAATCTATTTTGTATAAAGAGAAACTCACTTCGCGCTTCATGCTACCCCAAGATTCAGTATAACGGCCTGACACAGGATTTACGCCTAGGGTATACATTAGATATAAAGAAACGTGGAGAGAAGTCTAGACCTTATGTAGAACCCGTTTTGTCTCTGCACTGGGACAACCATGGGCTCCACACTTTTAGAAAACGGTCCCTGGTTTGAGTTACCCAAGCTGCCAACTCCTCCATACGACAGATATGCTGCATTTTATCAGACCATAATTCCACTGTGGGTGGGTTAGTTTGTCTCCACAGTGTGGGAACGAGCAATTTAGCTGCAGAGACCATTTGTGTCGGCAGGTTGTATGTGGAGGGTGTAAAGCCAGGTTGAGGTAGCCACAGGAGCACTAACTCTGCCGTTAACTTAATCTGCATAGAGCAGGTAGTGTTGATGGCGCTCTCAATCCCCTTCCAAAAACTAAGTATTCTAGGACAATTCCACCATATGTGTAGGTAAGAACCTGACCCCCTCATGGCACCTCCAGCATTTATTAACATTCACTAGCCCTATAGAGGCAAGGAATTCAGGCGTCCGATACCATCTCGTGACGAGTTTGTAAGAATTCTCCTGTATACGCAAATAGTGGGGTTTCTGTTTCGACTTCCCCATTAGGAGACCTCTATACAATTTGGACAGAATCTTTACAGGGGTAGTTGGCAATAGTGTGTAATTTTCTAACCACGTCGGATCAGTCTGAGGTGTCTTGGAGATGGACTTAAACATATCTGTTGTAGCTACATAATCTGCCACTTGCAAAGCATTCGGACGCCTCAACCCCTGTTCCTCAAATATCTGTGCAAGGCTTGGAGGGCCCAAAGGTTCCAAGAGAATCAATATTTTGACGTTATGCAGCCTCCTCCAGAAGTCTGCCGTTCTATCAGACTTTCTACCCAGGAAGGACGGTAGACGGTAGAACACTCAGTGGTGCCAGTGGGGAGAGGAGTTTCCCAGTCATGTTCAGAGCTCCTGCAGTGTGACACACACGAATCGTCCCCTTAGTGATAGGGCTCAGATCCCCTCTTTTCGCTATCAGATCATCTCGCACCCAGAGTAATTGAAACAGGTCTGACCCCATAAGTGTTCTTTCCATGACTACCGACAGTGTATTATTACCCCCATCCGCTAACTGCGTCCATCGTGAGAGATGGTTAGCATAGGAATACAGTTCCAAGTCAGGAAGCGAAATACCACCCTGTTCTCTTTTCTGTGAGAGAAGATTGTATGCTAGTCTGGGGCGTCTAGGATGCCATAAGAAAGACGTGAACAGGGATTTGAAGTTACGAAAGTAGCTTCTTGGGACCCCCAGGGGCAAGGCGGTCAGCAGGTACATGATCTGTGGAAGTATATACGTAGTCAATATATTTTTCCTACCGAACCACGAGAGGAAAGGCAACTTAAGGGCCCCTATCTGTGAGCGGATTTTACTAAGGAGGGGTTTATAATTAATGGAGAACAATTCCCCTAGGTCAGCTGGGATCATTATCCCCAAGAATTTTATGGCTTTGGGAGGCCATTTGAAAGGAGTGCAACTTTGCAGTTGTGAGATAGTCCGCGACGAGACGTTAATGTTAAGCGCTTCTGATTTACTAAGGTTAATTTTGAAATTTTAAATGAAACCAAATTTGTCAAATAGAGCAATTATATGGGGTATTGCAGATAGTGGGTTGGAAATTAGCAAAAGTAGGTCATCAGCAAAAGCCGCAATTTTGTGTTCTACATCTCCTATTTTCAACCCTCTGACTTCATTATTTTGTCTAATAGTCAACAATAGAGGTTCCAATGTCAGTATGAAAAGAGCTGGAGAGAGCGGGCAGCCCTGGCGAGTACCATTTTTTATAGAGAAGGGGTCAGACAACAAACCATTTACTCTGATTCTAGCTGAAGGATGGGCATATAACGAAAAGATAGCTTGAATAAATGATTGCGGAAAGTTAAATTTTCCCAGGACCTCCCTGATATAATCCCAGCTGACCCTGTCAAATGCCTTTTCGGCATCAGTTCCCAAGAGGACAAGAGGAATGCCCCTTCCCTTAGCATATTGTATCCCATTTATCACTCTAGCAATATTATATTTGCCCTCCCTCCTTGGCACAAACCCCACTTGTTCCTCTGCTATCAAGTTTGGCAAAAACTTGCCTATTCTGCTGGCTAGTAGCTTCGCCCACCATTTTACATCGGTATTCAGCAGCGAAATAGGTCTATAACTTGCACACTCTTCCGGGCTCTTCCCTTCTTTGGGTATCAAAGTGATGTAAGCTTCTAATGCCTGTTTCGGAAGGGAAGAACCCGTTAGCAGCGAATTACATACTTCCAGGAAATGAGGGAGGAGGTTTGTACTAAACTTTTTATAATATGTTATGGGTAGGCCGTCCGGCCCAGGACATTTCCCAGAAGGAATAGAAGCCAGACTAGATTTTAATTCGTCCAAAGTGAAGGGAGCCACAAGGGAGGCATTCTCATCATCTGACAATTTGGGGAAGACAAGACTATTCAGAAAATTTTGTATTGCTCCAATCTTATTACCCGACGTTGCAGGAGGAGGATCTCGCAACTCAGAGGAGTCTAAGTTGTAGAGATTAGCGTAGAATTGCCTAAAAGCCTCTGCCACCTGGGGGGTGGTAGTAACCTTCTGACCTGAAGCCGTTCGTATCGAAGACACAAAGGATTTCTCCGTTTGCGATTTAAGCATTTTGGACATCATCTTTGAACCTCTATCTCCATGCATATAAATTTTACATTTAAGTCATTGGAAGGATTTAACCGCCTGTATATTTAGCAGATCTTTCAGTTGTTGCCTAAGAGAGTCTATCTCTGTACGGACCGAGGCCGTGACGACTCGTTTATGGAGTCGTTCTAATGTCGAGATTTGGGCCAGTATAGAATTCATTTTCTTAGTCCTATCCCTCTTTAAGTGTGAACATAGTGCAATAAGTTCCCCCCGAATATATGCCTTATGAGCTTCCCATACCGTGGGCATCGAGACATCAGGTGTTATATTTAAACAGAAATACTCCTCCAGTTTCTTATTTAGAGCTAATCTATTTGCCTCGTCTGAGAGGACAGTGTTGTTAAGCCGTCACGACCATGATCTACAGGGCAGATCCTGTACATGAACCACTGCAGTAACTGGGGCGTGATCCGAGACAGTAATATGTCCAATGGAGGTCGACTGTAAATTCAGAAGGCACGAAGAGGACATGAGAATGTAGTCCAATCTACTATACACTTTATGCCTGTGTGAATAAAAAGTGTAATCACTATCCTGATGGTGGGCCACCCGCCAAGCATCAATCAACTGACAACTATGTAGCATGAAACGAAGTTTATGCATAGCTTGGGGAGATTGTCTACGTGTGGCCGAGGTAGAGTCGAAGTCAGAATCTAACACTAAATTCAAATCCCCTCCAACCACCAGCATCCCTTCTCCAAACCTCTTAAATAAACGTAGAACCTTTAGCAGCCAGGTTATTTGTTTGTCGTTAGGAGCATATAAACTGGCAATGGTCATTTTTGTATTGCATATGGACCCTTTCAGGAAGACATATCTGCCCTGTAGATCAATTTTCAAGGACTCTACCTGAAAAGGTAGGTCTTTATGAATGCCTATGGAGACCCCCCTCGAGGCCGATGTATGAGTACTATGGAACCATTGACTATATGTGGACCTAGGCAAGTTGGGTATATGGTTATGTCTAAAATGTGTCTCCTGAAGCATTAATACTCCTGGCGTATCCTGTCTCAGCATAGAGAAGACCTGAGACCTTTTTTGGGGCGTGCTGAACCCATTTACATTGAGCGTCAAGTAAGTAAGCGGCGTCATATTACCCGTCTGACTTTGTCAGCTAATGACCACGGTGAAGATAGTAGTACCGGACACAAATAAAACATACAATCAACTATATACAGTATGAACTTGAAAGAAGAAAGTGGGACTGCACCATAACCTGTAAAATGTGGTATATAGAATGCGCCTCTTATCCCATAGAGACCGCATAACAAGCCAATACAAAACAGCCCACGAATGACATAGTGGGGGGGGGGGGTGGGAAGAAGGTACCCAGCCTTTTGAGATAGGTATGGAGAACACTGACTTCTATGTGTAAGTGAATACAGATAATAAATGAGAACATAGCAATATAACAATATAGCAGTATATAAATACATCAATATATGGAGGGATGAGAGCATAGAAAAAGGGCCCAGAAGGGACCTACCCCAATATCAAATTGCAACCGATAACAACCTCGGTGTTAAGCACCTAACATCAAAACCTTTCCACAACATTTTCAGTGCCTTAACCACCGCTGAGAATAATAACAATGAGGTAGTCCCATTTCAAGGAGCTCAGGGGTATGGAATTCAATCCCCAGACTGTGGATCTGTTTTCCTCCTACTGCGCGGGGCCTTGAATTTCTGGGGTTTTTGCCACCCATGTGGGTCAGGTACTTTTAGCGATAGAGTGTCCCTCTGTATCGGCATCCAATCTGGTACAGCAATCTTCTCCATGTCCAATTTGGACCAGGCCTTATCGAGATCCTCCGGGGTGCGGATAGTAATTTGCCTGCCCTCTTTTAAAATTGCCAATCCAAATGGGAATAGCCACCGAATGGGAATCTTCTGCAATCTCAAGGCTTCGGTCAGGGGTTTCAACATGCGTCGCTTGGCCAGGGTACTAGCCGCCAGGTCTTGAAAAACCATGATCTTGTGGTCCGCAAATTTCAGGTCCGAAGACCCTCTCGCGGCCGTCAAAATGGCCGCCGTGTCCAGAAAGTTGAGCAGCCCACAAATAACATCTCTAGGCGGTTCATCCTTTGCCGGTTTAGGTCTCAGTGCTCTGTGAGCACGCTCTATTATAACTTGCTCTGCCTTGTCTTGTCCCAATAATAATGTGAATATGTTTCTTACTGTGGGTAAAATATCCTCCGCAGTGATAGACTCCGGAATACCGCGCAGCCTGATATTCTTCCGCCTGCTGCGGTTCTCCTGATCCTCTAACTGCAGATATGACTGGTTCATGTGCGTGAACTGCGAGGCCACTACTGTATGCAAGGCATCTGCCTGCTATATAATGGCCGACTGAGTGTCCTCCAGTATCGCTACCCTCTGTCCCACGTGTTGAATGTCCATCTTGATAGAGGATAATTCTTTCAGGATCGGAGACATTGCACTGGCCAGGGCTTTTTTTTCAAAAAGGCTCTAGTGATAGGGAGAGGGTCTACCCCGCCTGCGGCATCAGATTGCGTACCTGAGCTGTCTTCATCAGAGTCCTCTCCCCTGCTTTCTTCTAGCGGATTCGGCGGTGCCGGCGCCATCTTGGGTTTACCCGCCGGGGAAGCATGCTTCTTTTGTAGAAACCTCTCCATCTCCGCTTGAGACTTCCCGACTTTCGGTGTCCCCCGGGGTTCACACGACTTGTCTCTATTTGTACGGACCATTTTATGCAGTTTAGCAGCCCTCCAGCTGTAGAAGTCAGTGTCTCTATGAGGAGCTCCGGGATCAAGCGACCATCACACAGCACAGCTAGCTCCACCCTAGATTCCTTTATTGATGCACCTTGTACACAGGATCATGTACACTACATTGGAGGATGTACAGGAAAACGAGCCAGTGATTTTATAGTCATGCTGCGTGTTTGGTATCTGGATGGTGTTTGATGATAAGATTTTGGTACAGGTCTTGCATTTTCTACTGTATAAAGGTATCATACCTTCTAAACTTTTGTCTTTTTTGACACAAAGGTATTTAACATTGCATATTGTTTCTGGCTAACACGGTACTACACTATTTTTTACTGTACTTAGTTTTACATGTAAAAAGTATTTTATGCCAATTTGTTAGAACAGGTTTAATATTTGTTAGAACAGGTGTAATATTTGTATAATCTGAAGAAATGCATTAACTGAAGGAGGTTCTGGGTTTCTTTTTTGATAAATCTTGTATATGCATGAAATATATGAAATAGACTTACATTACTGATCCTTGGCTGTTCCTCCACTGATGGTTTTATGTGCTCCCTGATGCTTCTTTATTTATAATCTGGGGTCATGTCTGTCATCCATAACAATGTCAGATCACGCTGCGGTAATGTGACAGACACTGTTGTGGACGATACACTATGACACCAAGTTATATAAAAAGAAGCATTAGGGACCCAGGAAATCATCAGTGGTGGAACAGCCAAAAATCAGTAACGTTAGTGGATAACCGACAAAGTTTCTGATGTTTTCATTTTCTGCTAATACAAGCTTTAAATAAATAAATAAATAAATACATAAAGAAAACCTCTTCAATTAAAGATTAGATCCCGTCCACATAACCCTGTGTGACCTGCCCCTCACCTCTTCCCTTCTGCTGCTACAACAGGATTTGCAATGGGCTGTAAAGTGTACTTCGATTCACTGTGCGCTAATTCCATTAGGAGGAAACAGTTGAGAAGCTGTCACCAAAAATGTATGTACACTACCGTTCAAAAGTTTAGGGTCACTTAGAAATTTCCTTATTTTTGAAAGAAAAGCGCAGTTTTTTTCAATAAAGATGGCATTAAATTAATCAGAAATACACTCTATACATTGTTATTGTGCTAAATGACTATTCTAGCTGCAAACGTCTGGTTTTTAATGCAATATCTACATAGGTGTATAGAGGACCATTTCCAGCAACCATCACTCCAGTGTTCTAATGGTGCATTGTGTTTGCTGACTGTGTTAGAAGGCTAATGGATGATTAGAAAACACTTGAAAACCCTTGTGCAATTATGTTAGCACCACTGTAAACAGTTTTGTTGTTTAGAGGAGCTATAAAACTGACCTTCCTTTGAGCTAGTTGAGAATCTGGAGCATTACATTTGTGGGTTCGATTAAACTCTCAAAATGGCTAGAAAAAGAGAGCTTTCATGTGAAACTCGACAGTCTATTGTTCTTAGAAATTAAGGCTATTCCATGCGAGAAATTGCCAAGAAACTGAAGATTTCCTACAACGGTGTGTACTACTCCCTTCAGAGGACAGCACAAACAGGCTCTAACCAGAGTAGAAAGAGAAGTGGGAGGCCCCGCTGCACAACTGAGCAACAAGACAAGTACATTAGTGTCTCTAGTTTGAGAAATAGACGCCTCACAGGTCCTCAACTGGCAGCTTCATTAAATAGTACCCGCAAAACGCCAGTGTCAACGTCTACAGTGAAGAGGCGACTTCGGGATTCTGGCCTTCAGGGCAGAGTGGCAAAGTAAAAGCCATATCTGAGACTGGCTAATAAAAGGAAAAGATTAATATGGGCAAAAGCACAGAGACATTGGACAGAGGAAGATTGGAAAAAAGTGTTATGGACAGACGAATCGAAGGTTGAGGTGTTTCACACAGAAGAACATTTGTGAGACGCAGAACAACTGAAAAGATGCTGGAAGAGTGTCTGACGCCATCTGTCAAGCATGGTGGATGAAATGTGATGGTCTGGGGTTGCTTTGGTGCTGGTAAAGTGGGAGATTTGTGCAAGTTAAAAGGGATTTTGAATAAGGAAGGCTATCACTCCATTTTGCAACGCCATGCCATACCCTGTGGACACTGCTTGATTGGAGCCAATTTCATCCTACAACTGGACAATGATCCAAAGCACACCTCCAAATTATGCAAGAACTATTTAGGGAAGAAACAGGCAGCTGGTATTCTATCTGTAATGGAGTGGCCAGCGCAGTCACCAGATCTCAACCCCATAGAGCTGTTGTGGGAGCAGCTTGACCGTATGGTACGCAAGAAGTGCCCATCAAGCCAATCCAACTTGTGGGAGGGGCTTCTGAAAGCATGGGGTGAAATTTCTCCCGATTACCTTATCAAATTAACAGCTAGAGTGCCAAAGGTCTGCAATGCTGTAATTGCTGCAAATGGAGCATTCTTTGACGAAAGCAAAGTTTGAAGGAGAAAATTATTATTTCAAATAAAAATCATTATTTCTAACCTTGTCAATGTCTTGACTATATTTTCTAGTCATTTCTCAACTCATTTGATAAATATAAGTGTGAGTTTTCATGGAAAACACAAAATTGTCTGGGTGACCCCAAACTTTTGAACGGTAGTGTATGTAGTGCATGTATGTATGTATGTATGTATGTATGTATGTATGTATGTATGTATGTATGTAGTGTGTGTGCCCATAGTGAATGTGTATAATACGTAAGTGCATTTAGGTAGTGCATTTGTGTATGTGTGCATGCCTGTATTTAGTGATTGAGCATTTGTCAGCTTGTATTATGTAGTGACCATATGTGTCTCTATTGTGTCAATAAAATTTGGGATATTTACTGTTGTATTGTTCAACCCCTTCCCGACATCTGCCGTATATACGGTGCTGTCGGGCAGGGGTACCCGCAACGCGCAGTACCATTACGGAAATGGTGCGGGCTTAGAAGCAGAGTCCGCACCATTACCGCCAGTTGTCAGCTGTATATTACAGCTGACATCCCACTGTAACAGCCAGGACCAGAGCTAGTTTTGAGCCGACCGGCAGCCCAGCGATATAATCGCTGGGTTGCTGATGGTTGTTATGGCAACCAGAGGCCTAACAATGGCTTCCGGCTCTGCCTTGTACGGAAGCCTATGAGGACCCGCCTACATTTTCACGGCCTACTTCCAATCATTTCTGCAAAAGCCTGTGGGGTCAAAATGCTCTCAATACCCCTAGATAATTTCCTCACGGTGTGTAGTCTCCAAAATGGAGTCACTTGTGGGGGCTTCCACTGTTTTGTCCCCTCAGGGGCTTTGCAAATTCGACATGGCCTCTGCAAACCATTCCTGCTAAATTTGAGCTATACTGGTCCCTGTAAAAATAGCCTTTGAAATTTTCTTGAAAATATGAGAAATTGCTGCTAAAGTTCCAAGTCTTGTAACGTCCTGGAAAAGTTAAAGGATTTTCAAAAAACTATGGCAACATAAAGTAGACATATGGGGGGGGGGTGTTAATTAGCAATTATTTTGTGTGGTATAGCAAGGAAATACATTAAAATTTAGAAAAATGCAAATTTTTGCAATTTTTCGCTACATTTTGGTGTTTTTCACAATTAAATACTGAATGTATCGAGCAAATTTTGCCAGTAGCATGAAGTCCAATGTGTCACGAGAAAACGATCTCAGAACCACTTGGATAGGTAAAAGCATTCTGAAGTTATTTCCACATAAAGTGAAACCTGTAAGATTTAAAAAATGAAGCTCTGTCAGGAAGGTCAAAAGTGGCCATAGCGCGAAGGGGTTAAAGTGGTTGCCAGATGCTAGAAAATGTTCTTAATTGTTTAGCAAATGTAAAATTCAGACACTTAATGTACATTCATTTTCAAAACTGCACAGTTGTCTAGATTTCTATGCCCTGTCGTGGTCCAGGAAGTGGAGCTCCTCACCTTCTCTGTGATGTGCCGACACAGTAGCTCCCTCTACTTCTCTGTGTGTCCGTGACGTGACCAAGGATCTGTCTGCCTATCTCAGTTTGTTAGATAAGCTAGACCATTTTTCTGTCACGGCTGGAAGACAGTAGCCCCCTGTAATAAAGACTGCTCACATTGACAGAGGATAGCTCCTTGCAAGGGAGGCATAACAGGTAATAAAAAGAGCAGGAGGAGGAGGGACACTTTCAGAATCAACAGGGGGTTATTGTCTTCCTGCTATCACAAAGAAGGGAGGGACTGGCTTCCTGGCTCAGTTCATTAGGTAAGCCAAGCTCATCATGTAACGGATGCACAGAGAGGGAGGGGCTACCTGCATCCTGAGGCTGTGTCGACATGTCACAGCTAAGTGGAGAAACTCCACTTTCAGCATTACGACAGGGCATGGAAATCTGGACATCTGTGCAGTATTGAAAAGGAAAGCATATTAGTACGTTTCTTCATTTTGCAATTGCTAAACAAGTAGGTCGATTTTCTTGCATCGGTCAACCCCGTTAAGCACTTTTTATCATTATTCTAGCACTGTATCACTGACATACGTGCATGATCCCAACATAAAAACATCGCTCTTTTAGCGACGACTGAATTTGAAGACCAGTCACCTCTACCACCTTTATACAGCAGGTGGAGGTAAACGGGTTAAGGATGGGTATCTACTCATTGGCCAGTGCTGCGTACTTGTCCCCAGGCTAAAATTTGCCAGCCAGCCCCTGTTCATCTCTATTTACTCATTATATTAATTTTATACTTACAGCTCTCTAGTTGAAGTTTGCATGTCTGCCTATCCATGGGATATTTTGTAAGGTCCATATTGCAAGCCACAGTTGTTGTAATTCTAAATGGAAAAACAGATTAATATTCAGTATGATACAGTACAAGCTTATCAATACCATGCAATTTACAGATGTATCAAGTGTTAAAATGAAACAGTAAGGTGTTGTGGCAGGTTAGAGGAACACATTGCAGACTACTGGCATTTTTTAAAAACAATATTTGACATGAAATATACCTATTTCATCACATAATGGCACATAAAGAAATCTTACACCTCCCTGCCCTGGTACTTCTCAATCTTCTACTTCGTGCCAGCTTCTGTCACCAGTTCCCCCATATATCTTTGAAGGGAATTTTTCCCTCATACTGTAGATAGCACATACAGTGACCGTGCTGTGCCCAGGTGAAGCTGCTACAGTATGTTCAAAGTTTAGAAATGTAATAATTTTTTTAAATTATTAAACAAACTAGATGAAGCTTAGAATTTCATTCGATTTTGTTTGCTCAAACCCTTAATGAAAGGGTTGATAAGGGCTCTAGTAGGGGAGTTTTTATTCCAATAAACCCACACACGCTATTACTCGAGTACCCACCATCAAGGGGTACTGGCAAGAACTGGGTGACATCAGAAACGGCCCATCTAGGGAAGCCGCAGGCTGGTATTTTTAGGGCATTAATATCCTTGGACCTTCTGATCCTTATTATATCGGACCGCAGTTGTCATTTTACCTCGACTGGTTATAAAAACGGGTGGGACTCTATACCAATTTTTTTAAATACATTTTCTTTGCAAGTTGTAGTTTGTTTGTTTTTTAACTCGTTTTATTGAACAGTTAATGAAATACATCAATAAAGAAACAATGGCATCACTTCATGTGTACATATACAGAATGAGATGAGGGAAAATAATAGGAGACTTGAAGGAAATAACCGGAAACAATACACAAGTCTCACATCTATACATAAAATGCACAACATAAACCAGGGTGATGTATGTAACATGTTATATACTGTATATTTTGTTGATGAACTAAAAAACAGAACATAATTGAACTTAATATTGCACATGTGAGTTCTGCACACAACAATATGTAATTTGTATTTTGGTTTTCAGATAAATCAATGTACATAGGGTAAATGACCTATAGACTATCCTAATAATAGTTAGGTACAGCGATGAGACCATCTATGTAGCCCGTTGTTGGTCTCTCCAAGGACCTCAAAGATTGGAGGAGAGTCCCGCTCTCTGCGATCTTGGGAAAGAGAGAGCCAATGGGGATGCGTTCCATATCCCCCACACCTTCGGGAAATTTTGGGGACAGCCTCTGTGATCATATGCCATTTTCTCATGGGGAATCATCATGTTGATCGGCCTCTTCCATTGTCAAAAATTTGGAGGTTTATCTCCCATCCACCTGAGTGTAATGGCCTTTTGAGCAAAAGAAAAATATTCTCTAAGAAAAATCCGAGTGCGATGCGGCCACGACGACTCATCTAAGAGACCAAAAAGGCACACTTCTGGGGTGTGTGGCACTGGAATCCCAACGAGAGACGTCAACTGCGATGTGATCTCTATCCAAAAGGATTTACTATATGAGCATTCCCATGCCATATGCTAGAAGTCAGCCTTCAGTTTAGAACATCTATGACATCTGGTGTGTGGGATTCTCCCCTTTTTGTGAAGACGTGTGTTGGTGATAAGTAGCATTAATGAACAAAATAAAGCCGGGTCATGTGGTTGTTAACTGCAGGAGAGACATATAGTGGGGATGCCAGTGCTTCCTCCCAATATTCCGAAGATAAACCAGGAACAAGTGATTTCCACTTAGTCTTGGATGCTAATTCAGTGGATTCCAATTTAGTTCCTAAGAGATATGTGTATAAGGCTAATATAATTCCTCTGGGTCCCTGAGATATAAAAATACCGGCTCAGGATAGTGTGTCTCTGATGTATGTGGTACTTAATATAATTCTTGTATTTGTGTAAAGGATCGAAAAGTATCATTGCTGTACAAATCTCCCAAAGTCATGATACCGTGTTAGGTTCAAAACACATCTTCTTCTACAAGTTAAAGATGTGAAAACATGGGGTTTCCACTGAGAGACATCGTAGGATGAAGGCCACGATAATGAGATATCTCTGTAGCAGGTCTACTAACCTGAATGGCCAACCTGTAAAGCAACAGCAGACGGCAAATAAATAGGTTTGGCCTCTCTAAGACTGGCCATAATGTGTCTACTTCCAAATAATGTGATAAGTAGTATTCAACACAAACTGGAGTCATAGTTTGGGTCCATACATGAAGAAAGCGGAGCTGACCTGCTAAAAAATAGAAGTCTGGCAGGGACATGCCCCCTGTGTTTTCGTTCTTTGCAGAATATTCACGCTTAAATTATGTCTGGAGTTTCCCCATATAAAGGAAGTTAATAAGGATTGTAATTTGGAGAAAATTTATTTGGGAATGGGACTTTACATTTGCATTCTACATAAACTAGTAGAGGGTAAATGTTTTTCGCATGAGATTTATTAAACTCATGTTTAGTAATATAAATGCCTAAGTATTTAAAATCCTCAACTACAAATTACAGTATTCGGAAGGCCAGTCTGAATCCCATAGTGGCATCGGAGCTGATTTGCCCCAGTTTATGCAGAGTCCCAAGAATGGAGCAAATTCCTCTAAAAGATGAAAAGCCCTGTGTAAGGAAATATCTGGGTCTGCCATGAATAAAATGATTGTCCGCATATAGGTCAGCACGATTCTCTGTCTCCTACAAGGAAATACCACAGAATATACCGATGTAGCCATCTTTATCTTGACTTTTAACGCATTAAAAACACAGTGGCAAGATCCTTTATATTGACTTTTTCAATTACTTTTAATGGCGTTTGTTGTGTGATATCACACTGCAGCAAGTTATCAGAGTCAAGATAAAGATGGCTACATCCATAATATCATGCCTCAGTCGGAGTGCGAGAGGTTCAATCGCCAATGTAAACAGCAATGGCGATAGGGGACAGTCCTGATGGATGCCCCTTCCCAAATAAAAAAAAACAGAGTACTGACCGTTGATAATCAGGTTGGCCCTAGGTTTCTTATAGAGAATAGATATCCATTTAATAAATTGAAGACCAAAACCAATTTTTTTTAAACACTGTAAACAAATATGGCCATTCCATGGAGTCAAAAGCCTTGGCTGCGTCTAGTGAAGCTAAGGTCCACCTTTTATTATTGGCCCTACCTATCTGTGAACTAATCTGCACTCTGCGGATATTATCTGTGGTGCTCTTACCTGGCATAAAGCTGGATTGATCTAAGTGGATAATGCAAAGAATAAACAGAGTTAAGGTTTTTAGCTGATATTTTGGTAAGTATTTTGTAATCCACATTTAGTAGTGAGATGGGTCTGTATGAACCACACTCTAGGTTTTTTTTTTTAACAATCATTAAGAGCACCACAATAGTAGCCTCGAACAAAGAGTCTGGGAGCATTGCTAAGTCATGAGCTTCCTTGAACATACTGAGAGGTGGCCCAAGCTTTTCAGAATATCTAGAATAGACCTCTAGAGGTAGACCATTGGGGTCCAGAGATTTACCCTTAGCCATGTCTGAGATAGCTTGTTCAATCTCTGTTAACGTGATGTCTAGGTTCAAGATCTGACTGTCTACCTCCGATGGTTGGGGAAAGGTGAGCTCATCTAAGTATGTTTCAAGTTCAGACTGAGAGTTAGTATAGTGGACCGAGTAGAGTTGATTATGGAATACTCAATCTATTTAGGATTAGATTATTAGATTGATTTGGATATACCAATCATTGTTAACCCCTTCAAGACACAGCCTGTTTTGGCCTTCAGGACACAGCCAATTTTTTCAAATGTGACATGTTTCACTTTATGTGGTAATAACTTCGGAATGCTTTTACATATCCAAGCAATTCTGAGATTATTTTCTCGTGACACATTGGACTTTATGTTACTGGCAAAATTTGCTCGATACATTAAGTATTTAATTGTGAAAACCACCAAAATTTAGCGAAAAATTGCAAAAATTAGCATTTTTCTAAATTTATATGTATCTGCTTGTAAGACAGATAGTAATACCACACAAAATTGTTGCTAATTAACATCACCCATATGTCTACTTTAGATTGGCATCGTTTTTTGAACATCCTTTTATTTTTCTATGACATCACAAGGCTTAGAACTTTAAAAGCAATTTCTCACATTTTCAAGAAAATTTCAAAAGGCTATTTTTACAGGGGGCAGTTCAGTTGTGAAGTGGATTTTAGGGCGTTATATATTAGAAAACCTCAATAAGTCACCCCATTTTAAAAACTTCACCCCTCAAAGTATTCAAAACAGCATTTAGAAAGTTTCTTAACCCTTTAGATGTTTCACAGGAATTAAGGCAAAGTAGATGTGAAATTTTCAAATTTCTTTTTTTTTTTTGCAGAAATTCATTTTTCATCTATTTTTTTTGTAACACAGAAAGTTTTACCAGAGAAATGCAAATCAATATCTATTGCCCAGATTCTGCACTTTTTAGAAATACCCCACATGTGGCCGTAGTGCACTTATTGACTGAAGCACCGGCCTCAGAAGCAAAGGAGCACCTAGAGGATTTTGGGGCCTCCTTTTTTATTAGAAAATATTTTAGGCTCCATATCGGGTCTGAAAGGCTCTTGCGGCACCAAAACAGTGGAAATCCCCCAAAAGTGACCCCATTTTGGAAACTATACCCCTTGAGGAAATTATCTAGGGGTATAGTGAGCATTTTGACCCTGCAGGTTTTTTGCAGAAATTATTGGAAGTAGGCCGTGAAAATGAAAATCTACATTCTTTCAAAGAAAATGTAGGTTTAGCTAATTTTTTCTAATTTCCACAAGTACTAAAAGGAGAAAATGCACCACTACTTTTGTAAAGCAATTTCTACCGAGTAAAACAATACCCCGCATGTGGTCATAAACGGCTGTTTGGACACACGGCGGAGCTTAGAAGGTTAAAGAGCGCCATTTGGCTTTTGGAGCTCAAATTTAGCAGGAATGGTTTGCGGAGACCACGTAGCATTTGCAAAGCCCCTAAGGGACCAAAACAGTGAACACCCAAAAAGTGACTCCATTTAGGAAACTACACCCCTTGAAGAATCCATCTAGGGGTGTAGTGAGCATTTTGAAACCACAGGGGTTTCATAGATTTTATTAGAATTGGGCAGTGAAGATAAAAAAAATCCTTTTTTTCCAATAAGACGTAGCTTTAGCTCAAAATTTTTAATTTTCTCAACAAATAAAGGAATAAAAGAACCCCAACATTTGTAAAGAAACTTCTCTGGAGTACGGCAATACCCCATTTGTGGTCATAAACTGCTGTTTGGGCACACGGCAAGGATCAGAAGAGAAGGAGCGCCATTTGGCTTTTGGAGCACAGATTTTGCTGGATTGGTTTCTTGACACCATGTCACTTTTGCAAAGCTCCTAAGATACCAGTACAGTGGAAACTCCCCAAAAGTGACTAAATTCACGAAACTACACCCCTTGAGGAATTCATCTAGGGGTGTAGTGAGCATTTTGACCCCACAGGTGTTTCATAGATTTTATTAGAATTGGGCAGTGAAAATAAAAAAAATCCTTTTTCTTCAATAAGACGTAGTTTTAGCTGAAATAGTTTCATATTCTCAACAAATAAATGAAAAGAAGCACCCCAACACTTGTAAAGCAACTTCTCCTGTGTACGGCAATACCACATATATGGTCATAAACTGCTGTTTGGGCACAGAGTACGGCTCAGAAGGGAAGGAGCGCCATTTGGCTTTTGGAGTACAGATTTTGCTGGATTGGTTTCTGGTCGCTAAGTCGCATTTGCAAAGTCCCTGTGGGACCAAAACAGTGGAAACCCCCCAGAAGTGAACCCATTTTGGAAACTACACCCCTCAAGGTGTAGTGAGCATATTAACCCCACAGGTGATTGGCAGAAATTGGTGTGCACTCGATATTGCAGAGTGAAAATGGTTTTTCAATAGATATGCCAATATATAGCGCCCAGCTTGTGCCACTGGAGACATACACCCCAAAAATTGTTAAAAGGGTTCTCCCGGGTATGGCGATGCCATATATGTGGAAGTAAACTGCTGTTTGGGCACACTGTAGGGTTCAGAAGGGAGGTAGCGCCATTTGGCTATTGGAGCGTGGAGTTTGCTTGGTAGTAGTTTTGTTTGGAGTCTTACTGGTGTTTCTGTTTATAATGTGGGGGTACATGTAAGGCGGGCGGAGTATATAAGGGGCATAGTCAGGTGGTATAGTGGGGTAAAAAAAAACAATAAAATAATTCATAGATGTGTGTTATGCTGTGACACAATCCTTTCTGCACCGGCCGGTGTCGCACTAATAAATGGTCTTTACTTATTCCCCTTTTGGTCCACACTCGGCACCTTTGAAGTTTGGGGAATTTTGCTGGGAAAGTGTTGTCCTGGTATAATACGGGCTGATATGTTTGGGCCCTCCCCTTCCTGGTTCCCTAATTTTAGGGGCCTTGATAATTCGCTACTTGAAACAGAAGAAACGTTCCCCTCGGGCCGGCACAACTGCATATTTTTATTTCCTGGCTTATTATATATATATATAGATATACTTGCAAATAAAGAAGAATATGTAAGAAAATAAACCTAAATTTTTCAGTATGCTCATTTAATTTGCATGCAGCATAACAAATATATTCAATTAGGGAAAAAGAAAAAGTTAAGGGAAAGGGCAAGGGGAGAAAATATAACATAATAAAACAAGTACTTTTGCGGGACCATGGTATATCGTATACAATGACATAAATAAGAAAATAATTGAATAGGAAATTTATATCGAGCTCGTTCCCGGCCCTAAACGGCCAGCGTGCGCACATGTAAAGAATTAAGTAATTATCCCCAGATCACCCTGGACTATAAGTGGGGCGCTGCCTTTCCACTCCTTGCTTGAGCGTTTTTTCTATTCCTATGTTATTCTTGCAAATGGTCCCTTAGTCGTATCCTGTTCCCAGTGCTCCTGTGCCCTGCTACCTGTATCCTGTATGCGGTGCTGTATTTGTTCCTGTGCCCTATCTAGTGTTGGAGTCGTGTTGTGCCGTCTGCTACGCCTGCTGTCTTACACCACGTCTGGTGTCATCTGCCATGCATGGTACCTCCTGCCACGTTTTGCATCACCTGTCGTGAAAGTACCATCTGTGCCTAAGCCGCTGCTACTGTCTGTACTATTAAAAGTACCCTTGTGCTTGGACTTTGTGTAGACTTGGTACACTGTTTGGCCAGCTGCTACTCCGCTACGGCGGTGCGTCCTAGTGGGTCCACTTACCCACAGATTGTGACACTACAGATGCAGGCATACTGTACATTCAAGCCAGCAATTATCATTCATATACCTTATAATCTCCCCTATATTTATAGAAGACTTTTCTTTCCATTTTGAGTTGATTGATCGCCTAGCGGATAACAACATATGTTGGAGGATGGTATGAAAGGAGGTTGGAAATAAATTTTATCCTATTGAGAAAAGTGCAAGTTCAGGCTTTGGAGAAATGTTCGAACCGTATAGTTCAGATAGTAATTGGGAAACTTAAGTCCATAGTGCGTTGGCCTTAGCACATTCCCACCACATACGAAGAAAGGTACCCCTATAATTATCACATATCCAACAATTAGAGAATTAATTTGGGAATGCTTTAGACCGTCTACTTGGTGTATAGTGCCATCTGTATAACAGTTTTCTTGCATTCTCTACATGACTAACGCATCTAGAATGTTTAGCAGTAGCGATGAAAGCGAATTCCCTTTGATCATTTGTACATTTTTGGAATAAGTTGGATTCCCAATGATTTAAATATGGACCAACAGGTCTGACTCTGAGTTAAGCAATATTTTGTAACACTTAGACAATCCTTTGTTTGATCTGTTGGAAAAAGAGAGCCACCTTTCAAGGGGAGAGGGGGAGTGAAGGCCAGTTGGTTGGGGTGGAGGAAAGTTATGTAGAGCATGCCAGATATGAAGGTATTTGTAGAAATCTTTAGCAGATAGTTTGTATGTTGAGATCAGATCTGAGAATTAGACAACAATACCGTTTTCCCATAACTTCATTAAATAGTACCCGCAAAAGGCCAGTGTCAACGTCTACAGTGAAGAGGCGACTCCGGGATGCTGGCCTTCAGGGCAGAGTGGCAAAGAAAAAGCCATATCTGAGACTGGTTAATAAAAGGAAAAGACTAATATGGGCAAAAGCACACAGACATTGGACAGAGGAAGATTGGAAAAAAGTGTTATGGACAGACGAATCGAAGTTTGAGGTGTTTTGATCACACAGAAGAACATTTGTGAGACGCAGAACAACTGAAAAGATGCTGGAAGAGTGCCTGACGCCATCTGTCAAGCATGGTGGAGGTAATGTGATGGTCTGGGGTTGCTTTGGTGCTGGTAAAGGGGGAGATTTGTACAAGGTAAAAGGGATTTTGAATAAGGAAGGCTATCACTCCATTTTGCAATGCCATGCCATACCCTGTGGACAGAATGCTCCATTTACAGCAATTACAGCATTGCAGACCTTTGGCATTCTAGCTGTTAATTTGCTGAGGTAATCAGGAGAAATTCCACCCCATGCTTCTAGAAGCCCCTCCCACAAGTTGGATTGGCTTGATGGGCACTTCATGCATACCATACGGTCAAGTTGCTCCCACAACAGCTCTATGGGGTTGAGATCTGGTGACTGCGCTGGCCACTCCATTACAGATAGAATACCAGCTGCCTGCTTCTTCCCTAAATAGTTCTTGCATAATTTGGAGGTGTGCTTTGGGTCATTGTCCTGTTGTAGGATGAAATTGGCTCCAATCAAGCGCTGAAATTGGCACCAAAGCAACCCCAGACCATTACATTACCTCCACCATGCTTGAAAGATGACGTCAGGCACTCTTCCAGCATCTTTTCAGTTGTTCTGCGTCTCACAAATGTTCTTCTGTGTGATCCATACACCTCAAACTTTGATTCGTCTGTCCATAACACTTTTTTCCAATCTTCCTCTGTCCAATATCTGTGTGCTTTTGCCCATATTAATCTTTTCCTTTTATTAGCCAGTCTCAGATATGGCTTTTTCTTTGCCACTCTGCCCTGAAGGCCAGCATCCCGGAGTCGCCCCTTCACTGTAGACATTGACACTGGCGTTTTGCTGTTACTATTTAATGAAGCTGCCAGTTGGGGACCTGTGAGGCGTCTATTTCTCAATTTAGAGACTCTAATGTACTTGTCTTGTTGCTCAGTTGTGCAGCGGGGCCTCCCACTTCTCTTTCTACTCTGGTTAGAGCCTGTTTGTGCTGTCCTCTGAAGGGAGTAGTACACACCGTTGTAAGAAATCTTCAGTTTATTGGCAATTTCTCGCATGGAATAGCCTTCATTTCTAAGAACAAGAATAGACTGTCGAGTTTCACATGAAAGCTCTCTTTTTCTAGCCATTTGGAGAGTTTAATCGAACCCACAAATGTAATGCTCCAGATTCTCAACTAGCTCAAAGGAAGGTCAGTTTTATATCTCCTCTAAACAGCAAACCTGTTTACAGCGGTGCTAACATAATTGCACAAGGGTTTTCAAGTGTTTTCTAATAATCCATTAGCCTTCTAACACAGTTAGCAAACACAATGTACCATTAGAACACTGGAGTGATGGTTGCTGGAAATGGGCCTCTATACACCTATGTAGATATTGCATTAAAAACCAGATGTTTGCAGCTAGAATAGTCATTTAGCACATTAACAATGTATAGAGTGTATTTCTGATTAATTTAATGTTATCTTCATTGAAAAAAAATGTGCTTTTCTTTCAAAAATAAGGAAATTTCTAAGTGACCCTAAACTTTTGAACGGTAGTGTATATAGCGCCAACATATTACGCAGCACTTTACAATTTAGAGGGAGCATGAAACAGACAATATCAGACATTACATAGAGACAAAGCTAATTTACAATTCAAACAGGAGGAGTGAGGACCCTGCCTGCAAGAGTTTACAATCTATGAGGAAATAAGTGAGACACAAAGTGTAACAGTCTTTGTTCTGTACAATAGTCCAGACATTTTCTTTTTATGCACATGGGGTGGTACACATAAAACTGCATGAGCCGGTTACCAGCCAGTACCCATGTATGATGGACATGAAGTGAAGGAGTGTGAGGGAATCTTATTCTGATGACTAACCTAAAAGGGGGCCATGGAAAGGAGTCAGATTAGGGAATGTTATAGGCCTGTCTAAAAAGATGTGTTTTCAGGGCACATTTAAAACTGTGGATATTGGGAATTAATCTGATTGTCTCGGGTAGCACATTCCAGAGGATGGGTGCAGCAGGAGAAAAATTTGTCTAGTCACCCTTGTCTAGTCCCTCGGGCATGTGCGAATTAGGGGGAGAAGTGGCAATTCGTTATAACACTGGCTATAGGTTGGGAGCATAATAACTGCACCCATAGGATAAACCTGGGTCCAAATCCAAATTTACCTAACAAAGACCACAGATAAGACAACTCAAATGCCTTATCAAAGTCCAAAGAGGCCATTATTCTGAAGCCACTTGACCATACCGTTGATGATATATTAGTGAAGAGCCTTCGAAGATTAACATCCATGGCCTTCCCTTCAATTAAACCAGATTGGTCTGGATGAATAAGATGAGAAATAATTTTTTGCAGACGAATTTCCAACATTTTGGCCAATATTTTAATATCACAATTGAGGAGTGAAATAGGTCAGTATGAACCACAAACTGTAGGATCTTTACAGGGTTTGGGGATCAACACTATAAGAGCCCCTCTCAAAGAACAGGGGAGGGTATTATTCCCATTGAAGGATTAAAAAAGGTTTAGCAAATGAGTTGCATTTAGTTCAACATGCAATTTATACCACTTCATCTAGACCTGGAGAATTCCTGCTTGGAAAGGTACTAATAGCCTCAGTAATTTCCTATATAGTCAGGTCACCTTTCAGCAAATCAACATACTCTCTAACCAGAGTGGGGAATACAATAGTGTCTAAGTGTGTCTCCAGTTTTGATGGATTATTTGAGACCTTAGAGGAGTATAAATCAGAGTAAAATTTAGCAAAGTTGTCATTAATGGTCAGAGGGTCACTAACAGGCATCCCAGTACTAGAGGTGACTTCCAAAATGGGGTTCATGGTGGTGTCCTCTCTAGCCAAGTAAGCCTACAATAGACCATTCCTATCCCCTTGTTCAAAAACCCTCTGTACTTTCTAGTGAGCTCAGTATATAAAGTACCTAGTCCTGAGATATTCCTCCTCCACCACAACCAGTTCAGCTTCTAAAACCATACGTTGTTCAGCCAGGCTCCTCCTATGTGAGGATATTGCCCGTATAATCACCCCCTGGTATATGCATTAAAGGCATCCAATGCTACATTGCTATCAGTTGAACCTGAGTTAATATTTCAAAAATCTGTAATTTCTCTTCACAAAGAGGTTTCAATCTCAGCGCAGGAGAGCCATAGGGGACTCAATCTCCAGATTTTACACCTTGCAACTTCAGGTAATCCCAAGGTGATCATGAGGGGGGAGTGTTCAGAAATTCCCAGAGGAAGGTACTGTGCGTCTAGCAAAAATACCAAAGAAGCATAATTTCCAAATGCTGGTTCCAGCCAGGTGTCCAGTTGGCAGGATCACAATCCCAGAGCTCCAGAGAGACAAATGCGCGAGCTGAACGAGTGGCGGCGGCCGCAAATTTAGGTCAGAGGGTGGACCACAACCCAAAACAATAGGCAAAGGGCCAATATACGCCTCAAAATGTTTAGCGGATGATGCTGTCGCTGGAGATAGCCACCAAACCTCCTAATTTAGTGACTGGATAGCTTTGGATATAGCCCGGTGGACTTCAAGTGCATCCGTTCAGCTCTGCCGCTAGCCACGCCCCTCCACATGGGGCACTATCTACAGCGGGGTTTAAATGTAAGGCACTATCTACAGGGGTCTATGTGTGGGACACTATCTACAGGCAATGCTATATGAGGGGCACTTAATACAGGGGGCTATATGTAGGGCACTATCTACAGGGGGCTATATGTGGGGCACTATTTTCAGGGAGGGCTATATGTGGGGCACTATCTACAGGGCGGCTATATGTATTACACCATCTACAGGGAGCTATATGTGGGGCACAAGCTACATTGGATCTATATGTGGGGCACTATCTACAGGGGGGCTATATGTGGGGCACTATCTACAGGGGGGGCTATATGTGGGACACTATCTACAGGGCTACTATCCACAGGGGATCTATTGGGGCCACTATCTACAGGGGGATCTATGTATGGCACTATCTAGAGGGGGCTCTATGGGGTCACTATCTACAGGGGGATCTATGTGGAGCACTATCTACAGGCTCTCTTTGCGGCTCTATCTACAGGGGGCACTATGTGTGTGTGTGGGGGGCACACAGTGTATGGTGCTATTATAAACAGGGACACAGTGCATAGCGCTATTATAATTAGAGGTGCAGTGTATGGCACTATTATATTTAGGGGCGTAGTGTGTGGCACCATGAGAATTTTATGTTTGTTTATAGGTGCAGAAATGTTTGAAAAGTGAGTAACTGAAGACATCTTAGCGGCAAACTGCAGAAATGGGTTGCGGCCGGGAGAAGTCATCATAGAGGTCTGGACCGGATGGCAAAGAAAAGAGAAAAAGAACAACTAGAATCTGGGAAGACATCAGCTTTGAGTCACTTAATGCAAACATGTATTCTGCCTCTAATCAGTACTTTAGTCACTGTATGATCTGCAGCAAGATGATGGGTAATATTATTTTATTTTTTTTGTGAAACAGCAACTCCCAGCATATCCTTACCATTTTTCTGGCCAAGCTGGGAGCTGTAGTTTTACACCGCACAAACCTATACGGAAGGGGTGGCACTAAATTAAGCTGTATTTGTGCTGGTGTTGTATTCATGTTATGAGCTTGAATCTGGTCCTGTATATATGTACTGAGCTTGGTTCTGGTTTTGTATATATGTACTGAGCTTGGTTCTGTTGCTGTATTTATGTACTGAACTTTTTTCTAGAGCTGTATATATGTATTGAGCTTTGTTCTGGTGCCGTATTTATGTACTGAGCTTGGTTCTAGTACTGTATTTATGTACTGATATTTGTTCTGTTTCTGTATATATGTACTGAGCTTTATTCTGGTGCCTTATATTTCTACTGAGCTTTGTTCTGCTGCTGTATTTATGTACTGAGCTTGGTTCTGCTGCTGTATTTATGTACTGTGACAGACCATGTGGAGAGGTTGTGGATGGGGTCCATATTTCCCCAAGATTTCTGTCTTCTGCTATCTGAAAACAACCTGGGACTAAATTCAGAAGATAATGTGGTTCTCCCTCTGCAATAGGTTTTATCTAAAACCTGGAAAAGGGACTAGTTGTTGGACTGGGGAGAGATGGGTGGGCCCCCACTCCATCCTCACAGTCCTGGTCTTGGGCTGTCTAGCTATTAACCAGGATGCCATAAACTATGACAAGCTGAAAAAGGACATTTTAACCAGACTGGGAGTTACAGTTTCCGTCCGCGCACAGCGTTTGCACAACTGGGCCTACCAAATGGACAAACCTCCACGCTCTCAAATGCACGACCTCATCCACCTTACCAAGAAGTGGTTGCAGCCGGAGATCCTGACAGGTCCACAGATGGTGGAACAGGTGGTAATGGATCAATACTTAAGGTCCCTGTCTGTTACCTTACACAAGTGGGTAAGCCATGGGGATCCCAAAAATGCTGACCAGCTAGTAGAGATGGTGGAGAGGTACACAGCAGCTGAGGAGCTGATGAATCTGCCACAACAAACTCTAACCCCACAGCGGAGAACTACAGGATTACCTGGTAAGACTGTTCTAAGGGAAAAGGGGGCTGGCAGATCTGATAGAATTGTGCCTACTTCTGGAGAGACTGAAGGGTCTAGAGACTGACAAACTGTGCCAGGGAGGTCTGTGGCTTATAAGCGACTCAGTAAAGACTTAATAAGATGCTTTAGATGTCATATGCCAGGTCATGTGATTGCTAATTGCCCAATGACTGATGAACCTATGCAATGTGATGCTGCATATATAAACCGTCATTTGTCTTTGTATGCTCGGCCAGCATGTACTGCATTGCCTAATGTATCTAGTGAGAAACAAATGTGCACTATTTCTGTGGAAGGTAAAGATGTAAATGCATTATTAGATTCAGGCAGTTTAGTGACTCCTGGTCAGACACACTACACCCCCTTGAGGAAGCGGACATTCGCGAAACGCGCGTCGGGGCGCACACAGTGACGATTGGGATTTAGCCTAGGACACCTATGGGTAAGATCATCATAGTTATCTTTACATTCAGGGCCTGGTTTAGACCCGTTACCCACATCACCTCATGCTTGTTTTCAGGAATACTTACTCCTTTCAAACAGTGTCAAAGTAGGAGATGAGATGTTACTATGTTACTATGTAAACCTATACTTTATAAGGGTTCTTTACACTTATCTTGGCTTTCCTGTTCTGTCTCTATGTCATTTTATTGGAGTTTCTCCTAATTGATATATCCTTTTAAATGTTTGTCATTTTGCATATTTGAATAAAGTTTTGTATTGATACTTTTTGATAATACTGGCTACAGACTCTGTTCTTCTTTTGTCTATAAGTTTAGTGACTTTGGTAAAGTCTGATTTAGTAAACCCCAGAAAATGGCAGGATGAGACCATCAATGTAATTTGCATACATGGGGATGCCCGTGATTACCACACTGCTATGGTGGACATAAACACCCAATTTGGTGCAGTAAAGTTCACGGTGGGTTTAGTACCATTGTTAATGCATGATGTCATTGTGGGGCGAGATTTCACACATTTCTGGAAGTTGTGGGAAAATAGAATTACTATTACACTGCCTTTATATGAGGACAAAAATGTTAGGGGTAACTCTAGTACAGAAGTATATATGCCTGTGGGAGCGGCTGCGGTAGACGCACAAACTTTTCCATTTTCTGTCATGGCTGGAGACTCTGAGGAAGCTGACCATAGTGATACTGTCCCTACAGAGAGTCAGAGAAATACAGAGAGAGAAGACCCCCTGACTGACAATATGCCTGATCTTGAAGTGAGAAAAGATCTGTTTGGTGCTGAGCAGTTAAAAGATCCTACCCTAATGAGAGCCAGGGAAAATGTGAAGGTTATTGATGAGGAACTGGTGGAGCCAGATACTAGACTTTCTTTTCCCTACATGGCTATAAAAAGAGACCTGTTGTGTCAGGTGGTAAAAAAGGGAGAAGATCTTTTGGAACAATTAGTGGTCCCTAAAGCATTTAGAACAACGGTGTTAGATCTTGCTCATGGCCACATTATGGGGGGGACATTTGGGAGTTGAAAAAACCACTGAGAGAATCCTACAAAGATTTTTTTGGCCTGGGGTTCACAAAGATGTGAAAAATTATTGTGATTCCTGCCCTGAGTGTCAGATTTCGGCTCCCAGACCACACTATCGTAGTCCCTTGGTACCTCTATCAATTATTGAGGTGCCATTTCAGCGAATTGCAATGGACCTGGTAGGGCCGATTATAAAATCCTCACGAGGCCACCAGCATATTTTAGTTATTATGGATTATGCTACTCGTTATCCTGAAGCTATACCCTTGCGTAATACGTCATCCAAGACCATCACTAAAGAGTTGGTGCAGGTGTTCAGTCGAGTGGGAATACGAAAGGAGATTCTTACAGACCAGGGTACCCCTTTTATGTCACGAGTCATTAAGGAGTTGTGTAAATTGTTTAAGGTCACACAACTGTGTACATTGGTCTACCACCCACAGACTGATGGATTAGTAGAAAGATTTAATAAAACGCTAAAGGCGGTGTTAAAGAAAGTTGTGGATAAAGATGGGAAAAACTGGGATTTTCTTCTACCTTATCTCATGTTCGTCCACAGGGTATTCGCCATTTGAATTGCTATATGGTCGTCATCCCAGGGGCCTTATAGATATAGCAAAATAATCCTGGGAAGGAGAAGCTACACCCTATAGAAGTGTCATTGAACACATTTCAGAAATGCAAGATCGAATCTCAGCAGTAATGCGCATTGTTAAAGAACATATTGCCCAGGCTCAGGTGGCACAACAAAGGGTGTATAACCGCAGTGCCAGAGTACATTGTTTTGCACCAGGTGACAGGGTACTTGTTCTTATACCAACCATTGAAAGTAAATTTCTGGCTAAGTGGCAAGGCCCCTTTGAGGTAAAGAAAAAATTAAACGAGGTGAATTACAAAATTCGTCAGCCAGGGAAAAGGAAGCCTGAGCTAGTGTATCATATAAATCTAATAAAACCATGAAAAGACAGACACTCTCTTGCTGCAGGAACTTTGTCTGAACCTGAGCATGTAGGCTCAAAGAAGCCATTGCTGAAAGAGGTAACCGTACCGGACACCCTGGCAAATACCCAAAAGGTAGGGGTGCAAAGTTTCCTAAGTAGAAATAAGGATTTTTTTTTGGAGATCCCAGGTCGCACCAGTCTAATTAAACATGACATCATTACTGAACCAGGTAAAAAGGTTAAGTTGAGACCTTACAGAATACCAGAGGTAAGGAAAGTGGTTATTACAGAGGAGGTAAGTTAAATGTTGGACCTTGGAGTAATTGAGGAATCCCATAGTCAATGGTCTAGCCCAATATTCCTCATTCCAAAACCATATGGCAGTTGGAGGTTTTGCAATGACTTCCGTAAACTCAATTCTATTTCTAAATTTGATGCTTACCCGATGCCGCGGGTTGACGAGCTCATTGATAGACTAGGAAGTGCACAATATATATAACAACCCTAGACTTAACTAAAGGGTACTGGCAAATACCTTTCTGAAGATGCTAAGGAAAAAACAGCTTTTGCCACGCCTGATGGGTTGTTTCATTATGTTGTCCTGCCCTTTGGTTTACATGGGGCACCAGCAACTTTTCAGAGAATTATGGATACAATTTTAAGACCCCACATGCGGTATGCAGCAGCATACCTTGATGACATCATCATCCAAAGTCCAGATTGGGAATCCCATTTACCTAGAGTACAGGCAGTTGTTGATTCCCTTGCCGAGGTGGGATTTACTGCCAATCCCAAAAAATTTACAATTGGATTGGAGGAAGCCAAGTATCTGGGGTATACAATTGGCCGTGGTTTGGTGAAGCCCCAAGTAAATAAGATTGAAGCCATCCAAGGCTGACCTCACCCTGTAAAGAAGAAGCAAGATCGTGCTTTCCTGGGGATCACAGGCTACTATAGAAGATTTATACCAAACTTTGCTTCACTGGCAGTCCCTTACTCTGTAAGGGTCAAGTGGACACCAGAGGCTGAACAATCATTTCAGGCTCTTAAAAACGTTTTGTGTGCTCAGTCGGTATTGATTACCCCAGATTTTAAAAGAGAATTTATTCTACAAACGGATGCATCTGATGTGGGTCTGGGGGCTGTACTGTCACAGGTACGAAATGGGGAAGAACATACCATACTATATCTGAGTAGGAAGCTGAATGACAATGAGAAAATATATGCTATTGTTGAGAAAGAGTGCCTTGCTATTAAATGGGCACTGGAGGCACTCCGCTATTACCTTCTTGGTCGTCACTTTGAATTAGTCACAGATCATGCCCCCCTTAAGTGGATGTGTGAAAACAAAGAGAAATATAGGAGGGTCACAAGATAGTTCTTGGCCTTGCAGGAATATAGATTTACTGTAAAACACAGGCCAGGGACTCAAATGGGAAATGCAGATGCATTGTCCCGAGTTCATTACTGTGTGACCAGATGTGTTTCAGCCACTAGTCTGAAACAGGGGGGGGGGGGAGGAAATGTGACAGACCATGTGGAGAGGTTGTGGTTGGGGTCTATTTTTCCCCAAGATTTCTGTCTTCTTCTATCTGAAAACAGCCAGGGACTAAATTCATAAGAGAATGTGGTTCTCCCTCTGCAATAGGTTTTATCTAAAACCTGGAAAAGGGCCTGGTTGTTGGAGTAGGGAGAGATGAGTGGGCCCATCCTCAAAGTCCTGGTCTTGGGCTGTCTAGCTATTAATCAGGGGTCAGGTGTGATAGCCCTTTAAAAAAGGCTGCAGTTCAGTCACACTCTCTCTCAGCCTTGGGAGAGGAGATTGTGAGAGCAAACCGACTGCATTCATAACAGGTTGTATGGTCTTCATAGTTTATGGTGCCAGGCATTAGGCCTGTACTGTGTTAGTTAGGATACCTGACTGTATAGTTAGTGCCAGACAGGCATAGAGTTTTCTTTTTGTTTGTTTTCTTTTTATTCATGTACAAACCGTAAATAAAACTGGCTGAGGCCAGTAGTACCACATCTTTGCTGTGCGGACTGAAATTTACTGGCGTGTTTGATACCGAGTGCCCGTCTACCCCAGGAGACGACTGTCCCGCTACCTAATTCCCTTACAGTACGGAGCTTGATTCTGGTGAGGTATTTGACACGTTGGGTTCGTGGAACCACTGGGCCGTACCGCCTTAGCGGTATGGCAGCTGTCCAACAGGGCACAGGTTACAGTCTATAGTTCGTATAGGGTACCTGTGGCAGCTCGGACAGTAGCAAGGCAGGCTTGGCTGGGACTAGGCAGCAGGCAGACGTCAGGCGTGGTGTAGCAGGACAGGCGTGGTATACAGCACGACTTCAGCTCAACATGGCACTTGACCAGGATAGCATGGGATATAGATTACAGGATACAGGTACGGGAAACACTGGGAACTGGAAAACACTAGGAGACCATTTGCATAGAAAAACTTAGGGTACGACAACAATGCTCAGGCATGGGAGGAAGGGTCTCATGGGCTAATTAAACATAAAAGTCTGGTGCGCGCGCTGCCCCTTTAAGAGCACCATACGGGACCCGGCCGATGTGAGCGGAAGTGAGCGCTGGCGTCTCCTGAGGAGGAGACTGGTTCCAGCGCTCACAGATCCATGGCTGCGGCCATCAGGAGGTGAGTGAGCCTGACGGCCCGCGGCCATGGGCATGACAGTATTTATGGACTGAGCTTGGTTCTGGTGCTTTATTTAGGTACTGAACTTTGTTCTGGTGCTGTATATATGTACTGAGCTTTGTTCTGGTACTGTATATATGTCAGAGCTGTAATTATATAGGATATATTTACAATAACAATATTTCAGGGCAGATGTAGTTGTTTTCAATTTATTGTATATTTAATGGGAACTTGTCAGGCATTTTTAATCCCTTGAACCACCACAATGCGGTAATACATGACCTGACAATATTCCCAAACATTTCTTTGTATGTTGTTTTCAGATTGCGCAAAATCTATAAAATCAACTTTTGAAACTGCACACACTATATGCTAATTACTCATTGAAGAATCCTGATGCATCTGCAAGAGTTGGAGGAGACTGATAGTGATAGAGTACAGCCAGGGGGATGTCAATCAAAATCTGGGTGGCACCATTTCAATTTTCACCTCAGGCAGCAGAAAAGCTAGAATCAGTCCTGTCTTCCGGTGCCTGTACCATCGGTGTACTACACCATTGTCTGCTGGGTCAGCTGCTACTCACACCTAGACCACCTCAAGAGGTAGCGACCTGGTAGTCTTCCCGCAGCAAAGTCCAGATCTCCATATGGGGGTTAAAGGGTGAATACCTGAGAGCAACTTAGATAGCGCCCTTAGAGTTGGCTCTAAGTCAAACTGGTTGAGTAGCACAGTGGGTTCACAACCTACTAGTCCATAGAAGTCTTAATAAATTCCCCCCATAGACTGCAAAGCACTTGTATGGGATTATTTTTCAGAGTATTTGGCCTAGGCTCCTTAGTTCCAGTAAAGGGAAATTTTAATACTTTAGTCTTCATTTTACATTTAATACTTCAGCATACAAAGACTTTTTGGACAATTGTATGCTTTTGAATTTGTGGTAACAGTTTGGGAAAGACCCTTTTCTGTTTCAGCATGACTGTCCCCAGTTTACAAAGCAATGTCCATTCATGGTTGTGTGAGTTTACTGTGTACAAACTTGACTGGCCAGCACAGAGCCCTGACCTCAACTCCATCTTAAACATTTGGGATGAAGTAGAACTGAGATTGCGAGCCAGGCCTTCTCGTCCAATATCAGTGTCTGACCATACAAAGGCTCTTCTGGATGAATGGGCAAAGACTCCTACAGATACACTTCAAAATCAAGTAGAAAATCTTCAAAGAACAGTGGTAGCTGTTTTAGCTGCAAAGGGGGGACCAACTTCATATTACGGTCTATAGATTTAGAATGGGATGTTATAAAAGCTCTTGTAGGTGTAACGTTTAGGTGTCCCAATGCCTTTGTCCATATAGTCTATTTTTTTTTATCTAGTGCTCTAACATGATATACTATAGGAAACAGTTATCTAAAATTTTATTGACTACAGTATGCATATTAGTTCAGAATCAATTAAAGGTGGTTATTATTTATGTTAGTTTTTCTTTTGTTTAAATGTTTAGTTTTTTATAGTATTGTTATAGTGCAATGCATCAAAAAAATATATGTTCTATCATTTAATGTCTAGGGTACCT
The DNA here is from genome assembly GCF_050947455.1 of Rhinoderma darwinii. Lineage (NCBI taxonomy): Eukaryota > Metazoa > Chordata > Amphibia > Anura > Rhinodermatidae > Rhinoderma > Rhinoderma darwinii. The sequence goes on from NC_134689.1 coordinate 64,123,610, forward strand.
GATTGCATAAAGCACAGTTCCATTTGAAAACAGACGAACAAGACGATTCTCCACGGTAACATCATGCAGGAAGGATTTCTTGGAATCTACAATGTAAGTGTCTGGGACCCAAAGCAGCTGCACTAGCCTGGGATCCAACGTAATACTTTTATTGCCTTCAAATGCTAGACGTTCATCCATCCATCTCTGGCGCAAAAATATTGTGGCTGTGTAATCCTGTTAATAGAGATATGGTTTACTGACTACATATAAATCAAAAAGGCAAATATTCCGAAATATTTTAAAGGAAACCTGTCAAAGACTTTATGCTGCCCTCTCTGAGAGTGACATATGCTGATTTCAAAGGTCTGTCATTTATGAGTGAATCTTATGTGATTTTTTTTATTGTATAGAAAAATTACAAACATATACAGGACATATCTTCATTAGCTAATTTCTTACATTATGAGACTTGGGGAGGGGGGGGGGGGCTCACAGTGTTTCAGTCTTCCAAACCTCAGGATCAATAAGGACACATAACCCAATGGGAAATCCTGTCATCCTCCCATAGCCCAGTGCCCCCTCCACTTTTATATAACTCTCATACCATCATTCTTTCCACATAGGGTTTTACAGAATATATATTTTCTGTTATTCATTTATATTGTTTCTGCATTTATATATATATATATATATATATATATATATATATATATATATATATATATATATATATACATATACACATACATACTGGTATATATTTTTTTCTACTTCACACTCCTACCTCTTTCTTCATGTATCTGACCACCAGGCCACATTAACAAATGCCAATGTATTATTGGCACCTTGCCCCCTGTCCTTAACAAAGATACCATCGAGATGGATTGAAATGTTGCTACTGGGGTGAATTAAACACACCACCCTTTTTTCACATCATCGGAGCGCTGCCTCTGTTTTATTTGCAGGATATATATATATATATATATATATATATATATATATATACAGTGGATATAAAAAGTCTACACACTCCTGTTAAAATTCCAGTTCTTGAAATGTTAAAACATCAGTACAGGATGAATTATTTCAGAACTTCAATGTGACCCGTCCTCTGTACAATTCCCTTGAAAAACAAACTGAAATCTTTTAGGGTGAAAAAATAGATAAATAAATAATGTGGTTGCATAAATATGCACACCCTTAACCCCTTGAGGACCAAGCTCATTTTGGCCTTCAGGACCATACCCATTTTTTTAAATCTGACATGTGTCACTTTATGTGGTAATAACTTGGGAATGGTCTTACCTATCAAAGCGATTCTGATTGTTTTCTCGTGACTTATTGTACTTTATTATAGTGGAAAAATGTGGTCGATAAATTCAATATTTATTAGTGAAAATCACCAAAATTTTGTGAAAAATTGCAAAAATTAGCATTTTTCTAAATTTAAATGTATCTGCTTATAAGACAGATAGTAATACCACACAAAATTGTTGCTAATTAACATCCCACATATGTCTACTTTAGACTGGCATAGTTTTTTTTAACATCCTTTCATAGGATATTACAAGGCTTAGAACTTTAGCAGCAATTACTCACATTTTCAAGAAAATGTCAAAAGGCTATTTTTACAGGGGCCAGTTCAGTTGTGAAGCGGCTTTTAGGGCCTTATATATTAGTAACCACCAATAAGACACCCCATTTTAAAAACTTCACCCCTCAAAGTATACAAAACAGCATTTAGAAAGTTTCCTAACCCTTTGGACGTTTCACAGGAATTAAAGTAACTTAGAGGTGAAATTTTCAAATTTCATCTTTTTGCAGAAATTCATTTTTAATCAATTGTTTTTGTAACACAGAAGGTTTTACCAGTGAAATGCAACTTAATATTGATTGTACAGATTCTGCAGTTTTTAGAAATATCCCACATGTGGCCCTAGTGTGCTACTGGACTAAACGACCGGCCTCAGAAGCAAAGGAACACCTAGTGGATTTTGGGCCTCCTTTTTATTAGAAAATATTTTAGGCACCATGTCAGGTTTGAAGGGCTCTTGCGGTGCCAAAACAGTGGAAATCTCCCAAAAGTGACCCCATTTGGGAATCTACACCCCTTGAGGAAATTATCTAGGGGTATAGGGAGCATTTTGACCCCACAGGTTTTTTGCAGAAATTATTGAAAGTGGGCCGTGAAAATGAAAATCGACATTCTTTCCAAGAATATGTAGGTTTAGCTATTTTTTTCTAATTTCCACAAGGACTAAAGGAGAAAAAGCAACGCAACATTGTAAAGCAATTTCTCCCGAGTAAAACAATACCCCACATGTGGTAATAAACGGCTGTTTGGACACACGGTGGAGCTTAGAATGGAAAGTGTGTCATTTGGCTTTTGGAGCTCAAATTTAGCAGGAATGGTTTACGGAGGCGATGTCACATTTGCAAAGCCCCTAAGGGACCAAAACAGTGAAAACGCCCAAAAAGTGACTCCATTGAGAAAACTACACCCCTAGGTGTGGAGTGAGCATTTTGACCCCACAGGTGTTTCATAGATTTTATTAGAATTGGACAGTGAAAATAAAAAAAATCCTTTCTCTTCAATAAGACGTAGTTTTAGCTCAAAATGTTTTATTTTCTCAACAAATAAATGAAAAAAAGAACCCCCAACACTTGTAAAGCAATTTCTCCCTAGTACGGCAATACCCGACACGTGGTCATAAACTGCTGTTTGGGCACTCAATAGGGCTCAGAACGGAAGGAGCGCCATTTGCTTTTGGAGTACAGATTTTGCTGCATTTGGTTTCTGGGCGCTATGTCGCATTTGCAAACAATAAAATAAAACAAAACACAATCTCCCCCTTTTTCCCTTATCAAGTCATTTATTAATGAAAAAAAAAATAAACCATACATATTTGGTATCGCTGCAACTGTAACGACCTGAACTATAACAATATTTTGTTATTTATCCTGCGTAGTGAATGGCGTAAAAAAAACCTAAAAAATACTGGCATAATTGCAGTTTTTTTGGTCACTTTGTCTTAAAAAAATTGAAATAAAAAATGATCAAAAGTCGCATGTATCCAAAAATGGTAGCTATAAAAACTATAGCTTGTCTCGCAAAAAATAAGCCCTCATACAGCTCCATCGACGAAAAAATTAAAAAGTTATGGCTCTCACAACATGGCGAAAGAAAAAATACATTCTCTTTACAAAAGTAATTTTATTGTGCAAAAAGTTGTAAAACATAAAAAGGTGCTATAAATTTGGTATCACCGGAATCGTACTGACCTGTAGAGTAAAGATAACATGTAGTTTATAACGCATGGTAAATGCTGTATATAAAAAAAACTATGGCAGAATTGCAGTTTTTTTGTCACCTTGCCTCCCAAAAAAGGATAAAAAGTGATCAAAAAGTCGCATGTACCACAAAATGGTACCAATAATAACTACAGCTCATCTTGCAAAAAAACTGTCTTTATACCACTACGTATATGAAAAAATAAAATAAGTTAAGGCTCCAATAAGTCAGGAAAGAAAAATATCCAGTTGTGCAGCCCGAGGTTAACATTTCTTCTGTTTCAAGAGGCGAATTAACAAGGCCCCTAAAATTAGGGAACCAGGAAGGGGAGGGCCCAAACATATCTGCTAGAAGCGAAGGCGCCCGTATTATACCAGGACAACACTTTCCCAGAAAAATTCCCCAAACTGCAAAGGTTCGGAGTGTGGACCAAAAGGGGGATAAGGAAGAACATTTATCAATGCGACACCGGCCTGCGCAGCAAGGATTGTGTCACAGCGTAACACACATTTATGGATTATTTTATTATTTTTTTTGCCTTATTATTATACCACCTAACTATGCCCCTGATGTACTCTGCCCAGCTCACATATGCCCACATTATAAACGGAAACACCAGTAAGACTCCAAACAAAACTATTACCAAGCAAAATCCACGCTCCAAATGCTAAATGGCGCTCCCCCCCTTCTGAGCCCTACAGTGTGCCCAAACAGCTGTTTACTTCCACATATATTGCATCACCATACCCGGGAGAACCCTTTTAACAATTGTTGGTGTGTGTGTCCCCAGTGGCACAAGCTGAGCACGACATATTTGCCACTAAATTGGCATATCTAGGGAAACATTTTAATTTGCACCTTCCGCAGCGCAATCATTTATGGAAAAACCTATGGGGTGAAAATGCTCACTACACCCCAAATAAATGCCTTGAGGGGTGCAGTTTCCAAAATGGGGTCACTTGTCAGGGGTTTCTTTTATTATTTCACATCAGATCCTCTGCAATTGTGAACCAATACCGTGTAAGTCGCCAAATTAGGCCTCAATTTTACATGGTGCTCTTTCACTCCTGAGCTTTGTCGAATGTCCTTACAAAAGATTGGGGCCACATGTAGGGTGTTTCTAAAACAGGGAAACACAGCATAATAATTAGAGAGCTGTCTTGTTATGGTGGCACAAGCTGGGCACCACATATTGGCATATCTATGGAAACAATCCAATTTTCACTCTGGCAGAAATAAGTGTGCAATCGATGTTGCAAACACCTGGGGGGTTAACATGCTCACTACACCCTTAGGTGAATACCTTGAGGGGTATTGTTTCCAAAATGGGGTCACTTCTGGTGAGCTCCGGTTCCTGCTGATATATCGGGGTGTCCGCTGTAACTTACAGCGGACACCCACTGCTGATGATGCCGGCTCAGCTTCTGAGGCAGAAGCTGAGCCGACGCCATCTTGCTGATAGTACCGGAAGACTTTTAGGCCCCACCGCCGAGCGGGGCATAGGAGGCTTCCGTTGCTGGCAGACTGGGAGGTAAGTAATGGGCCTCCGATCGCCTTTGCAGCCACCAGCAACCCAGCGATCACGTTGCTGGGGTGCCGGTGGCTAAAAGCTCCTCACATGCTGCGATCTCTATTGAACGCAGCATCTGAGTGGTTAATCGACCGGATCGGATGCTAGCTCTAGTCCTGGCCGATACCACAGGGTGCCAGCTGTAACATACAGCTGTCACCCGGCGGTGATGGTGCGGGCTCAGCTCCTGAGCTAGCTCCATCTCCTTCACGTACAGTAACGTGGAAAGGCGTTAAGACACAAGTTTCCATCACGTTACTGTACGTGATTGGGCAGGAAGGGGTTAAACTAATACTTTGTTGAATTACCCTTTGACTTTATGACAGCATTCAGTCTTTTTGGGTAGAAGTCTATCAGCATGTGCCATCTTGACTAGGCAATTGTTGCCCACTCTTCCTTCCAAAACTTTAATCTTCTTCTGCTGAAGCCATTTTGGTTTATTTGGAGGTATGCTTTGGTTCGTTGTCGTACTGAAAGGTGAATTTACTCTCCATCTTCAGCTTTTTAGCAGAGGCCTGCAGGTTTTGTGACAATATTGACTGATATTTGGAACTGTTCACAATTCCCTTCACCTTAACTAAAGCCCCAGTTCCAACTGCAGAAAAACAGCCCCAAAACATAATGTTGCTTCTACCATGCTTCACTGTGGGTATGGTGTTCTTTTGGTGATGTGCAGTGTTGGCTTTGCGACAAATATACCTTTTGGAATTATGGCCAAAAAGTTCAGCCTTGGTCTCATCAGACCATAACACGTTTTCCCACTTTGCTTTTGGCAGACTTAATGTAGGTCTTTGCAAAACATAGCCGGGCTTGGATGTTTTTCTTTGTTAGAAAAGTCTTCCGTCTTGCCACCCTACCACAGCCCAGACATATAAAAAAAAAAATTTTCGTCTTGTCTTTTCATCAAGTTTTGAGGGACGTCCAGTTCTTGGTAATGTCACTGTTGTGCCAAATGTTATCCATTTCTTGATGACCGTCTTCACTTTGTTCCATGGTATATCTAATGCCTTGGAAATTCTTTGGTACCCTTCTCCTGACTGATGCCTTTCAACTATTAGATCCCTTTGATGTGTTGTAAGCTCTTTATGGACCAGGGCTTTTGCTATCACATGCAACAAAGTAAATGTCAGGGAAATCCTAATAGAACAGCTGAACTTTATATGGGGTTATTCAGAATCACTTTAAATAATGACAGCTGTGTACTGATTACTATTTAACATGAGTTTAAATGTGATTGGCTAATTCTTAACACAACTAAATCCCCAATTATAAGAGGGTGTTCACACTTATGCAACCACATTATTTTTGTTTTTTTAATTTTATTTTTCACCTCTAAATTATTTCACTTTGTTTTTCAATGGAATTGTTTTACAGCCGTTGCCCCGCTCCTGATCGCGTGTGGAGAAATACTCTTCCATAAATCTGGAACAGCCAAACCCCCAGTTTCCTTTGAATTTTTAAGATACTGCAGACTAATTCTTGGGGTCTTCCCTTTCTATAGGAAATCCTGGAATATAGATTCAAAACTTTTTTCCAATCCATACGGGGCTTCTATTTAAAATGTACAGTATCTGTGGATATATATGGACTTGATCAATGCAGTCTCCCTGTCATAGATAGAGGCAGCTTCGACCAGATTTTAACTTTCTTTCTGAATTTCGTACTTAAGGTTATCAGATTTAGTTCTTTATAATCCTGAGCATTCTTTGATATCTGAACTCCTAAATATCTGAAGCTCGCCTGAGATACTGGAAAAGGTAACCCATCACACCCCTGATGATCTTAGGATAAATTAACAGATTTGCATCTATTTATATAAAACCCCGAAAATTTGGAAAATTGGTTCAAGGTATTAACTACCTCCTGCTAGGAGTTTTGCGTCTCTTTAATAAAAAGCAAAATATCATCTGCATATAACATAATTTTTTCCTTATGATCTCTATAGGAGAACCCAACAATATAGTTACATAGTTACATAGTTAGTACGTTTGAAAAAAGACATACCGTATTTTCGGACTATAACACACAGTTTTTAGTAAGAATAAATCTTGCTAAAACGTCCCTGCATCTTATAGTCGGCCGCGCCGGGCCCCCTGACAGCTTCCTTACTTAAGGCCTTCCCGACCCATGATGTACCGTCATACTGATCGCGCTGTTCCTGGTCGTTTAACTAGTTAAATGCCGCAGTCAATAGCGACTGCGGCATTTGTAGGGTTTTTTCCATGAAGGACATTTATTACATATCAACAGGGTATGCAATAAATGTCAGATAGATGTGGGTCCCACCTCTGGGACCCGCACCTATTTCTAGAACGGGGCCCCACTAGCTTTTTGTGCTCTCCCGGCCATTTGATTACATATCGAGTTACTGAAACAGCGTAACTTGCTGAGATATGCTGTTTCCGTAACTCCCATAGAACTGAATAGTAGTTATGGAAACAGAGTAGCTCGCATGCTACGCTGCTTCCGTAACTGCCATTCACTACTAATGGAGTTACGGAGTTAGCTCAGTGAGTTACACTGTTTCCGTAACTCCCATAGTGCTGAACAGTAGTTAGAGAAACAGCGTAGCTCGCATGCTATTTTTTCATTCTAGGAAATTATCTAAGCATTTATTAACCCCTTCCCGACATTTGACTTATAACTATGTGATAGCCGGGTAAGGGAAGTATGGAGCCCGCACTATATAATGCTGGTGTTGGATGTATGTTACAGCCAACACTTCACAGTAACGAGCGCGATCATGCTTGAGCGCGATCCTGCTCGTTTAACCAATTTAATGCCACGGTCAATAGCAACCACGGATTTTAAATAGTTAGAAAGACGGGGGCGACCCCCTCTAGCAGCTTATCGCGCCCCCCGCAATGCAATCGTGGTGTGGCGATGGTATGGCTGCTATGGCAGCCTGTGGTGCCTAATAAAGTCCCCAGGTCTGCCATCTTTGTGCTCCTATTAAGCCCTGCCTCTGGCAGGGCTTAATAGAAGCCTGTCAGAAAGACGATATACTGCAATATTAGTAATATTAGTATTGCAGTATATAGTGCAAGCGATCCACCGATCGCTGGCTGAAGTCTCCTAGGGGGACTAATAAAAAAAGTTAAAATTACTAAAATAAAGATTTTTTTAATGTAAATATATATATATATATATATATATATATATATATATATATATTATATTAAACGTTACAAAAAAACCTTTTTCCATTTCCCCCCTAAGGCATTTAAAAAAATAAATAAATAAATAAACATAATAGGTATCGCCGCATCCATAAAAGTCTGAACTATTACGATATATCATTATTTAACCCGCACGGTGTACGCCGCAAAAAAACTAAAAATTTAGACACCAGAATCGCTGGTAACCTACCATTCTCAAATGCATAATCTATGACCTGTAACAGGACTGGTAAAAGTATTGACCAATATCTCCGATACGCTTCAAACGGTAGTCCACCGGTACCCGAGGCCTTACCCTTAGTCAAACCATATGCTATTGACTTAATCTCCTCCAATGTAAAACACTGCATCTAGAACTTTTCTGCCCTTTTTGTGAGATTTTTGGTAAATCAAGTTCAGACATATACTTCTCTATTTCCCCTCCAAAAATTCTAGGAATATTACTATATAGTTTTTCAAACTATTCCTGGAAAACCTTTTTCATTTCTTCCATCTTATCTACCTTTCTAGCCATAGAGTCCGTAATTGTAATGTCAGGGTAGGGAGACGGACAGGTGAGCCCTAATCTACCCGCCACTCAGTTCCTGCCTACTTGCACAATCCATCCCAGGCGACGGCGTACAACTGGACGACGGTCCCTATGCCCACTATGTGCACGACAAACAAACAAGACAAGGAAACACAGAAGCAAGGGAAGAGTAATGAACGAGCCAAGTCAAACCAGGAGAGTACGCGGTAGCAAAAGCAGAACAGGAGAATAGTCAGTCAAGCAGAGTCAATATGAAGAAGAGGTCAATGGTAATAGCAGGAACAGCAGAGCCAGGAAACACAAGAATCACAGGTAGAGATGAGCGAACTTATGAAAAGTTCGGTTCGGCTGGTTCGCCGAATTTCATGAAAAAGTTCGATTCGGACCGAACTAGTTCTGACCGAACCTGTAACTCAAGAAAGCCCATTAAAAATCGTGTATAACACTGTTTAAAAGCCCTAGAAGCCCTGTATAACACTCTTAAGTCACCCATGAGTGTATCCAAGTACTTTTGAGCTGTCTTTAAGGCAAAGTTAGTGTCAAAGTTACGCCAAAATGTATGGCTATAGGAAAACGGATGGGACACGGTGATAACTAACAGAAACCACTGCACTTGTGCATGTTGTATGCTTAATGCATTGCTAAAAAAGGTACAAAAATAAACCATTTTTGGCGGCAGATGCCTGCCAGGGTTCATACATATAAGGTGGTAAAAGAAGAAGCAATGGCTTTTGACAAGCCCTCAAAAAATGTACCCTTTATGGTGGCAAATGCCTGCCGGGGTTCATCCATACATGGATGTAAAAGCAACAAGCAATGGCTTTTCACAAGCCCTCCAAAAATGTACCCTTTTTATTGGCAGATGCCTGCCGGGGTTCATCCAAACACGGATGTAAAAGCAACAAGCAATGGCTTTTCACTAGCCCTCCAGGCCTGCTTGTAGAAGACGGTAGTGGAGGTGTATTGGTGGTAGTAGAGGTAGCCAACGGACAGCACGGGTGGTGGTAGTAGTAGTAGTAGTAGTAGTAGCAGCACATTAAAAGAGACTGGACAGTCACAGGACAAAGCCCTGTGGTGGGGCAGGCCTGCTTGTAGCAGACGGCAATGGAGGTATATTGGTGTTAGTAGAGGTAGCCAAAGGACAGCAAGGGTGGTAGTAGTAGTAGTAGTAGCAGCACATTAAAAGAGACTGGACAGTCACAGGACGAAGCCCTGTGATGGGGCAGACCTGCTTGTAGCAGACGGCAGTCGAGGTGTATTGGTGGTAGTAGAGGTAGCCAACGGACAGCAAGGGTGGTAGTAGTAGTAGCAGCACATTAAAAGACACTGGACAGTCACAGGACAAAGCCCTGTGGTGGGGCAGGCCTGCTTGTAGCAGACGGCACTGGGGGTGGATTGGTGGTAGAAGTAGTAGCTGCACATTAAAAATAGAGTGGACAGGACAGAATACCGTAGTAGTAGGCGGCAGTAGCAGGCGGCAGCGGCAGCAGAAGCAGCAATGTCAGATCTAATCAGTGGCATCAGGCACAGGGGTTTTAAAATCCACGCTTCATTCATTTTCAGAAACGTGAGATTTTCCAAGCTGTTGGCGGACAATCTTGTACGCTTAGGGGTGACGAAGCCCCCTGCCACGCTGAATACCCTCTCTGACGCTACACTGGAGGGTGGACAAGACAATACACACATGGCAAACTGGGCCAGTTCTTGCCAATGATCCAATCTGCTGACCCAGAAGTCCATGGGGTCTGGGATCAGGATTTCTGATGGAGAAAGGGCACAGTCCAGGTACGAGTGAACCTGGTTGTTTAGGTGCTGGTGATGGTGAACATCCCTTTGGTGACTACGATGTGTGTCAGGTCGGGGTATTGGATGTAAAAATGTTGTCATCATATTTTCCAAACTGAATTGGCTGCTGCCAGAGGCGGTGGAACGATGAGACAATGGGGAGCGGAGAGTGGCCCTCCGGTCAGACATGCTTGCAGCAGGTGTTTGCCGTTTGAAAGCCGTGACAAGCTGGCTGCATAGCTTCTCTCGATAATAAGCCAATTTTGCCTCCCTCTTGGAAGGCGCAAAAAACTCCCCCATTCTGGCTTTATACCAAGGGTCTAAAAGTGTGGCTATCCAGTACTCATCTCTTTGCTTCATGCTAACAATACGACAGTCAGCGCGCAAGTAACGAAGCATACAGCTCGGTTGGTTCCATCTCCGCCCCATACTGCCATGGTATCCATCATCAAGGTCGTCCTCAGACTCGTCATCATCATCACTGTCATGTTGTGCGGCTGCCTCGTCCCCTATCCCTTACTGTGATTCCATCTCCAAATCCAGCTCCTCTTCAGGTCCTCTTTCCTCATCCTCATCCTCCTCCTTCTCAACATCCATAGCCAGATGTGATCCTTCCTCCATCCTTAGCTGAATCATCGCTGTGAGAGTTTGCACCATAATGAATATCAGCGGCATAACATCGTTCATTCCGCTAGCGTCACGGCTCACAAATCGTGTGGCCTCTTCAAAGGGCCTCAAAACGCGACATGCGTCTCTAACCAGCTGCCAGTGCCTGAGCTCGAAATTACACTGGCTCCAAACACTGCCCGTCTGCTTCATCAGGAAATCATTCACGGCTTTCCGCTGTTTGTACAGACGGTCCAACATGTGCAGGGTGGAATTCCAGCGTGTTGGAACTTCGCAAATGAGGCTGTGTTCTGGGAGATTGTTTTGACGCTGCAAGTCCAGGAGGGCGTGCTTAAATGCATACGAACATCTAAAGCGAACGCAAACCCTCCTGGACATGGCCAGCACACCCTTCAAACCAACATATGACTTTAAGAAGTGTGTAATGACCAGATTGATCACATGTGCCATGCAAGGAGTGTGTGTCAGGTGACCTAGACGCAGTGCAGACACAACGTTCTTCCCGTTATCAGAGACAACATTGCCCAGTGTGAGTTTCAGAGGAGACAGCCAGCGTGCGATTTCCTCCTTGATGCACAGCAGCAGCTCCTGCCTTGTGTGGCTTTTCTCGCCCAGGCTCAGCAGGTGTAAGACAGCGTTGTGACGCTTCACCTTGAAAAGAGGAGGGAGGAGGAGTGGAAGATACGCTGTGTCCTGTCGGGGATGGGCAGACCTCCATTGAGGAGGGCAAGGAGGAGGAGGAGTAGGAGGAGGAGGATGGTAGGCGCCTGGTGTCCGGAGTTGAACCAGAAAGATACAAGCGTGGAGGTGGTAATGCCTGGCATTGCTGCGGTGGTGCATCGGACTGCAAAATATTGACCCAGTGGGCCGTGAAAGACATGTACTGTCCCTGCCCATAGTTGCTGCTCCACGTGTCGACGGTGGCATGTACCCTGCTGCACACGGATAATTGCAAGGACTGGCACACCTTTTCCTCCATGTGCTTGTGCAAGGCAGGGACAGCTGTCTTGGAGAAGTAATGGCGGCTAGGTATTCGCCACCTAGGATGAGCGCACGCCATCAATTGCTTGAAGCCGGAGGAGTCGACCAGGTGGTATGGCAGCGACTGCACCACCAACAAATTAGCCAGGTGTGAATTAAGCTGCACGCAAGTGGATGACTGGGTATATATTGTTGCTTATTGGACAACGATTCCGTAATGGATAACTGACGGGACGTAGGAGGAGCACTAGATGACAGTGATGATGATGACAACGAGATGGTGGATAAGGCCTGGCTACTACTTAGATGACAGGGACTCGGAGCAGCAGCAGCAGCATTGGCAGAGGGGTCTTCATTAGATGTACATGATGGTGGGGCATGTCGATTGTCCCACATGGCCTTGTGATGCCGCTCCATGTATGTACGTAGAGCGGTAGTTCCTACATTGCTGCCCTGCCCACGCCTTACTTTCTGCTTGCAGATACGGCACTGTGCCATGTTTTCGTCCTCCGGGAAGGTACAGAAAAATTGCCACACGGCAGAGTACCGTAAAGAGGTAGTACCACGTCCACCACCACCACCCGAGCTTGCCCCTTGTCTGGCAGGCTTTTTTCGGGAGCCTACACCAGTAGCAGCAGCGTCGCCATCACCGGCTCCTGAGCTGACCCTACCGCTGCAACGTTTTGCAGATTGACTTCTGCCCCTACCCTGGCTTGGCTGTTTATCACTGCAAGTGCCGCCACTACTACCCTCCTCCTCTGACGCCGTCATCACCTCGTCACCTGGTTCCCACGTCCTGTCTAAAACAACATCATCATAGCCCACCTCATCATCACCGCCACTTCTGTCACTGTGTTGTGAATGTGATGTGACATCATGGCGGGCTCCATGCCCCCCCTGCGTCTGCCACCACGGCTACCCCCAACACCCCCACTACCACAGCTATGCGTCTCGGACACCACATCCACCTCCACCACCGCTGCAACACACTCCGTTGGCTGACTCGCAGAAAACAAATCATCATCACTATGTTGTTCAGTGTCTTCCTTCGCACCCGCGGAGATGTCTCTTAGGACTCTCAGGAAAGATGGCTTCCCGCTAGGAAGGGGGAGTGAATAAATAGATGATGGAATGGAAACGCTAGAAATACCCATATTACTATTGTCACTGTGGCAAGGAACTGTAGAGGATCTGGAATCCAACGAAACCTGGCTTGAAGCCAGATCATCAGAGTCTTCCTGCTGAGATGACCGCGAGCCAGCCAAAGAGTCCACAATGGCCGTATTGTCTAAAGTAACCCGCCCACCGGAGGAGATGGACAAGTCTGGCTTGCTGATACTGCTACTACTACCAGCAGGCACATGGCTGCTGCTACTAGTAGAACTGGGCACATGTCTTGTGCCACAAATGCTGGTACTGGGTCTGGCACCAACAGATCCAACATTTGGACTGGAAGAGGACATGGTATGGGTGTTTTTTTCTCTACCCCGTCCTTTCACAACCTTTTTTTTTACCAGACATTTCAATGCTGGAGTGCAGCAAGTTGAATCAAAACCCCTTCCCCTACTAGAGGAATGAGGCCCTTATAAAATATTATTTGGACTGGCTGAAAATGAGTGACTGTGAATAGGTGGCAGTCAGTGTATGCTGTGACTTGTATAATAGCACCAAAGGCACCGGCTGTACTTAATTAGCACATTGAATTAAATCCTTAGACAGAAATGAGGCCCTTTTAAATAGTTTTTCGGACTGGCGGAACATCAGTGACTCATAAGGTGCCAGTCAGTCGGGGAATGCTGGGCGTTATAGTGCTGCAAAGGCTGCATGTATTGCAAGTTGGATGTTAACCCATGCAATGGGGATGAGCCCCTTCTAAAAGCTTATTCACACACTGGCTTGGCAAATGGCAATGAATGAGAATTTATATCAGCCACTGTGCACTCAGGGAATGCTGGGCGTTGTAGTACTACAAAGGCTGCCTGTATTGCAAGTTGGATGTTAACCCATGCAATGGGGATGAGCCCCTTCTAAAAGCTTATTCACACACTGGCTTGGCAAATGGCAATGAATGAGAATTTCCATCAACCACTGTGCACTCAGGGAATGCTGGGCGTTGTAGTACTACAGCTGCCTGCCTGGATTGCAAGTTGGATGTTAACCCATGCAACGGGGATGAGCCCCTTCTAAAAGCTTATTCACACACTGGTTTGGCAAATGGAGAATTTGTATTGCAATTTGGATGTTGAGAGTAGACTCCCGCTGTAGTGGATGAGCCCCTTCGATTGCTGGATTCCTGGCTTTTAGATTCCTAAAGCTTTCCCTTACTGCACAGAGATGCTATCACTACAGCTCCTGTCTCTAAAATGGCAGCTGAGCTCCGTGCATAGACTTTTATTGCAGGCTTGAGCCCGCCCCTATTCTGCCTCCTGATTGGCTGGGAGAGCAGCTTGCAAGGCATTATGGGGTATCCTGATGTCAGGTGATATTTTGAAATCCTCCATTTTAGATCTAACATGTGTCAGGCGCCAAAATGTAGCCGGGTTCGGTCAAAACGGTCAAAACGGGTTCGGCCGAACCCGGTGAAGTTCGGATTAGCTGCGAACCAATGTTCGGACCGAAACCGGGTTCAGTTGTCCCGGTTCGCTCATCTCTAATCACAGTCAAAGGACAAGCAGCAAATTAAGGTATAAATAGACCAAGGGCGGGAGCTAGAACCGTCTGGCCAGGCTGTGATAGGTTCTCCCACTCCTCAGCCTACCAGCCTGAGTGGTAGCAGATCGAGTCACTCTATCAGACCTAGGAACAGATGCAGACTGATTAACCATGGGTGTCGACACAGAAGCTGTGTCTGGCAGATCCTTTAAAGTAATAGACCTGATATTTCTTATGGAATGTTTTTCTTTAACTATATCGGCGAGCCACTTCAACATCTTACCCCCTTCAACTAAGAAATTATTGGTTTTCCTAAATTGTATTAATTATGCTTTATCTAATAGGTATTCTCGATATTCTTAATTTACTCTATAGAAATGTTCCTTCTTTTTTTCCTTCTCCTACCGTGGAGATCTCACATATTCTTGTTCCACTCTGCTTACCTTTTTCACTCATTCCTGCTCTTATAAGTCTTCTTCTTTTCCCAACAGATTGCTCTTTTCAATAAGCCCCTTAAAAAAGCCTTTCCGGTATCCCAGACAACTAAAATATCAGTAGATCTGATAGTAACTTCAAAGAAGTTTTTGCGTTCCACTTCAATATCTTTATGACTGGTTATGATGTTTAACCAATAGGAGCTATACTTCCAAAAATTCTATTCCCCTTTATCATTCCCTTCAACGTCTAGAATTACCATTGCATGATCTGACAAACCCTGCATACCATATTTCACGCGCAGAACATATTGTGCCTCTTTATTGCATAGAACTATATCTATTCCTGAAAACATGGAGTGTGTTTTATTATAACAGGAGTATATTTTTGTGGAACCCTCCTTTTCCCTCCATACATCCACCCATTTAAACTCCGTCACTAATTTACCAAATAATGTGTAACCTTCCCCATCCAAGCTTTTAGGCCCTGTTCACACAGAGTCATGGAAACCATCGCAAAAAACGGCCAAAATTGGCTCTTATTGATTTCAATGGAAGGAGGAGGCATTTTTTTCCCCGTGAGCGGAAAAAAACACACGAAGGAAAAAGAAGCGACAAGCCCTATCTTGAGGTGTTTCACCGCATCAAAAACCCAATTGAAATCGATGGGAGACAGAAAAAAGGCAGCGAACGGCCGTTGCACCCACTGTGTCATCTAAGGCTGGATTCACACAAGGTCATTACGTCCATAATTGACGGACGTATTTCGGCCGCAAGTCCCGGACCGAACACAGTGCAGGGAGCCGGGCTCCTAGCATCATACTTATGTACGATGCTAGGAGTCCCTGCCTCGCTGCCGGACAACTGTCCCGTACTGAAAACATGATTACAGTTACATAGTTACATAGTTAGTACGGCTGAAAAAAGACACATGTCCATCAAGTTCAACCAAGGGACGGGAAAAGGGAAGGGAAAAATTTCTACACATAGGAGCTAATACTTTCTTGTTCTAGGAAATTATCTAACCCTTTTTTAAAGCCATCTACTGTCCCTGCTTTGACCATCTCCTGCGGTAGGCTATTCCATAGATTCACAGTTCTTACAGTAAAGAAGGCTTGTCGCCTCTGCAGGTTGAACCTTTTTTTCTCGAGACGGAGGGAGTGCCCCCTTGTTTTTTGAGGGGGTTTTACATGGAACAGGGTTTTACCATATTTTTTGTATGTGCCATTAATATATTTATATAAATTAATCATGTCCCCCCTTAGTCGTCTTTTTTCAAGGCTAAATAGGTTTAATTCTTTTAATCTTTCCTCATAACTTAGATTCTCCATGCCCCTAATTAGCTTCGTTGCTCTTCTTTGTATTTTTTCCAACTCCTGGGCATCCTTTCTATGAACTGGAGCCCAGAGCTGAACTGCATTCTAGATGAGGCCACACTAATACTTTGTAAAGTGGCAATATTACATCCCTGTCCCGCGAGTCCATGCCTCTTTTAACACACGACAATATCCTGCTGGCCTTTGAAGCAGCTGATTGACACTGCATGCTGTTATTTAGTTTATGATTTACAAGTACACCCAGATCCTTCTCAACAAGTGAATCCGCCAGTGTTGCTCCCCCTAGGACATATGATGCACGCAGGTTGTTGGTACCCAGATGCATAACTCTACTGTAATGGCAGGAAGGAGGTGAAGGGAAAGTGAGCCCTAATCTACCCACCGCCCTGTCCCTGCCTACTTGCAACGACCCGCCCTAGGCGACGAGGTACAACTGGGCGGCGGTCCCTACGCTGGCTAAGTGCACTGGAAGACAAACGGGGAACACGCAAGGGAAGGGGCAGTAGCCACGGAACGCCACGAGGAAACGGGGCGGCGAACGAACAGTCAGGACCAGGACGAAGTGAGTACACCCGAGCGGGCACGGAGACAGAAGCAAGCCAGGGCAAGCAAAGCAGGTCAAGCAGAACTGCAGCAAGGCAGAAGCACGGCAGAAGCAGGCTGGAGCAAGCAGCAGTGGGGCCAGGAATCCAAAAGAATTACAAGCACTGAGGGAGAGCACAGGGCAGGTAATAAAGGGCAGGGGGCGGAGCTAACTCCGAGAGACCAGGCCGCGATAGGCTCTCCCACTCCTGAGCCTGCCACCCTGGTTGGTGGGAGATGGTGTCAGTCGAACAGGTCTGGCCTCAGGTGTGGATTGATTAATCCCAGGAGTATAGCTAGATGAAGTACCTGGCAGATCCCTAACAGTACTCCCCCTTTTATGAGGGGCCACCGGACCCTTACTAAGGGGACCCGGTTTAGTGGGGAAGAGGAGGTGGAACCTCCTGATCAATACCCCAGCGTGAACATCACGGGCAGGTACCCAAGTCCTCTCCTCCGGCCCGTATCCTTTCCAATGGACCAGGTACTGGAGGGAGCCCTGGACCATCCTACTGTCCATAATCTTGGCCACCTCGAATTCCACCCCCTCAGGGGTGAGAACGGGAACAGGAGGTATCCTCGAGGGGGACCAGGACGGGGAGCAGCGTTTAAGGAGGGAGGCATGGAAGACGTCATGTATGCGAAAGGATGGGGGGAGCTCCAGACGGAAGGATACAGGGTTGAGGACTTCAATGATCTTATAAGGTCCAATGAATCGGGGAGCAAACTTCCTGGACGGGACCTTAAGGCGCAAGTTCCTGGACGACAACCAGACCAAATCCCCGACGACAAACCGGGGGTTAGCAGAACGTCTACTATCCGCCTGAATCTTTTGTGCGCTCTGGGACGCCTCTAGGTTCTTCTGAACCTGGGCCCAGACAGTGCACAGTTCCCGATGAACCTCCTCTACCTCAGGATTATTGGAACAACCAGGGGAGACGGAGGAGAACCTTGGGTTAAACCCGAAATTACAGAAAAACGGGGAGACCCCTGACGAGTTACTGACCCGGTTATTCAGGGAAAATTCAGCAAGGGGAAGGAATGAGACCCAATCGAATTGACAGTCCGAGATGAAACACCTTAAATATTGTTCCAGGGATTGGTTGGTCCTTTCCGTTTGGCCATTAGTTTCGGGATGCAAGGCGGAGGAGAAGGACAGATCAATCTCCAACTTTTTACAAAAAGCTCTCCAAAATAAGGAAACAAATTGTACCCCTCTGTCAGAAACGATATTGACTGGGGCCCCATGGAGACGCAGGATGTGTTTCACGAACAAAGAAGCTAACGTCTTGGCGTTAGGTAGCTTCTTAAGGGGCACAAAGTGGCACATCTTGCTGAAGCGGTCGACTACCACCCACACCACCGACTTGCCCTGAGATGGAGGCAAATCGGTGATAAAATCCATGGAGATATGGGTCCAAGGTCTCTGGGGAATGGGCAAGGAACGTAGTAGGCCCGCAGGTCGAGACCTAGGGGTTTTGGACCTAGCGCAAACCTCACAAGCGGCGACGTAAGCCCTAACATCTTTAGGCAACCCAGGCCACCAATAGTTTCTGGTAATGAGGTGTTTGGTGCCCAAGATGCCAGGATGACCAGATAGAGCGGAGTCATGGTTTTCCCTGAGTACCCTCAGCCGGTATTGCAGGGGAACAAACAGTTTGTCCCCAGGGACGTTCCCGGGAGCTGCACCCTGATCAGCCGCGATATCAGAAGCTAAATCAGAATCCGTGGCAGAGACGATTATACCAGGGGGTAAAATACAAGCGGGATCCTTCTCGGAAGGAGGATTGGCCATGAAACTACGTGACAGAGCGTCAGCCTTAATATTCTTGGACCCAGCCCTATAGGTAACCAAGAAATTAAATCTGGTAAAGAATAGTGCCCACCGAGCTTGTCTAGGATTAAGCCTCCGGGCCGATTCTAGGAAAACCAGATTCTTGTGATCCGTAAGGACCGTTACCTGGTGTCTGGCCCACTCCAGGAAGTGCCGCCACTCCTCAAACGCCCATTTAATGGCTAGAAGTTCGCGGTTGCCAATATCATAGTTACTCTCCGTGGGCGAAAACTTCCTAGAGAAGTAAGCACAGGGGCGGAGATGGGTGAGGGAGCTGGTACCCTGGGACAAGACGGCCCCCACTCCCACCTCGGAAGCGTCAACCTCCACAATAAATGGCTCCTCTTGGTTGGGCTGAATCAGCACGGGGGCCGAGATAAAGCACTTCTTGAGAGTCTCAAAGGCCTGGACGGCCTCAGGGGGCCAATGGAGGACATCGGCACCCTTGCGGGTGAGGTCCGTAAGAGGCTTAGCGACGACCGAGAAGTTGGCAATAAATCTCCTGTAATAGTTGGCGAACCCTAAAAAACACTGTAACGCCTTAAGGGAGGCAGGTTGGACCCATTCCGCCACAGCTTGAACCTTGGCAGGGTCCATGCGGAATTCATGAGGAGTGAGGATTTGCCCTAAAAATGGTATCTCCTGTACCCCAAAGACACATTTTTCAGTCTTAGCAAACAGATTATTCTCCCGAAGGACCTGGAGCACCTTCCTGACATGCTCCACGTGGGAGGACCAGTCCTTGGAAAACACCAGTATGTCATCAAGGTACACAACAAGAAATATCCCCAGGTAATCTCTCAGGATTTCATTAATAAAATTCTGGAAGACAGCAGGGGCATTACACAACCCAAAGGGCATGACCAGGTATTCGAAATGACCCTCGGGTGTGTTGAACGCAGTTTTCCACTCATCCCCCTCTTTGATGCGGATAAGGTTATATGCCCCCCGTAGATCGAACTTAGAAAACCACTGGGCTCCCTGAACCTGATTAAAAAGATCCGGAATCAAAGGAAGTGGGTACTGGTTCCTTACGGTGACCTTATTCAGGTTACGATAATCAATGCACGGCCTAAGACCACCATCCTTCTTCCCCACGAAGAAGAAGCCAGCACCTACAGGAGAAGTCGAGGGGCGAATGAAACCCTTGGCCAGGCATTCTTGGATATATACCCTCATCGCTTCACGTTCAGGACATGAAAGATTAAATATCCTACCCTTAGGAAGCTTGGCACCAGGCACCAAATCGATGGCGCAATCGTAATCTCTATGGGGGGGCAACACCTCAGAGGCCTCCTTGGAAAACACATCGGCGAAGTCCTGAACAAACTCAGGAAGCGTGTTTACCTCCTCCCGGGGAGAAATAGAGTTAACAGAAAGACATGACATCAGACATTCATTACCCCATTTGGTGAGATCCCCAGTATTCCAATCAAACGTGGGATTATGCAACTGCAACCAGGGAAGACCTAATACCAGATCAGACGATAATCCCTGCATCACCAGTACAGAGCACTGCTCCAAATGCATGGAGCCAACCAGGAGTTCAAAAACAGGGGTATGCTGAGTAAAATAACCATTAGCAAGGGGGGTTGAGTCGATTCCTACTACAGGGATAGGATAAGGTAAATCAATACAAGGCATCTTTAGAGACATAGCAAATTCCACAGACATGATATTAGCAGATGAGCCAGAATCCACGAAAGCACTGCCCGTGGCAGACCGGCCAGCAAACGAGACCTGAAAGGGAAGCGAAATTTTATTGCGTTTCACATTAACGGGAAATACCTGTGCGCCCAAGTGACCTCCCCGATGATCACTTAGGCGCGGAAGTTTTCCGGCTTCTTATTCTTGCGCCTGGGACAGGTGTTCAGTAGATGCTTGTCGTCCCCACAGTAGAAGCAGAGACCATTCATTCTGCGAAACTCCCTACGTTGTCGAGGGGACATGGAGGCCCCGAGTTGCATAGGTACCTCCGAGTCCTCCGTGGAGGGGCGAGGAGACGGGACCTCGGGGGGAATCGCAGAAAAGTCAGAGGGGAGCACACTGAAGCGTTCTAGCTGACGTTCCCTGAGACGTCGGTCAAGTCGTACTGCTAGGGCCATAACCTGGTCAAGGGAGTCAGGCGAGGGGTAGCTAACCAGCAGATCCTTCAGGGCGTCAGATAATCCTAACCTAAACTGGCACCTTAGGGCCGGATCGTTCCACTGAGAAGCTACGCACCACTTCCTAAAATCAGAACAGTATTCCTCAACCGGTCTCCTACCCTGACGTAAGGTCACCAGCTGACTCTCGGCTAAAGCAGTCCTGTCAGTCTCGTCGTAAATGAGTCCGAGGGCAGAGAAAAAACTATCAACAGAGGAAAGTTCAGGGGCGTCAGGAGCCAAGGAGAAGGCCCACTCTTGGGGCCCTTCCTGGAGTCGGGATATGATGATACCCACCCGCTGGTTCTCGGAACCTGAGGAGTGGGGCTTTAGGCGGAAATACAGTCTGCAACTCTCCCGGAAGGAGAGAAACGTCTTACGGTCCCCTGAAAACCGGTCAGGTAACTTGAGGTCGGGTTCTAGAGGTGAGGTGAGGGGTACTACTAAAGCAGCGTCACCCTGATTGACCCTTTGGGCCAGGGCCTGGACCTGTAGGGAGAGGCCCTGCATCTGCTGGGTCAGGGTCTCAAGGGGGTCCATGATAGCGTCAGCGTAGGAGAAAGGGTAGACTAGGTAAGGGCTTGTAATTATGTAATGGCAGGAAGGAGGTGAAGGGAAAGTGAGCCCTAATCTACCCACCGCCCTGTCCCTGCCTACTTGCAACGACCCGCCCTAGGCGACGAGGTACAACTGGGCGGCGGTCCCTACGCTGGCTAAGTGCACTGGAAGACAAACGGGGAACACGCAAGGGAAGGGGCAGTAGCCACGGAACGCCACGAGGAAACGGGGCGGCGAACGAACAGTCAGGACCAGGACGAAGTGAGTACACCCGAGCGGGCACGGAGACAGAAGCAAGCCAGGGCAAGCAAAGCAGGTCAAGCAGAACTGCAGCAAGGCAGAAGCACGGCAGAAGCAGGCTGGAGCAAGCAGCAGTGGGGCCAGGAATCCAAAAGAATTACAAGCACTGAGGGAGAGCACAGGGCAGGTAATAAAGGGCAGGGGGCGGAGCTAACTCCGAGAGACCAGGCCGCGATAGGCTCTCCCACTCCTGAGCCTGCCACCCTGGTTGGTGGGAGATGGTGTCAGTCGAACAGGTCTGGCCTCAGGTGTGGATTGATTAATCCCAGGAGTATAGCTAGATGAAGTACCTGGCAGATCCCTAACATCTACATTTATCTACATTAAACTTAATTTGCCAACTGGATGCCCAAACACTTAGTTTGTTTAAATCTGCTTGCAATTCACGAACATCTTCCATAGACTGAACTATATTACATAGCTTGGTGTCATCTGCAAAAATAGAAATAGTGCTATTAATCCCATCCTCTATATCATTAATAAATAAGTTGAATAATAGTGGTCCCAGCACTGAACTCTGGGGTACACCACTTATTACCGGGGACCATTCAGAGTAGGAATCATTGACCACAACTCTCTGGATACGGTCCTTGAGCCAATTCTCAATCCAATTACAAACTATATTTTTTAAACCTATAGTCCTTAATTTACCCATTAGGCGTCTATGGGGGACAGTGTCAAATGCCTTTGCAAAGTCCAAAAACACTATATCCACAGCGGCCCCTCTGTCTAGGCTTCTGCTCACCTCTTCATAAAAACAGATTAGGTTAGTTTGACAACTTCTGTCCTTAGTAAAACCGTGCTGGCTGTCACTTATAATACTATTTTTTGTCACATAATCCTGTATATAGTCCCTCAATAGCCCCTCAAACATTTTCCCCATGATGGTTGTTAAGCTTACTGGTCTATATTTACCCGTGGAAGACCTAGAGCCCTCTTTGAAAATAGGCACCACATTTGCCCTGCGCCAGTCTCTTGGCACTACTCCAGTCACTAGAGATTCTCTGAATATTATGAAAAGGGGGATAGAAATAACTGAACTAAGCTTTTTAAGAATTCTAGGGTGTAACCCATCTGGTTCCGGGGCCTTGTGCACATTTATTTTATTTAATTTAGCTTGGACCATATCTACATTCATCCAATTCAGTATATCAACAGATATATTAATAGCACTGGCACCGGCTACATCAGCTGCTCTTTCTTCAGTTGTATATACAGTGCTAAAGAACCCATTTAGTAACTCTGCCTTCTCTTGATCCCCTGTGACCAACTCCCCATTACCACTATCTAGGGGTCCTACATGTTCAGACCTTGGCTTTTTAGCATTTATATACTTGAAGAATTTTTGGGGATTTGTTTTACTATCCTTGGCCACCTGCCTTTCATTTTGTATTTTTGCTAATTTTATTACATTTTTACAGATTTTATTAAGCTCTTTATATTTTACAAAGGCTGCAGATGTACCCTCAGATTTGTATTTTTTAAATGCCCTTTTTTTGTCATGTATTGCCCCTTTCACAGAAGGTGTAAGCCATGTGGTATTTAATTTTAGTCATTTATACTTGTTACCTATAGGAATAAATTTTGCACTATAATTACCCAAAGTAGATTTGAAAATCTCCCATTTATCATTTGTCCCATTATTTGACATTAGTTCTTCCCAGTCTATATACTGAATTGCAGCCCTCATCCTGGGGAAATTGGCTTTCTTAAAATTAAATGTTTTTGCCCTCCCAGCCTGCGTTTGTTTTTTACAGTATAGGTAAAATGTAACTTTATTGTGATCATTGTTACCGAGGTTTTCACGAACATTGATATTCCCAACAAGATCTGCATTATTAGAAATGACCAGATCCAACAGAGCTTCACCTCTAGTCGGGTCTTCCACAAACTGGCCCAGAAAATTTTCCTGCAACAGGTTGAGGAAATGTCTCCCCTTTGCAGTTGAAGCCGAACCATGACACCAATTAATATCCCGGAAAATAAAATCTCCCATTATCACTACAGTACCCACCTGTGCAGCCCGCTCCATCTGTTTATACAGCTGACCTTCCATCTCCTCAGTTATATTGGGGGGTTTATAGATTACACCAAAAGTAATTTTTTCAACCTCCTCACAGTATTCACCCACTACTGTCTCTTTCACACTCGCCTTCATATCACTTCTCACATACAGACATACACCACCCCCTTTCCTATTTGTCCTGTCTTTCCAAAACAGTGTAAAACCTTATAGATTTACAGCCCAGTCATGTGAAGAGTCCAGCCATGTTTCGGCAACACCAACTATATCTATATTTTATTCCAGAACCAAGGCCTCCAGCTCCTCCATTTTGCTTGCTAGACTTCTGGCATTTTCAGTTTTCACTTTGATTATCAGAAATGTGATTTGACATTATTTGGGCATTTTTATTTACACTGCTGTTTTGTAACAAAAGGATCTCCTTATCTTGTTGTCTAGTCCTCTCCCCACATTATGTTTCTCCCCCCACCAATATAGTCGGACCCCTCTCTAACCTGACTACCCCTTTTTTTTCTACATTGACCTCCCTCCTCAGCCCTAGTTTAAATACTCCACCACCCCAGCTAGAATTCTCCCTCCCAGCACAGCAGACCCCCTTCCATTTAGGTGCAAATCATCTGCAGAATACAGTTTGTACCCCAATGAAAAGTCAGCCCAGTGCTCTAGGAACCCAAAGCCTTCTCCTCTACACAAAGACTTAAGCCATGCATTTAACTCCCTGAGCTCCCGCTGTCTTTCCTGTGATGCGCATGGCACAGGCAGTATTCCTGAGAATACAACCTTGGAGGTCCTTTCTTTCAGCTTGTAGCCTAGTTCTTTAAAATTATTCTTAAGGCTCCTCCACCTACCATTTATTCTGTCGTTGGTACTGACATGGACCACAACAGCTGGATCATCACCAGCCCCTCCCAGCAATTTGTCCACCCGTTCCACCACATGCCGAACCCTGGCACCAGGGAGACAGCAAACCATTCGGTTGAGGTGGTCTTGGCGACAAATTATTCTATCCGTCTTCCTGATTATAGAATCCCCTACGACTATCAATTGTCTTGGCTTACCTGCATTACCATCCCACCGACTACTAGCTGGTCTGTTCTCCCGGCTGTTAGGGAGATCAGTATCCACTAGGGCTGCCATTTATGAGACTGACACCCTCGCATCATCACCCAACTTGGTAATTTTGCTTGGAATGTCAGAAACAGGATTGGCCTTCCTTTTCTTGGACCCCTTTCTACTGCCCCTAACTACACCTACTTGCCTGATCCTGCTCACCAATGTCTTCACCCTCAAGTTCTAACCCACTAACTGCATGCTCCGTGAGCAGCATGCTTCGCTCAAGATTGTCTATCGTCCTCAGTGTTGCATTTTGCTCCTCCAGATCTCTAATGCGAGCTTCCAGGTGACCAACATGCTCACATCTGCCACAGAGGTATTCACCCTGGAACTCAGGCTCCAGTCGTGCATACATATGGCAAACTGTACACTGAAGAAAACCTCCAATCCTGCTATCCATTATCCCAGTTACAAAAAAACAGCGAACAATTGTTAATGCAAAAAGAATAGGAGAGTACTTACTGGGGCTTTAACTCCTCTTTTTAACTCCGGTTTTTGTAACTCCACTTGATATACAAACCACTTGTTTAGCAAGCCCACCAGTACGGGACAGTTGTCCGGCAGCGTGGCAGGGACTCCTAGCATCGTACATAACTATGATGCTAGGAGCCCGGCTCCCTGCACTGTGTTCGGTCCGGGAATTGCGGCCGAAATACGTCCGTCAATTACGGACGTAATGACCTAGTGTGAATCCAGCCTAAGAGGTTAAACATCAGGGATCGAAGATTTTTCTGCAGCAGGATGTTGACATGTTGGATGTTTACAGTTGACATTTGCTTATGAGTGCTGTGCCCGCAGCATCACTGCAGCGTAATAGAATGGCAATTCATGCAAATGACTTAAAGGGGTTATGTGGGGACCAAAAATTATTAACAGTTCAGTGTTTAGCACTGCAGTATGCGAGTACACTCGCTAATGTACATTCCGGTCCCTAGTCGTGTTTTCATAGATTTTTATAGCGCTGCCGTGGGACTGGAAGTCTAGCCGCACAGCCTTCTTTGATGATGATACGACTCTTTGTCATGTGACCGGCACCACTGTACTCTATGAACAAGCAGTAGTACAGCGATTACACATAATGATGCGGTTTTTTTAAGAATTTTTTGGTGTGGTTTTTACATTTTGATCTGGAAATAGGTGCGGTTTTATGCCTTGTCAGATACAATTCTGAAGGTGGAAACATAAGATAAAATGACACGCTGTGGATTTTGAAATAAGCACTGCAGGTCATTTTACTTGCAGAAAAATTCTGCAACGTGTAGATAAGATTACTTAAAGTCACATTTACTTTGCTGGTACGGTATTACACTGTGGATTTGATTCAGAAAAATCTGTGCTGCAAATCCACACGTTATACACATTGTGTGCAGGGGGCCATAGGGTTTAGGCCTCATGCACACGACCGTGGTGTTTTTCTGGTCCGCAAATTCCAGGACCGTGTTCCGTGGAATATCATCCGCAGTTCATCCGTATGTAATCCGCAGTTCATCCGTATGTAATCCGCAAAAATGCGGATGAAAAAAAAAAAAAAAAAAAAAGACTTTTAAACAGGATGCCAAAAGCTTGGTCAAACCCCCTTTCTGCATATTCTTCCACCCGCTTATTCCACAGACAGGGCTTGTGCTGGACCAGGATGATTAGTTTCTCGACGTTTATTGAAGCCATGCTGCTCTCTGCTGCTCTCTGCTGCTCTCATGCACTGTCTCCAGACTTCACGACGACAGAAGTCATTCCCGGTCGTCGCCTAGCAACACTTCCGCAAATCCGCAAACTGCGGATGACACACGGCGGTGTATCCGCAATTTCCACGGGCCCATTGACTTCTATTGGCATGTCCGCACCGCATTTGCGGCCCATAATAAGACATGTCCGGAGTTTCTGCGGCACGGATGTGCGGACATGCGGAGAGCCGTGAAAACACGGATAGTGGGTATGGCCACATAGAAATGAATGGGTCCGCAATTAACCCGTGGATTTGCGGTTGAATTGCGGACGCAAAAACACGGTCGTGTGCATGAGGCCTTAGGGAGCTGGCTTTAGTTCATAAATTAGTATAGTGAGGCAATGCTTATTACTAGAGATGAGCGAACTTATCAAAAGTTCGGTTCGGCTAGTTCGCCGAATTTCACAAAAAAGTTCGGTTCGGACCGAACTAGTTCTGACCGAACCTGTCACTTACGTGCGCCGAGCATGCTACTGTCCGGGGTGCTGATAGAGTTAATGGGCTGCACTAACTCTTTCAGCAACCAGTACATGCTCGGCGCGCGGAAAATACTATTTTAAATGTAATAAAAAAATAAAAATTATACGTTCGTACTTACTTTCCTCCTGTCCGGCCTCCAGCGATGACGTTTCATCCCTTTCGCCGCTGCAGCCAATCACAGGCTGTAGTGGCGGTCACGCACGTCAGGATGACGCTTCATCCCACGTGACCGCCTCTGCAGCCAATCACAGGCTGCAGCGGCGACATGGATGAAACGTCATCGCTGGAGGCCAGACAGGAGGAAAGTAAGTATGAACGTATTATTATTATTTTTTGGCATGTATGTATGTATGTATGTATGTATATCTGTGCATGTATGTTGGCATGTATGTATGTTGTCATGTATGTATGTATGTATGTATGTATGTATGTATGTATGTATATCTGTGCATGTATGTTGGCATGTATGTATATATGTGCATGTTTGTATGTATATTTGCATGTATATATTTGCATGTATGTTTGCATGTGTGTATGTTTGCATGTATGTTGTCATGTATGTATGTATGTTGTAATGTATGTATATATGTGCATGTGTGTATGTATATTTGTATGTATGTATGTTTGCATGTATGTGTGTTTGCATGAATGTATGTTTGCATGTATGTATGCATGTTTGTATGTATATTTGCATGTGTGTGTATATATATATATATATATATATATATATATATGTATGTATGTTGTCATGTATGTATATATGTGCATGTATGTTGGCATGTATGTATATATGTGCATGTGTGTATGTATGTATATTTGCATGTATGTATGTTGTCATGTATGTATGTATATATGTGCATGTATGTTGGCATGTATGTATACATGTGCATGTTTGTATGTATATTTGCATGTATATATGTTTGCATGTGTGTATGTATGTTTGCATGTATGTATGTTTGCATGTATGTATGTTGTCATGTATGTTTGTATGTATGTTGTCATGTATGTATGTATATATGTGCATGTATGTATGTTTGCATGTTTTTATTTTTGCATGTATGTTTGCATGTAAGTTTATATATATGTGCATGTATGTAATTATGTTTGCATGTATTTATGTTTGCATGTATATTTGTGCATGCTTGTATATATGTATGTATGTATCTTTGCATGTTTGTTTGTATGTATGTATGTTTTCATGTGTGTGTGTATGCATGTATGTATGATAGTTTGCATGTATATATGTGTGTATGTTTGCATGTATGTATATTTGCATGTATATATGTGTATGCTTGTATATATGTATGTATGTTTGTATATATGTATGTATGTATATTTGTATATATGTATGTATGTATGTATGGCCATGTATGATACTGTCTGCTGGCGCCCTGTATCTAAGTCAACTTCGCGGCAGGCTTCTATACATGGTATAACAGTCCGTATCACACATTAAACTGAATCTAAGCCTACGACATGTTTTATTTCATTTTTTTTTTTTTTTACAGGTTTGGTGTTTGGACTACGTCGGTTTCGAGGACTACTTAGATGACGTTTTTTTTTTTCTACAATAAAATGGTTAATGAGGGTTGTGTTGGGGGTGCTTTATTTCAATAAAATATTTTATCTATATCTTTGTCTTTTTCTTTTCAAATTTTATTATTACCACTTTAGTAATGGCCGCTGTCTGAGTGACAACATCCATTACTAATGCGAGGCTTAGTGTTAGCCGGTGCAGAGGCTAACACTAACCACCATTATTACCCCGGTACCCACCACCACCAGGGGTGCCGGGAAGAGCCAGGTACGATCCAGTACCCGACCATCTGTTGTGATGGTCGGGCTCTGGGGCGGCCGCAGGCTGGTATTATGAGGCTGGGAAGGGCCAAAAACAGTGGACCTTCCCACCCTTGTAATGCTAGGCTGCTGCTGCTGTGTTGTATCTGGCTGGTTATAAAAGGGGGGGGGACCCCACGTCATTTTTTTAAATTATTTATTTATTTACATTTTTTTTTTAAAAAAAGACATGGGGTTCCACCCAATTTATCATAACCAGCCACATACAACACAGTGTTATTAGCCTGGGAATGGACAAAACCAGTGGCCCTTCCCACCCATGTAATGCCAGACTGCTGCGGCCTTGTATATGGCTGGTTATTAAAAATGTGGGGGACCCGTCTATTGCTAAATTTGTTAAATTAAAAAAAAAAACCGACGTGGGGGTCCCCCCCATTTTTATAACCAGCCCGATACAACACAGCAGCAGCAGCCTAGCATTACAAGGGTGGGAAGGTCCACTGATTTTGGCCCTTCCCAGCCTCATAATACCAGCCTACGGCCGCCCCAGTACCCGACCATCACAACAGATGGTCGGGTACTGGATTGTACCAAGCTCTTCCCGGCACCCCTGGTGGTGGTGGGTACCGGGGTAATAATGGGTGGTTAGTGCTAGCCTCTGCACCGGCTAACACTAAGTACCGCCTTAATAATGGACGCTGTCAATCAGCCAACTGCCATTATCTAGGCACTAATAAAGTTTGAAAAAAAACCACAAAGACAATTCTTTTTTTATTGAAATAAGAAATCCCCAACAAAACCCTCGTTAACCATTTTATTAAAATTTGAAAAAACGCAGATCTACGCAGTAGTCCAACGAATCGAAGACGTAGTCCAATCGGTACATCAAAATCTGCAACAACATAGAAAAACAGTTATCAACGTGAACAATACCAATACTTCTACTCACCTACACACATATATACACGCACACACAAACAAACAACCATACTCAGACACACACATACACACACACACACACACACACACACACACACACACATAAACAAACACACACATATACACGAACTCACACATATACAAACAAAAACACACATATCCAAACACACCCACACACAGTTATACTCACATACACGAACACATATACACAAACACATATACAAACAAAAACACACATACCCAAACACACATATACACAAACACATATACACAAACACACACATACACAAACACGGTTTCTTTTAAATGCTGCTGGGGAACCCGCTCGATCCACTATATAAGGCTGCGCTACAGTGCAGCATTTAAAAGAAACAGGATCCTGACCTGTCCATAGAGTTTAAGGCAGCACAGAGTATTTCAGGAGATGAGCGTGCAGATTCAGTGCTGCTGCGAACTCTGCTCTTACCATTACGTAGCTCTCAGTCTGTTACCTCTCCTCCACTCCTGTCCTCCAGAACACCTTCACATGATTGGCAAGTCACCACGTAATGGTAAGAGCAGAGTTCACAGCAGCACAGAGTATTTCAGGAGATGAGCGTGCGGATCTTGTGCGTGGTGGTGACTTGCCAATCATGTGAACGTGTTATAGAGGACAGGAGTGGAGGAGATGTAACAGACTGAGCTACGTAATGGTAAGAGCAGAGTTCACAGCAGCACTGAATCTGCACGCTCATCTCCTGAAATACTCTGTGCTGCCTTAAACTCTGTGGACAGGTCAGGATCCTGTTTCTTTTAAATGCTGCACTGTAGCGTAGCCTTATATAGTGGATCGAGCGGGTTCCCTAGCAGCATTTAAAAGAAACAGGATCCTGACCTGTCCACAGAGTTTAAGGCAGCACAGATTATTTCAGGAGATGAGCACGGGCAGCCGTTCGTTTTTCCGAGCCGTGCTCCCATCATGCACACGACCGTAAAAACACCCGTTATTACGCAATAACGGGCTCATAGACTTCTGTTACCCACGGGTACCTTTCCGTATTCTCACGGGAAGGTGCCCGTGCCGTTAAAAAAATAGAACATGTTCTATTTTTCTATTTTACGGGCCGTGCTGCTATAATTATAATGACAGCACGGTTCGCAAAAGCGGCCGGCTGCCCGTGGCCGGCCGGCCGTGCTCGTAGTTACGAGTCGTAATTACGAGCACGGCCCGTAAAATAAAAAAATAGAACATGTTCTATCTTTTTAACGGCACGGGCACCTTCCCGTGAGAAAACGGGAAGGTACCCGTGGCTAACAGAAGTCTATGGGCCCGCTATTTCGGGTCGTAATTACGACCCGTGATAACGGGTGTTTTTACGGTCGTGTGCATGAGGCCCCGTAATGACGGGTGGCTACATGTGTGCACCCGTCATTACGGCAGCGTTGCTAGGCGACGTCAGTAAGGGTATGTGCACACACACTAATTACGTCCGTAACTGACGGACGTATTTCGGCCGCAAGTACCGGACCGAACACCCTGCAGGGAGCCGGGCTCCTAGCATCATATTTATGTACGATGCTAGGAGTCCCTGCCTCTCCGTGGAACTACTGTCCCGTACTGAAAACATGATTACAGTACGGGACAGTTGTCCTGCAGAGAGGTAGGGACTCCTAGCATCGTACGTAACTATGATGCTAGGAGCCCGGCTCCCTGCACTGTGTTCGGTCCGGTACTTGCGGCCGAAATACGTCCGTCATTTACGGACGTAATTAGTGTGTGTGCACATACCCTAAATAGTCACTGTCCAGGGTGTTGAAAGAGTTAACTGATCGGCAGTAACTGTTTCAGTACCCTGGACAGTGACTACCGATCACAGCACCTGTAAAAAAAAAGACGTTCATACTTACCGAAAACTTTCTGCTTCCTCCAGTCCGGTCTCCTGGCCGTTGCCTTGGTGACGCGTCCCTCTCGACATCCGGCCCGACATTCCTTGATGACGATGCAGCCCATGTGAGCGGAGCGCTGCAGCCAATCACAGGCTGCCGCGGCCTCTGCAGCCAATCACAGGCTGCAGAGGCCTCTGCAGCGAATCACAGGCTGCAGCGTCAGAAAAGGTCGGACTGGAGGAAGAAGAGGGACTCGTCACCAAGACAACGACCGGGTACGTATGAAATGCTTTTTATTTTTAATCAGCAGCCTCTTTTCTCTATCAGTGATTGATAGAGATAAGTGGCTGCCGATTTGTATAATGTTTTTGACCGGGTTCGGTCAAAACGGGTTCGGCCGAACCCGGTGAAGTTCGGATTCGCTGCGAACCGAACTTTACCGGAAGTTCGGACCGAAACCGGGTTCGGTTGTCCCGGTTCGCTCATCTCTACTTATTACCATCTTTGAAAAAGCATTAAAATATATCTTGTTGAAACTAATGGACGCAATATATACATATATAAGACATAGTGAAAGTGCGTTGAATCATTATAGTCCTAAGGCCTAAAGCACACTAGAGTGAAATGCTTCAGTGTGCTATCCGTTTTCTTAACGGATAGCACACTGACCCATTCATTTCTATGGGGCCATCCACACTTCCGTTCTTTTCAACGGAACCATGTGGCCATTCAGACAAAAATAGAACAGGTCCTATTCTTGTCTGCTTTTGTGGATCAGTCTATAGATTTGTTCCTTTAAAACAACGGATTTCACACGGAAGCCATCCGTGTGTGGTCCGTGTTTCACGGGTCCATGATTCAGAGCCGTATATTTGGCAACGGATGCTTGGTTGAGGTCTTAATTTAATGGTGCTTTGAAGTAGGCAACAATAGAGTTAGAGTAAGTATAAGCATTAGAATAGAATAAGTATAAGCATTCCTGCTATAAAAATAAAAACATTACTATAATAATACTGCTGGAGGGCAGATAATGAAATAAACACTGATAAAAATGATAGTGTTTGTTAGGATGGGGAAAAATGTTACTTTTTTACGCCCCACTACTTGCTCTCTCAGCCGTTTATCTGCAGAAAATTTTTGCCTAATCTGGGCACATCGTTATACTGTCGCAATATATATTTTATATTTAATAATAAATATTTATATTTTATAATTCATGTTGCAGCTAGTAGGGGTACTTCTATTGGGTTAAGAAAATAACCTATTAGTTAGTATCAATACAAAGGGATCTTGTTAAATGTGGCCAGAATTCTTGCACAACATGTCCTTATACCAAAAAGGAAAAACAACAGTTTGATGTAGGCAACAGTTGCATACAAATATATATTGGAATTATTTGTAATACACATTGTGTATATAATAAAATGCACCATTTAAAAGCTATCATTTGTTGAGACGGATCTGGGTGTACTTGTAGATCATAGATTAAATAACAGCATGCAATGTCAATCAGCTGCTCTTAAGGCCAGCAAGATATTGTCGTGTATTAAAAGAGGCATGGACTCGCGGGACAGGGATACAATATTATCACTTTACAAAGCATCAGTGCGGCCTCATCTAGAATATGCAGTTCAGTTCTGTGCTCCAGTTTGTAGAAAGGATGCCCTGGAGTTGGAAAAAATACAAAGAAGAGTAACAAAACTAATAAGGGGCCTGGAGAATCTAAGTTATGAGGAAAGATTAAAAGAATGAAAACATATTTAGCCCTGAAAAGAGACGATTAAGGAGGGACATGATTATCTAATATAAATATATGAATGGCCCATACAAGAAATATAGTGAAAACCTGTTCCATGTAAAACCCCCTCAAAAGACAAAGGGGCACTGCCTCCGTCTGGAGAAAATAAGGTTAAATCTCCAGAGGCGACAAGTCTTCTTTACTGGGAGAACTGTGAACTTATGGAATAGTCTAGCGCAGGAGCTGGTCACAGCAGGAACATTAGATGGCTTTAAAAAAGGCTTAGATCATTTCCTAGAACGAAAAAGTATCAGCTCCTATGCAGGGCCGCCATCAGGGGGGTATTAGGGGTAGTGGTGTGAGGGGCCCGGCCAAACCTAATTGAAAGGGGGGCCCGGCAACTGCCTCGACATTCTTTTGGTAGGAAAAAACGGGCCCCTGCAATGGGGCCCGTTTTTTTCACCAAAAGAATGTCGTGAGCTGCTGCTGCTGCTGCGGGCCCCCTCCCCTCGTCATGGGGGGCCGTCAAACCGTCCGCCCGCGCGCGCGCACCCGATCGCGCGCACAAGGAAACTCCCGCGCGTGCGCACTCGCGAGCGCGCATCCACGAACGCCCGCACTGGAGACCGCCCGCGCGCGCACCCGCGATCGACCGCGCGCGCACCCGCGAACGAAGCGCGCGCAGCCGCGGACACACATGGACAAAACTTACCTGGAGCCTGGCTGGAGGTGAAGGACTGGACGTCTGGACCGAAGACCTCCCCTGGAAGACATCGCCGGAAGAGGACTGGAGTGGGAGCAGCTCTTCTGACACAGTGAGTAAATTATCTCAAAGTGCTGTTTATGTATGGCCCTGTTCACACAGTATTTTGCAGGCAAAAAAAAATCTGCCTCAAAATTCCTTAAAGAATTTTGAGGCAGATTTTGCCCTGCCCACACTATCTTGCCGCGTTTTTTTGCTGCGTTTTTTGCTCGCGGCGATTGAGGACAGCAGACAAAAAACGCAGCGGAAAATGCATTTTCTGCCTCCCATTGATTTAGATGGGAGGTCAGAGGCGGAACCGCGGCAAGAAAGGACGTGCTGCTTTTTCTTTTTTCCGCGACTGGCTCCCATTGATTTCAGATTAAATCAATGGGAGGCGGTTTTGGAAGTTTTTTGGTGCTGATTCTGACGCAGTGTCCGAGTCAATATCAAGGCCCAAAAACTCTGTGAACTGGGCCTTATTGTTAGGGCTTATTCAGACGAACGTGTAATACGTCCGTGCAACGTGCGTGATTTTCACGCGCCTCGCACGGACCTATGTTACTCTATGGGGCCGTGCGGACTGTCAGTGATTTTCACGCAGCGTGTGTCCGTGTGTCCGCTGCGTAAAACTCACGACATGTCCTATATTTGTGCATTGTTCGCGCATCACGCACCCATTGAAGTCAATGGGTGCGTGAAAATCACGGCCAGCGCTTCCGCAGCCGTATAAACTATGACTGAAAACAGAAAAGCACCACGTGCTACAAACATACAAACAGAGTGTCATAATGATGGCGGCTGCGCAAAAATCACGCAGCCGCGCATCATACGCTGCTGACACACGGAGCGGTTATGGACCTTTTGCATGCGCAAAACGCCACGTTTTTTGCGCGTGCAAAAAGCACACGCTTGTGTAAATCCGGCCTTAGGGTAGGAACACACTAGGCATGAACACTGCGGATTTTATGCAACACATTTTATTGTGGAAAATCCGCAGCGTATTACAGTCGCAGCCGAGTGGGTGAGATTAGAACAAATCTCCTCCACACGCTGCAAAAATAATGGACCTGCAGTGTGGCTTTTGGCTTTTTAAGCCGCAGCGTGTCAATGTATTCTGTGGAATCGCCGCTCCTCTGTTGCGGAAATGCTGCGGTTCTGCCGCAAAAATCACACATGAGAAAAAAAAAAAGGTACTTTTTTAAATTGATAAAGTTCAGACTTGCCCCGGCCGTAGTCCTGGTGACGCGATCCTCTATTCGTAGCGCAGCCCGGCCTCCTGTCATGACGTTTCATCCCATGTGACTGATGCAGCGGTCACATGGTCTACAGCGTCATCCCAGGAGGCGGGGCTACGTTCAGAAGAGAGAGATGCGTCACCAGGACTACGGCCGGGGCAAGTCTAAACTTTTTTTTCCCTGCAGGATTCCCGCAGCGGACATGCCTCACGAAACCTGCGCCACTATTTGGTGCGGTTTTGCTGGCAGAATTCCCTGCGACTACCGGGGCGGATAAGCTGTGGAGTTTTACTCAGCATATCCGCCTAGTGTGTCCCTTATGATGTCGCTCCTGGAGCTGCTGCCGGTCTCTAAATAGGCAGTTGGTCCAGTAGAATTTGGAATTATTTTTTTTTGTGAACCAGCTTAAAAAAATACAAAACTTTTGTGTTCGGGCCTGTTCACATCACCGTTCGCTTCCGCTCCGGGGTTCCGTCTGAGGTTTCTGTCGGGTGAACCCCGCAACGGAAAGTGAAAGTGACAGCACAGCTTCCGTTTCAGTCACCATTGATCTCAATGGTGACGGAAACATCGCTAATGGTTTCCGTTCGTCACCATTCCGGCTGGTTTTCGGACGGAATTAATAGCGCAGTCGACTGCGCTAATGGTGATGGAAACGGAAGCTGTGCTGTCACTTTCACTTTCCGTTGCGGGGTTCACCCGACAGAAACCTCAGAAGGAACCCCGGAGCGGAAGCGAACGGTGATGTGAACAGGCCCGAACACAAAAGTTTTGTATTTTTTTAAGCTGGTTCACAAAAAAAAATAATTCCAAATTCTACTGAACCAACTGCCTATTTAGAGAGCGGCAGCAGCTCCAGGAGCGACATCATAAGGGACACACTAGGCGGATATGCTGAGTAAAACTCCACCGCTTATCCCGGGAGCCGCAGGGAATTCCGCCAGCAAAACCGCACCAAATAGTGGCGCAGGTTTCGTGAGGCGTGTCCGCTGCGGGAATCCTGCAGGGAAAAAAAAGTTTAGACTTACCCCGGCCGTAGTCCTGGTGACGCGTCTCTCTCTTCTGAACGTAGCCCCGCCTCCTGGGATGACGCTGTAGACCATGTGACCGCTGCAGCAGTCACATGGGATGAAACGTCATGACAGGAGGCCGGGCTGCGCTAAGAATAGAGGATCGCGTCACCAGGACTACGGCCGGGGCAAGTCTAAACTTTTTTATAAATTTAAAAAAGTGCCTTTTTTTTTTTTTCTCATTTGTGATTTTTGCGGCAGAACCGCAGCATTTCCGCAACAGAGGAGCGGCGATCCCACAGAATACATTGACATGCGACTTAAAAAGCCAAAAAGTCACACTGCAGGTCCATTATTTTTGCAGCGTGTGGATGAGATTTGTTCATATCTCACCCACTCTGCTGCGACTGTGATACGCTGCGGATTTTCCACAATAAAATGTGTTGCATAAAATCCGCAGCGTTCATGCCGAGTGTGTTCCTACCCTAAGGCCGGATTCACACAAGCGTGTGCTTTTTGCGCGTGCAAAAACGTGGCGTTTTGCGCTTGCAAAAGGTCCATAACAGCTCCGTGTGACAGCAGCGTATGATGCGTGATTTTCCCGCAGCCGCCATCATTATGACACTCTGTTTGTATGTTTGTAGCACGTGGTGCTTTTCTGTTTTCATTCATAGTTTATACGGCTGCGGGAGTGCTGGCCGTGATTTTCACGCACCCATTGACTTCAATGGGTGCGTGATGCGCGAACAATGCACAAATATCGGACATGTCGTGAGTTTTACGCAGCGGACACACGGACACGCGCTGCGTGAAAATCACTGACAGTCTGCACGGCACCATAGAGTAACATAGGTCCGTGCAAGGCGCGTGAAAATCATACACGTTGCACGGACGTATTACACGTTCGTCTGAATAAGCCCTGACAATAAGGCCCAGTTCCCAGAGTTTTTGGCCCTTGATATTGACTCGGACACTGCGTCAGAATCAGCACCAAACAACTTCCAAAACCGCCTCCCATTGATTTAATCTGAAATCAATGGGAGCCAGTCGCGGAAAAAAGAAAAAGCAGCACGTCCTTTCTTGCCGCGGTTCCGCCTCTGACCTCCCATCGAAATCAATGGGAGGCAGAAAATGCATTTTTCGCTGCGTTTTCTGTCTGCTGTCCTCAATCGCCGCGGGCAAAAAACGCAGCAAAAAACGCGGCAAGATAGTGTGGGCAGGTCAAAATCTGCCTCAAAATTCGGTGCGCGGTTCCAGGCGGTCGCCGGTGCGCATGCGCGGGAGTTTGCGGGTGCGCGTGATCGGTCGCACGGGCGGCGGTGTTTGACGGCCCCCATGCTACCCAGGGCCGCCATCAGGGGGGGTATTAGGGGTACTGATGTGAGAGGCCCGGCCAAACCTAATTGAAAGGGGGGCCCGCAGCTCATGACATTCTTTTGGTGAAAAAAACGGGCCCCATTGCAGGGGCCTGTTTTTTTTCTACCAAAGGCAAGTCGCGGCAGTTGCCGGGCCGCCCTTTCAATTAGGTTTGGCCGGGCCTCTCACATCAGTACCCCTAATACCCCCCCTGATGGCGGCCCTGGGTACCATGATATAGTACTGGACGGAGTACCGTTAACAGGCGGTGCCACGGTAGGGGGGCCCAGAAAATGTAGCTGTAGGGGGCCCTGAAATTCCTGATGGCGGCCCTGCTCCTATGTGAATCTGTAGAATTTTGGTTTCATCCCTTCCCTTTCTCCCATCCCTTGGTTGAACTTGATGTACTGTATTTTTCGGACTATAAGATGCAGTTTTTAACAAGAATAAATCTTGCTAAAAAGTCCCTTCGCCTTATAGTCGGCAGTCAGGGGACCCGGCAGTGCCGGGCCCCCTGACCACCCTTACTTAACCCCATCCCGACCCGTGATGTGCCAGCACATCATCCAGCGGGAAGGGGATGGTGTATAAAGCGGGTTCACGCACTGAGCCCGCTCCACACACTGCAGGTGTCAGCTTCTGACACGCTGCACTAACGGTTAGGAACAGTGATGGCGCTGTTCCTGGCCGTTTAACTAGTTAAATGCCGCGGTCAATAGCGACAGTGGCATTTTTTTGTGGTTTTCCACAAGATATGTCATAAATGTCAGATAGATGCGGGTCCCACCTCTGGGACCCACATCTATCTCTAGAACGGGGCCCCCTAAGCCCCGTTCTATCTTACCCAGTTGCGCTGTCTTCCGGCCCCTTCCTGCTTACATGGTTGAGTTACGTAAACAGCGTAACTCACTGAGCTACGCAGTTTCTGTAACTCCTATAGAACTGAATAGTAGTTACGGAAACAGCGTAGCATGCTACGCTGCTTCTGCAACTGCTATTCACTACTATGGGAGTTACGGAAATAGCGTAGCTCAGCGAGTTACGCTGTTTACGTAACTCAACCATGTATTGCAGTGTATTGTACCAGCGATCTAATGATCGCTGGTTCAAGTCCCCTAGGCAAACTAATAAAATGTGTAAAAAGAAAAGTTAAATACATTTTCAGGAGTGTAAAAAAAATGTAAAAGTTAAAAGAAAAAAAAATTTCCCATTTTTCCCCAAGCACGATGTAAAAACAAAAATATAATAAAAAAATTGGTATCTCTGCATCCGTAAAAGCCTGAAACTATTACAATATATCATTATTTGACTCACACAGTGAATGGTGTAAAAAAAAAAATTAAAAACCCAAGAATTGTTGTCTTTTGGTCACCATAGCGCTAAAAAGAATGAAATAAACAGTGATAAAAAAAATTGTATGTACCAAAAAAATGGTGCTAATAAAAACTACAGCTCGTCCCCCAAAAAATAAGCCCTCACACCGCTTACACGATGGAAAAGTATAAGTTATGGCTTTCAGAATGGTGAAACTGAACAAATTTTTTTTTTTAACCAGTAGTTTTTTCTTTGTAAAAGAAGTAAAATATGATTATTATTCCTGTTTTCTGCTGTCTAATACCTGGATGCGTCTTATAGTCAGGTGCGTCTTATAGTCCGAAAAATACAGTACATATATGTACTGAGATGCACTATTCGTAAACTAAAACCAAGAATTTCTAAATATATCTTAAACTAGCTGTGCCCGCGACTTCGTACGCGCAGACCACTGAAAAACGTACCGATGCCGTATAAGTATACAAGTATACTCCTAGCCTTGGACCATACCCAAAACAAAGTGAAAAAAAACAATAAACAAACTTCAATTAACCCCTTAGTGACCACCAATACGCCTTTTCACGTTGGTCACTAAGGGCTAAAGGCTAAGGCGTTTCACGGGAGAGCTTTAGCCTAATGTAGCGCCAAAACAAATGATCAAAGCTCCGTTCTTCTCAGCTACCAGAGGTAGCTGAGTTTTCGGAGCAACAACCAGGGACCATCACGAGTGGTCTCTGGTCATGTGATCGCCGTGAATCATTATATCACAGCGTTCACTGCAAAGCGGCAGATCGTTACCATTTCTCTCTCCTCTGATGGATTAACTCCTTAGAGAGGAGAGAGAACAGGTAATCAGTGTTCTGCAGTATACCCCAAATGAATCCCCGCCTCCCACGTCCGATCCCCCCATCCGATTCCCACTCCGTCCGATTCCCCCCTCCCAAAATGGTGCACGCATGCACAGTGCATAACCTGCTTGTGTCAGCAGAAGGCACAGCAATCATCAGGGACCGTTGAGATCAGAGACAGTTATTTTCATAACACAGCCAGGACATGGGCTGTGTTTCTCACTCCTCTCATTGTAGTTATTCTGTGAGAGGAGAGAGAGATCAGTCTGCGTCCTGTGCTGGAAAAAAAAAAAGTGAAAAAACAAATCACCGCTTTCTAATATACATATATATATATATATATATATATATATATATATATATATATATAAAATCTAGATTAGTGTCAGTTCTAGATTAGCGTTAGTGCTACTTTAGGGTTAGTGCTAGTTGAGAGTTAGTGTTTAGGGCCGTAATACTACATTAGGTCTTTATTTAATTGAATTTTTTTTACATCCGTTATATATATAAAAAAAATAATTCTGTCGTTTTTAGGTTTACCTTAGGGTTCTAATAGGACTTATAGGGCATATATATGGTCAACCAGACAATTTTGTGTTTTCCATGAAAACTCACACTTATATTTATCAAAGGAGTTGCAAAATGACTAGAAAATATAGTCAAGAGTCAGACAAGGTTAGAAATAGTGATTTTTATTTCAAATAATAATTTTGTCCTTCAGACTTTGCTTTCGTCAAAGAATGCTCCATTTGCAGCAATTACAGCTTTGCAGACCTTTGGCATTCTAGCTGTTAATTTGCTGAGGTAATCGGGAGAAATTTCACCCCATGCTTCCAGAAGCCCCTCCCACAAGTTGGATTGGCTTCATGGGCACTTCTTGCGTACCATACAGTCAATCTGCTCCCACAACAGCTCTATGGGGTTGAGATCTGGTGACTGCGCTGGCCACTCCATTACAGATAGAATACCAGCTGCCTGCTTCTTCCCTAAATAGTTCTTGCATAATTTGGTGGTGTGCTTTGGGTCATTGTCCTGTTGTAGGATGAAATTGGCTCCAATCAAGCGCTGTCCACAGGGTATGGCATGGCGTTGCAAAATGGAGCGATAGCCTTCCTTATTCAAAATCCCTTTTACCTTGTACACATCTCCCACTTTACCAGCACCAATCTTCCTCTGTCCAATGCCTGTGTGCTTTTGCCCATATTAATCTTTTCCTTTTATTAGCCAGTCTCAGATATGGCTTTTTCTTTGCCACTCTGCCCTGAAGGCCAGCATCCCGGAGTCGCCTCTTCACTGTAGACGTTGACACTGGCGTTTTGCGGGTACGATTTAATGAAGCTGCCAGTTGGGGACCTGTGAGGCGTCTATTTCTCAAACTAGAGACTCTAATGTATTTGTCTTGTTTCTCAGTTGTGCAGTGGGGCCTCCCACTTCTCTTTCTACTCTGGTTAGAGCCTGTGTGTTGTTCTCTGAAGGGAGTAGTACACACCGTTGAAGGAAATCTTCAGTTTCTTGGCAATTTCTCGCATGGAATAGCCTTCATTTCTAAGAACAAGAATAGACTGTCGAGTTTCACATGAAAGCTCTCTTTTTCTAGCCATTCTGAGAGTTTAATCGAACCCACAAATGTAATACTCCAGATTCTCAACTAGCTCAAAGGAAGGTCAGTTGTATAGCTCCTCTATACAGCAAAACTGTTTACAGCGGTGCTAACATAATTGCACAAGGGTTTTCAAGTGTTTTCTAATCATCCAGTAGCCTTCTAACACAGTTAGCAAACACAATGTACCATTAGAACACTGGAGTGATGGTTGCCGGGAATGGGTCTCTATACACCTATGTAGATATTGCATTAAAAACAGACTTTTGCAGCTAGAATAGTCATTTAGCACATTCACAATGTATAGAGTGTATTTCTGATTAATTTAATGTTATCTTCATTGAAAAAAACTGTGCTTTTCTTTAAAAAATAAGGAAATTTCTAAGTGACCCTAAACTTTTGAACGGTAGTGTATATATATATATATATATATATATAGTAAGGGAATTAGGTAGTGGGACAGTCGTCTCCTGGGGTAGACGGGCACTCGGTATCAAACACGCCAGTAAATTTCAGTCCGCACAGCAAAGATGTGGTACTACTGGCCTTAGCCAGTTTTATTTACAGGTTGTACATGAAATTGAAAAGAAAACAATCAAAAGAAAACACTATGCCTGTACGGCACTAACTATACAGTCAGGTATCCTAACTAACACAGTGCAGGCCTAATGCCTGCCACCATAAACCATGTAGACCATACAAACTTTTATGAATGCAGTCGGTTTGCTCTCACATGCTCCTCTCCCAAGGCTGAGAGAGAGTGTGACTGAACTGCAGCCTTTTTAAAGGGCTATTACACCTGATCCCTGATTAATAGCTAGACAGCCCAAGACCAGGACTGTCTGGTTGGAGTGGGGACCCACCCATCTCTCCCCACTCCAACAACCAGGCCCTTTTCCAGGTTTTAGATAAACCTATTGCAGAGGGAGAACCACATTCTCTGCTGAATTATTCCCTGGTTGTTTTCAGATAGCAGAAGACAGAAATCTTGGGGAAATATAGACCCCATCCACAACCTGTCCACATGGTCTGTTACAATATATATATATTATATACAGATACATATCTATAAATATAATGTATCAGAGAATGTACAGCGTGGAGCAAGCCTACGCCTTGCAATGTTCCGACAGTTCTGAAAGTGAAACCGACACCGCTTCAGAACTTTATCCCGACAGTGACAATTCCAATTCTACCGCTGCACCCCATAGTCCTATGGTGGTAGATACAGCAGTCGCTATAAAGGTGTCAAGTGCAGGGCCAAGTTTTGCAGTCCCTCCCGTGATGTGGGATCCCGCACTATCATTTTCCCCCCAAGTACCCCAATT
This sequence comes from Rhinoderma darwinii, assembly GCF_050947455.1. NCBI lineage: Eukaryota > Metazoa > Chordata > Amphibia > Anura > Rhinodermatidae > Rhinoderma > Rhinoderma darwinii. The sequence goes on from NC_134689.1 coordinate 64,166,511, forward strand.
TGAAGCGACTCCAGGAATTAATGTTGATATCCAAAATTTTACCCCCTATAATTTTTTTCATTTATTTGTATGTGATACGGTCCTAGACTTGATAGTCCAGCAGACTAATCTTTATGCTAGGCAGTTTGTTCTGCAAAAGCCTGCGTCTATATACTCAAGAATGTGGAACCCCACAATTGTCCCAGAAATAAAAAATATTTTAGGCATTACCCTCAATATGGGTTTGGTTAAAAAAACATCTGTCCGGTCCTACTGGACTTCTAGTGCTGTCCACGCTACCCCTATATTTGCAGCAGTGATGTCCAGAAACCGCTATGAGACCCTAATGCGGTACATGCATTTTACTGACAATTCCCAAGTCCCCCCAAGAAGTGACCCAGACTATGATTGGCTTAATAAATTAAGACCATTAATCACACTTCTAAATGATTTATTTCTACAGTTGTACACCCCTGACAAAAATGTGTCTGTAGATGAATCGCTCATGAGCTTAAAAAGCCGTCTTTCCTTTCGTCAATTCAACCCTCCCAAACGAGCCAGATATGGGGTGAAATTATACAAAGTTTGCGAGAGCACAACCAGTTACACCTGCGGTTTTAAAATATATGAAGGCAGGGACCGCCAAATTCATACCCAAGGCTGCCCAGAAACTATTGGCATCTCTGGCAAAATAGTGTGGAACCTAATGAAGCCATTTCTGCACAAGGGGTACCACGTCTATATAGACAACTTTTATACAGGTGTTGCTCTTTATAAAGCCCTCCATGCTGCAAATACAGGGGCCTGTGGGACAGTACGGAAGAACAGAGTGGGATTCCCACAACAGTTGGTGTCCAAGCGTTTGGAAACAGGAAAATCCATGGCCCTTGCAAGTGAGGTATTACTTGCAGTGAAGTGGACCGACAGGAAGGATGTCTACATGCTGTCCACAGTACACACGGACACCACTGTGGCAATTAGGGAGAGGGGGGCTACCACTGCAAACCAGAAACCTGTCTGTGTAACAGATTACAACAAATTTATGGGGGGTGTAGACCTTTCCGACCAGGTGCTTCAACCTTAGCTGGTGAAGCGCAAAAATAAGGCCTGGTACAAAAAGGTAGCAATCTACCTTATCCAGGTTGCTACCTATAACAGTTTTGTTATTTTCAAAAAAAGCCCAAGGAACGCTCACTTTTATGGGACTCATAGGCGAATAGCCGCTGAGCCAGGGACTGTTGCGGCGAAGGGGTAAGCGAGGGGTTAATAGGCTCCCTCCCCTCTTCTACTCGGTACTTGGGGGGGAGTCAGGTTTAGGCAGGGGGCGTTTAGGGGAGGAGAAGGGGTGGGCTTAGGGGAAAGAAGGAAGAGATATAAGGGTTTCTTACCTGGTGTGCGGCCACTTTCCAGGATTTTTCATCACTAGGATAAATCGTCAGGAGATGCTTTGGGCGCTTTGCGCCACTATCGCCGCTAAAGGGAGTGACTGGCTGCAGTCCCTGCTCCGGGAATCAGCTGTGTCAGCTCCTACATCTGTGAACGGGCGTCGTCGTTCGGCTCGTGCCTCTCGGCCGCCGGTACGGCTCTCTTCTTCCACTTCCGGTGGGGTGCGGCCGGAGGCGAGGGCTGCAGATGCCGCCAGTGTTCCGGCCCCTTCCCCGTCTGTAGCGCTGCCTCCTCCGGCGTCGGGGCTTCCGGTAACGGGGGTGTCGGCGGCCGTAGTGGGGGATGTGGTTCCCCTGACACAAGGGACCAGGGGAGCCACGAGTGTGGTGGGCCTTAGGCCCCGCCCACTGGACGGGAGGGAATCTTGGGGCAGGCTCTAGCCTCGGCCTCCATTTTAGCAGCAGCTGCTTCTCCAAGTGGGAGCGTTCCGCTGCTCCTGGCAGCAGAGGGGAGAGGGGGAGGGGTGGATGGAGGATTCAGGGGAGGATGGCTCCTTTGACGACTCATAGCTCTTTTTCTCGGGACAGTCAGCTAGGCGGGTGGCACGTCAGGCGGCGGCCCCCCCCCCGCTGATGTGCTGCCGATGCTGCCTGGGCCGGCAGCAATGGCCACAGTGACGGAGGCATGCATAGGTACAGGGTGCTGGGATCGGTCCCATAGCTGGCACAGGGCGAGTAGGGCTGGGTCGGGGCGGCGCCATGTGTTCGGTCGCAGTCGCTCGAGGAAACATTGGCTACATCATGCTCGTTGGTATAGGCGGTCTCCGTCTGATTCATCGTCGTCCGACGGCTCCCGGGATAGTTGGAGGGCGGACCGGAGCAGTAGCAGGAGTTGTCGGGCTGCGTCTGACCGGGGGACTCGGAGTCGCCGTTCCTCGGTTGTAGTAGCAGCGGTCCCTATGTCAGAAGTGGTTTCGGTGGTCCCGATGGCCACGCCGGCTGAAGTAGTTTCATCTGTGCCAGGAGGTGCGTCTGCTGCTGGACACGGTGAGTATGCCTGCCTTCGGGCTTGGAATGCTGATAACATGTCTGCCAATGATTTATTGTCAGCAGTGCAATCTCTGGTGGCAGGGGCCGTCTCGTTGCCCGTGGGGCCGTCGTCGCAGGCCGTGGTTGCGAGGTCCACGGTGGAGGCGTCCACTTCTATGTCTACTCCATCGGTCCCTGCTTTCAGAGATTCTTATTTTTGTAGTGTGACTCCCTTGGGTGCGCATGTGTCTGACGAGGTGCGGGAGAAGATTGGGAAGAATGCGTACATTGATATTTGGTCTCTGTTGTCGGTCGATTCATCGACGGTTGATAAGGAGCGCAGACTTGAGAGGGGTGTGTTGAGTAAGCCTTGGGTCGTGTGGTCGTTCAATAATTGGGTGCAGGCCTTTACTATTTTGGGGCGGTGTTTAGTCAGGCTCGGCCGGGGCAGTTGTTTGTTTATTTGCACACTATTTTTAGTGCGTACAAATCGCATGGTGGCACGGCCTGGTGGTGGTACGATGAGGAGTTTCGTAGGCGGTTGGCTCAGAGGCCTGAGGTGGGGTGGGATACAAAAGCGACAGATGTGTGGTTGCACTTGATGATGTCGCAGCGGCCCTTTCTGCCCGCCGCCCCCGCCTCTTCCCTTACTGGTGGGGGCGGGGTTGGCGGGGGAGTTGGGGGGGTCCGTCGAGCAGGGGCCTGTTGGCTCTTTAATGAGGGACACTGTCGATTTTATGCCTCTTGTAAATTCCGACATGAGTGCTCCTCGTGTGGAGGTACCCATGCAGCGGTCAGGTGCTCCCGTCACGTGGCTGCAGTCGCCCGCCCTGCGGGTGTTGGTAGAAGGGAGGATGCCGGTGCGTGTGTCCACGATGCTCCCGTGGTTAAGCCGGTATCCCAAGATGGCGGAAGCCGCCCTGCTTAGAGTTGGATTTTGTTTTGGGTTCTTTATTCCGTTTACTGCGCAGGCTGGTTATATGGCGGAATTTGAAGTCAGCGGAGGAGTTTCCAGCCGCCATTAGGGAGAAGGTGGAAAAGGAAGTGGAGCTTGGTCAGATGGCCAGCCCATTTTCTGCTTTACCCTTCCCGAATCTTAGGGTGTCGCCCCTGGGGGTGGTTCCTAAGTAGGAGCCGGGAATGTTCCGCCTGATTCACCATCTGTCTCATCCTAAGGGGCGGTCGGTGAACGATGGGATTGACAGCGACTTGGCGACTGTCTTGTATGTTTAGTTTGATCGGGTGGTCGATTTAGTGTGTGAGGCGGGGGCGGGCGCCCTCATGGCCAAGTCTGATATTGCGTCCGCTTTTCGTTTGTTGCCTGTTCATGCGGATTGTTTTCATCTGTTGGGCTGTGCGTTGGAGGGATTTTTCGATTATGACATGTGTTTGCCGATGGGTTGTTCAATTTCTTGTTCTTATTTTGAGGTGTTCAGCTTATTTCTGTAATGGGCAGTGCGGGATCTCACTGGTTCTGGGTCAGTAACTCATTACCTGGACGATTTTTTTTTTGAGGGGCCTGGGTCCTCGGGGCAGTGTCAGTTTTTGTTGCGGCCTTCTCAGTTTCTCGCTCAGCGGTTTGGGGTCCCCCTTTCTGAGGAAAAGACGGAGGGGCCGGTGACGGTGTTGTGTTTTCTGGGTATTGAAATCGATTCGGTGGCTATGGTTTTTCGCCTCCCTGCGGAGAAGGTGTTGAAATGGCGGACTGCATTGGACATGGCTTTGGCTGCGCGTAAATTGGAGTTGCGTCAAATTCAATCGTTGTTGGGTTTGTTGGTCTTTGCTGGTAGTATTATGCCTATGGGGCGAGTGTTTGCCAGGCGGTTGTCCTTAGCTACAGTGGGCGTCTCGGTGCCTTCTCATCATGTTCGGATTTCGAGTTCTGTTAAGGCGGATTTGCGCATCTGGCGCATTTTCTTGGAGGACTACAATGGGCGTACGTGTTGGAGGGCACCTTCCATTTCCAGCGCGGGCTTGGAATTGTTTACGGACGCGGCTGCTGTGACAGGGTTTGGGGCGTTGCTGGGTTCGGCCTGGTGCGCTGAAGCTTGGCCTGATGCCTGGAGGGACAGGGGGTGGTGTGCCAATTTGACGTTGTTGGAACTTTTTCCCATAGCTGTCGTCGTGGAATTGTGGGGGGCACGCCTTTCCAATAGGTCTGTGGTGTTTTGGTCGGATAATATGAGTCTTGTGTTTGCTATTAACCGCCTTACTTGTTCCTCAGGTCTGGTTTTGGCTTTGCTCCGTCATTTGGTGTTACGTTACTTGCAGTGTAACATCCGTTTTCGTGCTCGTCATATCCCAGGTGTTCACAAAGTTGTTGCTGATGATTTATCTCGTTTTCATTGGCAGGTTTTTGCTCTCTTTGCCCGCAGGCGGAGCAGTAGGGGGCCAGCTGCCCAGAGTTTTTGTGGAGGCTGCTGGATCGGAGTTAGTGCCGTTGGTGAGGTCGTCCCTTGCGCCCTCTATGTGGGCGACGTACGGTAATGCGTGGAAGGAATGGTTGAGCGCTGTGGGGGATAGACTGGTGGGGGAGGATACGGTACTGAGCATGACTGTGACGCTTGAATATTTAATGGCTTTGCGCGAGCGTGGTGTTTCAGGGGTGGTAGCTCAGCGCCGTCTGGCCGGGTTGCTTTCTTCTCCAAGTTAAGGCGGTGATCAGACGTGAACAAGTCCTTTTTTATTTTGCAAGCCTTGAAGGGGTGGAAGAAGTTGGCCTCCAGGAGGGAGTCGCGGCGGCCGGTGTCCTTTTATTTACTGCAGGAACTTAAAGCGGTGCTGCCATCAGTTTGTTCGTCTCCTTATGAATCTGATTTGCTTTCAGTGGCTTTTTCATTGTGTTTTTTCGCGGCTCTGAGGATTTCGGAGCTAGTTCCGATTGGCGCGGCTCATCCGGGGGGGTTTTCTTTTTGAGGATGTAGTGGTTTCTTCAGCGGGGGTTCGTTTGCGTATTCGTCGCTCTAAGACAGATGTGTTTGGTCGGGGCTGTTGGGTTTCGCTTCGGCCAGTCCCGGGTTCGGCTTGTCCGGTGGCGACTTTCTTGGGGGTGCGTAAGACGGGGGTACAGTTTTTGGCACACTCGGATGGGCGGCCGCTTACTAGGTTCCAGTTTTCTGCTATTTTTCGGAAGGCTTTGGTTCGGGTCGGTAAACCGCCAGGGGAATACGGTAATCATTCTTTCCATATTGGGGCGGCCACGATGGCCAGTGAATTGGGGTTATCGGATGCGGCAGTGCGGCACATAGGGAGATGGAAGTCGGATTGTTTTGCTGGTTATGTTCGCCCGGATCTGATTTTGCATGAATATGGTTTTCGTTTTAGGTTCCAGACCATTGGTGTGGATAGTCAGGCACTCCTATGTGTTTTGGGTGGAGAGTAGAGCTGCCATACGCCCTGGGGGACGATCGTTGGGCTTTGCAAGTGCCGAAGTCTATTGGAGAGGCCTCCGGGGCCTGCGCTGGTTGCAGGCACTGCCCGAAGTGGTCGACATCATCCGGAATCGGCTGGTACCAACTGTTTTGGTTGTACATCAGGGAGGCAATGATTTGTGTTCAGTTAGGTTGGGGGAGTTGATCTCGCTGATACAGTCAGATTTAGAAAGGTTTGCTTCCTTTTTCCCCCGGTTAGTGCTAGTCTGGTCGAAAATTGTTCCTAGGTTGGTGTGGCAGGGAGCACGGGACGTGAATGCCATTGAGCGGGCAAGGTGCCTCTTAACTACCAGGGTGTCTCGGTTTGTCCGTGCTAGAGGTGGTGTATTGGTGTGTCATCGGGAGATGGAGAATGACAACAGAGGTTTGTTGTTGCCAGACGGGGTGCACCTGACGGACATTGGGCTAGATATTTTCCTGTCGGGGTTGCAGGATGGGGTTGAGCAAGCTCTGTTTTTGTTGGTGGTCGGTGAGTCGTGTAGCTTTGGAATAAACGGTCACCTGGTGGCGGTAGTAGAAGGGGATTTACCTACATGTCCTTGGTTAGGCAGGCATACAGGTTGTTTATTGACCTATGTTACATAGTTACATAGTTACATAGTTACATAGTTAGTACGGCTGAAAAAAGACACATGTCCATCAACTTCAACCAAGAGACGGGAAAAGGGAAGGAAAAATTTCTACACATAGGAGCTAATATTTTTTTGTTCAAGGAAATTATCTAACCCTTTTTTAAAGCCATCTACTGTCCCTGCTGTGACCAGCTCCTGCGGTAGGCTATTCCATAGACTCACAGTTCTCACGGTAAAGAAGGCTTGTCGCCTCTGCAGCTTGAACCTTTTTTTCTCCAGACGGAGGGAGTGCCCCCTTGTTTTTTGAGGGGGTTTTACAAGGAACAGGATTTCACCATATTTTATGTATGTGCCATTAATATATTTATATAAGTTAATCATGTCCCCCCTTAGTCGTCTTTTTTCAAGGCTAAATAGGTTTAATTCTTTCAATCTTTCCTCATAACTTAAATTCTCCATGCCCCTAATTAGCTTCGTTGCTCTTCTTTGTATTTTTTCCAACTCCAGGGCATCCTTTCTATGAACTGGAGCCCAGAACTGAACTGCATATTCTAGATGAGGCCTCACTAATGCTTTGTAAAGTGGCAATATTACATCCCTGTCCCGTGAGTCCATGCCTCTTTTAATACACGACAATATCCTGCTGGCCTTTGAAGCAGCTGATTGACATTGCATGCTGTTATTGAGTTTATGATTTACAAGTACACCCAGATCCTTCTCAACAAGTGAATCAGCCAGTGTAGCTCCCCCTAGGACATATGATGCATGTAGGTTGTTCGTACCCAGATGCATAACTTTACATTTATCTACATTAAACTTCATCTGCCAAGTGGACGCCCAAACACTTAGTTTGTTTAAATCTGCCTGCAATTCATGAACATCTTCCATAGACTGAACTATATTACATAGCTTGGTGTCATCTGCAAAAATAGAAATAGTGCTATTAATCCCATCTTCTATATCATTAATAAATAAGTTGAATAATAGTGGTCCCAGCACTGAACCCTGGGGTACACCACTTATTACCGGGGACCATTCAGAGTAGGAATCATTGACCACAACTCTCTGGATACGGTCCTTGAGCCAATTCTCAATCCAATTACAAATTATATTTTCTAAACCTATAGTCCTTAATTTACCCATTAGGCGTCTATGGGGGACAGTGTCAAATGCCTTTGCAAAGTCCAAATACACTAAATCCACAGCGGCCCCTCTGTCTAGACTTCTGCTCACCTCTTCATAAAAACAGATTAGGTTAGTTTGACAACTTCTGTCCTTAGTAAAACCGTGCTGGCTGTCACTTATAATGCTATTTATTGTCACATAATCCTGTATATAGTCCCTCAATAGCGCCTCAAACATTTTCCCCACGATGGATGTTAAGCTCACTGGTCTATAATTACCCGGGGAAGACCTAGAGCCCTTTTTGAAAATCGGCACCACATTTGCGCTGCGCCAGTCCCTTGGCACTATACCAGTCACTAGAGATTCTCTGAATATTATGAAAAGGGGACAGAAATAACTGAACTAAGCCCTTTAAGAATTCTAGGGTGTAACCCATCTGGTCCCGGGGCCTTGTGCACATTTATTTTATTTTATTTAGCTTGGACCATATCTACATTCATCCAATTCAGTATATCAACTGATATATTAACACCACTGGCACCGGCTACATCAGCTGCTCTTTCTTCTGTTGTATATACAGAGCTCTGCCTTCTCTTGATCCCCTGTGATCAACTCCCCATTACCATTATCTAGGGGTCCTACATGTTCAGACCTTGGCTTTTTAGCATTTATATACTTGAAGAATTTTTTGGGATTTGTTTTACTATCCTTGGCCACCTGCCTTTTATTTTGTATTTTTGCCAATTTTATTACCTTTTTACAGATTTTATTAAGATCTTTATATTTTACAAAGGCTGCAGATGTACCCTCAGATTTGTATTTTTTAAATGCCCTTTTTTTGTCGTGTATTGCCCCTTTCACAGAAGGTGTAAGCCATGTGGGATTTAATTTGAGTCGTTTATACTTGTTACCTATAGGAATAAATTTTGCACTATAATAACTCAAAGTAGATTTGAAAATCTCCCATTTATCATTTGTGCCATTATTTGACATTAGTTCTTCCCAGTCCATATCCTGAATTGCAGCCCTCATCCTGGGGAAATTGGCTTTCTTAAAATTAAATGTTTTTGCCCTCCCAGCCTGCGTTTGTTTTTTACAGTATAGGTAAAATGTAACTATATTATGATCACTGTTACCGAGGTTTTCACGAACATTGACATTCCCAACAAGATCTGCATTATTAGAAATGACCAGATCCAACAGAGCGTCACCTCTAGTCGGGTCTTCCACAAACTGGCCCATAAAATTTTCCTGCAACAGGTTGAGGAAATGTCTCCCCTTTGCAGTTGAAGCTGAACCATGACACCAATTAATATCCCGGAAATTAAAATCTCCCATTATCACTACGGTACCCGCCTGTGCAGCCCGCTCCATCTGTTTATATAGCTGAACTTCCATCTCCTCAGTTATATTGGGGGGTCTATAGATTACACCAAAAGTAATTTTTTCAGTGTTTACCTCCCTTTCTAGTTCCACCCACAAGGTTTCAACCTCCTCACAGTATTCACCCACTATTGTCTCTTTCACACTCGCCTTCATATCACTTCTCACATACAGACATACACCACCACCTTTCCTATTTGTCCTGTCTTTCCGAAAAAGTGTAAAACCCTGTAGATTTACAGCCCAGTCATGTGATGAGTCCAGCCATGTTTCAGCAACACCAACTATATCTATATTTTCTTCCAGTATCAAGGCCTCCAGCTCCCACATTTTGCTTGCTAGACTTCTGGCAATTGTGAACATACACTTTAACTTGCCTGTCAGTTTTTCACTTTTATTATCAGAACTGTGATTTGACATTAATTGGGCCTTTTTATTTACACTGATGTTTTGTAACGAAAGGATCTCCTTATCTTGTTGCCTAGTCCTCTCCCCACATTCTGTTTCTCCCCCCACCAATATAGTCTGACCCCTCTCTAACCTGGCTACCCCTTTTTTTTCTACATTGACCTCCCTCCTCAGCCCTAGTTTAAATACTCCACCACCCCAGCTAGAATTCTCTCCCCCAGCACAGCGGACCCACTTCCATTTAGGTGCAAATCATCTGCAGAATACAGTTTGTACCCCAATGAAAAGTCAGCCCAGGGCTCTAGGAACCCAAATCCTTCTCCTCTACACCAAGACTTCAGCCATGCATTTAACTCCCTGAGCTCCCGCTGACTTTCCTGTAATGCGCATGGCACAGGCAGTATTCCTGAGAATACTACTTTGTAGGTCCTTCCCTTCAGCTTGTGGCATAGTTCTTTAAAATTATTCTTAAGGCTCCTCCACCTACCATTTATTGTGACGTTGGTACCGACATGGACCACGACAGCTGGATCATCACCAGCCCCTCCCAGCAATTTGTCCACCTGTTCCACCACATGCCGAACCCTGGCACCAGGGAGACAGCAAACCATTCGGTTGAGGTGGTCTTGGCGACAAATTATTCTATCCGTCTTCCTGATTATAGAATCCCCTATGACTATCAATTGTCTTGGTTTACCTGCATTACCATCCCGCCGATTACTAGCTGGGCTGTTCTCCCGGCTGTTAGGGAGATCAGTATCCACTAGGGCTGCCATTTCTGAGACTGACACCCTCGCATCATCACCCAAATTGGCAATTTTGCCTGGAATGTCAGAAACCGGATCGGCCTTCCTTTTCTTTGACCCCTTTCTACTGCCCCTAACTACATTAATCCAGCTACTTACCTGATCATGCTCACCCATGTCTTCACCCTCCAGTTCTAACCCACTAACTGCATGCTCTGTGAGCAGCAAGCTCAGCTCAAGATTGTCTATCCTCCTCAGTGTTGCATTCTGCTCCTCCAGATCTCTAATACGAGCTTCCAGGTGACCAACATGCTCACATCTGCCACAGAGGTATTCACCCTGGAACTCCTGCTCCAGTCGTGCATACATATGGCAAACTGTGCACTGAAGAAAACCTCCAATCTTGCTATCCTATTATGTTAAGGTCATTTAGTGTGAATATATTTTGTAAATATGTTATTTACATTTTTATTGTATTAATAAAGCTGTGGCCGACCCCCGGGTCAACCCCACTTTAAAAGAGAATTAAGTGTCGGTTGTTATTATTTGATGGGGGAGACTCATAAGTTAGATGTTGCTTTATGCATACAGTCATGGGGGCTCACAGGCGAATAGCCGCTGAGCCAGGGACTGTTGCGGCGAAGGGGTAAGCGAGGGGTTAATAGGCTCCCTCCCCTTCTCTACTCGGTACTTGGGGGGGAGTCAGGTTTAGGCAGGGGGCGTTTAGGGGAGGAGAAGGGGTGGGTTTATGGAAAAGAAGGAAGAGATATAAGGGTTTCTTACCTGGTGTGCGGCCTCTTTCCAGGATTTTTCCCTCCCTCCCTCCCTTATGAATGTATTATTTAAGATATACGTTGGTTGGTGGGTGTTGGAATCTGTATAAAAAAAATTAAAAAAAATACACAAGAAAGAGGCCTCAAACTTTACTGTGATTTGGAAGGTGTGGTAAAAAAAAAAAGAAACTTTATAAAAAAAAAAAATAATAAAAAAGAAGAGAAAAATAAAAGAAAAAGGGGGGGGAAATTAGTATTCCACGTGGTGGTCGAAAAGTTGTTTATGGGTTTGTTATGGGCACAATGGTGTCTTGCTGGGATATTTGGTGTTGTGGTGTTTAATGTCACAGCGGGCGGTAGTAGAAGGGGATTTACCTACATGTCCTTGATTAGGCAGGCATGCAGGTTGTTTATTGACCTATGTTAAGGTCATTTAGTGTGAATATATTTTGTAAATATGTTATTTACATTTTTATTGTATTAATAAAGCTGTTGCCGACCCCCGGGTCAACCCCACTTTAAAAGAGAATTAAGTGTCGGTTGTTATTATTTGATGGGGGGAGACTCATGGGATAGATGTTGCTTTATGCATACAGTCCTTCAATTTCAGGAAAAGGTCATTGAGCATCTCCTTTTTGAGTCCACTATACCTGCACAATCCTGCGAATCTGAGGATGTGCGCAGGCTTTCAGAGAGCCACTTTTTACACTCTGTTCCTTCCACTGAGACCCAAAAATAGCCCCAAAAAAGGTGTTGGCAAGCATGGCAGGAGGAGGGATACCCGCTTTTATTGCCCCATGTGTCCATCAAAACCAGGCCTTTGTAACTACCCCTGTTTCGAAACCTTTCACACAGTTTCAAATTACTAGCATTTAACAAAAAAAATGGGTGGGGGCAGGGGCGTAACTAGGAAAGACTGGGCCCCATAGCAAAATTTTGACTGGGGCCCCCCTCTCGCTGGGTAACACACAACCCCCCCTTGTAGATAGTGCCTCCCTATAGATTCCACCACACAGCGCCACCCCTATAGATAGCACCATACACAGCCCCCTGTAGATAGGGCCATACACAGCCCCCTGTAGATAACGCCTTACAGGCCCCCTGTAGATAACGTCTTACAGCCCCAAATCCCCCCTGTATATAACGCCATACAGCCCCCTGTAGATAACGCCATAAATCCCCCCTGTAGATAACGCCATACAGCCCCCACTGTAGATAACGCCATACAGCCCCCTGTAGATAACCTCTTACAGCCCCAAATCCTCCCTGTAGATAACGCCATACAGCCCCTGTGTAGATAACGCCATACAGCCCCCCTGTAGATAATGCCATACAGACCCCCTGTAGATAATGCGATACAGAGTCCCCACTGTAGATAACGCCATACAGAGTCCCCACTGTAGATAACGCCATACAGGCCCCCCTGTAGATAACGACATAAAGAACCACCCCCTGTAGATAATGCCATACAGACCCCCCTCTAGATAACACCATACTGAACCCCCCTGTAGATAACACCATACAGACCCCACCCCTGTAGATAACGCTATACAGACCCCCTGTAGATAACGTCATACAGACCCCCTGTAGATAATAGCCCCCCCCCCCAAAAAAAAAAAATGGCCTATAGTTTGCCCTACAAAAGACATGCATCCCCTATCCACAAGACAGGGGATACATGTGTGATCGCTGGCAGCAATAAGGAGAGCGGGGGACCAAAAGTCCCCCGAAGTTCTCCATGACAAATCTCGGACTTCCGGCGTCTGTGCAGTTCAATAAAAATGAAAGGTGCGCTTGTCACGTATGTGCACAAGCGCGACAAGTGCACAATTAATTTCTATGGAGCTGCAGACAGACCCTGGAAGTTTGAGGTTTGTCATGGAGAACTTCGGGGGACTGTTCGCTTTATCGCTGGGCGTCCCAGTGATCACACATGTCTCCCCTCTCCTGTGGATAGGGGATACATGTGTTTTGTAGGAACAACCCCTTCAGTGGTGTCGCGTTGTAGCAGCCATAGCAGCCATAGCAGCCTACGGCCATGGGGGGGGGGGGCCCATGCCGGCGGGTGGCACTGGCCCCCTCATGCTGCGGGCCCCGTAGCAGCCGCTATGGCTGCTATATCGGTCGTTACGCCACTGGGTGGGGGGTCTTTTTAGTGAGTCAATTTCTTTATATTTTCTTTTTCGTTTGTGGGCTTTCCAAGTAGGGATTATTTATTGTGGGAGAGGTTGTAGAGCACATTTTATTCAGACCGTGAAACTAATTTTACCCCTTTTGATTTTTTTATTTTTATTTGTGGGTGATCAAGTCCTGGAATTAATTGTCCAGTACAAAATCCCACATCCACAATTTTTTTATTTTGACTGTTCTTATGACTATGTCCTGCAACATACAGCTGTTACATTCCTAATTCTGTACCGTGATACGGGCATGATCTTTTTTTATTTGGAGAATGTCTAATAATCAAGCTGTTCCTTATCAATACACCATGGGCTTTGTTACAGTTTTGTTCGGGTTCTTACTGGACGTAGTACACCCGACAATCATTCTGGAAATACTGACATCATTTTGGGGATTAGTGATCCTTTACTGTTCCTATAGATGGTTTTAGACACTGCCCCTCTATATATTCTGTAGGTGATTGGTTGTTTTGTTCACATAGCGGTTCCTACCTTGCCGGGCAGGGGCTTGTTATGGTGTACAGCGTCACTTGGCACGTTCGTCCCTCATAAGCATTGATGGAGCTAAAGAGACGTTGTACAACCAGTCACTGAAAAAAAAAAGCTTGTCATGACAGCCCTGCAGGTGTTCTTCTATCTAGTGAACAGACTCGAGTTTGCAACATAGTTGGATACATTTTCCTCCATTTGTATATATTGCCCTTCACCTCAGTACAGATTATTTTTTCCGCTATTATTTGTTACACATCAGACCAGAACGCTGTTCACAACGGCATCAGAATGATACAAATGTGGGACAATCTGCTTTGTTAGCAAGACATAGTCATATAGACAGTCAAAAATCATTTCTAGGCCCTTTCGCCCCCCTTCTAGAAAATAGCATCGCTTTTCTTCTGCATGGCCTCCCAAGATAAGAATGCAATATATTTCTAACACTGCAGCCGATTTACACAGATATATTTTTCTATCACTACCTTTGAAAATGTATTAAAAATTTGCATAAAACAATATATATCCATATTATCTGAGAATTCCCGTTAATTCCTCCTTTTTACATTTATGGTTGTGTATCTCTACACCCCTAGATAAATACCTTAAGGGGTCTAGTTTTCTAAATGGGGTCATTTATGGGGGATTTCTATCGTTCTGGCAGCTCAAAGCCTCTCCAAATGTGCAGTGGGGCCTAGAACATTTTCAAGCAAAATATGTGTCCTGAAAGCCACCAGGTTCTCCCTTCCTTTTGGGCCCTGCCGCGTATCCAGGCAGCACATTAGGGCCACAATGGGGGTATTTTTGAACACAGGAGAAACAGTGATAGATTTTGGGGTGTATTTCTTCATTCTCATGTCCGCTTTACAAAGAAATCTGTCTTTAAAATGGTACATTTGTTGAAAAAGTGAAATAATTTTTTTTTTCACCTGCTGTGTATTAAATTCATAGGAAAAACTGTGGGGTAAAAATACTCACTACACCCCTAGATAAATACCTTAAGGGGTCTAGTTTTCTAAATGGGGTCATTTATGTGGGATTTCTGTCGTTCTGGCAGCTCCAAACCTCTCCAAATATGCAGTGGGGCTTAGAACATTTTCAAGCAAAATATGTGTCCATAAAGCCACCGGGTGCTCCCTTCCTTTTGGGCCCTGCCGAATATCCAGGCAGCATATTAGGGCCACAATGAGGGTATTTTTGAACACAGGAGAAACAGTGTGTTTCTTCATTCTCATGTTCGCTTTACAAAGAAATCTGTCTTTAAAATGGTACATTTGTTGAAAAAGTGAAATTATAATTTTTTTCACCTGCTGTGCATTAAATTCATCGAGAAACTGTGGGGCCAAAACACTCACTACACCCCTAGATAAATAACTTAAGGGGTCTAGTTTTCTAAATGGGGTAATTTATGGGGGATTTCTATCGTTCTGGCAGCTCAAAGCCTCTCCAAATGTGTATTGGGGATTAGAATATTTTCAAGAAAAATATGTGTCCTGAAAGCCACAGGGTGCTCTCTTCCTCTTGGGCCCTGCCGTGTATCCAGGCAGCACATTAGTGCCACAATGGGGGTATTTTTGAATACAAGAGAAACAGGGTGATGGATTTTGGGGTGTGTTTCTTCATTCTCATGTTCGCTTTACAAACAAATTTGTCTTTAAAATTATACATTTGTGGAAAAAAATTAGAAAATAATATTCTGCACCTGCTTTGCATGAATTCTTACAAAAAAACTGTGGGGTCAAAATACTTACAACACCCCTTAAAAAATACCTTAAGGGGTGTAGTTTTAAAAATGGGGTCATTTTTGGTGGTTTCCAACATTCTGACACCTATGAGCCACTGAAAACTTGGCTTGGTGCAGGAAAAAAAATGTACTTCAAAATGTATAAAATTATTGTAACAGATGTAAGTTTCCTAAATTGCTAAAAAAAAAAAGTTTTCAAAACAGCTGCTAAAATACACTAGAGAGATGTAAGTATATATTTAATTAAAAAAAAGGTGTGCAGTATGTATGTATAAATGTGACATATTTCAGTTAAAAATAGGGAAAAGGTAAAAAAAATTCAAAATGTAATACATTTTGTAATTTTTTATTCATTTACGCAAATTGTATCCGTCTATTTTTACCACCTAAATAAAGTACAACATGTGAGGAAAAAACAATGTCAGAATTACTTGGATATGCAAAACGATTGCAGAGTTATTATCTGATAAAGTTACACATTCCAGATTTCCAAAATCTGGCTTGGTCATTAAGGCACTTTCAGGCCTAGTCACTAAGGGGTTAAAAATCGTTTTCTTTCAGTAGTCAGGTTCACTACAACAACGCTTCCCTGTAAACAATGTTAGCAGTAGAACCACCAGGGATATGTGCATAAAGATTGGTGGAGTTGCTAACACGGGAGAGAGACCACAGAGAGCTGGCCGTGTGCAAAGCAGCGGACACTGAGGTCCACACCTGTAACGCGCAGTATTTGGCCTTGCGCTTTGTTGATGATCATAGCGTAACATAAGCTGACAGGAAACTGTGCACATTTAAAACTGAAGGGAAAATTATGTGGAATGAGGGGGATTCTGGGTATAAAAACGCTATTACCTGCGCCGCATCCTGTTAAAATCTCAGCTTATAACACATTTTGTTGTAGATTTGTGATTTTTAGTCGGGTGCCGTTATATAGTTTTGGTGGGCTTAAATTTCTAAGGAGAATTATGGGGACGCCGACTTTTAAATTAATTTTGCGTGACGGAAGACCGGGTGTGCTTAGGGAATTGAAAAATTCCACCAGATTGTTGGTAGCATCTTCTTGTTCAATGACTGTGTTGATAGAGATATATTCTGCACTTTCCCCATGAACACACGTCAATATTGCAGTGTTTATTGCTGCTGCCTGGTCGTTGCGAGGGGTCAAAATAGCTCTTTTGCATAGCCAAGTGTTTTCATGATTTGTTATTTTCGTTGGGTCACCATACACAGAAGAAATTAGGTCTTGCACTGATGGAACAGTACAACATTATCATGCCCATGGCTGCGGGCCACCAGGTTTGCTTACCTCCTGGTGGCCGCAGCCATGGATCAGTGAGCGCTGGTACCCGTCTCCTCCACAGGAGACGCCAGCGCTCACTTCCGCTGTGCAAGAGTCTTCCAGTTCCCAGCATTCTCGTTCCTGCTACCTGTAACCTGTATCCTGAGTTATCCTGGTTCAAGTGCCGTATTGAGTTGGAGTCATGCTGCGCTGAGTACTACGCCTGTCCTGCTACACCATGCCTGGTGTCTGTCTGCTGCCTAAGTCCCATCCGAGCCTGTCTTGCTACTGTCTGAAGCTACCACAGGTACACCTATACGAACTATAGACTTCGACCTCTGTCCTGCTGGCCAGCTGCTATACCGTTAAGTCGGTATGGCCTAGTGGGTCCACGCACCCGTGACAGTACGCTCAGGCCATGGACCCTGCTGGTCAATCCAAGACCGTGATGATATCACAAGAGATGCGGGTGGATATGCTAGACCTCCGGTCCCAACAGGACCAACACCTCCAGGCATTGAACATTATTACACATCGGCTGGAGGTGCACGCTGCCGTTCCTCCTCCTACAATTCCTGGCAGTAGAGCTCCTCCGGCTACACCTCCTGGCAGTGCTGATCCTCAATTTTCTTTGCCGCTATCTCACCTTTACGATGGAGACGCGAAGACCTGCCGTGGATTTTTGAACGAGTGCCAGATCCACTATAGCCTGTATGCAAGGGCATTTTCGACTGATGGCGCGAGGGTGTCTTTCATCATCTCTCTCCTCACCGGTAGGGCCCTAGCATGGGCGAACCGTATCTGAAACAGACAAGGATCAGTGACTCGTGACTTCCAGGGGTTCCTACGGACATTTCACACAGTGTTTAAGGAGCCTGGACGAGTCTCGTCGGCAGCCGACCTCCTTGTTGAACCTACACCAGTGAAACACTTCTGTGGGCGAGTACGCCATCCACTTCCGCACCCTGGTGGGAGAAATGTTGTGGAACAATGAGGCCTTGGGGGCTACATTCTGGCAGGGACTGTCTCCTGAGATTAAGGACAAGCTTGCCGTCCGAGATCTGCCGTCTACCCTGGATGACCTCATCCTTCTGGCTGCCCGGATTGGTATAAGGACAATGGTTCCAAGAGGCTCGCCGGGAGGGAGGACTCCCTAGCCCGGTTCCTACTTTGCAGCAACCTCTGCTGTCCTCATCAGCTGTTCCTCCAAAGGAATATATGAAGATAAACCATCTCCAGCTGTTTACCCTGGAGAGACAACGCAGACGCACTTCGGGTCTGTATTGTGGCCTCGGAGGCCATCTTGTGTGTCTGTGACCCCAAAAGCCCCAGAGCCTAGGGTTGGTTGGAGAGACAACCCTGGGTGAAGAAGGTCTTTTCTCTAAATTGTCAATTCCCGTGACCATAATGTCTGTCGTAAAAACGCACCGGGTCTCTGCTTATCTGGACTCTGGATCCACAGAAAACTTAATTCAGAGAGACCTGGTGGATCTTCTCCAGTTGCCCACAACCCCTCTGGAGAGGCCTTTGATGGTTACATCTTTGAGTGGACTACCTCTGTCAGACCCGGTGGTAACTGTGACCAAGCCGCTGAGGCTCCAAGTGGGAGCCCTCTATTCCGAGCTCCTCTCATTCTTTGTCCTGGCTAAGACCATCAACCCTGTCCTGCTGGGCCTGCCTTGGTTCCGACTACATGCTCCTGTCCTGGACTGGAATTCTGGAGAGGTTCTCCAGTGGTGTTCCGAGTGTCTCAACCGCTGCTTCAGTCCATAGCAGGATTGCCTTGTAATTTTTCTGCATTCTCGGATGTCTTTAGCAAGAAAAAGGCGGAGATGCTGCCCCACACCGGGCGTATGACTGTCCTATCGAGCTGGTTCCTGGTGCATCCCTTCCCCGTGGTAGGGTATATCCTCTCTCCTTGCCAGAGACTCTGTCCATGTCTGCCTATGTTAAGGAGAACTTGGAGACGGGATTCACATGGAAGTCTTCCTCCCCGGCAGGAGCCGGATTCTTCTTCGTCAGGAAAAAGGATGTCTCTCTGCGCCCCTGCATCGACTACCGGGGTCTCGACCAGATCACAGTAAAAAATAGATATCCATTGCCAATGATTTCTGAACTGTTTGATTGCATATGAGGAGCCCACATTTTTTCGAAGTTAGACCTGCAGGGGACTTATAACCTAATCCGGATTTGACGGGGTGACGAATGGAAGACGGCATTTAACACCCGTGACAGACACTATGAATATCTAGTAATGCCCTTCGGCCTGTGTAATGTTCCCAAGGTTTTCCAAGAGTTCGTTAATGACATATTCTGTGACCTCCTCTATGTCTGTGTTGTGGTCTATCTTGATGACATCTTGATTTCTTTTTCCAGATCCTATGACTCATCAGAGACATGTTCGTCAAGTTGTGCTGCGGTTAAGGGAGAATCGCCTGTATGCCAAGTTAGAGAAGTGCGTGTCTGAGAAAAATGCTCTACCCTTCCTGGTCTACAACACCTCAGATCAAGGCCTCAAGATGGATCCTGAGAGGGTAAAGGCCGTCCAAGATGGCCACGCCCTCAAGGCCTGAGGTCCATACAGCGCTTCCTGGGATTCGCTAATTTCTACAGACAGTTCATTCCAAACTTCTCCTCACTGACATATCCTATCTCTACCCTTACAAAGAAAGGCATGAACACCAAGGTGTGGACTCCAGAGGCAGAATCCGCATTTAATAGCTTGAAGAGTGTCTTCACGTCAGTCTCTATCCCCCATCATCCAGATGTATCTCGATAGTTTTCGTTGGAGGTGGACGCCTCCTCTGATGGTGCCGGTCCACTCCTGTTCCAGAGAGGGTCCAAGGGCAAGACAATGGTATGTGGCTATTACTCTAATCTCTTCTCTTCCACAGAACACAGATCCCCGATTGGGGATCGGGAGTTATTAGCCATCAAATTGGACCTGGATGAGTGGAGAAAGCTTCTAGAGTGCGCAGTTCATCCCATCTTCATATTCATGGACCACAAGAACCTCACCTATCTCCAGACGGCCCAAAGACTGAATCCTCGTCAGGCCAGGTAGTCGCTGATCTTTGCCTGGTTCCAGTTTGAGCTCTAGTACCATCCGGCCGACAAGAATTTGAGGGCCGATGCCTTTTTCAGGTCGTTCGAGACAAAGGACTCCATGGAGTCTCCAAAAAGTATTTTTGACCCATCTTGCATTGTCTCTGTCAACCCTCTGCAGGTTAGAGACATCCCTCCGGGGAGGACTTTTGTGCGCCTGGTTGACAGAGGGAGAATACTCCGCTGGGGACACAGCTCCAGACTGGTAGGTCACGCGGGTACCCGTAAAAGCCGAGACCTGATTGCCCGTCAATTTTGGTGGGCCACGCTGCTCGAAGACATCATTGACTTTGTTTCATCCTGCTCGGTGTGCTCAGCTAACAAGGTTGCTCCCTCCAAACCTGCTGGCCTGCTCCTGCAGCTGCCTGTACCCAATGCTCCCTGGCAGCATATAGCAATGTACTTTGTGACGGACCTGCCTCCGTCTACGGGATGCAGTGCGGTCTGGGTAGTGGTGGACTGATTTTCAAAGATGGCTTACTTTGTTCCGCTAACTGGTCTACCTTCTGCTTCTCAACTGGCCGTCCTCTTCATCCAACACATCTTCCGCCTGCATGGCTTGCCTCGGCATATCGTGTCTGATCGGGGGGTTCATTTCACCTCAAAGTTCTGGAGAGCCCTCTGTAAACTCCTCAATGTAAAGTTGGACATTTCCTCGGCCTACCATCCTCAGTCCAAGGTCAAGTCGAGAGGATCAACCAAATCATGGAGAACTACCTACGACACTTCATCTCCAAGCAGCATGATGACTGGCTGCATCTTCTTCCTTGGGCCGAGTTCTCATATAATAATCATACTAGCAAGTTCACAAGAAATACACATTCCTCATAGTCTACGGCCAACACCCACAAATTCTTCTCCCGGTGTCCGTTATGACCGAAGTGCCCGTAGCTTATTCCGATTTTAGGAACTTACTGCGGATCTGGCAGCAGACCCGATCCTCCATTCTGCTGGCGGTGGACCACATGAAACGTAAGGCAGACACAAGGAGAAGAGAACCTCCCCAGTTTTCTCCAGGTACCAAAGTCTGGCTGTCCTCCAGAAATATATGGCTGAGGGTGCCATCTTACAAATTTGCTTCCAGGTTCCTCGGACCCTTCCAGATCAACCCGGTCTCCTATAAGCTTTGGCTGCCTCCTACCCTCAAGATCCCCAACTCCTTCCATGTCTCCCTTCGGAAGCCTGTGGTCTTGAACCGCTTCTCCAAGATTTCTACTCCTGAAGTGGCTCCCAGCGGTTCATCAGATACTTTTGAGGTTAAGGAATTCTGAACACCAAAAAAGTGGGTGGAAAAAACTTTAATTTGGTGGATTGGAGGGGGTTTGGTCCTGAAGAGAGATCCTGGGAGCCAGAGTAGAGCCTCAGTGCTCCTACCCTCCTGAAGAGGTTTCTCTCTCACTCTGGCCTCAAAAGGGGGGTGCATAAGAGGGGGGAATACTGTCATGCCCATGGCCGCGGGCTGCCAGGTTTGCTTACCTCCTGGCGGTTGCAGCCATGGATCAGTGAGCGCTGGTCCCCGTCTCCTCCTCAGGAAATGTCAGCGCTCACTTCCGCTTCGCTCTGCTGTGTCCCGTAGGGTGCGCGCGCACGCTCGTGCCCGTTCTTAAAGGGCCAGCACACGCACCTGATTTAAAAACCAAATTAGCCCATAAACACCCTAGACTATAAGAAAGGCTCTGCTCCTTCCTGCATTACCTGAGCGTTGTGTCGTTACCCTAGTTTGTCTCTGCAAATGTTCTCCTAAGTGTCTTCCAGTTTCTAGTGTTCCCGTTCCTGCTACCTGCAACCTGTATCCCGAGTTATCCTGGTTCAAGCGCCGTATTGATTTGGAGTCGTTCTGTGCTGAGTACTACGCCTGCCCTTCTACACCATGCCTGGTGTCTGCCTGCTGCCTAAGTTCCATCCGAGCCTGTCTTGCTACTGTCTGAAGCAACCCCAGGTACACCTATATGAACTATAGACTTTGGCCTGTGTCCTGTTGGCCAGCTACCATACCGTTAAGGCGGTACGGCCTAGTGGGTCCACGCACCCAACGTGACAAACATAAATTATCAGGCAAAATAACTTTCCCTTCTTCTTGCGGATACGCGCCGTCACCTATTTTTAGTAATAAATCTGAAAACTCTTGTGCATTTGGGTTGCCTCCTGTTAGCGCCCACATATTTATTGATTAATGCATCAGAATAAAGTTGCGCCACAGACTTGAGCTCTTTAGGCAGGCTCTAATTTCATCTCCCTCTTTCCTCGTGGTATGTCTGGCAAAGTCTGCCTAAAATCGTCACCGAAAAGCATTGTTATACCATCCATGGGCCGGTCACTTTGTCTGATATCTCGCAAGGTTCTACCTACTACTTCTACCGCTTTATGGTTTGCCATAGTGCACTCGTCCCATATTACTAAGCAGCAATAGCGTAGAATCCTTGCTTTGTCGCTGTTTCTAGAAACATTACACACTGGGTTTTCCGTTAGATTCAAGTCAATCAGAATCTTGAACATTGTATGAGCGGTTTTGCCTCTGGGCAACAATGTGGCTGCTATGTCCGATGAAGCGACAGCAAGAGCAATTTTACTTTGATTACTTATTTGGGCCACGATGACTTTGGTGAGAAATGTTTTTCCTGTCCCATCGGTTGCATCTAAAAACAGGATTTCTCCCAAAGTACCATCTATGCTATGACATACGCGATCGAATATCATACGCTGTTCCGCTGTCAGACTCGAGACACCGTTTTGCAATGTTCCGGCCAGTTCTGCTGGATTATAGTTTATTTCTGCCGCATACTCCCTGTTAATGTGTTCCCCGTCTAAAGCTGGTGCGGGCATACCATATTGAGAGACAGGATTACCCCCTATAGATGTAATTATGACAGCCAGCAAACATCAATTCATATTACTTTCACGCAACGTGTCATTCAGCTTGCCGATATTGTTTGGTTGTGCATTACTGAAAAAGTCTTCAACTCATTTTTCCTGATATTTTTGCAGCATCCAAAAGTCCACAAAAAAACAGCAAAATGGCAAACAAATGACGCAAGCGATGTGGACTATCGCTGAAACATGCTTCGGCCAAAGCGCCATCCCAATGCTGATCACCATATAGCAAGTGACACACTCGGTAAGTAGCCTAGTAAGTAGGATATTCAATATCGTCAACCTTTCGCAATTCGGCAAAAGGAGTAGGTCCTCGCATGGTATGTAGAAGTAATCGTAAGTAATAGCATTGAGAATGAAATGTTCTTGATAACACCGGTGAATATGGTACAACCCATCGATTCTCAAAAAACAATTTCTTGACCATGTAACCTGACTGTAGCTGTGAAACCGCCTTGTAGGGGGTCATCTTCGATGATACAACAGATAACCGTTTTCCCCGGACATCTTTTGCTCTAATAGCGCTCTAGGGTATCTTTTAGAGCAATGACCCACTTGCATGCAAGGAGAGTTTCTATTTAAAGCGCCGTATGGCCCATGAACTATGTGCGTCTTTACAATCTCATGCAATATCTGATCCTCGTTCCGGTCAGGAAATTCAGCACTTATGACCGTGTCAACAACATCGTGACAAATTTTTTCTTCCAGCCACAGGAGAATGTGGGCGTGTGGCAAGCCATGCATTTGCCACTCAACGCTGTACATGAAACAAAGAGCTTAACCGAAAACTTTTTGTTTTGTGGTCAGGTCGATCATCAACTTTAGTTTTAAATGGAAAACTCTGGCTATAATGTCATGTCTATCATAAGACGCCTGTCCTGCGAGAAGTTCTTGGGAAATTTTGTACCACTTTGGATTAGTTGTGAACATTATGAAAAGGTCAGGCCGTATTTTCGGACGAAGCAGAAAGCACCTTGTGTACGTTCATGCATGTAACGTGGACCACCGGTAAAACTGGATGGCAGGATAACTAATCGCTCTAAGTTTTCCACGTTATTATCTTGTTGCATGGCGTCTCGCAGATGCATGTAATCGTCAGTGCGCAAACGTGCCTGGCTAGTGCGTATGTACACTAAACGCTTAGTCTCTATTTTCGCATACATGTCCACAATAAATTGGCTGAACAATCCTCGAAATCGTTGCAAATAGATAAAACAATTACGCCTTATCTGCAGCAGGTATGAATGAAATTGCTGGGCTGATATATTTTGATGAAAATTTGTTACCCTAGTAGTATGGTTAACTTGGTAGAGTCTAAAATTGTACCCATCTTCGCCGTGGCAATATATTAAAGTATATTGCAGGGCGTCGTAAGCTCTGTGTGTTTCGAAAATGCGTTGCAGGCGATCGTTTTGAGTGCGCAACACGATGTCACGCCTATCGCACTCCTGATCAACTAAAACCACTGCAACTTCATCTGTGGCGGGGCCATTATACCTGCCTTGGTGTTCAGCAACAGGACGTCTATCTGCGCTAATGATCATTTTGTAATCATTGCTTTGCCCCTGCAGAATAGACTGTAATGCAGCTTTGAAACTATGAATGTACTGATTCACCTGATGCAGCATGTTTTGAAATGGAGATGTAAGGTTACTATTTAGTTATGGAAGGTTCTGATTTCTGATATTGGCCTGTTCATTGTAATCTGATACAAAATAAATCTGAAGACATTTTGGCTCATCTTGCGGTAGCAAAGATCCGATGAGATGGTAAACTTGGCCTTGCACCTTGAAGGTGGCATAAATGGTCCCTCTGTAATTAGTTTTGCCTCAAAAGATGTCATTTGGAATGCGCTGTTATATAAACGGATGCTGTCTAAGAAGTGTTTTGATTGTGGATGGTCACCATTTAAAAGTTGTTTTATACGCTCTGGAGGTTCTTTAAATTTTCAATGTGAACATTACCACTTGAAAAACAGATTCCATTTGCTTCTTTTCTCCATTTGAGAGCACCGCAAAAATTGCAAATTACGACCATACCACCTACGGAAGCTAATTCAGCATAGTCAATCCTAGGGCAATACATAAAACCTGCTGTTTCCTTAATGACCCAAGAAACAACATTGTTTGCCGCACCATACTCCCTGAGACTAATCTGAATCTTCTGATGAAATAGACATTCTATTAAGAGAGTGTCGAATTCGATCAGCCTCTAAGCGTGATTGATGTTGTTCTGCTGTTTCTGCCTGCCGTATTTCATCTACACTTTCCCTTTCAGTCAAAAAAATATCTTTCATTAACTTGGCGGGTGCGTTCATAATGCTCTCTAGCTGATTCCAATCGTCGTTGATATTGGTCTTTGCTTTTGAGAGCTCTGGCCATAGTTGTGACGTTTGCGATCGGTGGTTAATCGCGCTTCACGTTCTTCACTACTTTCAATCTGTCGAGAGGCCGCTGTGCGAGCTCTCTGACAACTCAAGCAAGATTATATGTCGGTGAAAGTTTCAAATTCGCGTGACGATGCATGGCGCTGTCGGTCAGCAGATAGTCGTGCTTCGCGTTCCTCATTACTCTCCAGAGACCGACAGGCCGCTATGTGAGCACGCTGTGTACTTAGCCGAGACTCACGCTGGGTAGAAGTTTCTGATGCGCAAGTTCTGGCTTGACGTTCTTGTGCTGCGGTAAGAGTTGCCTCATGATCTTCTTCAGATTCTTGAGACCTAATTAGTCTCATTCTTTTTGCACTTCTGCTATATTGAGAAATATTAGATCTTTTTCTGGAAAGCATTTACTCCCTTGAGACCGAGAGGCCGCTGTCCGAGCCCTCTGACACAACAAATTACATTACCGTTTTTTGAGGCAGCTAGGTGCATGAAAGCACCGAGCGGTGTAATATCCAATACAGACAAATGTTGGAATGTCAGATCACAGCTGTAATTTGTCTGAGGCAGCTTGAAAAATTTGCAGCAATCTGATTGATTGCAACCTCTCCCTTATATAACAATCAGTATAGATGAAATTTGGAGCAGTTGCCCATAGCAACCTACTGATGTCTATTTTTCCAAGACAATACAAAATGAAAGTAAAAAGGTGATTAGTTGCCATGGTTTGCATGTGTTTGTTGTTGTTGTACCAATGCAATGTAAATTAATTTTTGAAAACATTCAATTTGCATATCTTCTGATTGAGTGAACCGATTGCAATGAAATAAAAACTTTGTTACTTCAAGTTAACCCCTCCAGTAGTTTTTACATGATGCGTGCACAAACAAACAGCCAAACAGACAAAAATTCTAAAAATTATCTTAATGCATTCTATCACTTATCTTTCAACCCCCCAATTATTTTATTTTGCAAATATTTTCAATGTACAGACACACAAAGTTTACAGTTTTATAATGTGTAGAGATGTGGCAAATCACAATAGAAGGAATCTATTCGGTGCACCTCGACATTTTAAATTGGTACATGGTAGCGACCTCCATGGTTTTCAAATAATTGATTTGAAAAGAGTTAACACTTGAAAGAGTGGCTGATTGGAGGCCTGCCCTACTAAGTAGGGAAACATTTTGGGTCTAATTTTAGACACTTTCATCCAAATTCTTATACAATGATGTAATGTATTAATATTAATTATTTTTTCTATATACTCCATTGTATCTTCTTAATTATATTTATATATTGGAGCTGGTTTCTAATTGCCATTGATTGGTTGATTGTGGTCATGTAACTCCTCACTGCAGTCTTGCAGTGAGCAGAAACAGAGGACTCAGGATCCCCATTCTAGTGATCAGTGCGGTTCCAGAAGCAAGATTAACAGCAGCTAGCTCAGCATGATTTACAGGTCTCTCCCTAATAACGCTGAGACCTGTCAATCATGCTGAGCTGAAGGGGAGCCACCCAGCGGACACTTCTCCAAGCCCAACACTTAACACTGTTCGCAAGCCAGTTCTTAAACTACAATTTCCCTAAAACACTGCAGTGCTTTAGAGTAAAACATAGCTTCAAATAATCAGGGCACCTGTGAATCAATCATGCTGCCCACGGCTAGGGTAGCATGATCTTCCTAACAGGTTCTTTTCAACAGGAGCTGGAAGAGTCAGTAGAGACAACAAACATGAAAATCAGTGACAGGGTGCCCAGGTAACATAAATTCTGATGGTGTTGATATAGATTATTTTTATAATTTTGTTCTTGAATACCAAAAACACAACTTGTTTTTTAGGTCACCATTTAGTTGGATCACTAACCAGTTGGATCAACATTGCTTACCATGTTGTCTTCTGAAATAGAAGCAATGCTTGCAATTTCCAGTGTCACTGTGATTTCAATCGGCTTTTCTAAAGAGAACATAAACATTGTTAATGATTGTTGGTGACTCAGCTTACAGTACATCACCCATAATAATAAAAAAAATCAATCAACTTTAATATATTTATGTTGAATTAAAGAGGTATTATGGTTTTACAAATTAAATTTAATTGTGTGTATAATAAAACGTTATACAATTTTACAATATCCTTTCTGTATCAATACCTCATCGTTTTCAAGATGTCTGCTAGCAGACTTCAGTGAGAAAAACTCTCCAAAATTAAACTTGAGGCCAAAGTCTCCTTCTTTATCTTAATCAAGCTATATTTTTTCACAAGTGTTACAAGCTCCCCTCTGCCAGCTTTTACAAGTGGTCCGGGCAGTGGTCTTTGATTTTTCCACTCTCGGGTGCAGAAAAGTGAAAGTAATCAGACATAGCATTCTCAATCCCTAGCTTATGTATTCACAGTATAACCAAATAGTGCTATAACGGGTAAAGAATTTGGCAACAAGCCAATAGCAATCTAAGCAACTGCCGTGTTATTTGTCCAAAAAATAATGCTTGCCAATGTTTGCCATTCGCTGACCCCAAAGCTCCTCAGCCACTATAATGGGGAAAAGCTCAAGAAAGGTACAATTCTTTGTCTAGTGAAACTTAGACCATGCAGTCTGCCAGGGTGCCTACAAATGTTGCACCATAACTAACACTCCCCTGTCCATGAACAAGTGCAAATTAATGTTAGACACCTCAGGATCCTGATGTCCCCTATTTTCTTCAGAGTAGCTTGTTCCCATCTTTCTAAATACTGTGATACACATATAGGTAACATTTTCCTATTTTCCATTTTTCAATAATATTTTTAAATTAACACTTGTGCAGCAATAGTCGGGCCAATTCTCTCTTTTTCTTTCTTAATGCAATCTATTAGTTAACGATGAACTATCAATCAAAGCCTTTTCTATTTCCAAATTGATGTAGTTATTACTTTCTATCACTTAATCACACACTGGTATCATTAAACTGGCTGTGTTACACATTCTGATGCCTCACAAAGCCACACAAATCATTTTTGGCACTGATAGTTTATTGAGAGATACCCTTGGATTTTAAAGAGGTATTTCAAGCCAGAATGTGATGAGTGTCTGAACACTGGGGGGCCGAACCCCTGCTCCTTCTTACAGCAACCCCCCGCAATGAGAAGGAGCTTGAATAGAGCAGAGGACGAGCATCACCTATAAGTGTCATTAAACTGGCTATGTTACACATTCTGATGCAGGACAAAGTCATACTTCCATATGCTTTTGGCAAGTTTTTGGAAGCATACCCTTAGATTTTGTTCCTCCAAATAAAACCGCAAAAGGCCTTGTCTATGATCTTAATATCCTCTATTTTTAAGGGGTATTCTGGTTACAGCAAATAAAGGTTCTTCATTATTTAGTGAAAAGTCATACAGTTTTCCAATATACTGTACTTTCTGTATTGATACCTTAAGAAAATCTGTCACATATTTATGCTGCTCTATCTGAGGGCAGCATAAAGAAGTGACAGATACCCTGTAATTTATTAGTTAATATGCTGTCGTTTCTGAGTATTTAGTAGTTATAGTTGCGGACCCATGCACACGACCGTAGTGTTTGCCGTCCTTGAACGGCCCGGGAGCCCGGACCGCAGAAAGAACGGGCATGTCTTATTACGGCCCGGTTCTGCGGTCCGGGCTCATTGAAAACAATGGCGGCGGCCATGTGCATGTCCCGCGATCTGCGGGCGGCCTGCAGCTGACAGTCCGCAGCAGGCCGACCCGAAAATCACGGCCGTGCACACGGCTACGGTCGTGTGCATGAGGCCTAACACATGTGTTACTAATCGTTTTTCTTGTGTGTTTTCTTACAGGTTCGGTCCTTGGACTACGTCGGATTCCAGGACTACTTCGATGACGGCTTTTTTATTATTATTAATAAAATGGTTAATGAGGGCTGTGTGGGTTTTTTTTTATTTCAATAAAATATTTTTTCTATGTCTTTGTGTTTTTTTTTAAACTATATTACTACCGCCTTAGTAATGGCCGCCGGCTGATTGACAGCGTCCATTGCTAAGGCGGGGCTTAGTGTTAGCCGGTGCAGAGGCGAACACTAACCCCCTTTATTACCCCGGTACCCACCGCCACCAGGGATGCTGGGAAGAGCCGGGTACGATCCAGTACCTGACCATCTGTAGTGATGGTCGGCCACTGGGGTGGCCGCAGGCTGGTATTATCAGGAGGGGAAAGGCCAAAAACAGTGGCCCTTCCCACCCTGGTAATGCTAGGCTGAAATAAAAAAACACAACCCTCATTAACCATTTTATTGAGAATAAAAAAAACGCGGTCATTGAAGTCCTCGAATCCGAAGTCCAACAACCGAACCTGTAAAAAAAACACAAACACACAAAAATAATCAGTAACACATAAAGAAGCAAAATTATTATTCTTACCTATCCTGGGTCCAGCGCTGGAGACGCAATGTCAGCGAGCTGAGCCCTGTATCTAATCCAATCATGTGTGATACTGTCTGCTGGGCCCTGTATCTAATCGTATCATGTGTGATACTGTCTGCTGGGCCCTGTATCTAATCCTATCATGTGTGATACTGTCTGCTGAGCTGTGTATCTAATCCAATCATGTGTGATACTGTCTGCTGGGCCCTGTATCTAATCATATCTTGTGTGATACTGTCTGCTGAGCCACTGTATCTAATCCTATCATGTGTGGTACTGTCTGCTGAGCCACGGTATCTAATCCTATCATGTGTGGTACTGTCTGCTGAGCTGCTGTATCTAATCCTATCATGTGTGATACTGTCTGTTGAGCCGCTGTATCTAATCCTATCATGTGTGATACTGTCTGCTGGGCCACTGTATCTAATCCTATCTTGTGTGATACTGCCTTCTGAGCCACTGTATCTAATCCTATCCATAGTTTATAGGGTCGTAGTGCTATAGATATGCTATGCTGTCTCATATACACACTTATTTTTGGGCGGACACATATGTATTGGGGCTATTTCCCCTGACATTTTAAGCCCTGAGGGTATGTTCACACGACAGCATCCATTATTGCTGAAATTACGGTGCTGTTTTCAGGAGAAAACAGCACCGTAATTTCAGCCGTAATGGCATGTGCAGGCGTCTTTCGCTGCGTCCATTACGGACGTAATTGGAGCTGTTTTTCTATGGACTCCATGGAAAACGGCTCCATTTACGTCTGAAGAAGTGACAGGCACTTCTTTGACGCGGGCGTCTTTTTGACAGCGGCGCGTAAAAAAAATGACCGTCGGCACAGAACATCGTAAGACCCATTCAAATGAATTCACAGATGTTTGCCAACGCTTTTGAGCCGCATTTTCGGACGTAATTCAATGCTAAAACGCCCGAATTACGTCCGTAAATAGTGTGTGCGAACCCAGCCTTAGTGACGCCGCGGCTGCTAGTGCTGCATTGTTGGGTCACTTAGGAGACCCAGCGATGCAGCTGAAAGCTGCGAACCGTCGGCCATGAGAAGTTTGCGGGGGGGGGGGGCCCAGTAAGAGAGTTTTCATGTAGCGAATGTCCTTTGCGTGATACTCACTGTATGTCCTAGTTTGGTGCATTTTCAAGCACCTAATCACCCATTGAAGTGATTGGGTGCGTGAAAGCCACAGACGGCACACACACGACATCTGTGTGCTGTCCGTGTTTCACGCATCAATTACATTGAAAAACAAAGTGCTTGTAAGGGCATGAAAAACATGCCACACGCAAAGCACACTGATGCAAAACACAACGCACACGACCAGATTTACACACGCTTTTTACTCGCGGAAATCTGTCATGCTCGTGTGAATGTAGCCTTAGATACAGGGCCCCAGCAGTAAGTATCCTTATACTAAACCTCAGGGGCAAATTTGGCATTTCTATAAATGTAGCAAAGTTATGTCTCGGGGCTCTAATTAAGGACACCTGTAGAGCGTTCCCCACACAATGCCCTTTGTATATAGTGTCACAATCCCCCCTGTATAGTTCCACACCCAGCCCCCCTGCCATACATACCCCTTAGAGACAGTGCTACGCAGTCCCTTGTAGGTAGTCCCACATACCCTCCCTGTCTCAGCAGACAGTATCATACATGATAGGCTTAGACACATGGCCCAGCAGACAGTATCACACATGATAGACTTAGATACAATGCCCCATCAGTCAGTATCACACATAATAGACTTAGGTACAGGGCCCCAGCAGTAAGTATCCTTGCACTAACATATGTCCACCACCCAAAAAAATGTGTGTGCGTGTATGTATATGTGTGTATATGTATGTGTGTGTATATATATATATATATATATATATATATATATGAGAGAGCATATCTATAGCACTCTGACCCTATAGCTATGGATAGGATTAAATACAGTGGCTCAACCAGTGGCGGATTATCATATGGGCGATTCGGGCGGCCGCAGGGGGCCCATGGCAGCCCGAACCGCACATCGACATGTAAACCTATTCAGCGCGCTAGCGCTGCTAACTTCCGAAGATGGGGAGGAGCCATAGACTTTCTACGGCTCGGGTTTTAACTTGCTGCCCGCGCGATCGGGAAGCTGAATGTCGGGTCTCCGGCAGTAAGTGACTGCCGGGGACCCTGAGGAGAAGATAGAAGCAGCTTTAGCTGCTTCTGTCTTCTCTGATATATTTTTACACAGCGCTCAATGAACGCTGTTTAAAGGAATAGAGACAGCAGCAGCGGCGCTGTCTCTATTCCTCCCGGTGATCATGTGACTGGTCACATGATCGCCGGGTGCCATTAGTGGCAGGCTGCTGCTGGGTCTTACTAGACCCAGCACAGCCCTATTAGTGACAATCGTCACTATGAGAGGGCTGATTTCCCCAGTTACAGTGGAAAAACATGGTGTAAAAGAAAGAAAAAAAATATATAAAGTTCCCCAAAGGTCTTCTTTGACCTTTGGGGGACAGACCATAGTAATAAAAAAATAATAAAGTAAAGTGCAAAAAAAAAATTTAATAATAAATACACAGAAAATACCCACCCCAAAAAAAAACGTTCCCCCCGCCCATCATTGTTGTAACGCTAGTGCTGACCCAATTACCCTAATATAGACATGTAATATATAAAAATTTACGGTAGACAATGACGATCACAAATAAAAGGTCTATTTTAGGGTAAAACTATGTTATTACCAAAAAAAATAGCTGAAACGTAAAAAAAGCTTATTTTTTTACTATTATATTCAAACTTTATGAATAAAAGTTCTAAAATAGCAAAAAAGGTGTGTATAAAAACGATAAAAAACTAAACCTGCATTGTCTACGGAAAAAACGTCGCAAAAATCACGTCGGTTTTATTTTTTTTTAATAAAAATGTGTGTTTGGTGCAACTTTGTAATTACGTTTTATTAAAAAATATTTTCGCTTTTTGAGATACAGCTGCTTTGTATCCTGTATCCGTCAGGTCAGCAGGACTGACGGGATCAGTGAAACGGGCCCTGCACTAAATTATAATCTTAGATATGATAGATTTGAGGTGGATCCTGCGTGTCACTGATCCTGTCAGTCCTGCTGACCTGACGGATACAGGATACAAAGCAGCCGTATCTCAAAAAGTAAAAATCTTTTTTAATAAAATCAATCAATCACACTGATACACACACATACTATATATATATATATATATATATATAATTATAATATAAAGTTTTTAAATGCGTACATAACCTTGTGCCACTATATACAAGGGGGAGCGCTGTGAGGCACTATATACAAGGCGGAGCGCTGTATGGCACTATATACAAGAGTGAGCGCTGTGAGGTACTATATACAAGGGGGAGCGCTGTGTGGCACTATATACAAGGGTGAGCGCTGTGTGGCACTATTTACAAGGGGGAGCGCTGTGTGGCACTATATACAAGGGGGAGCGCTGTATGGCACTATATACAAGGGGGAGCGCTGTGAGGTACTATATACAAGGGGGAGCGCTGTGTGGCACTATATACAAGGGGGAGCGCTGTGTGGCACTATTTACAAGGGGGAGCGCTGTGTGGCACTATTTACAAGGGGGAGCGCTGTGTGGCACTATATACAAGGGGGGGCTGTGTAGTGCTATCCACAGTGGTATGTGTGTGGCGCTCTTTATAGGGGGGGGCTTTTTGGTGCTATTTACAAGAGGGGGAGGGCTGTGTGGCGCTCTCTACAGGGGGGGGGCTGTATGGCACTATCTATAGGGGGCTGTGTGTAACGCTCCCTACGAGGGGGATGTGTGATATATAGAGGGGGCTGTGTATGGCGATATCTATGGGGGTGTGTAATATCTACAGGGGCTGTGTGTATGTGGCGTTTTACAGTGTGTGGTATTATATTCAGGTTCGCAGTGTTTGGTGCTATTATATTTAGGGGTACAGTATGTGGCACCATAATAACTTTATTTTCGTTTATAGGTGTGGAAATGTTGGAAAAGTGAGGAGACGTCTGAGTGGCAAATTCTGCAGAAATGAGTCATGGCCGGGAGAAGTCGTCATGAGCGCTGGACCGGATGGAGAAGAAAAGAGGAAAAAAAAATACTAGAATCTGAGACGTCGTCACCTGTGAGTCACTAGATTTATAGAGAATCTGTCACCACTCCTGACATGTTTATTATAGGAAATCCTTGTATTTCACAAAAAGTCTTTCTGCAGTCCAGGACTGATAGACAATTCCCCTTGTCAGGAGGTTGTGTCCCTGCACAGTGTGATACTGTCAGTATGTAGGGACACCGCGCTGTGACAAGGGAAATCGTAACACTGTTAATGCTTGCCCAAAAAGGTAGTGTTAAAAATAGTTACGACGCGGCAGGAAGGGGGGCCCAAGTTTGGATAACAGCCCAGGGCCCATGGTCTACTTAATCCGCCACTGGGCTCAACAGACAGTATCACACATGATAGGCTTATAGGCTTAGATATAGGGCCCTGTGTAGGGTATTACTGTACCCGGGAGAAGCCACATAAGAGTGGCATGCTACAGTACTGGATTGTATATTTATGTCTGTGCTTTGATGGCAAACTGCATTAAGTTGCCATTAACTGCATTGTGCTGTTGCAGTGGCAGCCTATTCTTGGTACTGAAATGATCAATTTACTGTCAAAAAAGCTTAGAAACATAGCACTCAGGGGCGTAACCAGGAAACACAGGGCCCAATAACAAACTTTTGACTCGGCCCCCCACCCCTGGATGCCACAACCAGTCCGGCCTTGTAGAAAATGCCCCCCTGTAAATAGTGCCATGCAGCCCCCTCCTGTAGATAGTGCTATACAGGCCCCCTGTAGACAGTGCTATGCAGCGCCCCCTGTAGACAGTGCTATACAGCCCCCCCTGTAGACAGTGTTATGCAGCCCCCCCTGTAGACAGTGCTATACAGCGCCCCCTGTAGACAGGGCTATACAACCTCCCCATACAGTGCTATCCAGCCCTCCCTGTAGACAGTGCTATACTTTCAAGTGTCACAAAGAGGGACAATCGATGTGGCACGGAGCAACATTTTTTTTCTTTTAAGCCATGCCTCTAATCCCACCCAATCACACCCGGTTCAGCCCACTCAGTATCATGCTCCCATAGTGCCCCACACACAGTATAATACCCCCATAGCTGCCACCATACCGTATAAATGCCTCCATACAGTATAATGCCCACACAGATGCCCCATACAGTATAATATGTTTGGCCCACAGATAACTAAGGTCAATAGCCAGCTTTACTAAAAGAACTAAAATTATTGTTAAAATTAGGTAAATTAAAATGCTAAAAATTAGCCATTTCTATTAAAAAAAAACACATTCACACAACCAGCTAAATAGCATTAAAAAAACAAAAAAGTTGCGCACATTAGAGCAGATTCATAGGGTCATTAAACATCCTGCATGACATGGACCCATTTTGCATGCGTGCAATGCGTTTATGCGATAATTTGTCAATATCACACAAAATGTAGGTGTCATTAGCAAACAAATTACAACCTGTACCCATTTTTGGTCTACTCTCCCCTGTTACTATCAGCTCTTATGCCTTCCCTTAAAAATTCTGTATACATCTGCTTAGTACCTATGTGGCAATGAACGTTTGCAGCCCCCTGAAGTGGAATTAGGAGATGGTGTATATCAATGTTGCCTCCTTTTCATAAAAATGTGGCAGTTATAGATGATCAAATTTTCAGAAAATCGTTCTGTGCCTGATTCAATCGAATTGGCTGTCCAATTGTATTCGGTCTGAATAAACTTGCTGGGAAACGTAAGTTCCCCCGATTGTTCTGTCCGACTCACTGATGGCTTCTTATTAACTTTAAACATTTCTATCAGGGCCCCAGCGTTAGTTACTTGGAGAAAAGAACGGATCCTTCAACTAGGGCCCGTTCCTTCCTCCGAAGTAAATAATGCTGGGGTCCTGAGAGGGCTTCGAGGAAGATGCAGCATGAAAGCAGAAGCTCCGTGTGGAGAGAGCCCACCCACCAGACAGGTCGTTCTCTACACAGCCTTCTCTACACAGACCCTGCAAGACTAGTGAGTTCCTCCTTCACATCCCTCCTGACACTTGTAGAAAATAAAGTGTATTGCTGTTTTTTCGTTCACCTCACTTTTTTTTGCTACAATTTTCATAATTGCGGCAAAAATGGCGCAGGTTTTGCCGCTATTTAAAATTTTTGGGCAAAACTGCCTCCTTTTTACCACAACTACAAAAACTGCATTAAAAAATGGTACAAAACATGAAAAAAAAAACAGTGCTTTTAGGCTTTATTCCCACAGTGCAGTCAAATCATGTTCTTGCTGCGATTTTGCAAAAATCCCTAAGGCCACTTCAGACGTGGTGGATTTGTCTCCTATTTTCGATGCGGATTGCACACTGAAAATCTAATACAAATTACAGTACAACTTATGTGAATGTGGTTTTCAAAACCTCATGCACATGCAGCAAAAAAAAATCTGCATGGGCTTTAGGGCATTCTGCTGATTGTTAAATAATCCGCATGCCTATTATGTTGCAAAATTGCCACGCATTTCACCCTTTATAATGTGCAATGTTTAATACTTTTGTGTCAAAAAAGACAAAAGTATATAACATATGATACCTTTATTGGCTAACCATAAAAGTTCTATATGCGAGCTTTCAGAGCACAGAGGCTCCTTCTTCAGGCAGTTAACAAATGAATGTCTTAGAAAAAAGCACAGCATTTAAATGTTACACAAAGACAATTAGTACATGAGGTGATACATCATTAAGATAAGCCGGGGCAATAAAACGGAGGTTATAGGGGTGATGACTTAGGAGTTAAGGCATCTGGAGTCAGTCTGATGGGGGATGTGACGTGTGTCCATGTAGTGGCTCATAAATCTAGATGTTAGATTGAGGCCTTGTGTCAATGACTGGAATTTTATCATCATCTTGAATTCCCAAATTTTTCTCTCTCTGTTGTTTTTTAAATGACCCTTCAGTAATAGGACCTTTAAATCTGCCAAACTGTGATCCGGTCCAGAGAAGTATTTTCCCACCGGTGTATCCACCTCCTGTTTTATTGTATGTCTGTGAAGATTCATCCTGGTTTGTAGTTTTTGTATGGTTTCCCCAATGTAGATTCCTTTATTGATGCACGTTGTACACAGGATCATGTACACTACATTGGAGGATGTACAGGAGAACATGCCCATGATTTTATAGTCCTGCTGCGTGTTTGGTATGTGGATGGTGTTTGATGACAAGATGTTGGTACAGGTCTTGCATTTTCTACTGTTGCAAGTAGAGATGAGCGAACCGGGACAACCGAACCCGGTTTCGGTCCGAACTTCAGGAAAAGTTCGGTTCGCAGCGAATCCGAACTTTACCGGGTTCGGCCGAACCCGTTTTGACCGAACCCGGCTACATTTTGGCGCCTGCCACATGTTACATCTAAAATGGAGGATTACAGAAGATCACCTGACATCAGGCTACCCCATAATGCCTTGCAAACGGCTCTCCCAGCCAATCGGGAGGCAGCATAGGGGCGGGCTCAAGCCTGCAATAAAAGTCTATGCACGGAGCTCAGCGGCCATTTTACAGACAGGAGCTGTAGGGATAGCATCTCTGTG
This sequence comes from Rhinoderma darwinii, assembly GCF_050947455.1. NCBI lineage: Eukaryota > Metazoa > Chordata > Amphibia > Anura > Rhinodermatidae > Rhinoderma > Rhinoderma darwinii. Next base: position 64,203,432 of record NC_134689.1, read on the forward strand.
CAGTAAGGGAAAGCTTTAGGAATCTAAAAGGCAGGAATTCAGAAATCGAAGGGGCTCATCCACTACTCACTACTCAGCCAGTGTGTGAATACGCTTTTATAAGGGGCTCATCCCCATTGCATCCAACTTGCAATACAGGCAGCCTTTGTAGTAGTGGTAGTAGTAGTACTACAAGGCCCAGCATTCCCTGAGTGCACTGCCGCGAGGCTGATTGAAATTCTCATTCATTGCAATTTGCCAAGCCAGTGTCCGTGTGTGAATACGCTTTTAAAAGGGGCTCATCCCTGGCCGTTATTAACAGGAATAACAATCCAACTTGCCATACAGGCAGCCTAGTAGTACTACAAGGCCCAGCATTCCCTGAGTGCACTGCAGCGAGGCTGATTGAAATTCTCATTCATTGCCATTTGCCAAGCCAGTGTCCGTGTGTGAATACGCTTTTAAAAGGGGCTCATCCCTGGCCGTTATTAACAGGAATAACAATCCAACTTGCCATACAGGAAGCCTAGAAGTACTACAAGGCCCAGCATTCCCTGAGTGCACTGCCGCGAAGCTGATTGAAATTCTCATTCATTGCCATTTGCCAAGCCAGTGTCCGTGTGTGAATACGCTTTTAAAAGGGGCTCATCCCTGGCCGTTATTAACAGGAATAACAATCCAACTTGCCATACAGGCAGCCTAGTAGTACTACAAGGCCCAGCATTCCCTGAGTGCACTGCAGCGAGGCTGATTGAAATTCTCATTCATTGCCATTTGCCAAGCCAGTGTCCGTGTGTGAATACGCTTTTAAAAGGGGCTCATCCCTGGCCGTTATTAACAGGAATAACAATCCAACTTGCCATACAGGCAGCCTAGTAGTACTACAAGGCCCAGCATTCCCTGAGTGCACTGCAGCGAGGCTGATTGAAATTCTCATTCATTGCCATTTGCCAAGCCAGTGTCCGTGTGTGAATACGCTTTTAAAAGGGGCTCATCCCTGGCCGTTATTAACAGGATAACAATCCAACTTGCCATACAGTCATCTCTGTCTAAGTGTCATACTGTCAAAGTGTCCTGGCAGTTATACATGGCAGTTGGACAGGGTCAGTGACAGGTAAGCTGCATTACCAAACCAGACAAACTAGCCCACGCTCTCAATATTAGATTTCTAACGATCTGTAAACAAACATGTTTGCCACCGCTCTCATCATTATAGCTGCTCTTGGTTTTCAATCCTATCGCCCATTTAAGACTTGCCCAAACACAGTCCGCATCAGTCCTTCTATCCTGGCCTCACCCATGTACAGCTCCCATTCACTATTCACTTTCCTCAGTCAACTTAACCCATCTCATCCCACTGCCCAACATAAAACACGCTCTCATAAATCACAGAACCATCTGCTGTCACTCTCCATTCTCCTGCTATTAGCTGCAGGGGACATCTCTCCCAACCCTGGCCCTCCCTTTTCTTCTGCCAAGCTCAACCACTTACCTGCCACACATAGAAACCCTGCAAATCTTCTTGCCATTCCTTGTATGTCTTCTCCTGTCTCTTTTAACTGTGCTCTCTGGAACTCTCGGTCCGTGTGCAACAAACTCACCTTTATTCATGACTTATTCCTTTCTAACTCTCTCAACCTTCTGGCTCTTACAGAAACATGGCTACACCTGTCTGACACTGCTTCCCCTGCTGCTCTATCTTATGGTGGTCTCCAGTTCTCTCATGCCCCCAGACCTGAGAACAGGCAGGGTGGAGGAGTAGGTATACTTCTTTCCCCACACTGCACTTTCCAGGTCATTCCCCCGGTCCCCTCACTCACATTTCCCTCTTTTGAAGTCCACACCCTCAGACTCTTTCACCCTTTTCCCCTCCGAGTGGCAGTTGTCTACCGCCCACCGGGCTCACCCCGCCAATTCCTGGATCATTTTGCTGCCTGGCTTCCACAATTTCTATCATCTGAAACACCCACTCTCATCATGGGTGACTTCAACATCCCCATTGATAACCCAATCTCCTCATCTGCCTCCCAGTTTCTATCTTTAACCTCGTCCCTCGGTCTGTCACAACTTACTAACTCTCCTACACATGAAGACGGGCATTCACTTGACCTGGTCTTCTTCCGGCTCTGCTCAGTTTCTGACTTTATTAACTCTCCTCTCCCACTTTCTGACCACAATCTTCTCTGCTTTACTATCAAATATTCTCTGCCTCCTCAGGTCATCCCTACGTATCAGACATACAGAAATCTACATGCCATTAACACTGTGAAACTCATAGACAGTCTACAGTCCTCATTGTCCCCTATCTCTTCCCTCTCCTGTCCCAATCTGGCTGCCAAACTTTATAATAACACTCTCAAAAATGCATTGGATGAAGCAGCCCCCACTACACTCCGAACCACCCGACAAAGACGACGACAACCCTGGCACACGCCTCAATCCCGCTTTCTTCAGCGGTGCTTGAGATGTGCCGAACGACTGTGGAGAAAATCGCATTTGGATGCAGATTTCCTCCATTACAAATTTATGCTCAAAACTTACAATTCTGCCCTTCACCGCTTCAAACAAGTCTACTTCACTTCTCTCATCTCCACACTATCTAATAATCCAAAACGCCTCTTTGATACTTTTCACTCCCTCCTTAGTCCTAAAGTTCAGACGCCAATCACAGATCTCAGTGCTGAAGACCTGGCCAATTATTTTAAAGTTAAAATTGACAACATCCGGCATGATATTCTCTCCCAGTCCCCTAGTAACATCGATCCCCTTCCCCCCCGCACTCCCTCTTCTTCACTCTCAGCATTTGACCCAATAACTGAAGAAGAAGTCTCGAGGCTCCTCTCTTCTTCTCGTCCTACTACCTGCCCTAGTGATCCTGTCCCCTCACACCTCCTCCAGTCCCTCTCCCCAGCTGTCACTAGTCACCTCACTAAAATATTTAACCTCTCTCTTTCCTCTGGTATCTTTCCCTCCGCTTTTAAACATGCCATTATAAACCCATTATTGAAAAAACCAACACTTGACCCATCCAGCGCTGCCAACTACCGACCAGTCTCTAATCTGCCCTTCATCTCCAAACTCCTGGAACGCTTGGTCTACTCTCGCCTTATCCGCTATCTCTCTGCTAACTCCATTCTTGACCCCTTACAATCTGGTTTCCGCACTCTACACTCCACAGAAACTGCCCTTACTAAAGTCTCAAATGATCTCTTGGCGGCTAAATCGGACGGTAAATCCTCTCTCCTGATTCTTTTGGATCTCTCTGCAGCCTTTGACACTGTAGACCACAAACTCCTACTTAACATGCTCCACTCTATTGGCCTCAAGGACGCGTCTCTCTCTTGGTTTTCCTCCTATCTCTCTGACCGCTCATTCAGTGTGTCATTTGCTGGTTCCACCTCTTCTCCTCTTCCCCTTGATATCGGGGTTCCTCAGGGATCAGTCCTAGGTCCGCTCCTCTTTTCTCTCTACACAGCTCCTATTGGACAAACCATCAGCAGATTTGGCTTCCAGTACCATCTCTACGCTGATGACACCCAATTATATACCTCTTCCCGTGACATCACCCCTGCTCTAATACAGAACACCAGTGATTGTCTGTCCGCTGTCTCTAACATCATGTCCTCTCTCTATCTGAAACTGAATCTTTCTAAAACTGAGCTCCTTGTGTTCCCACCATCTACTAACCTCCCTAAACCTGATGTCTCCATCTCTGTGTGTGGCACTATCATAACTCCTAAGCAGCACGCCCGCTGTCTCGGGGTTATTTTTGACTCAGATCTTTCCTTTACTCCTCACATACAATCACTTTCACGCTCCTGTCATTTTCACCTCAAAAACATCTCCAGAATCCGCTCTTTTCTTACGGAGGAAACTGCCAAAACTCTCATTGTTGCTCTGATTCACTCTCGTCTTGACTACTGTAACTCATTACTAGTCGGTCTTCCCCTCACTAAACTCTCCCCTCTCCAATCTATCCTCAATGCAGCAGCCAGGCTCATCTTTATGACCAACCGCTACACCAACGCCTCTAATCTGTGCCAGTCACTGCACTGGTTGCCCATCCCCTTCCGAATAAAATTCAAACTTATTACTCTCACCCACAAAGCTCTCCACAGTGCTGCACCTCTTTACATCTCCTCCCTCATCTCTGTCTACCACCCTACTCGGACTCTACGTTCTGCCAACGACCTTAGATTAAAATCCTCCATAATCCGAACCTCCCACTACCGTCTCCAGGATTTCTCTCGTGCTGCACCCGTCCTCTGGAATGTGCTACCCCGGACAATCAGATTAATTCCCAATATCCACAGTTTTAAACGTGCCCTGAAAAAACATCTATTTAGACAGGCCTATAACATTCCCTAATCTGACTCCTTTCCATGGCCCTCCTTCTAGATTAGTCATCAGAATAAGATTCCCTCACACTCCTTCTCTTCATGTCCGTCATACACGGATACTGGCTGGTGACCGGCTCATGCAGCTTTATGTTACCACCGCATGTGTATAAAAATGGCCGGACTATTGTACAGAACAAACACTGTTACACTTTGTGTCTCCCTTATGTCCTCATAGATTGTAAGCTCTTGCGAGCAGGGTCCTCACTCCCCAGGTTTGAATTGTAAATGAACTTTGTCACTATGTAATGTCTGATATTGTTTGTTTCATGTTCCCTCTAAATTGTAAAGTGCTGCGTAATATGTTGGCGCTATATAAATAAAGATTATTATTATTATTATTATTATTATTATAGTAGTACTACAAGGCCCAGCATTCCCTGAGTGCACTGCAGCGAGGCTGATTGAAATTCTCATTCATTGCCATTTGCCAAGCCAGTGTCCGTGTGTGAATACGCTTTTAAAAGGGGCTCATCCCTGGCAGTTATTAACAGGATAACAATCCAACTTGCCATACAGGCAGCCTAGTAGTACTACAAGGCCCAGCATTCCCTGAGTGCACTGCAGCGAGGCTGATTGAAATTCTCATTCATTGCCATTTGCCAAGCCAGTGTCCGTGTGTGAATACGCTTTTAAAAGGGGCTCATCCCTGGCCGTTATTAACAGGAATAACAATCCAACTTGCCATACAGGCAGCCTAGTAGTACTATAAGGCCCAGCATTCCCTGAGTGCACTGCAGCGAGGCTGATTGAAATTCTCATTCATTGCCATTTGCCAAGCCAGTGTCCGTGTGTGAATACGCTTTTAAAAGGGGCTCATCCCTGGCCGTTATTAACAGGAATAACAATCCAACTTGCCATACAGGCAGCCTAGTAGTACTACAAGGCCCAGCATTCCCTGAGTGCACTGCAGCGAGGCTGATTGAAATTCTCATTCATTGCCATTTGCCAAGCCAGTGTCCGTGTGTGAATACGCTTTTAAAAGGGGCTCATCCCTGGCCGTTATTAACAGGATAACAATCCAACTTGCCATACAGGCAGCCTAGTAGTACTACAAGGCCCAGCATTCCCTGAGTGCACTGCAGCGAGGCTGATTGAAATTCTCATTCATTGCCATTTGCCAAGCCAGTGTCCGTGTATGAATACGCTTTTAAAAGGGGCTCATCCCTGGCCGTTATTAACAGGATAACAATCCAACTTGCCATACAGGCAGCCTAGTAGTACTACAAGGCCCAGCATTCCCTGAGTACACTGCAGCGACGCTGATTGAAATTCTCATTCATTGCCATTTGCCAAGCCAGTGTCCGTGTGTGAATACGCTTTTAAAAGGGGCTCATCCCTGGCCGTTATTAACAGGAATAACAATCCAACTTGCCATACAGGCAGCCTAGTAGTACTACAAGGCCCAGCATTCCCTGAGTGCACTGCAGCGAGGCTGATTGAAATTCTCATTCATTGCCATTTGCCAAGCCAGTGTCCGTGTGTGAATACGCTTTTAAAAGGGGCTCATCCCTGGCCGTTATTAACAGGAATAACAATCCAACTTGCCATACAGGCAGCCTAGAAGTACTACAAGGCCCAGCATTCCCTGAGTGCACTGCCGCGAGGCTGATTGAAATTCTCATTCATTGCAATTTGCCAAGCCAGTGTCCGTGTGTGAATACGCTTTTAAAAGGGGCTCATCCCTGGCCGTTATTAACAGGAATAACAATCCAACTTGCCATACAGGCAGCCTAGAAGTACTACAAGGCCCAGCATTCCCTGAGTGCACTGCCGCGAAGCTGATTGAAATTCTCATTCATTGCCATTTGCCAAGCCAGTGTCCGTGTGTGAATACGCTTTTAAAAGGGGCTCATCCCTGGCCGTTATTAACAGGAATAACAATCCAACTTGCCATACAGGCAGCCTAGTAGTACTACAAGGCCCAGCATTCCCTGAGTGCACTGCAGCGAGGCTGATTGAAATTCTCATTCATTGCCATTTGCCAAGCCAGTGTCCGTGTGTGAATACGCTTTTAAAAGGGGCTCATCCCTGGCCGTTATTAACAGGATAACAATCCAACTTGCCATACAGGCAGCCTAGTAGTACTACAAGGCCCAGCATTCCGAGTGCACTGCAGCGAGGCTGATTGAAATTCTCATTCATTGCCATTTGCCAAGCCAGTGTCCGTGTGTGAATACGCTTTTAAAAGGGGCTCATCCCTGGCCGTTATTAACAGGAATAACAATCCAACTTGCCATACAGGCAGCCTAGTAGTACTACAAGGCCCAGCATTCCCTGAGTGCACTGCAGCGAGGCTGATTGAAATTCTCATTCATTGCCATTTGCCAAGCCAGTGTCCGTGTGTGAATACGCTTTTAAAAGGGGCTCATCCCTGGCCGTTATTAACAGGAATAACAATCCAACTTGCCATACAGGCAGCCTAGAAGTACTACAAGGCCCAGCATTCCCTGAGTGCACTGCAGCGAGGCTGATTGAAATTCTCATTCATTGCCATTTGCCAAGCCAGTGTCCGTGTGTGAATACGCTTTTAAAAGGGGCTCATCCCTGGCCGTTATTAAAAGGAATAACAATCCAACTTGCCATACAGGCAGCCTAGAAGTACTACAAGGCCCAGCATTCCCTGAGTGCACTGCCGCGAGGCTGATTGAAATTCTCATTCATTGCCATTTGCCAAGCCAGTGTCCGTGTGTGAATACGCTTTTAAAAGGGGCTCATCCCTGGCCGTTATTAACAGGAATAGCAATCCAACTTGCCATACAGGAAGCCTAGAAGTACTACAAGGCCCAGCATTCCCTGAGTGCACTGCCGCGAAGCTGAATGAAATTCTCATTCATTGCCATTTGCCAAGCCAGTGTCCGTGTGTGAATACGCTTTTAAAAGGGGCTCATCCCTGGCCGTTATTAACAGGAATAACAATCCAACTTGCCATACAGGCAGCCTAGTAGTACTACAAGGCCCAGCATTCCCTGAGTGCACTGCAGCGAGGCTGATTGAAATTCTCATTCATTGCCATTTGCCAAGCCAGTGTCCGTGTGTGAATACGCTTTTAAAAGGGGCTCATCCCTGGCCGTTATTAACAGGAATAACAATCCAACTTGCCATACAGGCAGCCTAGTAGTACTACAAGGCCCAGCATTCCCTGAGTGCACTGCAGCGAGGCTGATTGAAATTCTCATTCATTGCCATTTGCCAAGCCAGTGTCAGTGTGTGAATACGCTTTTAAAAGGGGCTCATCCCTGGCCGTTATTAACAGGATAACAATCCAACTTGCCATACAGGCAGCCTAGTAGTACTACAAGGCCCAGCATTCCCTGAGTGCACTGCAGCGAGGCTGATTGAAATTCTCATTCATTGCCATTTGCCAAGCCAGTGTCCGTGTATGAATACGCTTTTAAAAGGGGCTCATCCCTGGCCGTTATTAACAGGATAACAATCCAACTTGCCATACAGGCAGCCTAGTAGTACTACAAGGCCCAGCATTCCCTGAGTACACTGCAGCGACGCTGATTGAAATTCTCATTCATTGCCATTTGCCAAGCCAGTGTCCGTGTGTGAATACGCTTTTAAAAGGGGCTCATCCCTGGCCGTTATTAACAGGAATAACAATCCAACTTGCCATACAGGCAGCCTAGAAGTACTACAAGGCCCAGCATTCCCTGAGTGCACTGCCGCGAGGCTGATTGAAATTCTCATTCATTGCAATTTGCCAAGCCAGTGTCCGTGTGTGAATACGCTTTTAAAAGGGGCTCATCCCTGGCCGTTATTAACAGGAATAACAATCCAACTTGCCATACAGGCAGCCTAGTAGTACTACAAGGCCCAGCATTCCCTGAGTGCACTGCAGCGAGGCTGATTGAAATTCTCATTCATTGCCATTTGCCAAGCCAGTGTCCGTGTGTGAATACGCTTTTAAAAGGGGCTCATCCCTGGCCGTTATTAACAGGATAACAATCCAACTTGCCATACAGGCAGCCTAGTAGTACTACAAGGCCCAGCATTCCCTGAGTGCACTGCAGCGAGGCTGATTGAAATTCTCATTCATTGCCATTTGCCAAGCCAGTGTCCGTGTGTGAATACGCTTTTAAAAGGGGCTCATCCCTGGCCGTTATTAACAGGAATAACAATCCAACTTGCCATACAGGCAGCCTAGTAGTACTACAAGGCCCAGCATTCCGAGTGCACTGCAGCGAGGCTGATTGAAATTCTCATTCATTGCCATTTGCCAAGCCAGTGTCCGTGTGTGAATACGCTTTTAAAAGGGGCTCATCCCTGGCCGTTATTAACAGGATAACAATCCAACTTGCCATACAGGCAGCCTAGTAGTACTACAAGGCCCAGCATTCCCTGAGTGCACTGCAGCGAGGCTGATTGAAATTCTCATTCATTGCCATTTGCCAAGCCAGTGTCCGTGTGTGAATACGCTTTTAAAAGGGGCTCATCCCTGGCCGTTATTAACAGAAATAACAATCCAACTTGCCATACAGGCAGCCTAGTAGTACTACAAGGCCCAGCATTCCCTGAGTGCACTGCAGCGAGGCTGATTGAAATTCTCATTCATTGCCATTTGCCAAGCCAGTGTCCGTGTGTGAATACGCTTTTAAAAGGGGCTCATCCCTGGCCGTTATTAACAGGAATAACAATCCAACTTGCCATACAGGCAGCCTAGTAGTACTACAAGGCCCAGCATTCCCTGAGTGCACTGCAGCGAGGCTGATTGAAATTCTCATTCATTGCCATTTGCCAAGCCAGTGTCCGTGTGTGAATACGCTTTTAAAAGGGGCTCATCCCTGGCCGTTATTAACAGGAATAACAATCCAACTTGCCATACAGGCAGCCTAGTAGTACTACAAGGCCCAGCATTCCGAGTGCACTGCAGCGAGGCTGATTGAAATTCTCATTCATTGCCATTTGCCAAGCCAGTGTCCGTGTGTGAATACGCTTTTAAAAGGGGCTCATCCCTGGCCGTTATTAACAGGATAACAATCCAACTTGCCATACAGGCAGCCTAGTAGTACTACAAGGCCCAGCATTCCCTGAGTGCACTGCAGCGAGGCTGATTGAAATTCTCATTCATTGCCATTTGCCAAGCCAGTGTCCGTGTGTGAATACGCTTTTAAAAGGGGCTCATCCCTGGCCGTTATTAACAGAAATAACAATCCAACTTGCCATACAGGCAGCCTAGTAGTACTACAAGGCCCAGCATTCCCTGAGTGCACTGCAGCGAGGCTGATTGAAATTCTCATTCATTGCCATTTGCCAAGCCAGTGTCCGTGTGTGAATACGCTTTTAAAAGGGGCTCATCCCTGGCCGTTATTAACAGGAATAACAATCCAACTTGCCATACAGGCAGCCTAGTAGTACTACAAGGCCCAGCATTCCCTGAGTGCACTGCAGCGAGGCTGATTGAAATTCTCATTCATTGCCATTTGCCAAGCCAGTGTCCGTGTGTGAATACGCTTTTAAAAGGGGCTCATCCCTGGCCGTTATTAACAGGATAACAATCCAACTTGCCATACAGGCAGCCTAGTAGTACTACAAGGCCCAGCATTCCCTGAGTGCACTGCAGCGAGGCTGATTGAAATTCTCATTCATTGCCATTTGCCAAGCCAGTGTCCGTGTGTGAATACGCTTTTAAAAGGGGCTCATCCCTGGCCGTTATTAACAGGAATAACAATCCAACTTGCCATACAGGCAGCCTAGTAGTACTACAAGGCCCAGCATTCCCTGAGTGCACTGCAGCGAGGCTGATTGAAATTCTCATTCATTGCCATTTGCCAAGCCAGTGTCCGTGTATGAATACGCTTTTAAAAGGGGCTCATCCCTGGCCGTTATTAACAGGATAACAATCCAACTTGCCATACAGGCAGCCTAGTAGTACTACAAGGCCCAGCATTCCCTGAGTACACTGCAGCGAGGCTGATTGAAATTCTCATTCATTGCCATTTGCCAAGCCAGTGTCCGTGTATGAATACGCTTTTAAAAGGGGCTCATCCCTGGCCGTTATTAACAGGATAACAATCCAACTTGCCATACAGGCAGCCTAGTAGTACTACAAGGCCCAGCATTCCCTGAGTACACTGCAGCGACGCTGATTGAAATTCTCATTCATTGCCATTTGCCAAGCCAGTGTCCGTGTGTGAATACGCTTTTAAAAGGGGCTCATCCCTGGCCGTTATTAACAGGAATAACAATCCAACTTGCCATACAGGCAGCCTAGTAGTACTACAAGGCCCAGCATTCCCTGAGTGCACTGCAGCGAGGCTGATTGAAATTCTCATTCATTGCCATTTGCCAAGCCAGTGTCCGTGTGTGAATACGCTTTTAAAAGGGGCTCATCCCTGGCCGTTATTAACAGGAATAACAATCCAACTTGCCATACAGGCAGCCTAGAAGTACTACAAGGCCCAGCATTCCCTGAGTGCACTGCCGCGAGGCTGATTGAAATTCTCATTCATTGCAATTTGCCAAGCCAGTGTCCGTGTGTGAATACGCTTTTAAAAGGGGCTCATCCCTGGCCGTTATTAACAGGAATAACAATCCAACTTGCCATACAGGCAGCCTAGAAGTACTACAAGGCCCAGCATTCCCTGAGTGCACTGCCGCGAAGCTGATTGAAATTCTCATTCATTGCCATTTGCCAAGCCAGTGTCCGTGTGTGAATACGCTTTTAAAAGGGGCTCATCCCTGGCCGTTATTAACAGGAATAACAATCCAACTTGCCATACAGGCAGCCTAGTAGTACTACAAGGCCCAGCATTCCCTGAGTGCACTGCAGCGAGGCTGATTGAAATTCTCATTCATTGCCATTTGCCAAGCCAGTGTCCGTGTGTGAATACGCTTTTAAAAGGGGCTCATCCCTGGCCGTTATTAACAGGATAACAATCCAACTTGCCATACAGGCAGCCTAGTAGTACTACAAGGCCCAGCATTCCCTGAGTGCACTGCAGCGAGGCTGATTGAAATTCTCATTCATTGCCATTTGCCAAGCCAGTGTCCGTGTGTGAATACGCTTTTAAAAGGGGCTCATCCCTGGCCGTTATTAACAGGAATAACAATCCAACTTGCCATACAGGCAGCCTAGTAGTACTACAAGGCCCAGCATTCCCTGAGTGCACTGCAGCGAGGCTGATTGAAATTCTCATTCATTGCCATTTGCCAAGCCAGTGTCCGTGTGTGAATACGCTTTTAAAAGGGGCTCATCCCTGGCCGTTATTAACAGGAATAACAATCCAACTTGCCATACAGGCAGCCTAGTAGTACTACAAGGCCCAGCATTCCCTGAGTGCACTGCAGCGAGGCTGATTGAAATTCTCATTCATTGCCATTTGCCAAGCCAGTGTCCGTGTGTGAATACGCTTTTAAAAGGGGCTCATCCCTGGCCGTTATTAACAGGATAACAATCCAACTTGCCATACAGGCAGCCTAGTAGTACTACAAGGCCCAGCATTCCCTGAGTGCACTGCAGCGAGGCTGATTGAAATTCTCATTCATTGCCATTTGCCAAGCCAGTGTCCGTGTGTGAATACGCTTTTAAAAGGGGCTCATCCCTGGCCGTTATTAACAGAAATAACAATCCAACTTGCCATACAGGCAGCCTAGTAGTACTACAAGGCCCAGCATTCCCTGAGTGCACTGCAGCGAGGCTGATTGAAATTCTCATTCATTGCCATTTGCCAAGCCAGTGTCCGTGTGTGAATACGCTTTTAAAAGGGGCTCATCCCTGGCCGTTATTAACAGGAATAACAATCCAACTTGCCATACAGGCAGCCTAGTAGTACTACAAGGCCCAGCATTCCCTGAGTGCACTGCAGCGAGGCTGATTGAAATTCTCATTCATTGCCATTTGCCAAGCCAGTGTCCGTGTGTGAATACGCTTTTAAAAGGGGCTCATCCCTGGCCGTTATTAACAGGATAACAATCCAACTTGCCATACAGGCAGCCTAGTAGTACTACAAGGCCCAGCATTCCCTGAGTGCACTGCAGCGAGGCTGATTGAAATTCTCATTCATTGCCATTTGCCAAGCCAGTGTCCGTGTGTGAATACGCTTTTAAAAGGGGCTCATCCCTGGCCGTTATTAACAGAAATAACAATCCAACTTGCCATACAGGCAGCCTAGTAGTACTACAAGGCCCAGCATTCCCTGAGTGCACTGCAGCGAGGCTGATTGAAATTCTCATTCATTGCCATTTGCCAAGCCAGTGTCCGTGTGTGAATACGCTTTTAAAAGGGGCTCATCCCTGGCCGTTATTAACAGGATAACAATCCAACTTGCCATACAGGCAGCCTAGTAGTACTACAAGGCCCAGCATTCCCTGAGTGCACTGCAGCGAGGCTGATTGAAATTCTCATTCATTGCCATTTGCCAAGCCAGTGTCCGTGTGTGAATACGCTTTTAAAAGGGGCTCATCCCTGGCCGTTATTAACAGGAATAACAATCCAACTTGCCATACAGGCAGCCTAGTAGTACTACAAGGCCCAGCATTCCCTGAGTGCACTGCAGCGAGGCTGATTGAAATTCTCATTCATTGCCATTTGCCAAGCCAGTGTCCGTGTGTGAATACGCTTTTAAAAGGGGCTCATCCCTGGCCGTTATTAACAGGATAACAATCCAACTTGCCATACAGGCAGCCTAGTAGTACTACAAGGCCCAGCATTCCCTGAGTGCACTGCAGCGAGGCTGATTGAAATTCTCATTCATTGCCATTTGCCAAGCCAGTGTCCGTGTGTGAATACGCTTTTAAAAGGGGCTCATCCCTGGCCGTTATTAACAGGAATAACAATCCAACTTGCCATACAGGCAGCCTAGTAGTACTACAAGGCCCAGCATTCCCTGAGTGCACTGCAGCGAGGCTGATTGAAATTCTCATTCATTGCCATTTGCCAAGCCAGTGTCCGTGTGTGAATACGCTTTTAAAAGGGGCTCATCCCTGGCCGTTATTAACAGGATAACAATCCAACTTGCCATACAGGCAGCCTAGTAGTACTACAAGGCCCAGCATTCCCTGAGTGCACTGCAGCGAGGCTGATTGAAATTCTCATTCATTGCCATTTGCCAAGCCAGTGTCAGTGTGTGAATACGCTTTTAGAAGGGGCTCTGAAATGTTTGGGAAAAAAAAGGTTGTGAAAGGACGGGGTAGAGGAAGAAACAGCCATGCCGTCTCCTCTTCCAGTCCAAATGTTGGATCTGTTGGTGCCAGACCCAGTAGCAGCATTTGTGGCACAAGACATGTGCCCAGTTCCACTAGTAGCAGCTGCCATGTGCCTGCTCGTAGTAGTATCAGCAAGCCAGACTTGTCCATCTCCTCCGGTGGGCGGGTTACTTTAGACAATACGGCCATTGTGGACTGGTTGGCTGGCTCGCGGTCATCTCAGCAGGAAGACTCTGACGATCTGACTTCAAGCCAGGTTTCGTTGGATTCCAGATCCTCTACAGTTCCTTGGCACGGTGACAGTAGTAATATAGGTATTTCTAGCGTTTCCATTCCATCATCTATGTCCTCGCTCCCCCTTCCTAGCGGGAAGCCATCTTTCCTGAGAGTCCTAAGAGACATCTCCTCGGGTGCGAAGGAAGATACTGAACAACATAGTGATGATGATGATTTGTTTTCCGCGAGTCAGCCAACGGAGTGTGTTGCGGCGGTGGTGGAGGTGGAAGCGGTGACCGAGACGCATAGCTGCGGTAGTGGGGGTGTTGGTGGTGGTAGCCGTGGTGGCAGACGCAGTAATGAGGGGGGGCATGGAGCCCGCCATGATGTCACATCACATTCACAACACAGTGACAGAAGTGGCGGGGATGATGAGGAAGGCTATGATGATGATGTTGTTTTAGACAGGACGTGGGAACCAGGTGACGAGGTGATGACGGCGTCAGAGGAGGAGGGTAGTAGTGGCGGCACTGGATGTGATAAACAGCCAAGCCGAGGTAGGGGCAGAAGTCAATCTGCAAAACGTTGCAGCGGTAGGGTCAGCTCAGGAGCCGGTGACGGCGACACAGATGCTGGTGTAGGCTCCCGAAAAAAGCCTGCCAGACAAGGGGCAAGCTCGGGTGGTTGTGGTGGTGGTGGTTGTGGTGGTGGTGGTGGACGTGGTACTACCTCTTTACGGTACTCTGCCGTGTGGCAATTTTTCTGTACCTTCCCGGAGGAGGAAAACATGGCACAGTGCCGTATCTGCAAGCAGAAAGTAAGGCGTGGGCAGGGCAGCAATGTAGGAACTACTGCTCTACGTAAACACATGGAACGGCATCACAAGGCCATGTGGGACAATCAACATGCCCCACCATCATGTACATCTAATGAAGACCCCTCTTCCGCTGCTGCTGCTGCTCCGAGTCCCTGTCATCTAAGTAGTAGCCAGGCCTTATCCACCATGTCGTTGTCATCATCATCATCACTGTCATCTAGTGCTCCTCCTATGTCCCGTCAGTTATCCATTACGGAATCGTTGTCCAATAAGCAACAATATATACCCAGTCATCCACTTGTCGTGCGGCTTAATTCACACCTGGCTAAGTTGTTGGTGGTGCAGTCGCTGCCATACCACCTGGTCGACTACGCCGGCTTCAAGCAATTGATGGCGTGCGCTCAGCCTAGGTGGCGAATACCTAGCCGACATTACTTCTCCAAAACAGCTGTCCCTACCTTGCACAAGCATGTGGAGGAAAAGGTGTCCAAGTCCTTGCAATTATCCGTGTGCAGCAGGGTACATGCCACCGTCGACACGTGGAGCAGCAACTATGGGCAGGGACAGTACATGTCTTTCACGGCCCACTGGGTCAATATTTTGCAGTCCGATGCACCACCGCAGCAATGCCAGGCATTACCACCTCCACGCTTGTATGTTTCTAGTTCAACTCCGGACACCAGGCGCCTACCATCCTTCTCCTCCTACTCCTCCTCCTCCTCCTTGCCTTCCTCCTTGGAGGTCTTCCCGTCCCCGACAGGACACAGCGTATCTTCCACTCCTCCTCCCTCCTCTTTTCATAGGTGCAAGGTGAAGCGCCACAACGCTGTCTTACACCTGCTGAGCCTGGGCGAGAAAAGCCACACAGGGCAGGAGCTGCTGCTGTGCATCAAGGAGGAAATCGCACGCTGGCTGTCTCCTCTGAAACTCACACTGGGCAATGTTGTCTCTGATAACGGCAAGAACGTTGTGGCTGCACTGCGTCTAGGTCACCTGACACACGCTCCTTGCATGGCACATGTGATCAATCTGGTCATAACACGCTTCTTAAAGTCATATGTTGGTTTGAAGGGTGTGCTGGCCATGTCCAGGAGGGTTTGCGTTCGCCTTAGACGTTCGTATGCATTTAAGCACGCCCTCCTGGACTTGCAGCGTCAAAACAATCTCCCAGAACACAGCCTGATTTGCGACGTTCCAACACGATGGAATTCCACCCTGCACATGTTGGACCGTCTGTACGAACAGCGGAAAGCCGTGAATGATTTCCTGATGCAGCAGACGGGCAGCGTTTGGAGCCAGTGTAATTTCGAGCTCAGTCACTGGCAGCTGGTTAGAGATGCATGTCGCGTTTTGAGGCCCTTTGAAGAGGCCACAAGATTTGTGAGCCGTGACGCTAGCGGAATGAACGATGTTATGCCGCTGATATTCATTATGGAGCAAACGCTCACAGCGATGATTCAGCAAAGGATGGAGGAAGGATCACATCTGGCTATGGATGTTGAGGAGGAGGAGGAGGAGGATGAGGAAACAGGACCTGAAGAGGAGCTGGATTTGGAGATGGAATCACAGGAAGGGATAGGGGACGAGGCAGCCGCACAACATGACAGTGATGGTGGTGATGACGAGTCTGACGACGACCTTGATGATGGACAACCATGGCAGTATGGGGCGGAGATGGAACCAACCGGGCCCTCTGAAACGCTGGCCAGGATGGCGAGCTGTATGCTTCGTTACTTGCGCGCTGACTGTCGTATTGTTAGCATGAAGCAAAGAGATGACTACTGGATAGCCACACTTTTAGACCCTCGGTATAAAGCCAGAATGGGGGATTTTTTTGCGCCTTCCGAGAGGGAGGCAAAATTGGCTTATTATAGAGACAAGCTATGCAGCCAGCTTGTCACGGCTTTCAAACGGCAGACACCCGCTGCAAGCATGTCTGACCAGGGGGCCACTCTCCGCTCCCCACTGTCTCATCGTTCCACCGCCTCTGGCAGAGCTACCTCTGCAATAGGCGGCAGCCGTGGCAGCAGCGGCAGCAGCAGCAGCAGCCAATTCAGTTTGGAAAATATGATGACAACATTTTTACATCCAATACCCCGACCTGACACACATCGTAGTACTAGTCACCAAAGGGATGTTCACCATCTCCAGGTGCAGCACCTAAACAACCAGGTTCACTCGTACCTGGACTGTGCCCTTTCTCCGTCAGAAATGCTGATCCCAGACCCCATGGACTTCTGGGTCAGCAGATTGGATCATTGGCAAGAACTGGCCCAGTTTGCCATGGGTGTACTGTCTTGTCCACCCTCCAGTGTAGCGTCAGAGAGGGTATTCAGCGCAGCAGGGGGCTTCGTCACCCCTAAGCGAACAAGATTGTCCGCCTGTAATATGACTTTAAGGACAATAATTACTGACACCGGGATTATATTCGTTTTGTCTTTACTGAACATGCAGAAAATATGACAACAGTGAAAACTTGAGCTCTAGGCAAAATATAACTGGTGCTCGGTAAACAATACAGTCTCTGCTTTTATCCGGCACTTCAATATAACACAGTCTCTTATAATCCGTAATGATTAAAATATGTTCTCTTTATCTTGTGCCTTAGGATAATAAAGTCTCTTAGCTTCCAGGTTTAGTGTAATGTGATCTTTGAGGTCCGGCAATGTAATACAATGCACTCTCTGATGATCCGGCACTTAATGCTCTATGTTACCTTATGCTCAAAAATGGCGTCTTCAGCTTCTTGCTCTAAACACTCTCCTCTTAACTCAGCCGGATCTCCTTAACTTGGAACTCCAGTAAATGCGTGTCTGATACTTCACATTACTTATGCTCTGCTGCTGGCCAGAATGCTCTTTATCTTTTACAGTTATCTGAGTCACAATGTCTTCCTTACTTGCTACAGCTCTCTCAGTCCAGTCTCTGTCTCTTCCTGTCCAGCGCTTCTCAGACCTCTCCCCCGACACTTCCTTACTAGACCTGTCTTGTATATCACTCCACACACTAAACACTGTCGATGTACTAACCTCACAGCGCCCTCTAGTGGCCGGCCACAACCTCCCATTTCTCAATGCCATACAATCCTTTTGCTGGGTTACATCTTTTCCCCCAGGTTTATCAGTTGCCGTCCCGGCAACTTGCTGTGGCGTCACAAATCCTTCAAACCTAGAAGGAAGTCTTCCAAAATTGGATCGTTGAGAATGACGTACCTGCGACAACTCTTCTTCCACAGGAGTAACATTCTCTTCTTGTACTTCACTGGTACTTTCTTGTCTCTCTGGTACTTGAACCGGCGGACTCCACCAACCTTCATCTATGGGAACGGGTGTTGCAACAGGAGGATCTCTAGTGTTTGCTTCTGGTTCACGACTTATAAATGTGCAGGGTCTCAGCATATTTCTGTGTACGGTTTTCAAAGGGCCACTACTACCCTCCGGCTTGATCACAAATACAGGAATATATGGATTGGGCTGACGCACCACCTCATACGCCAAGGTTTCCCACTTCCATTGCAGCTTTCCTGCTCTTCTTGCACCCTGATTTCGCACGATTACTCTATCACCCACTTGCAAAGGTAGTTCCTTCAATTTCTGATTTACTGTAAGATCATGAGGCCCCAGTCTCCGCGCCACTAAATTATACATTTCTTGTACCTTGCGTCGATGACCCCACATCCAGGTCTGCGGAATCCACTCTTCTTGTTCTTCCGGGATAGGCATCATTAAATTTAGGGGACATCGTCCATTTCTTCCGAACATTAACAGAAAAGGAGAATATCCAGTAGTGGCATGTACAGTGTTATTATAGATCCAGATTAATTCTGCAATGTAGTCAGGCCATCTCTCTTTTTTTTGTTTTTCCAGTGTTCGCAACAACTGCAATATGGTCCGATTCATCCTTTCACAGGCCCCGTTCCCTTGAGGGTGATACGGGGTCGTGCGGGTCTTTTTAATCTGGTACAATCTGCATAATTCTTCTATTACTCGCCCCTCAAAACAAGCTCCTTGATCAGAGTGAAGCTGTGAAGGACATCCATAGGGTAAGATGAAATGAGTCCACAATCCCTGTGCCGCAGATTCAGCCGTTTGATCTCTGGTAGGTACGGCCACTGTGAATTTGGTGAAGTGGTCTATCACAACCAATAAATATCTGTACCCTTGTAAAGACTCATCTACTGTCAAATAGTCCATCATGACCAACTGTAATGGATAATGCGTCTGTATATGGCCCACCGGAGCTTGTTGTTCAGCCGCTCTGGCCAGGGTGCAATTTCTACAGTTCTGACACACTTTCTGTGCCACTGCAAACAGCAGAGGATGATAGTAGAATTGTTGCAACCAACGGAAAGTCTTTTCAGGACCATAATGCCCCTTTTTCTCATGCATCCACTTAACCGTACTTTCTAACTCTCGCTCCGGCAACACAGCTTGCCAGACGGGTCCTTC
The DNA here is from genome assembly GCF_050947455.1 of Rhinoderma darwinii. NCBI lineage: Eukaryota > Metazoa > Chordata > Amphibia > Anura > Rhinodermatidae > Rhinoderma > Rhinoderma darwinii. The sequence continues at coordinate 64,222,442 of NC_134689.1, forward strand.
CATGGTCGGTAGGAATACTCGGCGGTACAATATCCCTTGTTTTACTGCCAATCTATCTCGTTGGCGATATATTCTCTGTCCCACTCCAGACAATCGCAATCGCTCTCGTTGATTGGGTCGGTATCCCTCTAGCACCCATCTTCTTACAGTCCGAATTTGAATATCTTGCAACTGCTGTTTCTTCCATTCTTCAGCAGTCCATTGATCGATGGTTTCTCTTATGGGCTCCACAGTATGCACCGGAGCACTTTGAATATTCTCACCTGGCATCTGATCATGTACTTCATTGGCAAGGAAATTAGGAGTCTCTGTTTCCTCTAACTCCTCTTCAGTCAGTCCTTCAGGCAAATCTACTGGATTACGGGACAGGGCATCTGCATTCCCATTAGCTCGTCCTGGGCGGTACTTTACAGTAAATTTAAATTTGCTAAGTCGCGCTCGCCAACGTTGCTCCATAGCACCCAATTTAGCCGAGTCTAAATGAACCAATGGATTATTGTCAGTCCATAACACACACTCTGCGCCCAGCAAGATATCTGCAAATCGCTCGGTAACCGCCCATACGACTGCCAAAAGTTCCAACCGGAATGAGCTATAGTTGTCCGGATTCTTTTCCCCATCTCTCAGCGTCCGACTGGCATAAGCAATGACACGTTCCCGTCCATTCTGCACTTGAGAAAGAACAGCTCCTAATCCTTTTAAACTTCCATCGGTACACAAAACAAATGGTAGAGAGTAATCTGCATACGCCAAGACAGGAGCACCAGTTAGTCGTCTTTTTAACTCTTGGAAGGCTTGTTCAGCCTCTATTCCCCAAGTGATACTTCTCTTATGATCGACTCCCGGTTTGGTTCCGTTCAGTAACACATATAGGGGAGCAGCCACCTTAGCAAAATTCTGTATGAACCGTCTGTAATATCCAATCAGTCCTAGGAAACTTCTAAGCTCTGTTACTGTCTTTGGTACCGGCCATTGTTGCACGGCTCGTACTTTGGCATCCATTGGTTGTACACCATCTCTAGTAACCACGTGTCCCAGGTACTCAATTCTTTCTTTAAACAAGTGACATTTGCCCGGTTTTAGTTTTAGACCATGTTCTTCGATACGCGTAAGTATCACTTTCAATCTTTCCAAATGTTCTGTGAAAGTGGCTGAGAAGATAATGATGTCATCTAGGTAGATGAGCAAACATTCAAAGTTTAAATCTCCCAAACAAACTTCCATCAAGCGCTGAAATGTAGCTGGTGCATTGGTTAGACCGAACGGCATTCTCAAAAATTCGTATAACCCCATAGGGGTGATAAATGCAGTCTTTTCTTGATCTTCTTCTGCAACTGGTACTTGCCAGTACCCACTGGCCAAATCCAGGGTAGAGAAGTATTTGGCCTTACCCAAAGCCAGCAAAGAGTCTTCTATTCGTGGTACAGGGTATGCATCTCTGACGGTGCAGGCATTCAATCGCCGGTAATCTACACAGAACCGCAAGCTTCCATCTTTCTTCTTTACTAATACTATGGGAGAAGCCCATGGACTCTTACTGGGTCGGATAACATGACTGTCTAGCATGCGTTTTAGCAACACTTTGGCTTCTTGATAAAAAGCGGGCGGAATGGTACGGTATCGTTCTCGTACCGGGTGAGCATTTCCCGTATGTATTTCATGTTCTAAAGTTGTTGTCAACCCAAAGTCTGCTTCATTCTTGGAAAAAGCCTTGTAGTGCTCTCCTAACACTCCCGCCACTTCATCTATTTGCCTGGTAGTCAAATCCGTTCCTTCTAAAGGTATTTGCTCCAGTAATCGCCTCCCAATGGTGTCATTAGCTTGAGTGGTGGCTCGACACACTGTAACCACAGCTACACTTTCACAAGGATAACTCACTTGCCAATCTGAACGGCTTTCCACTTGTTCCTCCCTCACCGGAAACACTTCAGCTACTAGTTCCCGGGGAAATAAGGTTACATTTTGTTTCGTGATATTAACCACTCGTAATAATACTTGTCCAGCCTGTACCTTGCATATCGACCGGGCCACGGCTACTCCTTCTTTCTGCAGAGCTGATTCAATTAACACAGTGGTGCCCTTTAACACTTTATTAGTACCCACTGGCAAGGGTAACAACATTTCATGGCCTGCTGGTACTTGTATACTTCGAGAGGCTGGTATCTTAACCAGTCCTACCCTTCCAGGCCAATTTAACAGTTCTCCATTAATGCGACAATGTTTTAAAGTGCGCTGTAAAGCCATTTGAGAAGGTCGTTGAGTGGGTATTTGTTTCCAGTATTTTGGGCCCAGCTCTTGTGACATTACTCCATCTAAGTCCCGCAATATATTCATTCCTAGAATCACGGGAATGTCAGAGTCCATAGCTTTTTCTACTATGATAACCCCCTTTTTGTTCAAATCACGATTCCATATTGAAATGTCCATTTGTATAACTCCCAGGATAGGGATAGGTAAACTATTAGCTGCCTTGAGTCTTATCCAAGTGTCACTCTTCTCACATAACAAGGAAGGGAAATAAGTTTCAAACACAACTTTATCCATAGTGGTCACTTGAGATCCAGTATCGATTAAACATGACAACTCAACGCCATTGAATTTTGCTACAACGACGGGACATTCCCCCACTATATCTGTAGCATCTAACACAGGGCATGTATCCGTGGACTCTCCTGTAGTTTGCCCCTCAACTACAGGTCGTTCTAGTTTAAATTCCTGCGATTGCTCTGATAGTGAGAACGCATGCAATTTCTAGCAATGTGTCCTGCTCGGCCACAATTATAGCAGATGGTAGGGTCTGGAGCATTCCTACCTTGATTCCTTCTATCCGCAAACGACTGTCTCTCTTGTGAGTATCGAACTGGAGTTCCAGGGTCAGGCTTATTAGTAATAGCGGCTTTCAACTCTCTCATGGCACCTTCCAATGACTCCATCCTTGCCTCCATTTCGGGGTTCTTCTTGGTTACAATTTCTGCTTGCCTGACCACCGTATCAGTGCTGGCCGATTCCTCTTTTTCCAATGCGATAGCTTCCGTCAATAATTGATGAATCGTCATATCTGGTTCTTTCTTTAACTTTTCCTTCAGAGTTCTCCTTAACGGTGGATTCTTGAGACCTATTACAAACTGATCCCGCAATACTACGTGTACATTGGTAAAGGACCCGGCTGATTGTTCTTCTTTACGTTGCAACATTGCCATTATTTCCTGTAATCCATTTGCAAACTGCGCCAGTGTCTCTTCTTCTTTCTGCTGGCGGGCAAAGAATCGCTTCCTTATCATGCCCTCAGAGGACGTATCCCCATACACATCATCTAATAGCTGCCGAATTTGTTCGAAGGTTTGTCGATGTCGTGCTGGCTGTAACAAAACGGTTTTCCTAGCTTCTCCTTCTAAGGTACTTAGCGCCAATTCTACTTTTAAATGTGGAGCGACATTACAGAGCCGTGCCGCTCCTTCCAGCCGTTCACTCCAATCTTCCAACAATAGATCAGATCCATTAAACTTTGGCAAATGATTTAAGAGGGCTCCCACCGGTATCATTGGATGGGTCACACTGGATGATAATGTTGTCTCGTCCATTGTATCTGCATCCATCCTGCCGCACTACGCCAAGTTGTAATATGACTTTAAGGACAATAATTACTGACACCGGGATTATATTCGTTTTGTCTTTACTGAACATGCAGAAAATATGACAACAGTGAAAACTTGAGCTCTAGGCAAAATATAACTGGTGCTCGGTAAACAATACAGTCTCTGCTTTTATCCGGCACTTCAATATAACACAGTCTCTTATAATCCGTAATGATTAAAATATGTTCTCTTTATCTTGTGCCTTAGGATAATAAAGTCTCTTAGCTTCCAGGTTTAGTGTAATGTGATCTTTGAGGTCCGGCAATGTAATACAATGCACTCTCTGATGATCCGGCACTTAATGCTCTATGTTACCTTATGCTCAAAAATGTTGTCTTCAGCTTCTTGCTCTAAACACTCTCCTCTTAACTCAGCCGGATCTCCTTAACTTGGAACTCCAGTAAATGCGTGTCTGATACTTCACATTACTTATGCTCTGCTGCTGGCCAGAATGCTCTTTATCTTTTACAGTTATCTGAGTCACAATGTCTTCCTTACTTGCTACAGCTCTCTCAGTCCAGTCTCTGTCTCTTCCTGTCCAGCGCTTCTCAGACCTCTCCCCCGACACTTCCTTACTAGACCTCTCTTGTATATCACTCCACACACTAAACACTGTCGATGTACTAACCTCACAGCGCCCTCTAGTGGCCGGCCACAACCTCCCATTTCTCAATGCCATACAATCCTTTTGCTGGGTTACACGCCAACAGCTTGGAAAATCTCACGTTTCTGAAAATGAATCAAGCGTGAATCGGTGAGGATTTTAAAACCCCTGTGCCTGATGCCACTGATTAGATCTGACATTGCTGCTGCTGCTGCCGCTGCCGCCTGCTACTGCCGCCTGCTACTACGGGATTCTGTCCTGTCCACTCTTTTTATAATGTGCCGCTGTTGGTGCTGCAGCTGCTACTACTTCTACCACCAATCCACCCCAGTGCCGTCTGCTACAAGCAGGCCTGCCCCACCAGAGGGCTTTGTCCTGTGACTCTCCAGTCTCTTTTTTTAATGTCCTGCTACTACTGCTACTACTGCTTGCACCCTTGCTGTCTGTGTTGGCTACCTCGACTACTACCACCAATACACCTCCACTGCCGCCCGTCTGCTACAAGCAGGCCTGCCCCACCACAGGGCTTTGTCCTGTGACTGTCGTCCAGTATCTTTTAATGTGCTGCTACTACTGCTACTACTGCTTGCACCCTTGCTGTCTGTGTTGGCTACCTCTACTACCACCAATACACCTACACTGCCGTCTGCTACAAGCAGGCCTGAGGCCTGCCCCACCACAGGGCTTTGTCCTCCTGTGACTGTCCAGTCTCTTTTTTTAATGTGCTGCTACTACTGCTACTACTGCTTGCACCCTTGCTGTCTGTGTTGGCTACCTCGACTACTACCACCAATACACCTCCACTGCCGCCCGTCTGCTACAAGCAGGCCTGAGGCCTGCCCCACCACAGGGCTTTGTCCTCCTGTGACTGTCCAGTCTCTTTTTTTAATGTGCTACTACTACTACTACTACTACCACCCTTGCTTTCTGTGTTGGCTACCTCTACTACCACCAATACACCTCCATTGCCGCCCGTCTGCTACAAGCAGGCCTGAGGCCTGCCCCACCACAGGGCTTTGTCCTCCTCTGACTGTCCAGTCTCTTTTTTTAATGTGCTGCTACTACTGCTACTACTGCTTGCACCCTTGCTGTCTGTGTTGGCTACCTCGACTACTACCACCAATACACCTCCACTGCCGCCCGTCTGCTACAAGCAGGCCTGAGGCCTGCCCCACCACAGGGCTTTGTCCTCCTGTGACTGTCCAGTCTCTTTTTTTAATGTGCTACTACTACTACTACTACTACCACCCTTGCTTTCTGTGTTGGCTACCTCTACTACCACCAATACTCCTCCACTGCCGCCCGTCTGCTACAAGCAGGCCTACCCCACCACAGGGCTTTGTCCTGTGACTGTCGTCCAGTCTCTTTTTTTAATGTGCTGCTGCTACTACCAGTCTACCACCCTTGCTGTCTGTGTTGGCTAGTCTACCTCTACTACCACCACCAATACACCTCCACTGCCGTCTGCTACAAGCAGGCCTGAGGCCTGCCCCACTACAGGGCTTTGTCCTCCTGTGACTGTCCAGTCTCTTTTTTTTAATGTGCTGCTACTACTGCTTGCACCCTTGCTGTCTGTGTTGGCTAGTACCTCTACTACCACCAATACACCTACACTGCCATCTGCTACAAGCAGGCCTGAGGCCTGCCCCACTACAGGGCTTTGTCCTCCTGTGACTGTCCAGTCTCTTTTTTTTAATGTGCTGCTACTACTGCTACTACTGCTTGCACCCTTGCTGTCTGTGTTGGCTACCTTGACTACTACCACCAATACACCTCCACTGCCGCCCCTCTGCTACAAGCAGGCCTGCCCCACAACAGGGCTTTGTCCTGTGACTGTCGTCCAGTATCTTTTAATGTGCTGCTACTACTGCTACTACTGCTTGCACCCTTGCTGTCGGTGTTGGCTACCTCTACTACCACAAATACACCTACACTGCCGTCTGCTACAAGCAGGCCTGAGGCCTGCCCCACCACAGGGCTTTGTCCTCCTGTGACTGTCCAGTCTCTTTTTTTAATGTGCTGCTACTACTGCTACTACTGCTTGCACCCTTGCTGTCTGTGTTGGCTACCTCGACTACTACCACCAATACACCTCCACTGCCGCCCGTCTGCTACAAGCAGGCCTGCCCCACCACAGGGCTTTGTCCTGTGACTGTCGTCCAGTATCTTTTAATGTGCTGCTACTACTGCTACTACTGCTTGCACCCTTGCTGTCTGTGTTGGCTACCTCTACTACCACCAATACACCTACACTGCCGTCTGCTACAAGCAGGCCTGAGGCCTGCCCCACCACAGGGCTTTGTCCTCCTGTGACTGTCCAGTCTCTTTTTTTAATGTGCTGCTACTACTGCTACTACTGCTTGCACCCTTGCTGTCTGTGTTGGCTACCTCGACTACTACCACCAATACACCTCCACTGCCGCCCGTCTGCTACAAGCAGGCCTGAGGCCTGCCCCACCACAGGGCTTTGTCCTCCTCTGACTGTCCAGTCTCTTTTTTTAATGTGCTGCTACTACTGCTACTACTGCTTGCACCCTTGCTGTCTGTGTTGGCTACCTCGACTACTACCACCAATACACCTCCACTGCCGCCCGTCTGCTACAAGCAGGCCTGAGGCCTGCCCCACCACAGGGCTTTGTCCTCCTGTGACTGTCCAGTCTCTTTTTTTAATGTGCTACTACTACTACTACTACCACCCTTGCTGTCTGTGTTGGCTACCTCTACTACCACCAATACACCTCCACTGCCGCCCGTCTTCTACAAGCAGGCCTACCCCACCACAGGGCTTTGTCCTGTGACTGTCGTCCAGTCTCTTTTTTTAATGTGCTGCTGCTACTACTACCACCCTTGCTGTCTGTGTTGGCTAGTCTACCTCTACTACCACCAATACACCTCCACTGCCGTCTGCTACAAGCAGGCCTGAGGCCTGCCCCACCACAGGGCTATGTCCTCCTGTGACTGTCCAGTCTTTTTTTTTAATGTGCTGCTACTACTGCTACTCATGCTTGCACCCTTGCTGTCTGTGTTGGCTACCTCGACTACTACCACCAATACACCTCCACTGCCGCCCGTCTGCTACAAGCAGGCCTGCCCCACCACAGGGCTTTGTCCTGTGACTGTCGTCCAGTGTCTTTTAATGTGCTGCTACTACTCACCCTTGCCAATAAAATGGGTCAATTTTTGGAGGGCTTGTGAAAAGCCATTGCTTGTTGCTTTTACATCCATGTATGGAAGAACCCCGGCAGGCATCTGCCAATAAAAAGGGTCAATTTTTGGAGGGCTTGTGAAAAGCCATTGCTTGTTGCTTTAATGCTTTTACATCCATGTATGGAAGAACCCCGGCAGGCATCTGCCAATAAAAAGGGTCAATTTTTGGAGGGCTTGTGAAAAGCCATTGCTTGTTGCTTTTACATCCATGTATGGAAGAACCCCGACAGGCATCTGCCAATAAAAAGGGTCAATTTTTGGAGGGCTTGTCAAAAGCCATTGCTTGTTGCTTTAATGCTTTTACATCCATGTATGGAAGAACCCCGGCAGGCATCTGCCAATAAAAAGGGTCAATTTTTGGAGGGCTTGTGAAAAGCCATTGCTTGTTGCTTTAATGCTTTTACATCCATGTATGGAAGAACCCCGGCAGGCATCTGCCAATAAAAAGGGTCAATTTTTGGAGGGCTTGTCAAAAGCCGTTGCTTGTTGCTTTAATGCTTTTACATCCATGTATGGAAGAACCCCGGCAGGCATCTGCCAATAAAAAGGGTAAATTTTTGGAGGGCTTGTGAAAAGTCATTGCTTGTTGCTTTAATGCTTTTACATCCATGTATGGAAGAACCCCGGCAGGCATCTGCCAATAAAAAGGGTCAATTTTTGGAGGGCTTGTGAAAAGCCATTGATTGTTGCTTTTACATCAATGTATGGAAGAACCCCGGCAGGCATCTGCCAATAAAAAGGGTCAATTTTTGGAGGGCTTGTGAAAAGCCATTGCTTGTTGCTTTTACATCCATGTATGGAAGAACCCCGGCAGGCATCTGCCAATAAAAAGGGTCAATTTTTGGAGGGCTTGTCAAAAGCCATTGCTTGTTGCTTTAATGCTTTTACATCCATGTATGGAAGAACCCCGGCAGGCATCTGCCAATAAAAAGGGTCAATTTTTGGAGGGCTTGTGAAAAGCCATTGCTTGTTGCTTTAATGCTTTTACATCCATGTATGGAAGAACCCCGGCAGGCATCTGCCAATAAAAAGGGTAAATTTTTGGAGGGCTTGTCAAAAGCCATTGCTTGTTGCTTTAATGCTTTTACATCCATGTATGGAAGAACCCCGGCAGGCATCTGCCAATAAAAAGGGTACATTTTTGGAGGGCTTGTCAAAAGCCATTGCTTGTTGCTTTAATGCTTTTACATCCATGTATGGAAGAACCCCGGCAGGCATCTGCCAATAAAAAGGGTCAATTTTTGGAGGGCTTGTGAAAAGCCATTGCTTGTTGCTTTTACATCCATGTATGGAAGAACCCCGGCAGGCATTTGCCAATAAAAAGGGTCAATTTTTGGAGGGCTTGTCAAAAGCCATTGCTTGTTGCTTTAATGCTTTTACATCCATGTATGGAAGAACCCCGGCAGGCATCTGCCAATAAAAAGGGTCAATGTTTGGAGGGCTTGTGAAAAGCCATTGCTTGTTGCTTTAATGCTTTTACATCCATGTATGGAAGAACCCCGGCAGGCATCGGCCAATAAAAAGGGTCAATTTTTGGAGGGCTTGTCAAAAGCCATTGCTTGTTGCTTTAATGCTTTTACATCCATGTATGGAAGAACCCCGGCAGGCATCTGCCAATAAAAAGGGTCAATTTTTGGAGGGCTTGTGAAAAGCCATTGCTTGTTGCTTTTACATCCATGTATGGAAGAACCCCGGCAGGCATCTGCCAATAAAAAGGGTCAATTTTTGGAGGGCTTGTGAAAAGCCATTGCTTGTTGCTTTTACATCCATGTATGGAAGAACCCCGGCAGGCATCTGCCAATAAAAAGGGTCAATTTTTGGAGGGCTTGTCAAAAGCCATTGCTTGTTTCTTTAATACTTTTACATCCATGTATGGAAGAACCCCGGCAGGCATCTGCCAATAAAAAGGGTACATTTTTGGAGGGCTTGTCAAAAGCCATTGCTTCTTCTTTTACCACCTTATATGTATGAACCCTGGCAGGCATCAGCCGCCTAAAATGGTTAATTTTTGTACCTTTTTTAACAATGCATTAAGCATACAACATGCACAAGTGCAGTGGTTGCTGTTAGTTATCACCATGTCCCATCCGTTTTCCTATAGCCATACATGTTGGCGTAACTTTGACACCAACTTTGCATTAAAGACAGCTCAAAAGTACTTGGATACACTCATGGGTGACCTAAGAGTGTTATACAGGGCTTCTAGGGCTTTAAAACAGTGTTATACACGATTTTTAGGGGCTTTCTTGTATTACAGGTTCGGTCAGAACTAGTTCGGTCCAAATCGAACTTTTGCACGAAATTCGGCGAACTTGCCGAACCGAACTTTTCATAAGTTCGCTCATCTCTAGTTGCAAGGAAAGGTGCCAGTGTCTGATGGTGATAAGAGGGCACTTCTGACGAGGAGATTCCTTAGGTTTGGTGGCTGTTTGTATGCAAGGAGAGGTAAATCCGGGAATATTTCCTTCAGTTTATTGTCTTTGTTAAATACAGGTTGGAGATCAGCAGCAATTTTCTTCAAGATGTTCATTTGTGGGTTGTATATGACCACTAGGGGCTGTTGTCTTCCTTCTTTTCGTACTCCAGAAGATTGCTCCTTGGAGTTCTTGTTGCTCTGTAGATCTGATCATCTATAATATGTGGATGGTATCCCTGTTGTAAGAATGTATTCCTCAGTGATAGCAGGTGTTGTTTTCTGTCTTCACTTTCTGAACAGATTTGCATGTACCGCAGAGCCTGGCTGAAGATTATGAATTTCTTTGTGTGTCTCGGAAGAAAGCTGTTCCATCTCAGATATGCTGGACGGCCTGTAGGTTTATGGTAGATTGTTGTTTGTATGGTATTGTTTCTCATGTATATGGTCATGTCCAGGAAATGTATTTGGGATTTTGAGTAGTTGAGAGTGAGTTTGATGGTAGGATTGAACTTGTTGAAGTTTTTATGGAAAGAAAGCAGTTCATGTTTCTCTCATCTCTAGTGCTATTGCAACTTCAGGAGAAGTTTGCGCATAAAACAAAATAAAAGAAAAGAAGGCGCACCTGCTCTCCGATTTTTCTGTTTTATGCTCGTATTGTATGCATAGAGCCACAGGTGGATTTTGCTCCCGTCTGGATCCTAGCAGATGAGGAGCAAAATATTTTGTTCTTATAAAAGACTTTACGAATGCTAAGGGAAAGTTACTCAAAAATTGTAAGTGTGTCATTATCCTAGCGGTTCTCTGGTATCTCCATAAGAAAATGAGGCACTCCTATTTTAGTTTTTTTTGCTGCTATTAGCCTATGGCCAATACTAGATGGTACCCTGGGCATATGTTTTTGCAATTGCCTTAACTTTGGTTAAAAATAGAACATCGAGGGGGGCGGAGTTACCGCGCATTGTGATGGACGCTTAACTCGAGAGCTCCTCACTTCACCTCCGGAAACAACAGCTTTTAAGCGGTTTACAGCGACAAAACAGCGACAAAATGGTGAGAACCTCTAAAGATAAATACAAAGACTCTCCTGGTCTGACAAAACAGGGGAAACAACAACCTGAAATGGACAAATTTCTGAGGAAAAAACTCACGTCCCCGGCAAAAATGGCGCTGGAACGCCAAGCAGAAGAGGCCGGAGATGACGACACCAATGGAGAAAGTTCGACAACATACTCGGATACGACAAGGAGCAGAGATACATTATCGAGATCATATTTTAAGAAAGCCCTGACACAGGCGGTCTCACCGATAATGCAGGAGTTAGCGGATATAAAAAACGACATCAGACAAATTGGACACAGAGTAGATGCGTTGGAAGAAGCCCAGTCCTCCATCTTGGAGCACAGTGCTGCGATTAATACGACGCTTGCATCACATCAACTCCACATTAATAATACTCACCTGATGATAGAGGATCAAGAAAACCGCAGCAGAAGACGGAATATAAGAATAAGAGGCCTCTCCGAACTGACAACAGGAGAAGAGCTGCAACAGGTGACGAACCAAATTTTTGTGGAACTAGTGGGGCAAGAGAGAGCCGCTACAATGGTGATAGAGCGGGTGCATAGAGCTCTTAGACCAAAGCCTGCGTTGCATGAACCTCCGAGAGATATAATTTGTGGACTGTTGAGTTTTGTGGATACGGCATGTTTGTTGAAAGCAGCAAGAGAAAAAGGAGATTTTCAGTTCGAAGAGTCCAAACTATTATTTTTTCAAGATCTTGCTCCTAGTACCCTTGCAAAGAGGAGAATCTTGAAACCTGTCACGGATAAATTGAGAGCTAATAAATTACCAGTGAGATGGCTATATCCGTTCGGATTGGCAACCATAAAAGATGGACGGCAAATTTCCATTCGAGCTCCAGAGGATCTACCGAAATTCTGGGAGAAGACAGAAATACAACCAATTGAAATCCCGTCCTGGCTACCGGCACAGCTAGATACAAATTTTCCGGTACTACCGACACAAGAGGAATGGCAGAGAGCTTCTAGATTGAAGTCACCAAGAAATAAGAAACAACAAACGACCGACTTCAGGCCTCGAGACACTTGACCTGGACAGAAGGACGTTTTGTGATAATATATTTTTTCTCATTTTTACAGACAGCGGTGAAATTAGAAGATTGCGTGAGTGATGTAAAGCATATGTTTTAATTATATCTCATCCATACACGTAATTTTATTTCATTACATATTATTTCAAGATTACGCTATTTTATTTTATTGTATGCTGAAGAGTTAAATTTTCACAGTAAATATAAGTAGATGAGAAAATGTAAAATGGCCGCTCTAAGTAATTCCTGTAGAAAATAAGCTTGCATTCAGTTTAGCATAAACAGAGGAGAAGCTGTTCTTTACCGCAAAGATTGTTTAATTTGCTACTAAAGTTTCTGAAGGGGGAATTTATATCTGGTGGCGCTACGCTTACCCCCCCCTCTTGTCTTTCCTCACTTTCTTACTGTTCTAGTGGGAAAAGGCAAATGGCGACCAGGGAGAAGTTCTATCTCTATATGGTCATTAAAATATGTTTAATTCTGTGTCTTGACATATCTTTTAAGCTTAGTTATACAAAAAGAGCAAGATATAGAAGAAGAGTTTGAAAATGCATTGGTACATGAGTTGTTAAGTTTATACTGTGATCGTGCTTGGATAATACTGCGCCTGTCTCACAATGAGGTAGTTAGATGGCTTCGTGCAAAATAATATCATTTAATGTTAAAGGATTGAATATTCCGCAAAAAAGAAGCCAGATATTCAACTTAATGAGACGGGAAGATGCCGATTTGGTCTTCTTGCAGGAAACACACTTTAAAACAAACAAGATCCCTTCAATCCATACTAAAACATATGATAAATGGTATCATTGCACTCATAGTGCGGCCTCTAGAGGCGTTTCAATTGGCATACGGAATACTATACCATTTACCCTTGAAACCTCGCAAGTAGACCCATTAGGTAGATATATCTTCATAAAAGGTTCTATTTCCGGTAGGAAAGTAACGCTAGTAAACCTCTATGCGCCGAACGTGAGACAGGCGCAGTGGTTGCTGAAAGTAATGCGATTATTGCAACCCTTTTTTGAGGGCCTAGTGGTATTAGGGGGAGACTTTAATCTGACTTTAGACCCGCTTATGGATTCCTCTTCAAAAGTTTCACCTGTTGCCCACAGAAACCTTAGACGTCTTAAAGTCATGCTAAACAAATTCCAATTAATAGATATATGGAGACTTCAACATCCATCTATGAGAGATTACACCTTCTACTCTAACCCACACGATTCGTACCATCGCTTGGATTATTTGTTTTTATCTAAACAGTATTTGCCCCAAATATGTTCTTCCACAATTGGAAATATTACCATTTCCGATCATGCCCCAATTTCCGTTAAGATAACTTTGATAGAATTACCTGCCAGGGAGTGGAATTGGAGATTAAACGATACACTATTAGAAAGTAATACAGATGTAGCCTCAATTGAAAGTAAATTGACAGAATTCTTTGCATTTAACGATGACCCTCTCATATCTAGACCTGTATTATGGGAGACACATAAGGCGTTTGTGAGGGGAGAATTAATAGCTTTGGGCTCGCGTGTAAAGAGACAGAGATCTCAACTCATAAACGAGGTGTTAAACCAAATCTCCCATTTAGAAGCAGTACATAAGAAATCGCAATTGCAAGCCAATCAGATAGAACTACAGAACCTCAGACAAAAATTGAAGAATATATTGAATGTAAGAGCAGCGAAATCCCTTCAGTTACTTAAATATAAAACATATGCCCACGGGGATAGGGGGAATAAAATGATGTCAAATCTTATTAAACAGCAAAGAGGGAAAACATTTATATCAACTATTCGAGACACCGTAAATAAGAAAGTCACGAAGACAGCCCAAATAGCTCAAGAATTTCGGAACTATTATGAGGGGCTATATAACCTAGATACAAGTGATCAAAATAAAGAAATTTCTCGGGCTAATTTGGTAGAGAATTTTTTTAAATCGATTGAGACCCCTTCCTTGACGGAAGAGGAAAAATCCTCGTTAATAGCCCCATTCACTTTAGAGGAAATAGAAAAAAGCCTGAGCTCAATTCCAAATGGGAAAAGCCCTGGACCAGACGGTCTTCCGATTATCTACTTTAAAAAGTTTAAACAAACCCTATTACCTTATTTCATGTCGGTATGTAATGATGTTTTGAAAGGTACACATTTCCCAATGCAAACATTAGCAGCAAACATCACAATAATCCCTAAGGAGGGGAGGGACCTGGAAAGATGCGGTAACTATAGACCCATTTCACTACTAAATGCGGATTTAAAATGGTGGGCAAAAATATTAGCGACAAGAATTGGTTCCTTTCTGGCCAAACTGATAGGAGTGGAACAAGTGGGATTTGTGCCTGGACGAGAGGGGAAGTTTAACACTACTAGAACCATTCAAGCCCTGTTCTATGCAAAACAACATAAGATTCCTCTGATGCTTCTTGGTACAGATGCAGAAAAAGCATTTGACCGGATCGACTGGCCTTATTTAAAAGCGGTTCTGCATAAATTTGACTTCCCGCAACAATTCATTGACGCAATTTTCTCCTTATATAAGAACCCCTCAGCAAGAATACAAGTGAACGGCATCTTTTCAGCTCCCTTCCCTATTGGGAATGGAACACGTCAGGGATGCCCCCTATCCCCTACCTTGTTCATACTGGTAATGGAAACTTTGTTATTAAAGATAAGACAAACTCCCAAAATTAAAGGACTTCAGGTAGGGAATTTTGAACATAAAACAGCTGCCTTTGCTGACGATTTGCTAATTTATATAACCAACCCCTTAGAAGCGCTTTTTACTGCCTGAAAATAGAACGATTAAAATTTAATTTATTAAATTGTTTCATTAAAATGAGCCATCTTAGCCCTAAATACAATGTGAACAGGCTCAGATAAGGTGGTCAGTAATGAGGAGAGGTGTGCTGATGTGATAGTATAGTTGCACACACCAAACACCTCCTCACCCCTAACGATATATTCTACTAGCACACCTCACTGACTAACAGACAATCCAACGCGTTTCAGTGCCACATGTATAAGTGACACATCATCAGGGATTATCAATTCTTTTCGATGTAGTGTGTTATTTCACTGTTAATTAAGCCGGCTAGCACAATTGTGTGCTTGTTATACCTCCCGGCGCGTGTAAGACACTAATGCACTGGCCGCACACGCGCCGGCGAAGTTCCGGTCTATTTGACAGGCCTAGGCCCACCCACTGTGCTGACGTGGCTTGGGCCAGGCACCAACCCGCAGTAACCACGTCAACAAAATGACGTTGCAGGCTGAGTGCCGAGCCTCCTTTCTAGCCACCAATCAGCTTAGTTAGGGACGCGAAAGCGTCCTATGTTGCCATGGAGATCAAAAGGCGGACGAAATCTCACATACAGGATCAAATACCGCAATGCACATATTCTCTCAGCAGAAAAACAATGCTAACGATACATGATCCCTACGATCCCAGTACAGCAAGGCACAAACCTTCATGTTACTAACACTGGAATCGCCAGGATCATCCGGACCTACCTAAAAGACACAAACTGTAACAACTACAAATGCCCGAGACATTCAGTATCAGGCACCAAACCGCACTATACTGATACATTGCCGACCCTCCCAGAAAAGTCATCTAGAGGGATTGACCAAATAAACAATCAACGTCCCCGACAACACTGGGGATCGACAACCTAGTGCAAAGCCCCTGCAACGAATAACGCAGTGCAACATCCGAAAAAAGACCCGTCAAGCAAAAGACGCATGACTGCATTGATTACCCAAAAACATCTTAGAGCATTTCACTTAGTATCGGAAAAAGCAGATATACATAAACACCCAACACAGGGAATTTGATCTTAAAACAAGTAGAAATTAATTTACAGGAAACACGCATATGAGATCTGCTCGTTGAGGCCTTGGGGACAGATAGTCTGTAGGCGGTGGATCCACTGCGCTTCTTTTTGCATGATCCTCCTATCTAAATCACCGCCTCTCAGTGTCTGTCTAATACATTCCACCCCTTGAAATTTAAGGCACGAGGGGTCACCTTTATGACACTCCCAGACATGACGTGAAACCGAGGTATCTTCTTGTCGCCTAACGTCACCAATATGTTCCCTAATCCTCCTTCTGAATTCCCTTATCGTTTTCCCTACATATTGCATTTTACAATCACAGGTGATCAAGTAGACCAACCCCCTTGTTTTGCAGTTCATGTAGGACCTGTTTTCAAAGCTCCTCCCTGTGATGGTACTCGTGAATTCACTGCTACAGAGTACTGACGCACAGGCCTTGCAGGACCCGCATCTGTAGCTACCCTTTAGACTCTGATTTAGCCATGTACCGACTGGCTCCTGAGTATTTAAATGGCTATGCACTAGCCGATCTTTCACATTACGTCCACGTCTATAAGTAATAAGAGGGGATTTTCCCACAAGGTCACCAATTTTTATTTCGCGTCCCTAACTAAGCTGATTGGTGGCTAGAAAGGAGGCTCGGCAACGTCATTTTGTTGACGTGGTTACTGCGGGTTGGTGCCTGGCCCAAGCCACGTCAGCACAGTGGGTGGGCCTAGGCCTGTCAAATAGACCGGAACTTCGCCGGCGCGTGTGCGGCCAGTGCATTAGTGTCTTACACGCGCCGGGAGGTATAACAAGCACACAATTGTGCTAGCCGGCTTAATTAACAGTGAAATAACACACTACATCGAAAAGAATTGATAATCCCTGATGATGTGTCACTTATACATGTGGCACTGAAACGCGTTGGATTGTCTGTTAGTCAGTGAGGTGTGCTAGTAGAATATATCGTTAGGGGTGAGGAGGTGTTTGGTGTGTGCAACTATACTATCACATCAGCACACCTCTCCTCATTACTGACCACCTTATCTGAGCCTGTTCACATTGTATTTAGGGCTAAGATGGCTCATTTTAATGAAACAATTTAATAAATTAAATTTTAATCGTTCTATTTTCAGGCAGTAAAAATTGTTAATCTACGGAACGGAATACTTTATCAGTGTGCCTATCAAATAAATAACCTTAGAAGCGCTTCCAAACATTTTACAGATCTTTGAAGAATTCGGCCAAGTATCTAACTTTAAAATCAATTATGACAAATCAGAAGCACTTAATGTATCACTGCCACACAATCTGTTCCTAGCTGTCAGTACACAGTCTCCCTTTAAATGGCCAAAGTCTGAACTAAAATATTTAGGTTTAAAAATTACAGCGAACCCAAACATGCTGTTTGATAGAAATTATAATCCGATATACTACAAAATAAAAAAGTTTTTAGCAAAACTGAAAATACCATTTATGACAATGCTAGGTAGAAAAAACCTGATTACAGCTTTTGTCATACCTCAAATTCTTTACATTTTACAATCCTTGCCCATTGATATACCAACGTATTACTTCTCTAGATTCAAAAGGTTACTCATGGAGTTCTTATGGAATAAAAAACGTCCTAGAATTGCATACGCACAATTAATGAGGAGAAAGGGAGAAGGGGGGTTGTCATTCCCAGATCTAAATACCTATTATAGAGCTATACAATTAGGGAGATGGACACAGTTAGCAAACAAAAATATTTCACTGCCACATGTTGATATAGAAAGGTACTCATTAGGTAATAGCATGGTATCTTATTTGTGGGTAAAGTCACAACTGCCCCCCAGAACAGTGATTCAGAGTGACATGACTAGGGGACTAATTAAGACATGTCAAACCTCCTCGGCTTTACATTTACAGGATAATATGTACTCAACTCTGATGCCTCTATCCATAGCACCATGTGTAGTTAATAAGAATTGTACTCGGATTCCAGAGACATGGTCACAGCTGCACTCCATAAAAATAGCGAGGCTTTTCGAACAAACTGAGCTACCATCTTTGAAGCAATTACACAGAGAACTACACATACCGCAACCCAACGATATACAAACACTGGACTTTACACACACATGTCAGAAGTTGAAGTCGTTAGCAAAAGAGAGAAAATCAGAGCCGACTTGGTTAGAAAACTATACACTATTTCCTACAACTCCCAAAAAATCTATTTCCAAGATATATAAAGAACTAATAACTAGTATGTCAAATAGTGTCCCGAGTTATGTGTATGCCTGGGAGAAAGAATTTGGCTGCAGATTCTCTGAAAAAGAGAGATCTATTATAATGAGACACTCCCATGGTTTTTCGAGATGTATGAGAGTACAGGAAAACTCATATAAAATACTCACACGTTGGTACAGAACACCTGAATTCTTGCATAAGATATCAGTTTTACCAGTGAACACGTGCTGGAGATGTGATAAAGAAGTAGGTAATATGTCACATATTTGGTGGTTTTGTGCGAAAATTCAGGGTTTCTGGAAAGAAGTGGAAACTTTGATTGGAGATGTGTGTTCTGTCTCGATAAGCCTCACAAAAGAATTAGTGTTGCTTTGGTTGCCTATTAAAGATTTTTCTCCTTCAACTAAAAATCTACCCACTTATATAATATCTGCAGCAAAGCTACTGATCCCAGCTCAATGGAAAAAGGCATTCCCTCCTACTAGATCGCAACTTATGGCTAAAGTACATCAGATCTGCAGGTTGGAAGAACTAGCTGCGTGGGAAAACAAAAATAGAAGCTCTTTCTTAAATATATGGCAGCCCTGGATAAACTATAGAGATAAACTATAGAAATAAAGTTTGGAAATATAGAAGGGACACAGAGATGCAAACAGTCAGTAAAGTCAGAAGACTTCAAAAGTTACAAAAAAGATACATAGACAGAAGATAGGAAATGGATATTTATCTACTTATTAACATTGCAATCCGGGTCTTTAAACAAATGATATTTACAGTTTATATCTGAGATACGATCACAGTGGTTCACATGTTCTTTTATTGTTTGTATGTCTGTTAATTATTTGTTCTGAAAACCAGTAGACACACGCATGGTTAATGAGAAGAAGCACATTATGAACAGTTGACATAGTATGTAAATTTGCATGGTATGATAAGATGTGATGGTTCACTGATAAACAGTGTTAATGTACTATGAAACACAGGAAAGTATGTAAAAACTAATGTGTTGAAAATGCTATGTACGTCTACTTTCAATAAAAAGAGTTTATACAAAAAAAAAAAATAGAACATCATACACGATCATGCAACACATATTTAAAATATTCCCATCTTAGACATTTATAGCATATTCACAGGCTTTTTCCGTAACTCCCATAGAAGTGAATGGATGCGGCAGCCATACAGGACTAGGTGAGGGGACCCTCTGTACTGAACATAGGTTCAGGGCCCTCATATTTTGGACATTTACAGCTTATCGTGTAAATATGAATAAATATCTAAGGTTGGAATATCCCTTTAATGACTTTGCCCTTCAGTTTACATAAGATATGCAGGGCCGCACCGTCCATGAGGCGAGATGAGACTCTCGCCTCAGGCGGCGGCCTGCCATCTCTGTGTGGGCGGCCACCCCCTCCTGCACTAATTACCTGCGTCTATAGGACGCAGATACAATTAAATGCATAAGCGCTAATTGGCCAGGCAAGTTCAGCTTTACAATGATGCTTATTGGCACGGCAGAACGACTTGCCCCGCCAATCAGCGCCTTTCAACGATGCTAGCGGCGCGATGACATTGTCGCGCCACTTCCAATGTTGAAAGGTGCTGATTGATGGGGCAAGTCTTTCTGCCCTGCCAATCAGCGCCTTTCAACTACTCTAGCGGCGCGATGACGTCATCATGCCGCTTCCGTTGTTGAAAAGCGCTAATATTCACGGGAACGGGATCAAGGTGAGTATATAAAGTTGTTTTTTTCCACTTAAAAGTGTGAGTGCCATTAGCTACAGGTGGGAAGCTATATGTGGGACACAATCTACAGGGGAGGCAATATGTTGGACACTATTTACAGGTGGGCTATATGTGGGGCACTATATACAAGGGGAGCTATATGTGGGCCACTATCTACAGGGGGAGCTATATGTGGGGCACAATCTACAGTGGAGGCTATATGTGGGACACTATCTACAGGGCGGGCTATATGTGGGGCAGTATATACAGGGGGCACTATTTGTGTGAAGCTATCTACAGGGATGGGCTATATGTAGGGCACTATCTACAGGGGGGCCATATGTGAAGCACTATATACAGGGAGTGCTATATGTGGGGCACTATACAGGGGGGATATATGTGGGGCACTATCTATAGGGGGGCTTTTTGTGGGGTAATATAAACAGGTGGCTATGTAGTGCACTATCTACAGGGAGATCTATGTAGTGCACTATCTACAGGGGGCTCTATGGGGGCACTATCTATACGGGGCTTTATGGGGGCACTATCTACAGGGAGCACTGCGTGTGTGTTGGGACAGTGTATGGTGCTATTATAATCAGGGACAGAATGTATAGTGCTATTATAATCAGGAACACAGTGTATGCTGCTATTATATTCAGGGACACTGTGTATGGCTCTATTATAATTAGAGGTACAGCGTATGGAACTATTATATTTAGGGGTACTGTGTGTGGCCCAATGAGAATGTTATCTTCGTTTATAGGTGCAGAAATGTTTGAAAGGTGAGAAGCTGAAGACATCTGAGTGGCAAACTGCAGAAGTGTGGCCGGGAGAAGTCATCATAGAGGTCTGGAGCG
The DNA here is from genome assembly GCF_050947455.1 of Rhinoderma darwinii. NCBI lineage: Eukaryota > Metazoa > Chordata > Amphibia > Anura > Rhinodermatidae > Rhinoderma > Rhinoderma darwinii. The sequence goes on from NC_134689.1 coordinate 64,243,060, forward strand.
GATGGAGAAGAAAAGAGAAAAAAAACAACTAGAATCTGACATCATCACCGGTGAATCACTTAATGTAAATATTTAGCCTGCCTCAAATCACTGTATGATCTGTAGCGAGATGATGGGTGGTGTGATTATATTTTTTGTGTGAAACAGCAACTCCCAGCATATCCTTACCATTGTTCGGGCCATGCTGGGAGCTGTAGTTTTATGCCATACAAACCAATACGTCAGGGGTTGCACTAAATTAAGCTGTATTTGTGCTTGTGTTGTATTTATGTTATGAGCTTGGTTCTACTACTGTATATATGTACTGAGCTTGGTTCTAGTACTGCATTTATGTACTTTGCTTTGTTCTGGTGCTGTATATATGTACTGAGCTTTGTTCTGGTGCTGTATATATGTACTGAGCTTGGTTCTGGTACTGTATATATGTACTGAGCTTTGTTCTGGAGCTGTATATATATACTGAGCTTTGTTCTGGAGCTGTATATATGCACTGAACTTGGCTCTGGAGCTGTATATATGCACTGAGCTTGGTTCTGGTGTTGTATTTATGTACTGAGATTTGTTCTGGTGCTGTATTTATGTACTGAGCTTTGTTCTGGTGCTGTATATATGAATTGAGTTTGGCTCTGATGTTGTATGTATATATATATATATATATATATATATATATACTCAGCTTGGTTCTGGTGCTGTATATATGTACTGAGCTGAGTTCTGGTGCTGTATATATGTATTGAGCTTGATACTGCATATATGTACTGAGCTTGGTTCTGGAGCCATATATGTCAGAGCTTGGTTCTGATGCTGTAATCATATAGGATATATTTATAATAACAAATTTGCAGGGCTGATGGAATTGTTTTCAGTTCGTTGTATATTTAATGGGAACATGTCAGGTAGTTTTAACCCCTTGAACTGCCACCATGCAGTAATACATGACCTGACAATATTTCCAAACATTCCCCTGTATGTTTTTTTTTCAGATGCAGCAAAATCTATAAAATCAACTTTTAAAACGGCGCACACTATATTCTAATTACTCATTACAGGATCATGGGGCGGTGCCTATATCCTGAAGAGTCACATCGTCCTGCCTTCAAACCCACCTTTCCATGTTTGATTGACATCTCGCTGGCTGATATACATCACTACCAGTTTCCTCCAACTTTCTCGGATGTGCCATTGCCTTGTACTACTTGGGCACATACCGTGCAGCGAGGTGTACTCTGCCTGGCTGCACCGTGCATGCCAGTACAATGCACTGGCGCATTTGCAAGAGTAGGAGCAGACTGCTACTGATGTGGAATATACTAGTAAAATGAGATGTAGTGAGTCAGTTTGAGTTGTGAAACTACAGATTCCAGCATATCCTGGTGAGGGCGGTGACTTAAAAATCGCAAATGCCCCTGAGCAGTAGTGGCTAGTGCCTCTAGCATGCCTTTTTCATCATTAATCAGCAGGGCCATATTTAGAGTCCAAGCTGTTCTAGGCACTTTAGTGCCCACGCCCCCTATTAGTGAGTCAGGCTAAGGTTGGATTTTCATGATGAGGTTTTGGTGAGTTTTTGCCTCGATTATCATTGCGGAAAAACGCAATGATATTTTAAAACACGGCAAAACCCGATTTTGCAAAGACCGCTGCGTTTTGTCACGATTTTGTGGTAATTGCAGCAAACAAAATGCAACAAAACTGCAGAGTAAAAACCCAGCCTAAAGCTACCCATACACTTTAGATAGCTGTCAGTTAAAAGCTTAATGGACCGACAACTATCCCTCCTAATCCCCTCAAACACATGTACGCTTGGCCAAGAATGCATAGGTTTTCGACAGGGAGAAGGAAACGAGCCACTGTCAGCTGCCAGACACCTCTGGCAGTGGCTTATCTACCGCGGGAACAAGGTATCCATCGTTCTTGGTACATCACTCGGAATGAGAGAGTCCGATGTCCCACATACACATTAGAAGCACAGCTGAAGAAGCTATATGTGTGAAATGCGTGTTGGAGAACTCATCATTATGAGTTTGTATGGCTGATTCGAGACTACATATGGGTAAGACATCACACTACTTAATGTTTTGTCTCTGTATGGGTACAATACTACCTCTCTACTATATGGTATTTTTCATTTTGAAATACCTTACCGGTTACATTCTCATTCCTATGAAAGGCCTGGGTTTAGAGAGTCTATGTTTCTTTGCTACATTTTAGCCACCCCTATTTAGTTACTATTCACTTCACATGTCACGTTACTATGTTTAATGTGACATGTATTAGATCATGTAACAACCAGACACCCAATTGCCTAGGTGTGTAGCTCTTTGTATGGAGTCTTCTCTGTGTTTTTAATATGTGTTGTTGTATTATTTAATTTAACTTTGGTAGTTTGATGCCACGATAGTATGTGTCTATTTTTCTCTCATTCTAATCGTATTTACACATAAGATAGTTGGCCAATCCATCCACAGTTGGTGGGTTACTTATGTGTATGGGCACCTCAAGTTCACACATGGTGTTGTGGTGCAGTAGCGGCTGTTACTTCAGATTGTCATCCACAGCAATCAGAGCACACCATGCCTGAGAGGGAGCCAAAAATGCAAAGAATAAGGGATGTAAATAATTAAGACATACAAAAAGTTATCATTTGTGTCGATATAAAAGAATTCCTGTAATAAACTCTGCAACTATGTATCACAAATACAGTACATGCTTTATAGTGCTTACAATAGTTAAACATCAATACAGGGGTTTTCCCATAATCAATATATATCACCTATCCACAGTATAGGTGATAAATATCTGATAGGTGGGGATCGGAATACTTGGACCCCCCCCCCCCCCGATTAACTCTCCATTCCTGCGATTCCCATATGAATAGAGCGGTAGTACGCAGGCTCGGCCATCGCTCTATTCATCTCTATGAGGCTGCCGAAGATATCGCTCGGCAGCCCCATAGAAATTAATGGATCGGTGGCCAATCATACGCACTACTGTTCCATTCCTATGGGGCTTTCAGGAACGGCAAGGTATCACGCTCTCGTGATAGGTGGGTGTTCCAAAGATTGGACACCCACCGATCAAATATTTATTACCTACCCTGTGTATAGGTGATAAACAAGGAGTATGGGAAAACCCCTTTAACTGGTTTAGAACGACCCATTGTATATATACGTGGGTGGTCCAGGTCCTTAAAATCTGCGCCATAGTGCATCTATAGCGCAGGCTTTAGCTTACTGCCTGGGCGATCAGGCAGCTAAATGTTGGATGCGGGGACCCTGGAGAGTAGATCGAAGCGGTTTTCACAGCTTCTGTCTTCTCTGGTTTCACATACACAGCTCTTAATATGCACTGTTTACAGAATAGAGGCAGTGGCTGCCTTTACTGGTCCCGGTAATCATGTGACTGGTCACAAGATCGCAGGGTTGCCGTTAGTGGGAGGATGCTGCTTGGTACTAACTAGACCCATCACAGTCTTTTTCTGAACTTTGAAAGTTAAACCATAATAATAAAAAAATAAAAGCTAAAAAAAGCAAAAATATATTATATTCTAAATACACATACCCACCACCAAAAAAAGGTTCTCTACGCCAATCATTGTCGTAATACTAACTCTGAGCCAATTAATCTAAAATAGACATGCAATATATCAAACTTTACGGCAGACAAAGACGAACACAAATAAAAGTTTATTTTTGGGTAATGCTATATTGTTACCAGAAATTATTAGCTAGAGCGTAAAAAAGCATATTTTTTTACTATTGTTTTCAAACTATAGGCGTAAAAATTCTAAAATAACAAAAAGGATGCCTTTTTAAACTTATAAAACAAGAAACCTGCATTGTTTATAAAAAAGACTTTAAAAAAAACACATCACTAGCCTAACAAATAAAAAAGTTATAGCCATTTAACTAAAGCGTGCTAAATATGGCTAAACAATGTCTGAACCTCAAGGCTCAAAATAGCCTGTTCCTGAACCGGTTAATGCAGAATGTCTGGGATTAGAAAAATGCTAGGCTATCTAAACCATTGGATGGTTTTGCACCATCAAAACATGTTTTTGCATTTAGTTCCTGAAAATGCTAGGATAGGTCTTCAGTATATGATCGATGCGGGTCCGACATCTGGACCGCACACTGATCAGCTGTTCCGACTGCCTCCAGCATCGGGAGTTATACAGTGTTTAAAGCTAGAAGCAGTTGGCTACGACCACTATGTTGCGGCATTTAAGTGAATAGAAGCAGAGCTAAAGTAACGTGAAAGTGAAAGTGATGTCAGGGGCTTTAGACTACGGAGTCCCCGTCCAAAGCTGCAAAAGCGATCTGGCCAGAGACTCTGGGACTGGAGAATCCTCTCAGGTACTTCCCCAGCAGCGGAATCCCCAGCCAGAGCGTTAGCAACGCTCTGGTCGGGAATTTTTGGGATCTAAACCTTTTGATGTCACTGTCCATACTGTATATGGACCGTGATGTCAGGGTTTTCTCTGGGGGCAGAATCCCCAGCAAGAGCATTACTTATGAATCTGGCCAGGGATTCGGGCATCTTAAAGCTTTGTAATGTCGGGGCTTCTCCAAAGCCTGAGTTTCTGACCAAAGTACTTACGACACTTTGGCCAGAGGGACTCCAGCATTGAAAAGCTCTTGATATCACTGGAAGAAAGGACTAGAATATAGGACTGGAAGACAACAGAAGGGAAAAACGCAATGTGAATGTGGCCTTGTTCAAACAGTGCAGATTTGCTGCTGATTTTGCATGCAGTTTTTAACCCGAAACTAGAATTGGATCCAAAAGAGCTGACCTATGAGGCCTTTCTTTATATATTTCTTCTGTTTAGGTTCCGTTCCTGGTTTTAGCTTAAAAAAAACATACAAAATCTGCCGCAAATCTGCACTGTGTGAACAAGGCCTTAGCCTTTCTTGTAAATTGTATTTTGTGAACACTGTTTTCAATTATCTGTGCCACATTGTATTTTTGTAATTGTTACAGTGTGTGACCCCAATGTTGTGTTATGTAATCAATTTTAGAAACCGGGATAACCCCTTTAAGTATGTATAGGTGCTGTGCCTCCATTTCTCCAAACGTAAGGGCTACCATTTTTCTCCTGGATATTAAACATAGTCTTTCTTAGAAATAGACAAATTATATTTTTGGAGAATTAATTAATAAAGGGATAAACAAAGCATTTTGCCAGTTATGAGTTTTACGAGAAAAGTGACCCGTTCTAGAAATTTGGCAAATGATGATTTCAACATTACTTGCACAGTGCGAATTTAGCAAGCCAAACAGGGGTGTAATTTCTAGGCATCATCAAGAATGTTATGCTTTACATAAGAGCACTATATAAAATGCTGCAGTGCATAACTGGCCCCATTTGCAGCCTGGAAGGTCTGCTGATCAAAGCTCTTCTTGTCACTCAATCAATATCCTGTGAGCAGGGCTGCCTCCAGGTTTACGTAGGCCCTTGGACGACACAGGCTTAGTAGGCCCCTTTGCGGGGGAACTCACGGCGATAGTAAAATGGCAGAAAACTTCACTTTGTGCCCCCATATAGACGTTAGGCCCTGTTTATGCCCCATATAGAAGTTAGGCCCTCAGTTTGTTTCTCCATCTATTTAGTGCCCTCTCTATATAATGCCACACAGCCCCCTCCCAAGTAGTGCCACACAGCCCCCATCCCAGGTAGTGCCACACAGTCCCTCCTCCCAGGTAGTGCCACACAGCCCCCTCCTCCCAGGTAGTGCGACACAGCCCCCTCCCTGGTATTGCCACACAGCCCCCCTCCCTCGTAGTGCCACACAGGCCCCCTTCCTGTATTTAGTGCCTTTGGGGTTCCCTCTAGGAGTGGAATCCCCAGCCAGAGCAATGCCGACGCACTGGCTGGGGATTCCGCTTCAGGAGAAGCCCCTGACGTTACTGTCCATATATGGACAGTGTTGTCAGGGGCAACCCCAGAGTCATAGTCCCGGGCAGAGCACTACTAGCACTTTGCCTGGGACTCCTTCTCTGCTCCTGACATCACTGTTCATATATGGATAGTGATGTTCGAAGCAGAGCTGAATTCCCGGGAAGCGCGCTAGTAAAGGCTCTAGTTCGGTACTCTGGATCTGGGGAAGCCCCTGACATCACTGTCCATATACGGTTAGTGATATCAGGGATAACCCCAGAGCCAAAGTCCCGGACGGAGTGCTACTAGTACTCTGCATGTGATACTGCTCTGCTCCTGACAACACTGTCCATATATGGACAGTGATGTCAGGGGCTTCTCCAGAGATGGAGTACCGGGGCAGAGCCGCTTCTAACGCTGTGCCTGAGACTCTTTCTCTACTCCTGACATCACTGTCCATATATAAACAGTGATGTCAGGGGCTTCCCCAGAGATGGAGTTCTAGAGCAGAGCTGCTAGCGCTCTGCCTGGGACTCCTTCTCTTCTCCTGACATCAGTGTCAATAAATGGACAGTGATGCCGTGACGACAACTGACGCCAGCTCTGCCTGTGAAAACTACAAGTGCCAGCAGGCATCCAAAGGGGTGGGGAAGTGTGGTTAATTTTTCCTTAGGGGACACAAAATCAATAATTTTTAGCAGGCACACACTGCCAGTGGTTGACTGCACATTGTCTATGTACCTGTTCAAGTGCAGTCAGTGTTTAGGGGACCTCCTTGGGGGAACAAGATAACTATTTATTTTTAAGCAGACAGCCATTGCTTGTGGTTGCCTGCCTTGTGTCTATACCTGCACAAGTGTGTCAGTGTTGGATGAACAAATAAAATTATTTTGTTTTAATCAAACAACAACTGCCAGTGGTTTGTCTGCCAGAGATACATCCTACACATCCACGCAAACATACACTCTATTCTTATACTTTATTTTATTATATGTTTTCTGACTTTTATTTGGGACAGGAAAAACTATCGGGCGCTGCCCGGGTATAAAGTGTCTGTCTGTGTGTTCATTGGATTTGTTCCAAGGGTGTCCAGGAGGTCAATCTTTCCCTCTTTTTTGATCGCTAGTAGTCCTATATACCTGTGTCATGGTCTGTGGGTATGTGGACCCACTAGGCTGCACCACTGTAGCGGGTAGGCAGCTTGCCAAACAACAGAGTACCCCAGCAATACAAAGTCCCGCACTGGGGTACCTGAATAGTCCAGACAGTAGCTGAGGCTTTGGCACAGATGGAGATGGATGCAACAGGTTACGCCAGATGTGGCGGATGACAGCAGGTGCAGCAGGTTGCGCCAGACGTGGAGGATCACACTATTTGTGGCAAATGACACTGGACGTGGCAGACAACACTGGACGTGGCAGACGACACTGGACGGGGCTTTCCTTTGTAGCTACTCTGGAACAGAAGTGCACCTGCATCAACAGAAGAAGCATCCACCTCCAATGAAAACTGCCGAGACACGTCAGGATGATGGAGGATCGAGGCTAAAGGTTTTCTTGAGGCTAATAAATGCGGATTCTGCCTCTGGAGTGAACACCTTGGCGTTCACACCCTTCTTGGTAAGGGTAGAGATGGGAGCAGTCAGTGATGAGAAATTTGGGATAAACTGCTGGTAGAAATTGGCAAATATCAGGAAACGCTGTATGGACCTCAGGCCTTGGGGACGTGGCCATTCCAGGACAGACTTTACTTTCTCAGGATCCATCTTGAGACCTTGATCCGAGATGATGCAGCCCAGGAAGGGCAGAGAATTATTTTCAAAGACGCACTTCTCCAGCTTAGCATATAAACGATTCTCCATAAATCGCAGTAGAATCGAACACACATGCCTCCGATGAGTCGTCAGATCTGGGGAGAAAATCAAAATATCATCGATATAGACTACAAACACAGACATAGATTATATCATTTGCGAATTCCTGGAAGACCGCAGGAGCATTACACAGTCCGAAGGGCATCACCAGTTATTCGTAGTGCCGGTGTCGGGTGTTGAACGCTGTCTTCCTCTCGTCACCTTGACAGATTCGGATCAAATTATAAACCCCACGCAATTCAAATTTTTAAAAATTCCTGGCTCCTCGTATACGGTCCAACAGTTCGGATATAAGTGGCAACGGGTGTTTGTTCTTTACCGTGATCTGGTTGAGACCATGGTAGTCAAATAAGGGTCGAAGAGATCCGTCTCTCCTTTTAATGAGAAAGAACCCGTCCCACGGATGGGGAGGAAGACTTTTGTATGAAACCCCTCTCCAAATTCTCCTTGATATAGGTCGACATGGATAGAGTCTCCGGCTAGGAGAGATGATATACCCGTCCACGGGGGAGAGAGGCATTTGAAACCAGTTTAATGGTGCAGTCATAAGTCCGATGTGGAGGCAGCGTCTCAGCCTCTCTCTTGCTGCAGACATCCGCAAACTGAACGAAATGGGGGGGCAATCCCACCAATGACTGAGGCAGAGGTGGCTGGACAGGATGGATCTGCAACAGACAGTGACCGAGGCACTTGGAGCCCCATTGGAGAACCTCTCCGAAATTCAGTCCAGCACTGGGGCATGCAGTCAAAGCCAAGGCAGGTCCAGCAGAACAGGATTGATGGATTTGGGCAAAACAAGACACAAAATTAGTTCCGAATGAAGGACTCCAACTTGGAGCTTCAGCGGCTTGGTCTTAGATACAATCGGATCGGGGAGAGGCAGTCCATTCACCGAGGCAACAGTCAAAGATGTCTCCAGGGGAACTGTGGGCAACTGGAGATGATCCACTAGCTCCTTTTGGATGAAGTTTGCCGCGGACCCAGAGTACAGATAGGCAGAAACCCGGTGTGTCCTCTCGCTGGATACTATGGTCACAGGAATGATCAGCTTGGAATTTAATTTATTATTTTGTACCATTCCGCCTAGGGTCATCTCTCCAACTAATTCTAGGCACTGGGGACTCTCTGGGCTCTGGGGACACAAACGCACAACATGGCCTCTGAGGCTGCAATACATACAAAGTCTTGAAGTGCGTCTGCGTTGTCTCTCCTGGGTGGATAATTTGGCAAGGTTCATCTGCATAGGCTCCTTTGGTGGAACGACTGAAGAGTACAGTAGGGATTGCTGGAAAGTAGAAGCCAGCCTAGAAAATCTTCTCTCCCTGAGCACCTCTTGGGAACGCTCCCGGATCCTCACGTCAACCCGGGTGGCTAGTAGGATGAGATCGTCCAGGGTAGGAGGCAAATCGCGAGCGGCTAGCTCATCTTTGATCCCAGAAGACAGTCCCTGAAAGAATGTGGCCACCAAAACCTCGTTGTTCCAGCTCAGTTCAGCAGCCAGGATACGAAACTGAATGGCATACTTGCCCACAGAGAGGTCTCTCTGGTGTAGGGTCAGCAGGGATGCAGCAGCAGAAGAAACTCTCCCAGGTTCCTCAAATATCGAACGGAAAGTCCGTAAAAAGCACTGCAAGTCAGGTTCTCTGGTCCCTGATGTTCCCACAGAGGATTTGCCCATGCCAGTGCTTTACCAGTAAGTAGAGAGATTATGAAGGCGATCCTTGCATCATCAGAAGAGAAGGCCCTGGCATGTAGTCTGAAGTGGATCTGGCACTGATTCAGAAATCCCCGGCAGGTCCTCGTGTCTCCGTCATAGCGAGGAGGTAGCGGCAAGAAGCATAGGTGATCGGCACTCGTAAAGACAGGAGGTGTAGTAGGAGGAACAGCAGGAATAGGTGCGGTGACGACTGTGGTTTGGGCAACCAGCCAATGTGCAATGGTGTTTACCTACAGGAGGAGTTGGTATTGCCGTGACTGAAGGTCTTGCATCTCAGCCAGCATGGCTTGTGTTGTCAAGGTCTCAGGTTGACCAGTGAGGTCTATGGCCTGAGCATACTGTCATGGTCTGTGGGTATGTGGACCCACTAGGCTGTACCGCCGTATCGGGAGGCAGCTGGCCAAACAACAGAGTACCCCAGCAATACAAAGTCCCGCACTAGGGTCCTTGAATAGTCCAAAAAGTGGCCGAAAACTTTGGCACGGATGGAGATAGATGCAGCAGGTTATGCCAGACGTTTCGGATCACAGCAGGTGCAGCAGGATGCGCCACACGTAGTGGCAGATGACACTGGATGTGGCAGACGACACTGGACGTGGCAGACGACACTGGACGTTGCAGACGACACTGGACGTGGCAGACGGCACTGGACGTGGCAGACGACTGCAGGTGCAGCGGGACATGGCTCAGGAACAAGAACAGAGCATGGGATACAGGATACAAGTAACAGGGCACGGGTAACAACAGGAACAGGATGAAACTAAGGGACCATTTTCAAGACTGACATGGGAACACTAACAATGCTCAGGCAAAGATCAGAAGGGCAGGGCCCTTTTTATAGTCCAGGAAATCATGGGCAGTTGATGATGATTCCATTTGTGCGCGCGCTAGCCCTTTAAGGCCAGGCACGAGCGTGCACGCACACCCTACGGGACACAGCAGACCAGAGCGGAACTGAGCGCTGGCATCTCCTGGGAAGGAGATGCGAGCCAGTGCTCACAGATCCATGGCTGCGGCTGCTGGGCGGTGAGTAAACCCTGCGGTTCGAAGCCATGGACGCTACAACCTGGACAGTAACACACTGTTTATTTCATTTTTAACCCCTAAATATCTAACAGCTAAACTGGTAGGAGATAGAGTCATAAGAATCTATGACAGAGCCTGTTGATAAATAAAATTGGCAGTTTTATTGCCAGGTGCATAGACATAAAGATTTTTACCTGATCCAAGTCTGGAGCAGGCAACATACAATTGTCCATGCGTGAAATATGTAGAGTCCAGATTTATGCCAGCCACCTGAAATGATTGCCCTTGCCCCTTATTTATCATTATTGCAAATGATTGTAGACCCACAGGCGTATAGCCGTTGGGCCTGGGACTGTTACCGGTAAGGGGTTAATTAAGTGTCTGTAGTTTAGAAATGGCGAATAAGCATAGATTCCTCTCACCCCCTCCATTTCTTCAGTTCCCGGGTTTTTAAATTCAGTCTATGGAAAGTTAGGGGTGTGTTTATGGTAATAAGGAGAAGGTATATAAACTCTACCTTCCCTCTTCTCTTCCTCTTTTGGCCGTGGCAATTTTTCCCTGCCTGAATTTGCTTTGGCTTTGCTGGTGCTGTACGGGTTTTTATTTTCCTACTTTTAGTGATGGTTAATGGATTGTGTGTATTTACTTTGTTTTGTGTTCTAAAAAAAGAAAACCCAGAAAAAGGTTGAATAAAGTAAAAAAATAAATAAATAAAAAAAAAAATTATAAATAATAATAATTTAAAAAAGTAAATAAATGCAACTTCATACTGCATGTAGGTTTGGGAACCTCAAGTTGTTTTCTTGGCACGGTGGTGTCTGTTTTCTTTTATCTGTCATTTCTTGAATTTATCTATACTGTTGTTTTATGTCACAGAGGGCGCGTGTTTGAAGTTATTAACCTACATGCACTTAGGAATAGGCTGGCATGCAGGTTTCGTTGACCTCTGGTTTAGGTCATTATTTTATAAAGGAACTTATTTATATTATGAAAAGTTCTTTATTTAATGAAGTTATTTAAATATTTTATAAACATATAAAGCTGTGGCCGACCCCCGGGTCAACCCCACATCCATAGATTTAAGTGTTGGTGGTTATTTATTTCGGGTAAATTTCTATACTACTATTTGCTTTATATAGGTTCTATATGCATACAGTCTAGCTTAACTGGAAACTGTAATTGTTAATCCAAAGAATTTGTAGAATAAAAACTTCTGCTCGAGCAGCACATCCAGTGAGGATGCTTGCTTCAAGCACATGGAGATGGCATGTTTTAATGCACATCCTGGTTCCATTACACAGTCTTGATGCGTCCAGATTTCTAAAGAGAATAATTTTGTTAGATCCAAGTGATGAGGAGGCATTCCGATGATATCTCTTATCAAAGTTATCACCAATCATAAATCCGGGTTCCCACGTAGCGTAAACGCTGCGGCATTTCCGCAACAGAATTCTGTGAGTAAATTCTGCAGCATTTACACGCTGCAGGGAAAAAAGTGCAGCGTAAACGTTAATAACTTAATTAAAATGTAATTCTGCAGCATGTCAATTTATGCTGCGTATTTGTTGATATGCTGTCGGGCTTTCCCAATTGAATTAAAAGGGGATGCAAAATCCGCAACAAACAGCCAAGTGTTGCGACTTCAGCGGCATAATCACAGAAAAAAAATCGCAACGCAAGAAAAAAACAAAACATACTTTCCCTGAACGTTGCATCCCATGCATCAGTTGCAGAAAATCACAGACTGAATCGTCACATGGCCTGCAACGTCATCTAGGCAAGCAGACGTCAGGGGTAAGTATGAACAGCTTTCTTCCGCAGTATATATTCCATTCAAAAGACCGCACAACAATGTGGTGCAATTTTTCAGATGAAATATTCTGCAGTTTCCAGGTCGGATACGCTGCGTGATTTTTATCGGTATCCGCCCTGTTGGAATCCGGCCTAACAATGGCTACTTCATTAAAACTTGAAGCATTTAACCTGCCTGGATGCTGGCCAGGAGGTGACTTATTTGCCCTGATAACAACCTTATGATTGTCTGAGGGCATTGTTTAAATTGCTGCCTTAACCCGTTAGTGACCGCCCCATAGTGTTTTTACGTCGGTCACTATCAGGCTTTATTCCGATGCAATAGACTTTTTACGTTGCTGCATCGGAATAAGTAAACAGAGCAGGGAGCTGTCAAATCTCTGATTGGTGAAGATCGCCTATCACACAAGATTATGTTGTGTCAAGGAGACCACATTGGTGTACACCACCAAGCTAAGCTGAAATAGGTCAGGAAGTGGGAAAGGGGGAAAGAATGTGGTCTGTAGGTAAATTAATATTTAACTTTTATTGATTTGCATTAAAAGGAATTAATATAATTAAAAGTCCAGTGGTGCAAATTGGTATGTGTGAGTGACCCCCAAGCTCACATACCCTTGGCCATGAGTTGTGTAGTGAAGTATTGTTATGAATGATTGTACTGTCAATATACTCAAGTGACAAAACATAGATTTCTGAGCTGTCTAGATGCCAAAAATACGTTGCAGGTCGAATTAAATAGAGCCAATAGGCTGCAACATGTGACAATCTGTCAGTCTTAGGACAGCAAGAATGTGCTGTAAAGCTCAGATTCAGATTGTCTTTACTGCGCTGTTAATTGTAACAGGCAGCACAGCTGAAACAAATGAAGTTTGCCTTGCAATTTGGTAAATATTGACAGTGCGGTGAGCAAAGACAAACCCTGCAAAACGCACTGCCTTGCGTTGTTACTGCGATACAGTGTGAACAGTTAGTCAACCGCACCCTCACGCCGATGTCCCTGCGAACCAGAGCAGCAGCGTGGGGAGCGGCCGTAGTAAGTGCTGCAGCCGCACTCAGCTGTCAGCCAAGAGGCGGTGTGAAGGAGCCATCCTCAAAATTGACTCTGCTGTCAGAGCGATCGTGAATAAATATAGTGACCGCGCTCAGCTGTCAGCCGAGAAGCGGTATCACGATGTCGGCCTGCAAATTGCCTCTGCCCCCAGCAGAGTCTGACCCAGTATGTGCACTGGGTTTCTGAGCGGAGCGGCAAGGACTCAAGGCTGAGACCTCAACGCCACCCCGCAGGACAAGTAGTCCTGTACGGCGGGACTGCTGTCTATTCCCGTAGGTGAATGTGAGTCACCAATGGTCAAGGTGGAACGCGGTGACCAGATAGGGAAAAGCACACCCAGCTGTTCTGTAGGACACAGCGGGGCGCGCTGCAGCCACGATCGTGCAGCAACCAGCAGACAGCTGGCAACTGTCAGCCGCACATTGGAGGATCGTATTGAATGTAAAGTGAGTTCACTTGAACTTGGACAGCTAGGGCCAAGTGATGCACCAGATGAGTGTTAAGATTGTGCTAAGCACCCGACGCGCGTTTCGCCAGCATTCTGGCTTCTTCTGCTGGTTGCTGCACGATCGTGGCTGCAGCACAGTAAAGACAATCTGAGTCTGAGCTTTACAGCACATTCTTGCTGTCCTAAGACTGACAGATTGTCACATGTTGCGTCCTATTGGCTCTATTTAATTCGATCTGCAACGTATTTTTGGCATCTAGACAGCTCAGAAATCTATGTTTTGTCACTTGAGTATATTGACAGTACAATCATTCATAACAATACTTCACTACACAACTCATGGCCAAGGGTATGTGAGCTTGGGGGTCACTCACACATACCAATTTGCACTACTGGACTTTTAATTATATTAATTCCTTTGCAAATCAATAAAAGTTAAATATTAATTTACCTACAGACCACATTCTTTCCCCCTTTCCCACTTCCTGATCTATTTCAGCTGTCAAATCTCCCTGCTCTCAGTTGCCAGAGGTAGCTGAGGGCTGGGGGCGTCTCTGCTCGACTGGGTGAGATCGATATTAGTATCGATATCACCCGTTTAACCCTTCAGATGCGGTGTTCAATAGCGTGCACCGCATCTGAGTGGTTTTGGAGAGAGGGAGGGAGCTCCCTCTCATCCCACTGACACCCGGCGATAAAATCGCCGAGTGTCTGTGTCTCCAATGGCAGCCGGGGGTCTAATAAAGGCCCCCAGATCTGCCTGTAGTGAATGCCTCTGGCATGACCTAGCAGATGCCTGTCTGTTTTACACAGACAGGCATAATACACTGCAATACAGAAGTATTGCAGTGTATTATAAATGTGATCAGATAATCGCATAGTGAAGTCCCCTAGTGTGACTAGTAAAAAAGTGGGAACAAGTTTAATAAAAAGTGAAAAAAAAAAGTGAAAAAAATAATTAAAAACACACTTTTCCCCTTACAAACGGCTTTATTATTAACAAACAAAATAAAGTAAAAAAGTTACACATATTTGGTATCACCGCGTCCGTAACGACCCCAGCTATAAATTTCTGACATCATTTAACCCGCACGGTGACCGTAGTAAAAAATAAAATAAAAAAGCATGCAAAAATTGCAGTTTTCTTTGAATCCAGCCTTAAAAAAATGTGATAAAAAGTGATCAAAGAGTCGCATCTACTCCAAAATTGTACCGATAAAAACTACAAGGCGTCCCGCAAAAAAGAGCCCTCCTACAATTGCATCGGTGAAAAAATAAAAACGTTACGCCTCTTCAAATATGGAGAGGCAAAAACAAATAATTTTGAAAAAAGTGTTTTCACTGTGTAAAAGTAGTAAAACATACAAAATCTATACAAATTTGGCAATCGCAGCAACCCACTGAATAAAGTTATTGTATTTTGTTGACTGATCCCATTCTACTGAAGGTGCTTCCACACTACGCTGCCAGGGCATCACGCAGAGCTCCCAATTTGTGCGATGCCATGGTACGTAGCTACCTCTCACCTATTAAACCTGGTAAGGTCTTTGGCACAAAGGGGCCCAAATGGGGCTGTAAACCATGCGGTGATTGCATCAGTTGCCCTAATGTTGAGCGTTCGGAGAACTTTGTGGACTCCAGTGGCAACAATAATTTTAAGATCTGTTGGCCTATATCCTGTGGCACTATAGGGAGTCATCTATTATGCCACTTGTCCATGTCCAAAGATATATGTAGGCATGACTACTCATGAGTTGCGTTTGAGGGTCAGGGAGCATGTCAGGGACATCGAAAACGCAAAAACCGCAGACAATGTTGAACAGCTTAAAACAATCCCTAGACATTTCCGACTACACCATGCCTGCAGTTCTAAGATGTTGAAGATTAGGGGCATTGACCACATCAACCTCGATATGCGTGGAGGTGACCTCAAAAAACGTCTATTACAGAGGGAATGCAAGTGGATTTGGAGGCTCCAAACCTTGCACCCCACAGGCCTCAATGACACCGCGGGGTTTTCATCATTTCTCTGACTGTCAGCAGCTTTTAGTGGTGTTGGATTTTGTTACTGTTGTATATAAAGGATCTTTTGGTGTCTTTGTGATTTTAAAATTTTTTATATTTGTCTTTTACAGATTAGACCTCTAACATGAGCCTTTTTCATTACATCCGGATTTTCTGCTTTCCACTTTTTGGGATGTTCTTGTGTATTACTACTTATTTTGTCCTTTTGTGGTGCTTATTGACCAATCATCATGGAGATTGTTTTCATGTTTGCTGTCATGGTCATTTTATCCTTAATACAATAACCAGTGTTCTATTATTGTTCATCTATATAAATTTCCTATAATTATATTTGTATATGAATAAACATTTTACCTTATTCACATTGCACTTTTTAATGCAGTACTATGCACTTTCCATATGGCCTCACATTTTCTTCCACTGTATAGTGGATTTCTTGTCCATTCAAGTATTCTTCTTATCACTTCTTCAATATTTATTTTATTCCTTTACATCACTCTCGTTTTCAATTTTTTTAATTTATTTTTTCACTTCACTCACTGTCCTCCGTACTACAATCAATATTTTCACCCTCACACACACACCAATCCCTTCACTTTCACGTACGTTGCACCCATTTATTCATTTCATTCATTTTATAACTATAAGTCTGATAACTTATGATTGTTGTGCTTACCTTTTTTGTAATGTTTTTGTGATACTTCAAAATGATGCATTACTCATGCCTGCTTTCTCATACTTCATTTACATTTATGTCACAATGTCTCTCACTGGTTTCTAAAGTCTCATTGGGTACCATGGCCGAGTTTACAAACATCACGTATCCAGGGTTACCTGTCTTCTCGCTGCGTCGCTCCTCTGATTGGTGGACGAGTGGCCGGTCTCCGTTCTGCCGCTCATGACGCGCCGGACCTCGAACTCACGTGACCGCGTCAGGTGACGCGGTGATGTGTATCCGGCTCCGGCCCCTCGTGATCAAAGTTTCTGGCAGGCGCGGCCATCTTGCTTCACCTCGAGGCAGCGACCGGTAATTATGTGGCGACATACAATTATACCTTTACATCTGGGATCCCTGTTTTGGATACTCCATGTTAATTGGTCGGCTCCTCCCTTAAAAGTGGTACATGCCCTGTCCAATGCCACCCCCAGACGAAGGCAGTTGCGCCGAAACGCGCGTTGGGGCAGACATCTCGCTGTGCACTCTAGCCTGGACTTAATATGGGTATTTTCAATTGTCATCACCTGTTGTAAACATTTTTTATACCTCAGCATTGTCTATTTTCCTGCCGTGTTATTTATACGCACTTGGTTACTCATTCTTAGACCATTTTATATGGCATACACTTTCATTACATGTAACTATTAGGGCAGCATATAGCTTGCAGACATATCCAGTGCTAGGTTATGCCACCAGGCACTAATTTTTTATGTCTACATGGCTTATTTACCCTGTAAGTTGCATGGCTTGTATGTCTTTTTTAACCTGATGGTTTATGGATTCTTTTTTAATCATTGTATACTCATGTGTTATCTTCAATAAAGTATTTGTCTATTTTCTCATATTTCTAGTTTATTGGCATCTTCTTCTTTAGGTTATATAAAGTTATTGTGTTATTTATACCACACGGTATACGGCATAAATTTAGGATGCAAAAAAGTGTGGCGAAATTGTTGTTTTTTTTCTATTCCCCCCCAAAAAAAAGTTAATAAAAGTTAATCAATAAATTCTATGTACCCTAAAATCGTGCTACTAAAAATTACAACTTGTCCCGCAAAAAACAAGACCTTATACAGCTAAGGCGACGCAAAAATGAATAGGCTATAGTTCTTTGAATGAGACGATGGAAAAACGTAAAAAATGGCTTGGTCATTAAAGGGGTTGTCCCAAGTTGACTCAAATTTTTTTTTTTAAACATTCTAAGCAGGAAATGAATTTTAAAACATTTGCTGTTAAAAAAAATTTAAAATTCATTTCCTAAGTGCCTTTTTTTTACACTTGATAACTCAGCAAGTGCTGGTTATCTTTTCTAAAAAGGGGCGTGAGCGGCTCGATGTCAATCAAGCCGCTCCGCTCTGCAGTGTGCGCGCTCCCGATGTTGCTAGATACTGTAGTTCTAGCAGCATCGGGAGAATGTTCGTCTCAAGCGGGCATGGTAAGCCCGATTGAGACGAACTTACCGTGAATGTCAACAACACTACACTGCACTACACTACACTACATTCACCCCGTTTCGGCAAACAACTTCTCCCCCACCCTCTCACTACATGTAATGTTTGTAGCCGCCGTACCGGTGATGCATCAGCACCCGGCGAACAACTAAAAATATATAAAAAAAATAAACTCACCTAAGACGTTCTAACGGCGCTCTGAACGGTCCCGTCACTTGCCATCTTCCCTCTTCTTGGCGCCGCTCGCATTCATAGTAACAATGCGTTGTGGCGCAGATGACGTAATCATATCAGGCACACGTGATTACGTCATCTGCACCCACCGCTCTGTTATTGTGAATGGGAGAAGAAAAGTGACGGGACCTTTCAGCTCTTCGTGGGAACGTCTTAGTGAGTTTATTTTTGTATGTATGTTGTCATGTATGTGTATATGTGCATGTATGTTTTCTTGTATGTATGTTGTCCTGTTTGTATGTGTATATGTGCATGTATGTATGTTTTCATGTATGTATGTTGTCATGTTTGTATGTGTATATGTGCATGTATGTTGTCATGTTTGTATGTGTATATGTGCATGTATGTTTCCATGTATGTATGTTGTCATGTATGTGTATATGTGTATGTATGTATGTATGTTGTCATGTATGTGTATATGTGCATGTATGTTTTCTTGTATGTATGTTTTCATGTATGTATGTTTGCTTGTATGTATGTTTGCATGTATGTTTGTTTGCTTGTATGTATGTTTGCTTGTATGCATGTATGTTTGCTTGCATGTATGTATGTTTGCTTGCATGTATGTATGTTTGCTTGCATGTATGTTTGTATGTATGTTTTCTTGTATGTATGTTGTCATGTTTGTATGTGTATATGTGCATGTATGTGTATGTATGTTTGCTTGTATGTATGTTTGCTTGTATGTATGTATGTATGCTTGTATGTATGTATGTTTGCTTGTATGTATGTTCTCATATTTGTATGTGTATATGTGCATGTATGTTTGCATGTATGTATGTTTTCATGTATGTATGTTTTCTTGTATGTATGTTGTCATGTTTGTATGTGTATATGTGCATGTATGTGTATATGTGCATGTATGTTTGCATGTATGTATGTTTGCTTGTATGCATGTATGTTTGCTTGTATGTATGTATGTTTGCTTGCATGTATGTATGTATGTATGTTTGTATGTATGTTTTCTTGTATGTATGTTGTCATGTTTGTATGTGTATATGTGCATGTATGTGTGTATGTATGTATGTTTGCTTGTATGTATGCTTGTATGTATGTATGTATGTATGTATGTTTGCTTGTATGTATGTTGTCATATTTGTATGTGTATATGTGCATGTATGTTTGCATGTATGTATGTTTTCATGTATGTATGTTTTCTTGTATGTATGTTGTCATGTTTGTATGTGTATATGTGCATGTATGTTTGCATGTATGTATGTTTTCATGTATGTATGTTTTCTTGTATGTATGTTGTCATGTTTGTATGTGTATATGTGCATGTATGTTTGCATGTATGTATGTTTTCATGTATGTATGTTTGTATGTATGTTTTCTTGTATGTATGTTGTCATGTTTGTATGTGTATATGTGCATGTATGTTTGCATGTATGTATGCTTGCATGTATGTTTGCTTGTATGTATGTTTGCTTGTATGTATGTATGCTTGTATGTATGTATGTTTGCTTGTATGTATGTATGTATGTTTGTATGTATGTTTGCTTGCATGTATGTATGTTTGCTTGCTTGTATGTTTGCTTGCTTGTATGTTTGCTTGCTTGTATGTTTGCTTGCTTGTATGTATGTTTGCTTGTATGTATGTTTGCTTGTATGTATGTATGTATGTTTGTTTGTATAAATGTCTGTATGGCTATGTATGATACTGTCTGCCCTGTATCTAAGCCAACTTTGCCGCAGGCTTCTATACATGGTATAACAGTCAGTATCACACATGAAAGTGAAACTAAGCCTACGACATGTTTTATTTAATTATTTTTTTTAATATTTTTGATTTTTTACAGGTTTGGTGTTTGGACTACGTCGGTTTCGAGGACTACTTAGATGACGCTTTTTTATTTCATCAATAAAATGGTTAATGAGGGTTGTGTTGGGGGTGCTTTATTTCAATAAAATATTTTATCTATATCTTTGTGTTTTATTTTCAAGTTTTATTACTATCACTTTAGTAATGGCCGCTGTCTGAGTGACAAGGTCCATTACTAAGGGGAGGCTTAGTGTTAGCCGATGCAGAGGCTAACACTAAACACCATTATTACCCCGGTACCCACCACCACCAGGG
The DNA here is from genome assembly GCF_050947455.1 of Rhinoderma darwinii. Lineage (NCBI taxonomy): Eukaryota > Metazoa > Chordata > Amphibia > Anura > Rhinodermatidae > Rhinoderma > Rhinoderma darwinii. The sequence continues at coordinate 64,263,370 of NC_134689.1, forward strand.
GTGCCGGGAAGAGCTGGGTACGATCCAGTACCCGACCATCTATTGTGATGGTCGGGCTCCGGGGCGGCCGCAGGCTGGTATTATGAGGCTGGGAAGGGCCAAAAACAGTGGACCTTCCCACCCTTGTAATGCTAGGCTGCTGCTGCTGTGTTGTATCTGGCTGGTTATAAAAATGGGGGGGACCCCACGTCATTTTTTTTTTATTATTTATTTATTATTTTTATTAAAAAGACATGGGGTTCCACCCAATTTATCATAACCAGCCACAAACAACACAGTGTTATTAGCCTGGGAATGTACTAAGCCAGTGGCCCCTCCCACCTGTGTAATGCCAGACTGCTGCGGCCTTGTATATGGCTGGTTATTAAAAATGTGGGGGACCCAACGTCTATTGTTAAATTTAGAAAAAAAACGACGTGGGGGTCCCCCACATTTTTATAACCAGCCCGATACAACACAGCAGCAGCAGCCTAGCATTACAAGGGTGGGAAGGTCCACTGTTTTTGGCCCTTCCCAGCCTCATAATACCAGCCTACGGCCGCCCCAGTACCCGACCATCACAACAGATGGTCGGGTACTGGATCGTACCAAGCTCTTCCCGGCACCCCTGGTGGTGGTGGGTACCGGGGTAATAATGGGTGGTTAGTGCTAGCCTCTGCACCGGCTAACACTAAGTACCGCCTTTATAATGGACGCTGTCAATCAGCCAACTGCCATTATCTAGGCACTAATAAAGTTTGAAAAAAAAAGACAAAGACAATTTTTTTTTATTGAAATAAGAAATCCCCAACAAAACCCTCGTTAACCATTTTATTAAAATTTTCAAAAAACGTAGATCTACGCAGTAGTCCAACTAATCGAAAGACGTAGTCCAATCGGTACATCAAAATCTGCAACAACATTAAAAAAAAGTTATCAATGTGAACAATACCGATACTTATACTCACCTACACACACACACACAAACAACCACACACAAACATATACACAAACACATAAACACACACCCATATATTACACAAACACACACATAAACACATATACACACACACATATACACACACATATACACACACATATACACACAAACACACACATACACATGTACACAAACACACCCATATATACACAAACACACATATAAACAAACACACAAATATACAAAAATACACACACATACACACAAACATGCACAAACACACCCATATATACACAAACACACACACACACACACACACACACACACACATATATACACACACAAACACATGTACACAAACACACCCAAATATACACAAACACACACACAAACATATACACAAACACACCCATATATACACAAACACACATATACACACAAACATATACACAAACATATGTACACAAACACACCCATATATACACATACACAAACACACACATATACAAAAACACACACACACACAAACATATACACACAAACATATACACAAACACACCCATATACACAAACATATACACATACACACAAATACACCCATATATACACTCACACATAAACACACACACACACACACACACACACACACACATATGCACAAACACATATACACAAACACACCCATATATACACAAACACACACACATATACACAAACACATGTACACAAACACACCCAAATATACACAAACACACATACACAAACACACATACAAACATATACAGAAACACACCCATATATACACAAACACACATATACACACAAACATATACACATATACACACAAACATATGTACACAAACACACCCATATATACACAAACACATACACAAACCCACACATATACAAAAACACACACACACACACACACACACACACACACACACACACACAAACATATACACACACAAACACAAAAATATACACAAACATATACACATACACACAAATACACCCATATATACACTCACACATAAACACACACACACACACACACACACACACACATATACACAAACACACCCATATATACACAGACACACACACACACACACACACACAAACATATACACACTTACCTTTAGCGGAGCGCAGACTTCTCCTTGCGACGGGTGCCTTTCCACTGCATCTTCTGCGCATGCGCCGAGAAGCGCCGAGATGCGCGTTCACGAGCAAATGACATCCTCTGCTCCGGACGCAGAGGATGTCATTACGCATGCGCGGCCACCGCTAAAGGTAAATAGCGGTGGCCGGGAACCTAGGCAACGAGCAGGATACAAAGAGGGACCGACCGCAACTTCAATCAAGAATAGCAAGAAAACGACATCGCTGGACGACGGACAGGTAATTAGAATTCTTCTTATTTTTACATGGGGGAGCTTTATAGCTCCATATATCAACTTGGGACAACCCCTTTAAGGTCTAAAATAGGCTGGTCATTAAGGGGTTAAACAGATGGACATGAGGATTATTCTGATGCAGCATCTCCTTTAAAGGGTTATTCCCATCTCCCTTGTTCATTATTTTTGGTTTAGAACATTATGCTATAGAAAAAAAAAATATATTGCACATCTCCATGTTTCTCCTACCATGATTTCATCATCCATGTACTTTTCCCTTCTTCTTGTACCCCTTCGACTTTAGAAATATGGGCGTGACGCTTCTTCTTCATAAGCATCACCAGCAAGTGGCGCTGTAATAACCTCACAGCACCACTTTATTCAACATGCACGTTCCCGTTGCTACAGTCTAAAATACTTATAGCAGCATCGGGCGTACAAATACAAAACAAACAAAAGCATACATTGCCCATGCTGCAGTGAGAAAGTTCGAGACACTATGCTTGCTTCAAAGTCCACAATAGAGATAACATTGTATCTGAGCAAGCACAGTGTCTCCTACCTAATAAGCGCTCTGCAGCCATATGATAATTGGAAAGCGAATGAATAGCTCCAGGGAAGTGAGTATGCCCTGGAGCTGTCCCATTGATTTACAGTGAAGGAAATAAGTATTTGATCCCTTTCTGATTTTGTAAGTTTTCCCACTGTCAAAGACATGAACAGTCTAGAATTTTTAGGCTAGGTTAATTTTACCAGTGAGAGATAGATTATATATATAAAAAAAAAAAAGAAAATCACATAGTCAAAATTATATATATTTATTTGCATTGTGCACAGAGAAATAAGTGTTTGATCCCCTACCAACCATTAAGAGTTCAGCCTCCTCCAGACCAGTTACACGCTCCAAATCAACTTGGTGCCTGCATTAAAGACAGCTGTCTTACATAGTCACCTGTATAAAAGACTCCTGTCCACAGACTCAATTAATCAGTCTGACTCTAACCTCTACAACATGGGCAAGACCAAAGAGCTTTCTAAGGATGTCAGGGACAAGATCATAGACCTGCAAAAGGCTGGAATGGGCTACAAAACCATAAGTAAGACGCTGGGTGAGAAGGAGACAACTGTTGGTGCAATAGTAAGAAAATGGAAGACATATAAAATGACTGTCAATCGACATCGATCTGGGGCTCCATGCAAAATCTCACTTCGTGGGGTATCCTTGATCCTGAGGAAGGTGAGAGCTCAGCCGAAAACTACACGGGGGGAACTTGTTAATGATCTCAAGGCAGCTGGGACCACAGTCACCAAGAAAACCATTGGTAACACATTACGCCGTAATGGATTAAAATCCTGCAGTGTCCGCAAGGTCCCCCTGCTCAAGAAGGCACATGTACAGGCCCGTCTGAAGTTTGCAAATGAACATCTGGATGATTCTGAGAGTGATTGGGAGCTGTGGTCAGATGAGACTAAAATTGAGCTCTTTGGCATTAACTCAACTCGCCGTGTTTGGAGGAAGAGAAATGCTGCCTATGACCCAAAGAACACCGTCCCCACTGTCAAGCATGGAGGTGGAAACATTATGTTTTGGGGGTGTTTCTCTGCTAAGGGCACAGGAGTACTTCACCGCATCAATGGGAGAATGGATGGAGCCATGTACCGTCAAATCATGAATGACAACCTCCTTCCCTCCACCAGGACATTAAAAATCGTTCGTGACTGGGTCTTCCAGCACGACAATGACCCGAAACATACAGCCAAGGCAACAAAGGAGTGGCTCAAAAAGAAGCACATTAAGGTCATGGAGTGGCCTAGCCAGTCTCCAGACCTTAATCCCATCGAAAACTTATGGAGGGAGCTGAAGATCCGAGTTGCCAAGCGACAGCCTCGAAATCTTAATGATTTACAGATGATCTGCAAAGAGGAGTGGGCCAAAATTCCATCTAACCTGTGTGCAAACCTTATCATCAACTACAAAAATCGTCTGACTACTGTGCTTGCCAAGAAGGGTTTTGCCACCAAGTATTAAGTCTTGTTTTCCAAAGGGATCAAATACTTATTTCTCTGTGCACAATGCAAATAAATATATATAATTTTGACAATGTGATTTTCTGTTTTTTTAAATATAATCTATCTCTCACTGGTAAAATTAACCTAGCCTAAAAATTCTAGACTGTTCATCTCTTTGACAGTGGGCAAACTTACAAAATCAGCAAGGGATCAAATACTTATTTCCTTCACTGTACATAGAAAGAAAAAGAGGTGTCCGGGCCAGGAGCTAGCGCGCAAGCGCAATCTATGCATACACTCGAGACCCAGCCAGAATCAAGAAAGTGACACAGAGGAAACTGCGCAAGTGCGGCCACCGCTGCTGGATCCCGGCAGAGGCCATATGCATAGGTGATGGCAATCAAACAAAGAAGGGAACATGTGTTGTACAGCATGAAATATCTGTCAAACGTTGCATCATTAAAAAAATAAAGGTATTTAGAAAGATGCTTATATTTACATTAAGGATGACATGGACATTAATAATTGAGATAATGCCGGCTTCTCTACTGGAAAAAAATAGAACCAATGAGATGGAATATCTGCCCATGTATCTTAAATGTGGGCATGAAACCACTCTCTCTGACTTCAGTTGTTCCAAATAAAGTCACATGAAAGCAGTTGTTATAACTTTGGATTTTGCTAAGAAAATTTCTTGATTCAAGGCTATACCAACCAATCAGAATCCATCTCTCATCTTCTCAAGTCCCCTTTGAAAATGAAAGTAGTAATCTGATTCGCTGCTGTAAAGGGAAGTGTTTTAATGTATTTATATCTATGTACGTGTATGTGGATATATATATACATAGATATATACATGTGTATATATATATATATATATATATGCGTGTGTGTGTCTGTGTGTCTGTGTATGTGTGTGTGTGTGTGTGTGTGTGTGTGTGATGCACTCCCACATCACAGGAGATTCCCACTGCCTGCCCCCCCCCCTGCACGTGGATGGGTTTGGCACAGTGATGTCATACAGGAGTGCACGACGGACAGGGCTAAATTGCAAGTGCACTCCCCAGTCCTACACTCCCCTACCTGTGAAGACCTGGACGCCATCCCAACCTGATTAGACCTGCACATCAGCCCTCACCTGAATAAATGCTATATACCACCAAAGCAGGCCTGCTGAACTCAATCTACAGGACCAACAGTCCAAGTATTATTCCTAACCCTTCCCTAACTTGCCATAACTACTCAAGCTGCTGCATCCCACTCCAGCAATAGCTTAACCCCTGCAGCTCCTTCCCACTGCCTTTAACTCTATCACTATCCTACCATAACCCTGCACTACAGCAATTAAGCCCTTTATTGCTAGTCCTCCCCAATCCCCTTTGCACTTTCTCTTTCCCAACAGCCCTTATTGTATTAACCCCTTAGTTACCAGAAAAGTAAGAGCCAGGTGTGGGAGGGTCACAGAAGTAAGCTTGAGTGTATGGTATTTTATATGTGTATGTAGGTACGTGGGTGGGTACTAGAAAAGGATTGTACAGGTACTATTAATGTGTTGATGATATATTGCACCATGTGTAGTGTAAGTGTTAGGAAACGTTCGTCATTTTAAGGTTGTCATGACTACTAGCCTAGCTTCTGGGTGACCCTGGTTTGAGATGCAGAGCCAATATCATTTCTCTGTCTGCAACCTAACAGGGCCAGGAGTGTAGTATTTGAATCTGTTCAGTTTTCCCATTGTTGCTTGGGATTCTTTTGTGTATGCATGTTTCTGTTCAAGCTCCTAGTTGCACCCTGTATCACCTTGACTATTTGGATTCTTTGAACTGGACTTCAGCTTGTCTTTGAATTTACCCTCTGCTCACTGACTTGCACTTTTGGTATCTCGCTGTTTTGTACTCTGCTTGCTGAGTACCCCTCTGGCTTGTCAGGCTATTCATTCTGGTATTGCCTGCAGTTGCACCTCCTGTCCAACACCGTATTCTGTAAAAGCAACCTATGTTTTATGTAGCCAAATCCAACCTGAATTGTGGTGGGCTCCGGTGAAGACCATAGAGTAGCCTTAGACTCTGCTGACCAGAGTGGTGACGGTTTTCAAGTAGCTGATTTACCTGCCCGCATGATCCAGATAGTCTCCATCTTTCTTTGGGGAATTGCTTGTATAGCAATTCCAAAAGCTTGCACTCTGGGGAATTGCTCAAGTAGGGATTCCTTGACATCCTTTAAAAATTGTCTTTTCCACTATAAAACCTATGGTGGAGCAAATTGCCTGGTCTGACTCAGCTGGTACAAGATCTGGCTGAAAGGATTCAACACCATGAAACTGCATCAGTTCAAGCAGTCGTTCCAGCTTCAAATCCGGTTGAACCTAAAATTAACTGGTGATCGTAAGTCTTTCATTAACTTTCGTGAGAGTTGTATTTTCGTCTAAGGCCTTTTTGCTCTGGAACTGAGCAGCAACGAGTTGGCCTTGTCATTTCTCTATTGCAGGGAGATCCTCAAACCTGGGCCTTTTAGTTGAGACCGGATGCCTCTGAATTTCTCTCTGTTAAGACCTTCTTTGCAGCCCTAGGTTTATTATATGGTGAACCAGATATCTATGCTGTGGCGGAGGCCAATCTGTTATCTCTCCAGCAGGGATGGCATCCTGTCGAGGATTACTGTTCAGAATTTAGACGGTGGTCCGTCCCTTCACAGTGGAATGATGCAGCACTCCGATGTCCATTCCGCCGAGGCCTTTCTGATCTCTGATAAAAGATCTTCTAGTAAATTACCCTCCGCCCTTGACTTTGGAGGATACCATGACTCTCGTTGTGCATCAAGACCGACGTCTATGAGAGCGCAAAAAAGAAGATTCAACAATGGTCTCTCCTCTTCCCTGTGCTGAGATCCCTCCATCTGTCTCACAGGAGCCCATGCAGTTGGGCTCCTCGATGTGTTCTTATGAGCGGAGACTTTTCCATAAACGCAAAGGGCTGTCTTTCTATTGTGGAGATGCTGGTCATACGCTCAAAAATAATTCCAAAACGTCCAGCTCTGGAAAACTTCAGAGCCTATATGGCGCCTGAGAATGCCATCTGGATGGTCAGGTTTTTCCCAAACTTTCTCAAAAAATCCTTTTGCCTGTTGTTTAACCCCTTAATGACCAAGATAGTTTGGACCTTAATGACCAAGCCGGTTTTTTCAAATCTGGTATGTCTGACTTTATCAGAGAATAACTCTGCGAACGTTTTGAATATCCAAGTAATTCTGACATTGTTTTTTCGTCACATGTTGTACTTTATTTTAGTGGTAAAAGTAGACTGATACGATTTGCGGAAATTAATTAAAAAATAGAAAAATTGAAGAAATTTTGTAAAAATTACAATTTTTTCCTATTTTTAACTGCAATATGTCACATATGTACATATATACTGTACAATTTTTTTTATTAAATATATATTACCATCTCTTTACTCTATTTTGGCAGCACTTTTGAAAAAATTAAATACATTTTCTGCAATTTAGAGGACTTACAAATTGAATAATAATTTTTTACGTTTTGAAGTACATTTTGTTTTCCTGCACCAAGCCAGGTTTTCAGAGGCTCATAGGTCTCAGAATGATGGAAACCCCCACAAATGACCCCATTTAGAAAACTAGACCTCATAAGGTATTAATGTAGGGGTATAGTAATCATTTTGACCCCACAGTTTTTTTGCTAAATTTAATGCATAGCAGGTGAAAATAAATTACATTTCACTTTTTTCCTAAAAGTATCAGTTTGAAGACCGATTTCTTTGTAAAGCGAACATGAAAATGAAGAATCACACCACAAAATCTATCACCCTGTTTCTCCTGTTTTCAAAAATACCCACATTGTGGCCCTAATGCGTTGCCTGGACACATGTCAAGGCCCAAAAGGAAGGGAGCACCCGGAGGCTTTCAGGACTAATATTTTGCTTGAAAATGTTTTAGGCCCCACTGTACATTTGGAGAAGCTTTAAGCTGTCAGAACGATAGAAACTCCACATAAACGACCCCATTTAGAAAACTAGACCCCTTAAGGTATTTATCTAGGGGTATAGTAAGTATTTTGAGCCCACAGTTTTTTGCTAAATTTAATGCATAGCAGGTGAAAAAAAATAAAATTCACTTTTTTCATAAAAGTATCAGTTTGAAGACCAATTTCTTTGTAATGCAAACATGAAAGTGAAGAATCACACCACAAAATCTATCACCCTGTTTCTCCTGTTTTCAAAAATACCAACATTGTGGCCCTAATGCTTTGCCTGGACACATGGCAGGGCCCAAAAGGAAGGGAGTACACGGGGGCTTTTAGGGCACCAATTTTGCTGGAAAATGTTTTAGGCCCCAATGCACATTTGGAGAGGCTTTGAACTGACAGAATGATAGAAACCCCCAAGAAATTACCCATTCTTAAAACTACACACCTTAAGCTATTCAGGAGTGTAGTGAGCATGCTGACCACTATGTTCTCATAAAGGAGGCATGTCCTGAAAAATGTATTTGCCTGTTTGACTATGTCTTGCTAACAAAGCAACTGTCCCACATTTGTGTCATTCTGATGCCGTTGTGAACAGCATTCTAGTCTGATATATAAAAAATTATAGTGGGAAAAATCAACTGTTCTGGAGTGAACGGCAATATATTTTTAAAAAAAATGGAGGAAAACGTATCCAACTATGTGGCAAACTGGAGTTTGTTCACGAGATAAAAACACCTGAAGGGCTATGATGACATCTTGTTTTTTATAGTGACAGGTCATACAACGTCTCTTTAGCCTCATCAATCCCTATATAAGGGACAAACGTACCAAGCGACGCGGTACACCATAACAGACCCCTGCCCGGCAAGGTAGGAACCGCTATGCGCACAAACAACCAATTACCTACACAATATATAAAGGGACAGTGTCCAAAACCATATATAGGAACAGTAATGGATCACTAGTCGCCAAAATAATGTCAGTATTGCCAGAAGGTTTGTCATGGTGTAAGAGATCCAGTAAAAACCTGAATAAAACTGTAGTAAAGCCCATGGTGTATTGATATGGAACAGCTCGATTATTAGAGATCCTCCAAATAAAAAAAATATGCCCATTTCACGATACAGTAAAACAAATTGAGCTTTGTGTGGCAGGACATAGTCATTACAGGTCATCTTACATTTTGAAAAAAAAAAAGATATGCCATTTCAGTGACAACATAGGGTCACATTTTGAAAGCTATAACCCTTATGCTTTTTATCTAGGTGTGTAGTGAGTATTTAGACCCTGCAAATATTGAGGCCTTAATATTTAGCGTGCCTTTTCTCCTGTGCTTCAAGATATTCATCTAGGGGTATAATGGAAATTTTTAGTTATATTTAGTGGTTTTACTGGGATGTCAGGATTGCACATCAGAACTCAGAATTGAAGGAGGTTTTTAGGGCCCACTTTTTACTCGTAAGATTTTATGCAACACGGGTGTCAGAACATTTAGAAAATTCATAAAATGCCTCCTTGAATAAAATTGAAACTTTCAAGGTATTCATCTAGGGGTATAATGGGAATTTTTTGTTTTATTTGGTAGTTTTTGGTTTTTTTTAAATGTCAATTGGGACAAAATGGGAAATAAAATAAATTTTAGAAAGTAAATACCCATCGATAGGAGAAGTCAGGAAGAAAAGGGACTTAATTCAAATCAACAGAGGTGTGGTATACTCGAAAGCACTCTCCAATGCAGAGGCCCGGTTTAGAGGGGCAGGTCTCACAGCAGTGAGTGGTGTCTTTCCTAATGCCCCTCATCGAGCACACTCGACACCTTCTTTGGGGCCTCCTTTTCTTTTCAGTGGGGGGAAGTACGCCAGGGAAATGCTGCCCATGAACAAATCTTGAGCCCACTATTCCAGAAGCACTGCTGCTTCCACTGCTGCTCTCCCCTTCCTGGTCTCCAAAAATCAAAGTTTTAATAAAATCAAGAAAAGTCCCCCTGTGGCCTGCACTTTTATACAAAACAAAGGAATTATATAGTGCCACTTGTGTCAGGTATACGGCCAATTTTTTATACCAGGTTCTTGTTTTTCTGAGGGCAGTAGTGTCCACGTTGGTGCCTGGGGTGGCAGTAAATTCAGGCACCTGGGGCATATAATTATCAGGGGCAATCCACGCAGGGGCATCTGAATTTGGTTGTGCTTGCGTACTAGCCCTAGAACGTCTACGGGGGGGCTCATCACTAGATGTGTCACTTGAGGATGACGACATAAAAAATGTCACCTCATCTCCACTGTCAGACTCTGCACAGAATAAGGCATACGCCTCTTTAGCAGTGAACACCCGCTTTGTCATTATAATAGTTTTTAACTCCCTGAACCTCTAACCCTAATTAGCGCTACCCTAAATTATTTTTAACTAGCCCTGACTACCTAACCTTACACCACGTACACTCTAACAAGCTAGTCTGATACTATCCCTAACTAATTTACTATCCCTGTCGCTCACTAACAAACTTTTTTTATAGGTTTTTTTTAAATATTTTTTTTATATATATTTTTTTTAGTATTTTTTTTAGTACAAAAAGACTGAACTGATTCAGTGATGCCTGTCACTAGGCAACAGACGATACTGATTGGGTGATGTGGCACACTGGGGTGCTGATGAGGCAAAAGCATTTGCTGATGGGGCACAGGGATGTGCTGATTGAGCACAGGAGGTGACTGACTAGCTGTAGGAGTGACTGGTCAGAAAAGGGGGTGACTGATCAGGCTGTGGGGGTGACTGGTCAGCACACGGGGTGACTGGTCAGCACAGGGGGTGACTGGTCAGCACAGGGGGTGACTGATCATGCTGTGGGGGTGACTGGTCAGCACAGGGGGTAACTGGTCAGCACAGGGGGTGACTGGTCAGCACAGGGGGTGACTGATCAGGCTGTGGGGGTGACTGGTCAGCACACGGGGTGACTGGTCAGCACAGGGGGTGACTGGTCAGCACAGGGGGTGACTGATCAGGCTGTGGGGGTGACTGGTCAGCACAGGGGGTGACTGATCAGGCTGTGGGGGAGACTGGTCAGCACAGGGGGAGACTGGTCAGCACAGGGGGTGATTGGTCAGCACTGGGGGTGAGAGGTCAGCACAGGGGGTGACAGGTTAGCACAGGGGGTGACAGGTTAGCACAGGGGGTGACTGGTCAGCACTGGGGGTGACAGGTCAGGCTGTGGGGGTGACTGGTCAGCACTGGGGGTGACTGGTCAGCACTGGGGGTGACAGGTCAGGCTGTGGGGGTGACAGGTCAGCACTGGGGGTGACTGATTAGGCTGTGGGGGTGACTGATCACTCTGTGGGGGTGACTAATCAGGCTGTGGGGGTATATTTCATGCACAAGTAAAATTAGATCCGTCTCTGATCTCCTCTCAAAACCAACAGAGGAGCTCAAAGACGGAGACTGTAGAAAAACAAGTCACACTAACTGTGATTGGTCTGTCTGTACTGACAGACCTATCACAGCGATCGCCGACAGGGGGCCACTTTCATTGGTCCCCTGTCGGCTACCTCTGTTGCTAAGCTGTCTCGGACAGCAGTTTGCATTGAACTGTCACCTCGCCCCGCCGCGCTGTGACAGTTTAACTGCATCACGTACATGCACGTGGGAATGCGCTAACCAGCCTCATTCCCCGACGTGCATGTACGTGATAATGCGGGAAGGGGTTAACAACGTTTATATTTCTGGTCAGTCTTTCTTAGTTTGTGGTTCTGCGGGTAATTTTTTGGGATTTTCAGGTTGCTAAAAAATTGGCTATTCCCCTCGTTCAACTGAGATGCCCTGTCAAAGTGTTTCATGTAGATAATATTCCTCCCTCTCAGGGGTCGGTCAAGTTCTCCACTCTAGCTGTTACTTTAAAAGTGGCTACCTTGCATACTGAACTAATTTCTCTCTTTATCCTACAAAATTTGCCTACTGAGGTAATATTGAGTATTCCATGGTTACAGGCACATAATCCTGTTATTGATTGGGTAAGGGCAAATTTGATTAAGTGGAGTCCTAAATGTTATGAATCTTGCATGTCTCTGTCTACTACTAATGTATCTTGTAATGCACCATTGAGTGTATTCAAGATTTTGATGATGTCTATTCTGAAATCGGTTGTGAATCTCTCCATCCTCATAGACCATATAATTGCCCTCTTTGTACTCCACCCTATAATAACCTACATGCCCGGGTCTAAAAATGTCAGTGCTAACGTATTATCTCGAAGATTCTGCTCCTCACAGGTCCCCAACTTTCAGTCTGAACTTATTTTGTCTAAAGGGATAATGGTTTCTGCAATATCGCCTGATCTTGCAACTGAGATTAAAGAATGCCAGCGGCTCGCCTCACAAACCATTCCTGCTGGGAAGTTGTTTGTACCTCCTCAGTTCAGATTTTGTTTGCTTAATAAGTTATATGACTCTGTTTTGTGTGGTCATCCAGGGATAACTGGTACTAAAGGATTGGTATCACGGCTCTACTGGTGGCCGCCTGTATCTCCTGATATTAGTTCCTATGTCTCTGCTTGTGATGTCTGCGCTCACACTAACACTCCTCGAGTTCGTCCTATGGGTGAGCTACTTCCATTGTCTGTTCCACAGAAACCTTGGTCCTATCTGTCTATGGATTTTATCACTGATTTGTCTCCCTCTGAAGGGAAAACTGTCATTTGGGTTGTGGTGGACCGTTTCAGTAAATTGTGTAATTTCATTCTATTGCCTCAACTCCCTAATGCCAAAACTCTGTCTAAATTATTTATTGATCAAGTGGTTAGTCTGCATGGTATTCCGGAAAATATTGTCTCTGATAGTGGTATACAATTTGTGGCTAACTTCTGGAGAGCTTTCTGTAAGAAACTTTTGTGTACAGTTATCTTTCTCTTCTACGTTCCACCCTGAGACTAATGGTCAAACCGAGCTCTTTAATCAAATATTGGAACAGCATAGTTGCGGCCGCGGGTAGCCGGCGCTCACCTCTGTCGGAGGTCCGCGACTGCAGCCCCCTGGCCGCTTGCCAGCGTCTCCCTCCAAGGAGATGCCAGCTCCTGCGGCCGTCCTTCCCTGCACTGTTTGTTAAGGTGCCAGCGCACGCGCTTACTAAAAATCCCCTATCCAATCCCCAGATCACCCTGGACTATAAAAAGGGCTCTGCCCTTCCATTCTTTGTCTGAGCATTGTTGTTGTTTACCCATCTTAGTTCTGCAAATGGTCCCTTAGTTGTAGCCTGCTCCCAGTGTTCTCGTGCCCTGCTACCTGTATCCCTTGCTATATTTGTTCTTGTTCCTTATCTAGTGTTGGAGTCGTGTTATGTCATCTGCCATGCCTGCTGTCATACACCACATCTGGTGTCATCTGCCACACCTGCTGTCATATACCTGGTGTCATCTGCCATGCCTGGTACCATCCGCCACATCTGGCGCCACCTGCCACATCAAGCTCCCTCCGTGACAAAGCCTCTGCTACTGTCTGGACTCTTACAGATACCCTTGTGCTAAGGACTTTGCATAGAATTTGTATAGACTGTGATTTGGCCAGCTGGCCTAGTGGGTCCACATACACCGAGATCAAGACAAGTATCCTAGGTGTAATATTGCAGAAAACCAGGCTGCATGGGTCTCGTATCTTCCATTAGCGGAATTTGCTATGAATAATCACCACCACGTTTCTGTTGATACCTCGCCGTTTTTCTGTAATTATGGTTTTCATTTTGGTTCATTTTCCGCCTCTTCTAGTGATAATCCTGAGGTGAAAGTTGAATCAAATAAACTGTGCACAGTTTGGGCTCAGGTTCAATGGAACATGAAGAATTCCAATTTAATTAAAAAGAAAAATGCTGACAAAAATCGTACGGTGGGTCCTGTGTTCAGCGTGGGTCAAAAGGTGTGGCTTTCTACTAAGAATCTACGACTGAAAGTACCATCTCGTAAGTTTACTCCTAGGTTTATTGGTCCATATGAAATTGTTGATGTTATTAACCCTGTGATTTTTTTTTGCCTGGCTCTTCCTCCTTCTTTTAAAATTCATCATGTTTTTCACAAATCTCTCCTTAAAAAATTTGAACCACCATCTAATCCCTTCACAAAACCTCCTCCTCCAGTTCAGGTAGAAGGAGATATGGAATTTGAGGTTCAATTGATTGTGGATTCCAGTAGGGTCAGGGTTATACTCCAATACTAGATGCTCTGGATGGGGCATGGGCCAGAAGAACGAACTTGGGTTCCTGCTTATTCAGTACATGCTAATCGTTTAGTTAAAATTTTTAATTTTAAATTTCCTTTGAAACCTAGGCTGAGGTTTAAAGGTTCGGCTGACCCTCGTAGAAAGGGGGGTACTGTTATGAAACGTCCGTCACTTTAAGGTTGTCATGACTAGCCTAGCTTCTGGGTGGCCCTGGTTTGAGATGCAGAGTCAATCTCCTTTCTCTGTCTGCAACCTATCAGGGCCAAGAGTGTAGTATTTGAATCTGTTCCGTTTTCTCATTGCTGCTTGTGATTCTCTTGCGTATGCATGTTTCTTATTAAGCTCCTGGTTCACCCTGTATCACCTTGACTGTTTGGATTCTTCGAACTGGACTTCAGCTTCCGTCTTTGAATTTACCCTCTGCTCAACTTTTAGCATCTCCTGGTTTTGTACTTTGCTTGCTTGGTTTGATTTACCCCTCTGGCTTGTCTAGCTACCCGCTCTGGTATTGCCTGCAGCTGCAGCTCCTGTCCAACACCGTATTCTGTAAAAGTAACCTGGGTTTTATGCAGTCAAATCCAACATGCTTTGCGGTGGGCTCTGGTGAAGACCATAGAATATCCTTAGACTCTGCTGACCAGAGTGGTGACGGACTTGAGGTAGCTGATTTACCTGCACGCTTGATCCAGACTGTCTCCAGCTGCCTTTGGGGAATTGCTCAAAGGGTATGGTAATTACATAAAATTGCACTCTGGGGAATTGCTCAAGTAGTGATTCCTTGAAAGTTAGTTTATTTGATACATATTGAAAGTTATCGTGTATATATTGGAGTATACTGATACTATATTGTGAATACATATATTTTGTGTATTCTGTGGTGTACAACTGAGTGTGATTTTGTGTTAGTAATAAATCTTGCTTTATTATACACTTGTGTTGTGAATCACGGCACACACACACACACACACACACACACGCAGACACGCACACACGCACAGACGCACACACGCACACACACACAAAATAATCAAATAAGGCAAATAGAAGGCGTAATATAAGGGAGAAGGTAGGGGAGCTAGGCATAACCTTAGTGACCCTAATAAAAGCAGAGTGTAATAGTGGGGGACATGAGCCCCGTGAACCCCACTAATTGCTAGCCCTTTAACAGTTGCTATGGGCAACCCCTCCACTGTACCTTTCCATCTAGGATTATCTAGTAAAGTGCACTACCTGCTACTGCAAGATAAAAACATCTATACTATAAAAGCAAATGTCTGTATTCGCTTCTATAGTATTGAATCGTGATCCTCTGATAAGGACTGGAAACAGAGAACAACGGCAAGATCAGGACTTTTATGAAAACCTTCCGGGACACCCAATGTACTATACTACAAAGATCTTCTTAGCTTCTTTTATAGTATTGATTGTGATCCTGTGATAATGGCTGATAACATAGAACAACGGCAAGTTTGGGACCTTTACGAAAGCCTTCCCGGACACCCGATGTACCTACAGTATGTGCCAAATTTGGGGTCAAATGGTTCAGGCTTCTGGATGCCCATAGAGGACCGACAAACATACATTCGCTTCTATAGTATAGATAAAGTGCAGAAAACTGTA
This sequence comes from Rhinoderma darwinii, assembly GCF_050947455.1. Taxonomy (NCBI): domain Eukaryota; kingdom Metazoa; phylum Chordata; class Amphibia; order Anura; family Rhinodermatidae; genus Rhinoderma; species Rhinoderma darwinii. The sequence continues at coordinate 64,279,498 of NC_134689.1, forward strand.
CTTATCAGGGTTTTTTAATTTGTAATGGTTCAGACTGCACTCGGTATAGGTGGGCGCACGAGTAGGAGTCCAATCCAGTAATACAGTAGAAAGATTACTCCGCACACCAATTGGGAGTGGAATATTTTTCTTATTTTACTATGCCAGTGCCTATGTGTGACGTTTCGTTCTCAATGAACCTTCATCCGGCAATTTAGTCGTTCTGGGATGCTGAGTTAATGGCACTATAGAAAAAGCACACATTGTTTGTGTTTCCTCACTGCCCATTACCCATTGCCCACTACACATTAGTGACCGCCAATACGCCTTTTCACGGCGGCCACTAATCGGCTTATTCTGATGCATACGCCTTTTCACGGCGCTGCATCAGAATAAATAAACAGAGCAGGGAGCCGTTAAAACTCCCTGCTCTCAGCTAACAGAGGTAGCTGAGGGCTAGGGGCATCCCTGCTCGAACGGGTGGGATCAATATCAGTATCGATCTCACCCGTTTAACCCCTCAGATGCGGCACTCAATAGCGAGTGCCGCATCTGAGCTGTTTTGGAGAGAGGTAGGGAACGCCCTCTCATCCCACCAGCAGCCGGCGATAAGATCGCCGAGTGTCTGTGTCTCCGATGGCAGCCGGGGGCCTAATAAAGACCACCAGGTCTGCCTGTAGTTACTGCCTGCTATGCATCTGCCAGTCCGTTTTACCCTGACAGGCAGTAATACACTGCAATACAAAAGTACTGCAGTGTTTTATAAAAGCGAACGGATGATCACATATTAAAGTCCCCTAGTAGGACTAGTAAAATTTAAAAAAAAAGTGAAGAAAAAAATGCAAAACCTACTTTTCCCCCTTACAAAATGCTTTACTATTAAAAAAACTAAATAAATTAAAAAAATTACACATATTTGGTATCGCCGCGTCCGTAACGACCCCGACTATAAAGCTGTTACATTATTTAACCCGCACGGTAAACGCCATAAAAAATAAAATAAAAATTGCTATTTTCTTTCAATCCTGCCTTAAACAAAATGTGATAAAAAGTGATCAAAAAGTCACATCTAAAATAAACAGAGCAGGGAGCCGTTAAAACTCCCTGCTCTCAGCTAACAGAGGTAGCTGGGGGATATCAGTATCGATCTCACCCGTTTAACCCCTCGTAAACACCCGAAAAACGGCAGAAAAATCGGAAGTAGAACGCCTCCAAACATCTGCCCATTGATTTCAACGGGAAAAATGGTGATTCGTTCTAATTGGCCGTTTTTTTATGGAGCCATTTTTCATAGACTCTATAGAAAACAGCTCCAAAAACGGCCATAAAAAAACGCAGCGAAAAACGCCTCGAAAATCGCGAGTGGCTTAAAAAACATCTGAAAATCAGGAGCTTTTTTCCCTTGAAAACAGCTCCGTATTTTCAGATGTTTTTGCCTCACCGTGTGAACATACCCTTACAATCACAGAAGGGCACAACATCTACCTTAACCCCTTCAGGACTGTTTTGGCCTTGTGGACTTAGCCGACATTTTCAAATCTGACGGGTCACTTTATGTGGTAATAACTTGGGAATGCTTTGATCTATTCAAGCGATTCTGAGACTGTTTTCTTGTGACATATTGTACTTTATGTTAGTGGAACAATTTGATCAATAAATTCAGTATTTATTTGCGAAAAACTCTAAAATTTTAGAGAAAATTTGAAAAATTAGCGTTTCTCTAAATTTTAATGTATCTGCTTATAAAACAGATAGCACACAAAATAGTATACAAATAGTATACATTTCCCATATGTCCATTTCATGTTTCAATAGTTTTTTGAACATCCTTTTATTTTTCTAGAACATTACAAGGCTTAGAACTTTAGCAGCAATTTCTCACATTTCAAGAAAATTTCCAAAACCTATTTTTATAGGTACTAGTTCAGTTATGAAGTGGCTTTAAGGGCCTTATATATTAGAAACCCCCATAAGTCACACCATTTTAAAAACTGAACCCCTCAAAGTTTTCAATACAGCATTTAGAAAGTTTCTTAACCCTTTGGGTGTTTCACATTAAATCAAGCAAAGTAGAGGTGAAATTTACAAATGTCTTTTTTTTGTCAGAAAATACATTATAAGCCATTTGTTTCTGTAACACAGAAGGTTTTACCCAAGAAATGCAGCTCAATATTTATTGTCCAGATTCTGCAGTTTTTGGAAATATCCCACATGTGGCCCTAGTGTGCTTATGGACTGAAACACAGGCCTCAGAAACAAAGGAGCACCTAATGGATTTTGGGGCCTTCTTTTTATTAGAATATATTTTAGGCACCAGCTCAGGTTTGAAGAGGTGGTGCCAAAACAGTGGAAACACCCCCCAAAAGACACCATTTGACAAACTACACCCCTCAAGGAATTTATAGATTGGTATAAGGAGCATTTTAACCCCACAGGTTTTTTGCTGAAATTAGTGGAATTAGTCCGTAATTTTTTTTTCCAATAAAACAAAGAAATTATCCATTTTTACAAGGCATAAAGAAGAAAAAGCACCCAAAATTTGTAAAGCACTTTCTCCTGATTACGGCAATACCCCATATGTGGTAATAAACTGCTGTTTGGATACACGGCATAAGGGAAGGAGTGCCATTTGGCTTTTGTAGCTCAAGTTTTCTGGAATGGTTTCCGGGTGTCATGTCCCTGAGGGACCAAAACAGTGGAAACCCCCCAGAAGTGACCCAATTTGGGAAGCTACAGCCCTAAAATGTATCTAGGGGTATAGTGAGCATTTTTATCCCACAGGTTTTTTGCTGAATTTAGTGGAACTAGGCCGTGAAAACTTCTATTTTTTCACCGTGCATAATAAATGACATACTTAATTTATTCTGCGGGGGCGATGCTATTACAGCGATACCATATGTATATAGGTTTTTTAGGTCTTATGGGGTTTGCACGATAAAATCACGGTTTTAAAAAAACGTATTTCGTTTTTTAGTTTTTTTCCCTAATAATAAAGGATTTTAGAAGAGGAGAAAAAGGGCGATTTTTCATTTTATCACTTTGAACTTTTCCCTTTTTATTTTTGTACATTTTTTTTTACTTTTTTTTTTTTAGTCCCACTAGGGACTTGAAGTTCCAAATGTTGGATTGTTGTTATAATACCCTGCAATACTTATGGATTGCAGGGTATTAGACCTGTCAGTTTGACACTGACAGGCAGCAATTTAGGTCCTAATCGCCTTCCATAGATGGCAGATTGGATGCCTTTGTTAGGCCTCCAGTTGCCATAGCAACCATCGGCAACCATTATGTTGTTGTAACAGCTTAATTGCAGCGGTCGCTATTGACCGCTGCATTTAAGCAGTTAATCGGTGGAGATCACAGCTGTGATCACACACAATGTTTTCCCGCAGTACTAAGGTTGCTAGTAGCAGCCTGTACTGGGCATTCGCCGGGCTGCGGCGAATGCCTGTGTGCTTCATTAGGAGCACACGTCGATTAACGGGCTACAGGCACAAGGACCAGCGCTGGAGAATATTAATCTATGCGTGGTGGTCGGGAAGAGGTTAACCACTTCCCGACATTTTTCGTAAGTATACGTCATGGAAAGCCAGTGCATCCCGTAAAATGTCGTATAATTACGACAAACGGATGGCACCGGCTCATAAGCTGAGTCGAAGCCATCATCCCCGGATGTCAGCTCTATCTTACAGCTGACACCCTGCTGTAACGGTGGGGTCCGAAGTTAACTTCGATCCCCGCCATTAGACACTTAAATGCAGCGGTCAAAAGCGATCGCTGCATTTAAGGATTTTGTAGCTCATCGGCACCCAGCAATGAAATCGCTGGGGTGTCCGTGGCTGCAATGGCAACCGGAGGCCTAATAGTGGCCTCTCGGTCTGCCTAGTGCCGAAAATGTCCAGCCACCGCCCAGAGACAGGGCCTAAAAGTCTTCCGTAACCGCCGGCAAGATGGCGTCGGCTCAGGAGATGAGCCTATGTCATCAGCGGTGGATGTTAGCTATATGTTACAGCTGACATCCACCTGTAATTACAGGAACCGGAGCTAACTCCGATCTCTGCCATTAACCGCTTAGATGCAGTAATCGAAAGCGATCGCTGCATCTTTGTTGTTGTCTGCAGATCGGCATCTCTGCCCAGCAATCGCTGGGCGGCTGACTGCTACTATAGCAACAGGAGACTAAAAAATGGTGTCCTGCTCTGCCTTTACGGAACCGATTAGGCCCCATCCGGAGGCGAAGCCTAGTTGGCTTGCTGTCAGTGAATGACTGACAGAAATAATACATTGCACTACATAGGTAGTTCAATATATTAGATCAAAAAAATCTGACAGTTGGACCTTCAAGGAAAAGTGTAAAAAAAAACAGTGTAAAAAAAAAGTGAAAAAAACCAAAAACTATATAAAAGTTTAAAGTAATAAAATAAAACACAATCGTGCTTTTTCCCTTATGAAGTCCTTTATTATTGAAAAAAATAAATAAACCATATATATTTGGTATCGCCGCGACCATAACAGCCTAAACTCTAAAAATATTATATAATTTATTCCACACGGTGAACGGCATAAAAAAAACCCGTAAAACACAATGCCAGATTTTATGTTTTTTGGTCACTTTGCCCTCCAAAAATTGTAATAAAAAGTGATCAAAAACGTAATGTATGCAAAAATGGTACGTATAAAAACTATAGCTTTTCTCGCAAAAAAACATGCCATCATACAGCGCCGTCAATTAAAAAAATGTAAAAGTTATGGTTCTCACAACATGGCGACAGAAAAAATACATTATTTTTACAAAAGTAATTTTATTATGCAAAAAGTTGTAAAATATAAAGTACTATAAATTAGATATCACCGGAATCGTACTGACCCACAGAATAAAGTTAACATGTAATTTATAACGCATGGTGAACGCTGTATAAAAAAAATCCTGAAAAAACTATGCCACAATTGATGTTATTTGGTCACCTTGCCCCCCAAAAAAGGGATAAAAAGTCGCATGTACCCCAAATGGTACCAATAATAACTACAGCTCATCCCGCAAAAAAACAGCCCTCATTCCACTAAGTCTATGAAAAAATCAATTTAGTTAAGGCTCCAATAAGTCAAGAAATAAAAATATGCGGTTGTGCAGGCCCGAGGGGAACATTTCTTTTGTTTCAAGAGGCGATTTTATCGGGGACCTAAAATTAGGAAACCAGGAAGGGGAGGGCCTAAACATATCTGCTGGAAATGAGGGCACCCGTATTATACCAGGACAACACTTCCTAGCAAAATTTCCCAATCAGCAAAGGTGATGAATGTGGACCAAAAGGGGGATAAGTAAGGACACAGTTTTTCAGTGCCACACTGACCTGTGCAGAAAGGATAGCTTCACAGCGTAACACACATCTATGGATTCTTTTATTGGGTTTTGTTTTACCCCATTATTATACCACCTGACTATGCCCCTGATGTATACTGGCAAACTTACATGTACCCTCACATTATAAACTGAAATACCAGTAAAACTCCAAACAAAATTACTACCCAGCAAAATCTTTGCTTCAATAGCCAAATGGCGCTCCCTCCCTTCTGAGCCCTACAGCGTGCCCAAACAGGAGTTTACTTCCACATATATGGCACCACCATATAGGGGAGAACCCTTTTAATAATTTTTGGGTTGTGTGTTTCCAGTGGCATGAGCTGGGCATGACATATTTGCCATTGAATTGGTATTTCTGGGGAAAAATTAAAATTTTTACTTTGCACCATTCATTTATGGAAAAGACCTGTGGGGTGAAAATGCTCACTACACCCCTTAATAAATGCCTTGAGGGTTGTGGTTTCCAAAATGGGGTCACTTCTCAGGGGTTTATTTTATTATTTCACATCAGAGCCCTGCCATTGTGAACAAATACTTGATAAGTCGCCAAATAAGGCATCAATTTCGCATGGTACTCTTTCACGCCTGAGCCTGGTCGAATGTCCAGGCAAAAGATTAGTGCCCAATGTAGAGTGATATTAAAACCAGGAAACGCAGCATAATAATTAGAGAGCTGTCTTGTTATAGTGGCAGAAGCTGGGCACCACATATTGGCATATCTATGGAAAAAAAATCACAATAATAATCACAATAATTTCTGCAAAACACCTGCGGGGTTAACATGCTCACTACACCCCTAGGTGAATTCCTTGAGGGGTCTAGTTTTCAAAATGGGGTCACTTCCGGGGGGTTTCCACTGTACTGCTAACTTAGGGGCTTTGCAAATGCTACATAGCGACCAGAAACCAATCCATCAAAATCTGCACTCCAAAAGCGAAATGGCTCTCCTTCCCTTCTGAGCCCTGCTGTGTGCCCAAAAAACAGTTTATGACCACATATAGGGTTTTGCCGTTCTCGGAAGAAATTGTTTTACAAATGATGGGGTGCTTTTTCTCCTTTATTTTTTGAGAAAATGAAACGTTTTGAGCTAAATCTACGTCTTATTGTAAAAAAAAAATAATTTTCACTTCCCAATTGAAATATAATTAATGAAACACCTGTGGGCTCAAAATGCTCACTACACCCCTAGATTAATTCCTCAAGGGGTATAGTATCCCAAATGGAGTCCCTTTTGGATAGTTTCCACTGTACTGGTACCTTAGGGGCTTTGCAAAAGCGACAAGGTGTCAAGAAACCAATCCAGCAAATACTGTGCTCCCAAAGCCAAATGGCGCTCCTTCCTTCCCGAGCCCTACTGTGTGCCCAAACAGCACTTTATAACCACAAATTTTCGTATTCCAGAGAAGTTGCTTTACAAATCTTACATAGTTATATGGTTAGTACGATTGAAAAAAGACACATGTCCATCAAGTTCAACCAAGGGATAGGAAAAGGGAAGAGAAACATTTCTGCACATAGGAGCTAACATTTTTGACCTTCTAGGAAATTATCTAAGCCTTTTTTAAAGCCATCTACTGTAGATACTGTGACCAGCTCCTGCAGTAGACTATTCCATAAATTCACAGTTCTCACAGTAAGGGCAGATTCAGACGAACGTTGCGTTTTTGCGCGCGCAAAAAACGCGGCGTTTTGCGCACGCAAAAACCACTTTACAGCTGCGTGTGTCATCCGTGTATGATGCGCGGCTGCGTGATTTTCGCGCAGCCGCCATCATAGAGATGAGGCTAGTCGACGCCCGTCACTGTCCAAGGTGCTGAAAGAGCTAACTGATCGGCAGTAACTCTTTCAGCACCCTCGACAGTGAATGCCGAACACAATATCGAGAAACCTGTTAAAAAAAAAAGTTCGTACTTACCGAGAACTTCCCTCCCGGCCGTTGCCTTGGTGACGCGTTCTTGGTGACGCGCCTCTCTTGACATCGGGCCCCACCTCCCTGGATGACGCGGCAGTCCATGTGACCGCTGCAGCCTGTGCTTGGCCTGTGATTGGCTGGAGCTGTCACTTGGACTGAATTGTCATCCCGGGAGGTCAGACTGGACGTCGCGTACCGGAAATTTTTTTGCCGGGTTCGGCCAAAACGAGTTCGGCCGAACCCGGTGAAGTTCGGTTCGGTTGTCCGGGTTCGCTCATCTCAAAGACACTCCGTTTGGATGTTTGGAAACAGAAAAGCACGTGGTGCTTTTCTGTTTACATTCATCCTTTTGACAGCTGGTGCGCTGTTTCAGTCGGTTCGCACGGAAGTGCTTCCGTGCGACCTGCATGGTTTTCACGCACCCATTGACATCAATGGGTGCGTGATGCGCGAAATACGCGGAGATATTGAGCATGTCGCGCTTTTTGCGCAGCTGACAAATGCTGCGCAAAAAGCACAGACTGTCTGTACTGCCCCATAGACTTGTATTGGTCTGTGCGTGGCGCGTGAAAATCACGCGGCCCGCACGGACCCAATACACGCTCGTGTGAATCCCCCCTAAAGAAGGCTTGTCGCCTCTGCAGATTGAACCTTTCCTCATAACTTAGATTCTCCATGCCCCTGATTAGCTTTGTTGCTCTTCTTTCTATTTTTTCCAACTCCAGGGCATCCTTTCTATGAACTGCAGCCCCAAACTGAACTGCATATTCAGATGAGGCCTCACTTGTGCTTTGTAAAGTGGTAATATTATATCCTTGTCTCACGAGTCCATGCCTCTTTTAATACACGACAATAACTTGCTGGCCTTTGAAGCAGCTGATTGACATTGCATGCTGTTTTTTCGTTTATGATCTACAAGTACACCCATATCCTTCTCAACAAGTGACTCCCCGAGTATAGCTCCCTCTAGGACATATGATGCATGCAGATTGTTGGTACCCAGATGCATAACTTTACATTTATCCACATTAAACTTAATTTGTTAAGTGGATGCCCTGTGTGTTCAAATCAGCTTGCAATTTATGAACATCTTCCATAGACTGATACCACATAGCAGAAAAGAAAACGAAAAACTAATGGACCAACCAGCACACTTTGGGTAAAATAAATACAAGATAAGACTGTATTAAACAATTTATACAAAATTTATTTATTATTAAGATTTTTTATATAAAAAACTTGGATATAATTTACATTATCCATGCACAATTGTCAAATTGGTGGAAATTCATTGTGCATAGAAATGGATTACTAACATTCATAGAAATGAATTACTAACAAAGTTGCAAGAGCTATTGCGATATACCGACAAATTATTGCATGCATATAAACATTGTTTTACAATGAGCTTGGTGGTTTAAGTGGCTTGTGAACTAAGTGGAGTTCTAAAACCGGATTGTGTTGCTGTACTTCTGTATTGTGTTGCTGTATTTCTGTGTTTGTGAATCTGTTTTGATTGCTAGCAAATAGAAGATAGCAAAAACTCACACAATTGAAAAAAAAAAAATTTGTAAATTTTTTTTTTTTTTCCCTTGCAGATTCGTTCCAGCTGAGCAGTTGACGAGGGGGAAGGGGTTAACTGGACACAAGTGGTATAAATTAGTCAGCAGACCTCATTTTGAGCTTGCTCTTTCTGAGCTTGGTGGTTTAAGTGGCTTGTGAACTAAGTGGAGTTCTAAAACCGGATTTGAAAAGAGGAGTTGAAGCCCCAGTAAGTACTCTTCTTTTTCTTTGACAATTGTTCGCTGTTTTGGTGTAACTTGGATAATGGATAGCAAGATTGGAGGTTTTCTTCAGTGCACAGTTTGTCATATGTATACACGACTGGAGCCGGAGTTCCAGGGTGAATATCTCTGTGGCAGATGTGAGCATGTTGTTCACCTGGAAGCTCGCATTAGAGATCTGGAGGTGCAAAATGCAACACTGAGGAGGATAGACAATTTTGAGCGGAGCTTGCTGCTCACAGAGCATGCAGTTAGTGGGTTAGAACTGGAGGGTGAAGACATGGGTGAGCAGGATCAGGTAAGTAGCTGGGTTAATGTAGTTAGGGGCAGTAGAAAGGGGTCAAAGACAAGGAAGGCCGATCCGGTTTCTGGCATTCCAAGCAAAATTGCCAGGTTGGGTGATGATGCGAGGGTGTCAGTCTCAGAAAAGGCAGCCCTAGTGGATACTGATCTCCCTAACAGCCGGGAGAACAGCCCAGCTAGTAGTCGGCGGGATGGTAATGCAGGTAAGCCAAGACAATTGATAGTTGTAGGGGATTCTATAATCAGGAAGACGGATAGAATAATTTGTCGCCAAGACCGCCTCAACCGAATGGTTTGCTGTCTCCCTGGTGCCAGGGTTCGGCATGTGGTGGAACGGGTGGACAAATTGCTGGGAGGGGCTGGTGATGATCCAGCTGTCGTGGTCCATGTCGGTACCAACGACAGAATAAATGGTAGGTGGAGGAGCCTTAAGAATAATTTTAAAGAACTAGGCTACAAGCTGAAGGGAAGGACCTCCAAGGTTGTATTCTCAGGAATACTGCCTGTGCCATGCGCATCACAGGAAAGACAGCGGGAGCTTAGGGAGTTAAATGCATGGCTGAAGTCTTGGTGTAGAGGAGAAGGATTTGGGTTCCTAGAGCACTGGGCTGACTTTTCATTGGGGTACAAACTGTATTCTGCAGATGATTTGCACCTAAATGGAAGGGGGTCCGCTGTGCTGGGGGAGAGAATTCTAGCTTGGGTGGCGGAGTATTTAAACTAGGGCTGAGGAGGGAGGTCAATGTAGAAAAAAAAGGGGTAGCCAGGTTAGAGAGGGGTCAGACTATATTGGTGGGGGGAGAAACAGAATGTGGGGAGAGGACTAGACAACAAGATAAGGAGATCCTTTCGTTACAAAACATCAGTGTAAATAAAAAGGACCGATTAATGTCAAATCACATTTCTGATAATAAAAGTGAAAAACTGACAGGCAAGTTAAAGTGTATGTTCACAAATGCCAGAAGTCTAGCAAGCAAAATGGGGGAGCTGGAGGCCTTGATACTGGAAGAAAATATAGATATAGTTGGTGTTGCTGAAACATGGCTGGACTCTTCACATGACTGGGCTGTAAATCTACAGGGTTTTACACTTTTTCGTAAAGACAGGACAAATAGGAAAGGTGGTGGTGTATGTCTGTATGTGAGAAGTGATATGAAGGCGAGTGTGAAAGAGACAATAGTGGGTGAAGACTGTGAGGAGGTTGAAACCTTGTGGGTGGAACTAGAAAGGGAGGTAAACACTGAAAAAATTACTTTTGGTGTAATCTATAGACCCCCCAATATAACTGAGGAGATGGAAGGTCAGATATATAAACAGATGGAGCGGGCTGCACAGGCGGGTACTGTAGTGATAATGGGAGATTTTAATTTCCGGGATATTAATTGGTGTCATGGTTCGGCTTCAACTGCAAAGGGGAGACATTTCCTCAACCTGTTGCAGGAAAATTTTATGGGCCAGTTTGTGGAAGACCCGACTAGAGGTGAAGCTCTGTTGGATCTGGTCATTTCTAATAATGCAGATCTTGTTGGGAATGTCAATGTTCGTGAAAACCTCGGTAACAGTGATCATAATATAGTTACATTTTACCTATACTGTAAAAAACAAACGCAGGCTGGGAGGGCAAAAACATTTAATTTTAAGAAAGCCAATTTCCCCAGGATGAGGGCTGCAATTCAGGATATAGACTGGGAAGAACTAATGTCAAATAATGGAACAAATGATAAATGGGAGATTTTCAAATCTACTTTGAGTTATTATAGTGCAAAATTTATTCCTACAGGTAATAAGTATAAACGACTCAAATTAAACCCCACATGGCTTACACCTTCTGTGAAAGGGGCAATACATGACAAAAAAAGGGCATTTAAAAAATACAAATCTGAGGGTACAGCTGTAGCCTTTGTAAAATATAAAGAGCTTAATAAAATCTGTAAAAATGTAATAAAATTAGCAAAAATACAAAATGAAAGGCAGGTGGCCAAGGATAGTAAAACAAATCCTAAAAAATTCTTCAAGCATATAAATGCAAAAAAGCCAAGGTCTGAACATGTAGGACCCCTAGATAATGGTAATGGGGAGTTGATCACAGGGGATCAAGAGAAGGCAGAGTTACTAAATGGGTTCTTTAGCTCTGTATATACAACAGAAGAAAGAGCAGCTGATGTAGCCGGTGCCAGTGCTGTTAATATATCAGTTGATATACTGAATTGGATGAATGTAGAGATGGTCCAAGCTAAATTAAATAAAATAAATGTGCACAAGGCTCCGGGACCAGATGGGTTACACCCTAGAATTCTTAAAGAGCTTAGTTCAGTTATTTCTGTCCCCCTTTTCATAATATTCAGAGAATCTCTAGTGACTGGTATAGTGCCAAGGGACTGGCGCAGGGCAAATGTGGTGCCTATTTTCAAAAAGGGCTCTAGGTCTTCCCCGGGTAATTATAGACCAGTAAGCTTAACATCCATCGTGGGGAAAATGTTTGAGGGGCTATTGAGGGACTATATACAGGATTATGTGACAATAAATAGCATTATAAGTGACAGCCAGCACGGTTTTACTAAGGACAGAAGTTGTCAAACTAACCTAATCTGTTTTTATGAAGAGGTGAGCAGAAGTCTAGACAGAGGGGCCGCTGTGGATTTAGTGTTTTTGGACTTTGCAAAGGCATTTGACACTGTCCCCCATAGACGCCTAATGGGTAAATTAAGGACTATAGGTTTAGAAAATATAGTTTGTAATGGGATTGAGAATTGGCTCAAGGACCGTATCCAGAGGGTTGTGGTCAATGATTCCTTCTCTGAATGGTCCCCGGTTATAAGTGGTGTACCCCAGGGTTCAGTGCTGGGACCACTATTATTCAACTTATTTATTAATGATATAGAGGAAGGGATTAATAGCACTATTTCTATTTTTGCAGATGACACCAAGCTATGTAATATAGTTCAGACTATGGAAGATGTTCATGAATTACAGGCAGATTTAAACAAACTAAGTGTTTGGGCGTCCACTTGGCAAATGAAGTTTAATGTAGATAAATGTAAAGTTATGCATCTTGGTACCAACAACCTGCATGCATCATATGTCCTAGGGGGCGCTACACTGGCGGATTCACTTGTTGAGAAGGATCTGGGTGTACTTGTAAATCATAAACTCAATAACAGCATGCAGTGTCAATCAGGTGCTTCAAAGGCCAGCAGGATATTGTCGTGTATTAAAAGAGGCATGGACTCGCGGGACAGGGATGTAATAATGCCACTTTACAAAGCATTAGTGAGGCCTCATCTAGAATATGCAGTTCAGTTCTGGGCTCCAGTTCACAGAAAGGATGCCCTGGAGTTGGAAAAAATACAAAGAAGAGCAACGAAGCTAATAAGGGGCATGGAGAATTTAAGTTATGAGGAAAGATTGAAAGAATTAAACCTATTTAGCCTTGAAAAAAGAAGACTAAGGGGGGACATGATTAACTTATATAAATATATTAATGGCACATACAAAAAATATGGTGAAATCCTGTTCCTTGTAAAACCCCCTCAAAAAACAAGGGGGCACTCCCTCCGTCTGGAGAAAAAAAGGTTCAAGTTGCAGAGGCGACAAGGCTTCTTTACAGTGAGAACTGTGAATTTATGGAATAGCCTACCACAGGAGCTGGTCACAGCAGGGACAGTAGATGGCTTTAAAAAAGGGTTAGATAATTTCCTAGAACAAAAAAATATTAGCTCCTATGTGTAGAAATTTTTCCTTCCCTTTTCCCTTCCCTTGGTTGAACTTGATGGACATGTGTCTTTTTTCAGCCGTACTAACTATGTAACTATGTAACTATGTAACTATGTAACATTATAATCAATATATAGACTCCAAAGTTGTATTAACGGCTGGAGACTGCTTTAAGCACCACTGTCCCCCCAAAATCATCTAGGCAGCTCCATACACATATAGATATAGCACAAAGAGACAATTCAAGAGCCTTTGACGCCAATGTATAAATATATAAAAAGTTGTAAATTTTATTTGGACAAACATCATATGAATTAAAAAATAAATAATAAACAAACAACTATGACTCAAGTGAAGTGGCAGAGACCGCACTCACACACTGCTACTCACTGTAATGTATGGGCAAGCATGTAACCATAGCTATATAGACCACCCCACAGTGATAATCAAAGATAGTACATTGCATAGGGTTAACTGGTCAAGTCAAGGAACTTACCCATATGTGTAACAGAAGGTGAAAGAGTGTCTGCTCTGCCGTATACCCCGACGCGCGTTTCGCCACGACTTGCTTCCTCAAGGGGATATAACATTATGTGGTTTAAGGAGAATGGCATACAAGAGAATATAAGCAGGTTATTCCCTCCCAAAGCCGGCTATATGCTGTTCACATTGTGCGTTTAAACAGGAGATAAGGCAGACACTCCCAAGATCTGTGCTGTGCTGTTCACATCGATTGGAAGGCATGACTCTAGATGCAAATATGATAATTGTTACAGCAGACATTGAATCCTTTTATACCTCCATATGGCATACAGATGGTACACAAGCAGTGCCTTGGGTTCTAAGACTCAGTTATTTGGAAGAGAACCTATGGAAGGTACTTCTAATTATTTTAGAAATTATTCTAACACCTAATTTTTTCATTTTTAAAAATCGTTATTCTTTGCAAATTCAGGGCACTGCTATGGGGGGGCCACCTGTGCGCCTTTCTATGCGAACCTCTTCTTGGGAGCCTGGGAAAGAGACATTTTTATCACAGACCCGATCATGGGAATAGAGAAAGTGCACAATTGGATGAGATACATAGATGATGTCCTCTTCATCTGTGAAGGCACAACAACTGATTTGGATAGTCTAATGAGGAGTCTTAATAACAATACCATCAATATCAGTCTTACATACATGTATGGAAAATAAATGGACTATCTGGATATCAAAGTGCAGATAGGATCATTCGGCAATCTGGAGACAGATTTCTTTAGAAAGGAAACATCTGTAAAATCATTACTCCATGCAAAATCTACACATCCACCTGTGACCATTAGGGGGATCCCTGTTGGACAGTTCTTACGCATGAAGAGAATATGTTCCATAACTGAGAAACTTGAGGACCATGCGATGGATCTTAAAGTCAGATTCCAAGAGAGAGGGTTTTCAATAGGAATATCAAAAAAGGATATAAGAGAGTACAGTCTAGAACAAGATAAAGCCTCCTTTGTCCACATATGAGAGTAAAAACAGATAATCAACCAATTAGGATGATCATTACTTACCATTTTCAATGGTCCAACATCTTTAATATATTTAAGAAACACTGGCAAGTTTTACTTGCGGACACTATTTTTCTAAATAGTCTTCCTTCATATCCTCAAATAACAGCGAGAAGGGCAACAAACCTTAAAAATTAGCGTGTTCATAGTCACTATATACCAGAGATACCTAACATCTGTGGTACAAAAGGACCCAAGTGGGGATGCTTTCATGTGGAACTTGTAAAGCCTGCCACAAATATAGACAGATCCTTTGACTTCCAAGATTCTAAACAATTACGTACGTTTAAAATTACATGCCACATTTCATATAGCTCTATGTGCATTATCTATTATGCTGTTTGGCCTTGTAAAAAGGTCTACGTGGGACTTACGACTCGAGAGTTTAGGGTGACAGTTCGGAAACACATCAAAGATATCAAAAAGGTCGTAAATGCAGATGATCTTACGAAATTAAAAACAATGCCCAAGCACTTCAAAATATTTCATCAATGCAATTCCAAGCTACTCCGTTTTCGTGGGATTGATAGACTCCATTTAGGATCGAGAGGAGGTAATTTGGGTAAGAACCTCGCCCAATTGGAAAGTCAATGGATATATCAATTGGGTACTCTAGCACATCTTTTAAATGAAAGCTTTGGTTTCAATGCCTTTCTGTTTAGTGGTGAATGGTGCCATTTTGCTTTGCTTTGTTTAACTTGTGTTTTTAATTGATTTTAACTATGACTTTTTATTTTCTAGTTCAAATATACATTTTCTTTGGTCGAAGGGCCAACTATCAAGACATCATATTCAACCATTGCAGCTGACAACTAATTTTAAATTATTCTGTGAAATAATATTGATAGTGATTTACATTAAAATCACTACAGTAATGTCACTGTCTTCTATTTCTGTATATGATACTATATACATAAATCCATGATAATGTAATACTATAGTACTCAATGTATTTTTTGCATGTAGCACTTTTATAACTAATATGGTATATCTATATTTAGATTTATAATCGCACCTTGCACTTTTGATATAGTTCAAATGCATATTTTAAAGTTTAATATTTACAATTTCCTTAATATTAATCCTCTTTCAACCTTTTTATTAGATTTTATTGCTGCACCTTGTGATATTTCCTGATTCGTATGGGGTCCTTTCACTGGACTTTTGATTTACATTCACATTTTTATGATATTCAGGTGGTTTTGTACTTAGTGTATTTATTACAGAATTGGCTTTGTCTCATGTTTATAAATGCACAATTGTTGTTGGTCATGCACTTATATGGATATATATATATATATATATATATATATATATATTTTTATTTTTTTTTTAAGTAGTTAATATGTAGATATTATCCCCTTTATGTCATGACTCAGTCTCAAATCTTATTTCAGCAATATTGTCACCTTCTTTTTTTTTTGTCTCTACCTCTTCTGCCACTGCCTCTTCTGTGCACATGCTCTGAATGTCCCTTCCATTAGCATATCGCTGTTTTTGCCGCATAGAGGTGTATGAGTGAGCGACGCCCCCTTCGCTGTATTTTCAGCATTGTGGGCCTCCCTCTCCTCACACACTGGTTGGCGCCGCGACGATAGCCAATTCCATTATGGCGGGGCCACCTGAGCATGCACCTTCTCTTTGTGCCCGGTCACGTGATCGGAGTGGGGAGAATGATGTGAGAAAACTGCCATTTAGCTACATTATAACTAAGCAACCAGTTGAATGTTAGTGACCTAGATCATGTGAATGATCACATAACGTATCTCTTCCTGTTTGCGATCATGTAGGTTAATTAATCATATTCATCCTATGTGTTTTTCTCAGCAATTCTATTGGCCATAGATCCCTTTAATAATCCCCTGCCCCATTCATTGCATTATGCCTCCTGATGAATACTGATGAGAAACGCAGGTCGAGGCTGCTGAACATAGTTCCCTGATCTTTACCTAGGTGAGCTATTCCAACTTATGGAGCTAGCCTGTTAGACTGGGTTTTTGACTATCAATTTCCAGACTTCTGCAATTGCACTCAGTTTGTTCTGGCTGCTGTGCTTTTACCTATCTACTGGTTTGGTATGATATGTACATATATTTGGATGGCACTCTTTTTGTCTTTTTTGATGCACCTTACCCATTCATGAAACAATGCATGTGTTTGTTTGCTAGTCATTGTATTATGCAGTTCAGAATGTGAGATATATAATTAATGTACATACATGCTGTAGTAATATATTTAGTCTGGAATACTGCTCGGCTCTAATTTTTTCCATATATTTATAGTTCTTTATTTTTGTAATTTTTAATATATATATATTAAATAAAAGGTACTTTTTACATTTTATACCGGTGGGATTAGGTTTATATGCATCCTTCTAGGTCGATCAACAGTTTAATATATGCATGTGGATTCGGAACCACATTACAACTGTTTGGACCTTATTTAAGTTTGTACATTAATAAGTTAATAAGCAGTACATGTGAATAATCAATCAATCAATCAATCAATCAATCAATTAATCAATCAGCCTTCCCCTATAAAGCTCCCAGAGACCAGAATGAAGATGCATAGTCGCAATCAGTGAAAACTTATTGGGCGGGATATTGTCCTTTTCATTGGACTGCAGGAAATGAAAATTTCAGGTAAGTAAATGTTCTAATTCATGTTCGTCCTACGGCAGCACTTACACAGGGGACTCATAAAGCAGTGTATCAAAGGAGGGAACACGTAGTAGCAGCGTTAAGCAGTCATTCGGCAAAGGCCGAATACTCTTTATGGACATCCTGTCGGTAGTGCTAAAACGAAGTTGGATGGTGATATCCATGTTGCTGCCTTACAAATTTCATCCAGAGAGAGATTTGACTTTTTTGCCCATGAGGCTGTGATAGACCTGTTTTAATGCGCCCTGATATTAAGGGGGGAATCTTGACCTCTTAGCTTTATAGCACTTTTTGATAAGATCTCTAATCCACCTGGCAAGTGTTGACTGGCTAGCTCTATTCTCTTTATCTGGCCCGTAAAATTGAAGGAATAATGCCTCAGAACTCCTGAAGGGTTGAGAGCGCTGAAGATATGCCAGGATCGCTCTTTTCACATGAAGTAGGTTCAGGTTTAAGGATAGCACTTGACTCAAAGGGACTATTCCCTGATTTATGTTGCGACAGAAGGAACCTTTGGAAGGAACCCTGGCATGATTCTCAGGACGACGAGTCAGGAAGAAATCTCAGTTATGGGACCTTAGAGGACAAGGCTTGTATTTCACCAATTCTGGCCCATGTTATGGTCACTAGAAACAGAGTCTTAAATGAAAGCTACTTCAGGGAGCCGTCCTCAATTGGTACAAAGGGAGGATTACATAGGTGATTTAAGGCAATAGAAAGGTCCCACGATGGTACGGGTCTATGGAATATAGGTCTTAGTCCAGGGGCGTAGCTAAGGGGGGGAGCCGGGGCATTTGCCCCGGGCGCAACTAGGTGGTAGGGAATGGGGGGTCGCCGCAGAGCAGCTGATCGCTGCTGATAGGCGCCCTGTATGTCGGACACCTGCTGCAGCTTTAGGAAGAGCCAGGAAATCATGCAGCGGTGTTCTGACTGTGGTCTGTGACGGCCAGGAAGTGGACCAGTCCCGTCACCTTACCTGTCACCTGACCTCATGTCAGTGACATGAGGTCAGATAAGTCAGGGGACTGGACTGGTCCACGCCTGTGCTGCACCCTCCCAGCATGTAGGGGGCGCCACTGAGCTCTGCCTCTACTCTGTGCTCTGCTGTTACACACACAGAGTAAATAACAGCCGAGAAGCAGAGGAGGAAGCTCTGCCTACAGCCCGTCCTGAGTGTGATGCTGTCAGCAAGGAGACATGGTGAGTGTCTGTGTGTATATGTGTGTGTAGTGTGTATAGAGTATGTGTCTCTGTGTTTGTATGTGTATATATTAGTGTGTGTGTGTGTGTGTCTTGGCATGTGTTTGTGTCTCACATCTACTACATTATCTGTACTCAGAGAGTTATCACTGTGTTATCTGTGATGCTACATAGGACTGCAGTTAACACTACTACATTATCTGTACTCAGAGAGTTATCATTGTGTGTTATCTGTGGTGTTACATAGGACTGCAGGTGACATCACTACATTATCTGTACTGAGAAAGTTATCAATGTGTTATCTGTGGTGTTACATAGGACTTCAGATAACATCTAGACTATCTGTGGTGTTACATAGGACTGCAGGCAACACTACTACATTATCTGTACTCAGAGAGTTATCACTGTGTTATCTGTGGAGTTACATAGGACTGCAGGTAACACTACTTCATTATCTGTATTCAGTTATTACTGTGTGTTATCATTGGTGTTACATAGGACTGCAGGTAACTTCTACTACATTATCTGTACTCAGAGAGTTATCACTGTGTTAGCTGTGGTGTTACATAGGACTGCAGGTAACATCTACTACATTATCTGTACGCAGAGAGTTATCCCTGTGTTATCTGTGTTGTTACATAGGACTGCAGGTAACATCTACTACTTTATCTGTACTCAGAGAGTTATCACTGTGTTATTTGTGATGTTACATAGGATTGCAGGTAACACTACTACATTATCTGTACTCAGAGAGTTATCACGGTGTTATCTGTGGTGTTACATATGACTGCAGGTAACATCTACTACATTATCTGTACTCAGTTATTACTGTGTTATCTGTGGTGTTACATAGGGCTGCACGTGAAATGTACAACAATATCTGTACTGGGTATATATGGGTCTGTTTGTGAATGTGTCTTTTTGCTTGTATATTGGTGCCTTTTATGTATTTGTATATGTCCCTGTCTGTGTATTTATCTGCCGGTCTGTGTCTTTATGTCTATATATTTACCTGTATGTATGTATTCCAGAATGTGTGTATGTATATTTGCCTCTATGTCTAAATATCTGTCTTTATGTCTGTACAGTCTATATGTTCCAGCGTGTCCATATATGTGGTTAATTTTTGGTTTGTGTAGGGGACGGCAATAGAGAGTCCCGCACAGGGCGCCATCCAAGCTAAGGCTGGCCCTGGCTGTCACCAACCCTAGTCATAAGGAACTCCGCCGCTGCATGCGCCGCATGACCTCCTCGACTCCTCCGGTAAGTCACACCAGGCAGAGCGGAGAGTGGTAGTGGTAGGCTACCGCTCACCGCTCTGTTTACAGTGTGGCGCTAAGTACAAGGGGGGATTGTGGCGCTATTTAAAAGGGGGGGATGTGGCACTATTTACAAGAGGGGAGTGTGGCGCTATTTACAAAGGGGCAGCAGACTGTGTGTGTGGCACTATCTACAAGGGGGGGAAGCGGGCTGTGAGGCGCTATTTACAAGGGGGGCTGTGTGTGCGCTATCTACAAGAGAGGGGCTGTGTGTGGCACTATCTACAAGGGGGCTGTGTGGCGCTATCTACAGGGGGCTGTGTGTGGCCTCTTTAATTTAGTTTCTTTTAATTTATTTCTATGTTAATTACATTATATAACTATATCGCTTGTAAAATGTATAAATGCTTTTATGCTCGAGTTACATTAAAAAAATTGTGAAAAAAAATTACACCTCATTGATTGGTAGAGAAAGCAAACATGGCGAGGGGGAAGGACATGTCGGGAAACAAGTTGGGGGGGGGGCGCCAATCTGAATCTTTGCCCCCGGTGCAGGAGAACCTAGCTCTGCCCCTGCTTAGTCTATTGAATGATTCCCTTGAAGAATCTGGACACCACGGGATCTGGCATCATCATTATATGACGCTGGGCACTGAGAAACGACTGCGCAGTGGACATTTTTGAGAACGGAGGCGCATACGCCAAACTACCAACACCAGTACAGTGTCCAAACTGAAATGCCTTACCAGGAAACTTGAGCGACGGCCATGGGGGTGTCAAAGATATTTTAATTATCTTTATATGTGTGAACATATATTGCTTTAAATGGACAGTTGAGTTGTCACTAAAGCTCAAAGACCTGCTGAAACAAGAGCCTACATGGGGGGATGGCTATTCTATTTCAAGTCGTTTAGTTTATGGCTTTGCATTTCAGCTGTTACAAAGGCAACGTGGGAAAACGTGCTGACATTGTATTTCTTATGGCTAAAGATATATGTGGAGTTTTGGGATATTACCATATTAAGAATGCTCATGCTTTGCAAGTATGAGGTCACCACCTACTCTCATTTTCTTATAAATAAATATGGATCCGCCCCCTGTGGGCAGAGACTGTTTGAACACTGACGCTGCGTGTCATGGTCTCTCTCCGGCCGGCCGCCTCTCTCAGATCCACCATTGAGAGAGCATTCATTTATTTGAAACTCATAGACAAATGCAGATAATGTCCAACGTTAATGGACAATGTAAATTCTGCAGCGACATTACTTGGGGGCTCGTCCGGGATTCTCAACACAGATCGAAGGCGATAATCGAAGGTGGATGACGGCTAAGATAACGGAGAACTGCACACAAAACCGGTGAGTAAGAAATGTTATTCTTACTGTGCACTTCTCTCTTGTTTTAGCTGCCGTCCAGGTATTGTCTCTTTTGACTATTTGGGAACCATGAACACCATTTGTCTATGAGTATTTGTATGTATGAATTATAGGAATAGGTGTGTGAGTAGAAATGAATCTGTGAGTGTATCTGTGAGAGGCTGAGATAAGGGAGTGTTTGTTTTCTGATCCCAAAACATACAGAAACAACCAAATACCGAGATAACACTAAACGGCCTGTCCGAAGTGTTCCCTCCGGCCCCTGGGTTTAGTATGTATTAAGATCAGGTTGCAAATTGATCCTTGCAGAAGTGACGGGTAACCATCCCCGCCCAAGTGATTGTTAGGACTTTCGCGTATCCAGACTGTGACCCATAGGAGGCGCACCTGGCCGGAAGTAAGAGTATGTATGTGGGCTAATCCTTGGACGCCCGATCTGAATGAGTTGCTGATTATTAAGTAACATCTCTGTGACGAGAAAGTTTATAGAATATCCATGGGCGCCTGAGACAGTAAGATAGTTTGGCTGCTGTTTAGGAAACCGATCAGATATACGCGGTTGCCCTACTGATCAGCAGAAGTGCATAGGGAACCCCCATGACAGACTAAATGTAGGCTGAAGGGTTAAGTAGGCCAGGAAAATAGACTGAAGAGTTAGTACGGATGTGGCCAGGTTTGTCTTGACTCTGATAACTTGCTGCAGCGTGACATCACACAGCAAAAGCCATTGAGAAAAAGTCAAGATAAGGTTGGCTACATTAGTAAATCTGGGATTTAGCAGAGGGCATGGGGAAATCTGGATCGAAGTATGCCCGAGGTAAAGTGCTGGCCAGCCGGGAATTGGGGCATAACACCCAAGGTACAGGGTGTGGTAAAATAGCAGCAGATATTGTTAAAAAGCAATGTGGGGAAGGGGCAGTAAATGCACCTGGAGGAAAAAAAAAAAAAAAAAAAACACGGGAAGGCCCAAGCAGGTAGTTTTCAGTTATACTAGAAGGGATGATTTCTTGAGAGATGATGGGCCCTGGATTAGTAGACAGAGTTGTAGAGAACAGATAGAAGTGATTGAATGTACCAGAAATAGAAAAAAAAACAAAAACAAAAAAAAAAACACAAGGAAACACAGTTGTCAGTAAGAATTAACCAGCGTCTAATTCTATAGATAGAGACATTCCAGTAGAAAAGAATGTGCCAACGTATAATTCTTCTATGTACAGCTTTATAAACCAAAGGTTTCCAGAAACAAGAGGTTTCCAGGGGTGACAGGCGATCAGTTATTAGCCATACATAGAGAGAAAGGCGTCATCAGAATTCATAAAGGAATCAATTAACTCTTCACTTCCTAAAAAGGGAACATTGGGTGAAATGTTCAGGGATTATTGATAGAGAGATAGACGTGGATTAGGTATTGGCTAGAAATAGAGTTAAAGCCAATAGGATAATTATAAGTGTAATGACCATGGATTGTAGAAGGAGAAGTGAGATTGATAAAGTGAAGATTCTTATGGATTTCTATCCAGATCTGCTTGTTGGAATATACTGTATATCATCTGTCCTAAATTGTCACTAATGAAATTTCCTCTCGTTATAGGAGTTTTCCAAGACATTTTAAACAATACTGTAAATCTTTTTCCTTTTTGGTTTATTTAACAGTCATTTTAATAATTGCATGGAATGTCTAACAAGAGTTATTGTTAATCTATAGTAACAGTGTTAGACTAATAGAACTAATGATAAGAGAACGTGTTACTTACAAGAGCAGGATGCCTCAGATATCCATTGTGGGAAAAAAAAACATGTGAAGAGGTTTTGTCATTGATTGACAGGAGCACATGGTGACATTTTTGACGTTGTAGCTCATAAGTTTTGGCTAGTAAGGGGTTAATGCTATATTCTCTGTTATCTGTAGTTTAGCTGTGTCTACAGAAAGTGCACACGCAGTGCAAGATAAGATCTGTGACTTAAAGATTAAAGAAAGACAAAAAAAAGCCTAATAAGAATACAGGATTGAGTATTATATGTTTTATGTTTATATGTTATATGTGTTTTATGTGTCGACCACAATGAAAAACTTCATTCATATTTAAATTTAATATGATGCGCATTACTAAATGATTATAGTTCATTGGATGAAGAATCCAAGAATAATAGGAGTTTATACACAGTCATTCTAGTTATATACTTGTTTTACATAAGGTCACACACAAAAGGTTTACACGTGTGAGATTGGATTCTCAGTACTGAGAGTGTCTGGGAACAGCTGGTATTGTGATTGACTGGTGTGTGCGCTGAACTATTTTTAAAGGGAAATGGTGTCTTTGAAATCACCACGTCAAGTGATTCAAAGAAGAAAGATTTTTATATGTCATTATTACATTTTAGTTTATGATTATTTGATATTAAAGGTTTCTATTGGCATGTGATGAGGCATATAGTGCACGATATGTTTCATCATTTGTGTTAATAGATTGGTTTATTTAATAATTGACATATACTAGTTAAGGAAACAAATATTTTGCTATTTTGCAAAGCTCTATTATTTAATTATAAGAGTATCCTTTCTGTTGAATGATGGTATATACATTACATATGCACATGACACACACACACACACACACACACACAGTAACATGTTGGGAATATATTTTATGAAATGAAAATGCAAATAAGATGACAGCATTCACAGGAGCTGTTGTCACGTGTATGGTGTCAGATTCCTGTCCAGTCAATCTTATAGTTTCTGACATACTTGCAGCAATTCAGGTTGTCATCCAATATAAGTCTGATGGACAGATTGAAGTTACTGATGATATGCAAAATTTTATGTGTGCAGCACTCTATGGGGATTGCACTGAGAGGAGGAAGACCCCACATCTCAGGCTTATTGAGGGCGGTCCTGTCCCTCTTCTGGGCACAGGGTAAACAGACGTAGGACGCATGTCTGTGGCCCCTGTGATTGTTAAAATTGTTTGCAAACATCCCCAAACCTCAGTTGAAGCAGTGCCCTCCGAGCCTCCCACAGTTGAAAAGTATTGATAACCAAATAAGACAAGTATTTGGAGGCCGAGGTACTGAAGAAATGTGTATGTTCTTATAAGCCCCTCTCCCTAAGAATGCCAAACAGCATTGTACCTTCCGTCTTGTATCTGTGTAGTAGCAGCAGCTGCTCTACTCAAAGACAAGACAATAGACACAGTGCTAAGATTAGCCTCTAGTTCTCAGGGTGCCCCAGGCTGTTAGTGAGATTCTTCATCAAGCACACACTAAGCACATGGCTACTAAGTATAAGACCTGTCTCATCACCCCATATAAAACTAACCATACAGAGATGTACAGTGTTAAACCCTACTACATTGCTTCCGCAGGGTTCAACAGAGGAGGAAGAGAAGGATACATGGTCAATGGGGGACTTGAGAGGGAATGGGATAAGTCGCAGGAATTAGTAGACAGTGAATTTCCAGCCTGGTGGGAAGTTGATTTCTCAGCACATTTGATTCCCTAGTACCCAGATAATCAACATAATTGTCTTGAATGCCAATAGAGATAAAAACATTAAAAAAATGTAACAAAGAATCCAATATCTAATCCAGCTTTTGAGTTTCTTTTGTAGATGGTTCCAGGTACCACCATGAACGAGGCTACAAGACTGGGTATATACTGTCACCACTGAAACAGAGGTAATAAAGTAACAACCACTCCCATCCTCCGTGTCAGCACAGGAGGTGAAGGTACTCGCTGAGGTGTGTAGACTGGCTGAAGGTAAAACCGCAAATATATATATATACTGACTCTAGATATGCTTTTGGTATTGCACATGATTATGGCCTAATCTGGAGGAGCAGAGATTTTGCTGGATCCACGGGTAAACCCATAATGTTGAGAGAGTGAGAGAACTGTTTGAGGCTCTGACACTGCCAAAGCAGGTAAATATACGTAAAGTGCAAGCTCTTACTAAAATGCAAACTACCCCCGAAGCAAGGGGAAATAGACTAGTAGACAAGGCTGTGAAAGCTGCGGCTCTCATGTCCCTCATAGAGGAGGACGTAGTATTCTTGACCAGCATAGTATCTGGTCCCATAGACATGATAATATTAAGTAGACTACAAAGTCAAGCCATATAAGAGGAAAAAGGACATTGGCAGACAAAAGGTGCCAGTGAAGGGGAGGATGGAATATGGAAGGTGGGTAACAGGATGTGCCTACCCAGAGTCCTCTTCCCCATGATAACCCAACTAATGCACGGACCAACGCAGGTGTCAAGAGAAGGAATGAGTGCAATGGTGACCAAATGGTGGGTACCCCCGGGGTTTCAGCAGGTGCTGTTGCCAGATTTGTCCAGAGGTGCATGATATGTGTCTGCCATAACATAGGCAAAACTGTGCAGGTTGCAAAAAGGCATATGGTAAAGGCAGACTACCCATATCAGCGATTGCAGATTGACTCCGTTACCAAAGGTGGGACAGTATGAACATGTACCGGTCTGTGTAGATCTGTTCTCTGGGTGGCCTGAGGCGTGGCCAGTAACGTAGGGCCACAGCAAAAGAAAGATGGCTCTCAGAAGTGGTATGTAGATATGGGGTCCCTGAGACAATAGAAAGTGATAGAGGAATTCACTTTACTGGAGAGGAACTCCAAGATATCCTGCAGGTCCTGGGTATAGAGCAGCTTTTCACACCCCGTATCCCAAGAGCAATGGGAATGTAGAAAGGTGGAATGGGACTTTTAAGTTAAAAATCCAGAAGGTCATGGCTGAAACTCATAAACCATGGACTGAGTGCCTGCCCATTGCCCTCTGACCTCACCCATTATGTGGGAGCTCTGAAGAAACAGATCACGCAGATGTATAAATATGTTTATGATTCCATTCCAGAACCTAAGCGAAAGGAGGACTTTGTTTACAGCCGGGGACTGGGCGTGTTTAAAGAGACACCGTAAAGCACCACAGCCGCACTGTGACGCTCCGTACCAAGTCCAGCTCACAACTTCCACATCCGTTAAATTGGAAGGAAAGAACTTGGACACGCCGGTCACTGCTGACAGGTCCTCAATCACGATGATGAACTATGAGTCTCGTCAAGCTCCAGCTGACCTTCATCTTCTCTGTCATCTCTACTTTATCTATTGTCTGAATGATGAGCTAGAAGAAGAGTTTAATGACAAGTTTATCAAACATCAAGTGATATCAGTATTGACTAAATTGCTGGACTGTTGTATATGTCTCTATTCAAAGATGATGTCATATCTGAAGATAGATGAAGTTATTGCTTGGCCTTGCGGTCCCATCTCTTTTCCCTAGCGCTTAACCCTTACTCTCCTGGAGTTGTCCTTCTTGTAATAGCAGCGGGGGTATTGGTCCCCTGTCTGTTTACACCGTGTAAGATATTCAAAGAGGGAAGCGCTGCGGAAAACAGATCCCAGGCCAGGAATACGGCCGTCCATGATTATATGTTACCCCAATGACAGTGTGTGATGTGTAAACATGGGTCAGGTTAATAAAAATGACATGTTGTTTGATGCTGTAAACCTCACCGGCTGTGAGGGAAGAGACACAGAATATGTACAGTCTGGGGATAAGAGCAACTGGCAGCTCCTAGTGCTCAGAGAGAGCTAGAAAATGGATAACGCAGGGTCTAGAGGGTGCAATACGAGGTAATCTAACTAATAAAGGGGGGGCATCGATGAATGCCACCGGACGGGACATGATCTTGTTCTCCTGGATTGCAGGAGTGTTAAATCACTCCAGGGATGTGCTTCAACCCAACATGTATGTCATATATGTGGGTACGAGGCATATAAGTGGTTGCCACCCAGGAGACCAGGAGTATGTACCTTAGCTAGACACAACCAGCTACTTACATAGAGATATGTTATGTAACATGTTTGATCGCAAAAGTATCAGCAGTTAAGAAAACAACACAGGATATTAACCCCTTCCCTCTTTAGCCACTTTTGACCTTCCTGACAGAGCCTCATTTTTCAAATCTGACATGTGTCATTTTATGTGGTAATAACTCCGGAATGCTTTCACCTATCCAAGCGATTCTGAGATTGTTTTCTCGTGACACATTGGACTTTATGTTACTGGCAAAATTTGCTCGATATGTTCAGTATTTAATTGTGAAAAACACCAAAAATTAGCGAAAAATTTCAAAAATTAGCATTTTTCTCAATTTAAATGTATCTGCTTGTAAGACAGGCAGTTATACCACACAAAATTGTTGCTAATTAACATCACCCATATGTCTACTTTAGATTGGCATCGTTTTTTGAACATCCTTTTATTTTTCTATGACCTCACAAGGCTTAGAACTTTAGCAGCAATTTCTCACATTTTCAAGAAAATTTCAAAAGGCTATTTTTACAGGGGCCAGTTCAGTTGTGAAGTGGTTTTGAGGGCCTTATATATTAGAAACCCCCAAAAAGTAACCCCATTTTAAAAACTTCACCCCTCAAAGTATTCAAAACAGCATTTAGAAAATGTCTTAACCCTTTAAACATTTCACAGGAATTAAAGCAAAGTAGAGGTGAAATTTACAAATTTCATATTTTTCTGCAGAAATACATTTTTAATACAATTTTTTTTATAACACAGAAGGTTTTACCAGAGAAATGCAACTCAATATTTGTTGCCCAGTTTCTGCAGTTTTAGGAAATATCCCACATGTGGCCGTAGCGTGCTACTGGACTGAAGCACCGGCCTCAGAAGCAAAGGAGCACCTGGTGGATTTTGGGGCCTTATTTTTGTTAGAATATATTTTAGGCACCATGTCAGGTTTGAAGGGCTCTTGCGGTGCCAAAACAGTCAAAATCCCCCAAAAGTGACCCCATCTGGGAAACTAGACACCTCAAGGAAATTATCTAGGGGTACAGTGAGCATTTTGACCGCACAGGTTTTTTACAGAAATTATAGGAAGTAGGCGGTGAAAATTAAAATCAACATTTCTTCAAAGAAAATGTAGGTTTAGCGATTTTTTTTCTCATTTCCACAAGGACTAAAGGAGAAAAAGCACCGCAAAATTTGTAAAGCAATTTCTCCCGAGTAAAACAATACCTCACATGTGGTAATAAACGGTTGTTTGGAGACACGGCGTGGCTGAGAAGGGAAAGAGCACTATTTGGCTTTTGGAGTTCACATTTAGCAGGAATGGTTTGTGGAGGCCATGTCACATTTACAAAGCCCCTGAGGTGACAAAACAGTGAAAACCCCAAACAAGTGACCCCATTTTGGAAACTATACCCCTTGAGGAAATTATCTAGGGGTATAGTGAGCATTTTTACCCCACAGGTTTTTTGCAGAAATTTTTGCAAGTAGGCTGTGAAAATGAAAATCTACATTTTTTCAAATAAAATGTAGGTTTAGCTAATTTTTTTTCATTTCCACAAGGACTAAAGGAGAAAAATCACCATAAAATTTGTACAGAAATTTCTCCCGAGTAAAACAGTACCCCACATGTGGTAATAAACGGCTGTTTGGACACACGGCGAGGCTGAGAAGGGAAAGAGCGCCATTTGGCTTTTGGAACTCAAATTTAGCAGGAATGGTTTGCGGAGGCCATGTCACATTTACAAAGCCCCTGAGGGGATAAAACAGTGGAAACCCCCCACAAGTGACCCCATTTTGGAAACAACACCCATTGAGGAAATTATCTAGGAGTATAGTGAGCGATTTGACACCACAGTGTTTTTGCAGAAATTATTGGAAGTAGGCCCTGAAAATAATAATCTACATTTTTTCAAAGAAAATGTAGGTTTAGCTAATTTTTTCTCATTTCCAGAAGGACTAAAGGAGAAAAAGCACCACAAAATTTGTAAAGCAATTTCTCCTGAGTAAAACAATACCCCACATGTGGTAATAAACGGCTGTTTGGACACACGGCAGGGCTTAGAAGGGAAAGAGCACTATTTGACTTTTGGAGTTCACATTTAGCAGGAATGATTTGCGGAGGCCAGGTCACATTTGCAAAGCCCCTGAGGGGACAAAACAATGAAAACGCCCAAAAAGGGACTCCATTTAGGAAACTACACCTCTTGAGGAATGCATCTAGGGGTGTAGTGAGCATTTTGACCCCACAGATGTTTCATAGAATTTATTAGAATTAGGCAGTGAAAATAAAAACAATCCTTTTTCTTCAATAAGACGTAGCTTTAGCGCAAACTTTTTCATTTTCTCAACAAATAAAGGAAAAAAAGAACCCAACATTTGTAAAGCTATTTCTCCCGAGTACGGCAATACCCCATATGTGGTCATAAACTGCTGTTTGGGCAAACCGCAGGGCTCAGATGGGAAGGACCGCCATTTGGAGTGCAGATGTTGCTGGATTGGTTTCTGGACACCTGTGGGCCCAAAACAGTGGAAACCCCCCAGAAGTGACCCCATTTTGGAAACTACACCCCTCAATGCATTTACCAAGGGGTGTAGTAAGCATTTTAACCCTGCAGGTGTTTTGTAGAAATTAGTGTGCGCTCAATGTTGCAGAGTGAAAATGGGATTTTTTTCCATAGATATGCCAATATGTGGTGCCCGGCTTGTGCCACCATAACAAGACAGCTCTCTAATTATTATGCGGTGTTTCCCGGTTTTAGAAACACCCTACATGTGGCCCTAATCTTTTGTCTGGACATATGACAGGGCTCAGAAGTGAAGAGTACCATGCGGAGTGGAGGCCTAATTTGGCGATTTACAAAGTATTGGTTCACAACTGCAGAGGCTCAGATGTGAAATAATAAAAAGAAACCCCTGATAAGTGACCCCCACTATGGAACTGCACCCCTCAATGCATTTATTAAGGGGTGTAGTGAGCATTTTCACCCCACAGGTCTTTTCCATAAATGAATGCACTGCGGATGGTGCAAATTAAAAAAAAATATTTTTCCCTAGATATGCCATTCAGTGGCAAATATGTCATGCCCAGCTTATGACGCTGGAGACACACACCCCAAAAATTGTTAAAAGGGTTCTCCCGGGTATGACGATGCCATATATGTTGAAGGAAACTGCTGTTTGGGCACGCTGTAGGGTTCAGGGCCGAGGGAGCACCATTTGGCTTTTGGAGAGCGGATTTTGCTTGGTACTATATTTGTTTGAGTATTGCTGGTGTTTTATAATGTGGGGGTACATGTAAGCGGGGCGGAGTATATAAGGGGCATAGTCAGGTGGTATAAAAAAATTAAAATAATCCATAGATGTGTGTTACGCTGTGAAGCAATCCTTTCTGCACAGGCCAGTGTCGCACTGATAAATGGTGTCATTTCTTATCCCCCTTTTGGTCCACACTCCGCGCCTTTGTAGTTTGGGGAATTTTGCTGGGAAAGTATTAGCCTGGTATAATACGGGCACCGTCGCTTCCAGCGGATATGTTTGGGCCCTCCCCTTCCTGGTTCCCTAATTTTAGGTCCTTGATAAATCGCCTCTTGAAACAGAAGAAATGTTCCCCTCGGGCACAACTGCATATTTTTTTATTTCCTGACTTATTGGAGCCATAACTAATTTTATTTTTCATAGACGTATCGATATGAAGGCTGGTTTGTTGCGGGACGAGCTGTAGTTATTATTGGTACCATTTTGGGGTACATGCAACTTTTTGATCACCTTTTATCCTATTTTTTGGGATGCTAGGTAAACAAAAAAACGCAATTCTGGCACAGCTTTTTTTGTTTTTTTTATACAGCGTTCACCATGCGTTATAAATGACATGTTAACTTTATTCTGCGGGTCAGTACGATTCCGGCGATACCTAATTTATAGCACTTTTTTATGTTTTACAACTTTTTGCACAATAAAATTACTTTTGTAAAAAGAATGTATTTTTTCTGTCGCCAAGTTGTGAGAACCATAACGTTTTAATTTTTTTGTCGACGGAGTTGTATGAGGGCTTGTTTTTTGCGGGACGAGCTATAGTTTTTATAGGTACCATTTTTGGCTTTTGGAGTTCACATTTAGCAGGAATGGTTTGTGGAGGCCATGTCACATTTACAAAGCCCCTGAGGTGACAAAACAGTGAAAACCCCAAACAAGTGACCCCATTTTGGAAACTATACCCCTTGAGGAAATTATCTAGGGGTATAGTGAGCATTTTTACCCCACAGGTTTTTTGCAGAAATTTTTGCAAGTAGGCTGTGAAAATGAAAATCTATATTTTTTCAAATAAAATGTAGGTTTAGCTAATTTTTTTTCATTTCCACAAGGACTAAAGGAGAAAAATCACCATAAAATTTGTACAGAAATTTCTCCCGAGTAAAACAGTACCCCACATGTGGTAATAAACGGCTGTTTGGACACACGGCGAGGCTGAGAAGGGAAAGAGCGCCATTTGGCTTTTGGAACTCAAATTTAGCAGGAATGGTTTGCGGAGGCCATGTCACATTTACAAAGCCCCTGAGGGGATAAAACAGTGGAAACCCCCCACAAGTGACCCCATTTTGGAAACAACACCCATTGAGGAAATTATCTAGGAGTATAGTGAGCGATTTGACACCACAGTGTTTTTGCAGAAATTATTGGAAGTAGGCCCTGAAAATAATAATCTACATTTTTTCAAAGAAAATGTAGGTTTAGCTAATTTTTTCTCATTTCCAGAAGGACTAAAGGAGAAAAAGCACCACAAAATTTGTAAAGCAATTTCTCCTGAGTAAAACAATACCCCACATGTGGTAATAAACGGCTGTTTGGACACACGGCAGGGCTTAGAAGGGAAAGAGCACTATTTGACTTTTGGAGTTCACATTTAGCAGGAATGATTTGCGGAGGCCAGGTCACATTTGCAAAGCCCCTGAGGGGACAAAACAATGAAAACGCCCAAAAAGGGACTCCATTTAGGAAACTACACCTCTTGAGGAATGCATCTAGGGGTGTAGTGAGCATTTTGACCCCACAGATGTTTCATAGAATTTATTAGAATTAGGCAGTGAAAATAAAAACAATCCTTTTTCTTCAATAAGACGTAGCTTTAGCGCAAACTTTTTCATTTTCTCAACAAATAAAGGAAAAAAAGAACCCAACATTTGTAAAGCTATTTCTCCCGAGTACGGCAATACCCCATATGTGGTCATAAACTGCTGTTTGGGCAAACCGCAGGGCTCAGATGGGAAGGACCGCCATTTGGAGTGCAGATGTTGCTGGATTGGTTTCTGGACACCTGTGGGCCCAAAACAGTGGAAACCCCCCAGAAGTGACCCCATTTTGGAAACTACACCCCTCAATGCATTTACCAAGGGGTGTAGTAAGCATTTTAACCCTGCAGGTGTTTTGTAGAAATTAGTGTGCGCTCAATGTTGCAGAGTGAAAATGGGATTTTTTTCCATAGATATGCCAATATGTGGTGCCCGGCTTGTGCCACCATAACAAGACAGCTCTCTAATTATTATGCGGTGTTTCCCGGTTTTAGAAACACCCTACATGTGGCCCTAATCTTTTGTCTGGACATATGACAGGGCTCAGAAGTGAAGAGTACCATGCGGAGTGGAGGCCTAATTTGGCGATTTACAAAGTATTGGTTCACAACTGCAGAGGCTCAGATGTGAAATAATAAAAAGAAACCCCTGATAAGTGACCCCCACTATGGAACTGCACCCCTCAATGCATTTATTAAGGGGTGTAGTGAGCATTTTCACCCCACAGGTCTTTTCCATAAATGAATGCACTGCGGATGGTGCAAATTAAAAAAAAATATTTTTCCCTAGATATGCCATTCAGTGGCAAATATGTCATGCCCAGCTTATGACGCTGGAGACACACACCCCAAAAATTGTTAAAAGGGTTCTCCCGGGTATGACGATGCCATATATGTTGAAGGAAACTGCTGTTTGGGCACGCTGTAGGGTTCAGGGCCGAGGGAGCACCATTTGGCTTTTGGAGAGCGGATTTTGCTTGGTACTATATTTGTTTGAGTATTGCTGGTGTTTTATAATGTGGGGGTACATGTAAGCGGGGCGGAGTATATAAGGGGCATAGTCAGGTGGTATAAAAAAATTAAAATAATCCATAGATGTGTGTTACGCTGTGAAGCAATCCTTTCTGCACAGGCCAGTGTCGCACTGATAAATGGTGTCATTTCTTATCCCCCTTTTGGTCCACACTCCGCGCCTTTGTAGTTTGGGGAATTTTGCTGGGAAAGTATTAGCCTGGTATAATACGGGCACCGTCGCTTCCAGCGGATATGTTTGGGCCCTCCCCTTCCTGGTTCCCTAATTTTAGGTCCTTGATAAATCGCCTCTTGAAACAGAAGAAATGTTCCCCTCGGGCACAACTGCATATTTTTTTATTTCCTGACTTATTGGAGCCATAACTAATTTTATTTTTCATAGACGTATCGATATGAAGGCTGGTTTGTTGCGGGACGAGCTGTAGTTATTATTGGTACCATTTTGGGGTACATGCAACTTTTTGATCACCTTTTATCCTATTTTTTGGGATGCTAGGTAAACAAAAAAACGCAATTCTGGCACAGCTTTTTTTGTTTTTTTTATACAGCGTTCACCATGCGTTATAAATGACATGTTAACTTTATTCTGCGGGTCAGTACGATTCCGGCGATACCTAATTTATAGCACTTTTTTATGTTTTACAACTTTTTGCACAATAAAATTACTTTTGTAAAAAGAATGTATTTTTTCTGTCGCCAAGTTGTGAGAACCATAACGTTTTAATTTTTTTGTCGACGGAGTTGTATGAGGGCTTGTTTTTTGCGGGACGAGCTATAGTTTTTATAGGTACCATTTTTGGATACGTGCGACATTTTGATCACTTTTTATTGTAATATTTGTAGGGCAAAGTGACCAAAAAACAGAAACTCTGGTAACGTTTTTTACGGGTTTTTTTACGCTGTTCACCGCGTGCAATAAATAATATAATATTTTGATACCTCCGGTCGTTACGGTCGTGGCGATACCAAATACATATGGTTTATTATTATTTTTCAATAATAAAGGACTTGATAAGAGTAAAAGGGGGATTGTGTGTTATTTGATTACTTGAAACTTTTATTGTTTTCAAACTTTTATTTTTTGCACTTTTTTTTACACTTTTTTATACTTTTTTTCAAGTCCCACTAGGGGACTTGAAGGTCCAACGGTCAGATTTTTTTTTTTCTAATACATTGCACTACCTATGTAGTGCAATGTATTAGATCTGTCAGTCATTCACTGACAGCAAGCCGTTTAGGCTTCGCCTCCCGGCGGGGCCTAAATCGGCTTCCGTAATGGCAGAGCAGGAGACCATTGTGTCTCCTGTTGCCATAACAGCAGTCGCCAGTCCCGATTGCCTGTCAGGGCTGGCGATCTGCTTGTAACCGCTACGATGCAGCAATCGCTTTCGATTGCTGCATCGAAGGGGTTAATGGCAGGGATCAGAGCTAGCTCCGGTTCCTGCCGTTACAGGTGGATGTCAGCTGTACAGTACAGCTGACCTCCACCGCTGATGACGCCGGATCAGCTCCTGACCCGGCGCCATCTTGCCGGCAGCTACGGAAGCCGATCAGGCTCCGCCGCCGGGCGGATCTTGACCGGCTTCGGTGCTAGGCAGACCGGGAGACCAGTATTAGGCCTCCGGTTGCCATTGCAGCCACCGGAACCCCGGCAATTTCATTGCTGGGGCTCCGATGAGCTGCAAACACCTTAAGTGCAGCGATCGCGTTTGAGCGCTGCACTTAAGGGGTTAATGGCGGGGATCGAAGCTAATTTCGGTCCCCGCCGTTACAGTCGGATGTCAGCTGTAAGATACAGCTGAGATCCGACGATGATGGCACCGACTCAGCTTCTGAGCCGGTGCCAAACGTTTGACGTACATGTACGGCATTTTGCGGGAAGTCAATGCTTTCCATGACGTACATGTACGTCAAATGTCGGGAAGGGGTTAAAATTCATGTGGTCCAGACCACCCACCACCCTAAGAACCGAGGTGGGAGGAAACATTCAGAGCCACCTGTTTATGTGACACTAAATGCTTCTACACCTGATAAAGTTATCTGTCAAGTCGTAGAAAACCACCAAGATAGATGGGTTTGCCCGAATTGTGAAACCTGTAATTCCCTAAATCTTCAGGTGTGTACAGTATGTAACGCTGTGCACTCACCTATTGCTAGACACGTATCCTGAGTATTCGTCTCGCGGTGAATGGCATTAAA
This sequence comes from Rhinoderma darwinii, assembly GCF_050947455.1. NCBI lineage: Eukaryota > Metazoa > Chordata > Amphibia > Anura > Rhinodermatidae > Rhinoderma > Rhinoderma darwinii. The sequence continues at coordinate 64,314,717 of NC_134689.1, forward strand.
AAAATGCCCTGGTCTAGGGGATCTAGCCAGAACGTAATCTCGGACGAATATTCGAATACATGGCTAAGCAATTTTATGTTCAAAAGAAGGGAATTGTCAAAGATATTTTAATTATCTTTATATGTGTGAACATATATTGCTTTAAATGGACAGTTGAGTTGTCACTAAAGCTCAAAGACCTGCTGAAACAAGAGCCTACATGGGGGGATGGCTATTCTATTTCAAGTCGTTTAGTTTATGGCTTTGCATTTCAGCTGTTACAAAGGCAACGTGGGAAAACGTGCTGACATTGTATTTCTTATGGCTAAAGATATATGTGGAGTTTTGGGATATTACCATATTAAGAATGCTCATGCTTTGCAAGTATGAGGTCACCACCTACTCTCATTTTCTTATAAATAAAGATGGATCCGCCCCCTGTGGGCAGAGACTGTTTGAACACTGACGCTGCGTGTCATGGTCTCTCTCCGGCCGGCCGCCTCTCTCAGATCCACCATTGAGAGAGCATTCATTAATTTGAAACTCATAGACAAATGCAGATAATGTCCAACGTTAATGGACAATGTAAATTCTGCAGCGACAGGGGCTCACAGGCAATTAGCCGCTGAGCCAGGGACTGTTGCGGCACAGGGGTAAGCAAGGGGTTAATGGGCTCCCTCCCCTCTGATACTCGGTATTTGGCGGGAGTCAGGTTAGGCAGGGGGCATGTAGGGGAGGAGAAGGGGCGGGCTTAGAGGAGGAGGAGGAAATATAAGGGCAGTCTTACCTGATGTGCGGCCTCTTTCCAGGATTTTCTTCACCAGGATGGATCGTCAACAGATGCTGCGGGCACTGCGCGCCACTATCGCCACTGAGGGGAGTGACTGGCTGCAGTCCCTGCTACGAGAGTCAGCTGTGTCAGCTCCGGAGTCTGTGGACGCGGGCGCTGTTAGTATTCCGGCCCCTTCCCCATCTATTGTGATGTCTCCTCCGGCGTCGGGGCTCCAGGTCACGAGGGTGTCGGCGGCCCTAGTGGGGGATTTGGTTCCCCCGACACAAGGGACCAGGGGAGCCACGAGTGTGATGGGCCTTAGGCCCCGCCCACTGGACGGGAGGGGATCTGTGGAGCAGGCTTAGCCTCGGCCTCCACTTTAGCAGCGGCAGCTGCTTCTCCAAGTGGGATCGTTCCTTTACTGCTGGCAGCAGAGGGAGAGGGGGGTGGGGTGGTTGGAGGATTCAGAGGAGGACGGCTCATTTGAGGGCTCGGAGCTCTTTTTCTCAGGCCAATCAGCTAGGCGGGCGGCACGTTAGGCGGTGACCCCTCCCGCTGATGTGCTGTCGGTGCTGCCTGGGCCGGCAGCAGTGGCCATAGTAGCGGATGCATGCACTGGAGCGGGGTGCCGGGCGGAGTCCCATAGCAGGCACGTGGCGAGTAGGGCTGGGTCGGAGCGGCGCGATGTGTCCGGTCGCAGTCGCTCGAGGAGACATCGGCGTCGTCATTCTCGTCAGTATAGGCAGTCTCCATCCGATCCATCGGCGTCCGACGACTCCCAGGATAGTTGGCGGGCGGACCGGAGCAGTAGCAGGAGTTGCCGGGCTGCGTCTGGCTGGGGGACTCAGAGTTGCCGTTCCTCGGTTGTGGCGGCAGCGGCCCCTACGCCGGCTGAAGTGGTTCCGTCCGTGCCTGGAGGTGCATCCGCTGCTGGACACGGTGAGTATGCCTGCCTTCGAGCTTGGAATGCTGATAACATGTCTGCCAATGATTTATTGTCCGCAGGACAATCTCTGGTGGCAGGGGCCGTCTCGGTGCCCGTGGGGCCGTCGTCGCAGACCGTGGTTGCGAGGTCCACGGTGGAGGCGTCCACATCTATGTCCGCTCCTTCGGTCCCTTTCAGAGATGCTTATTTCTGTAGTGTGTCTCCCTTGGGTGCGCATGTGTCTGACGAGGTGCGAGAGAAGATTGGGAAGAATGCGTACATTGACGTTTGGTCTCTGTTGTCGGTCGATTCCTCGACAGTTGATAAGGAGCGTAGACTCGAGAGGGGTGTGTTGAGTAAGCCTATGGTCGTGCAGTCATTCAATAATTGCAGGCCTTTGCGATTTGGGGGGGGGGGGGTGTTTAGTCAGGCTCGGCCGGAGTGTGCGGGGCAGTTGTTTGTTTATTTGGACACTATTTTTAGTGCGTACAAATCGCATGGTGGCACGGCCTGGTGGCGGTACGATGAGGAGTTTCGTTGGCGATTGGCTCAGAGGCCTGAGGTGGGGTGGGATACCAAAGCGACAGATGTATGGTTGACCTTGATGATGGCGCAGCGCCCCTTTCAGCTAGCCGCCCCCGCCTCTTACCTTTCCGGTGGGGGTGGGGTTGGCGGGGGAGCTGGGGGGGTCCATCGTGCAGGGGCCTGTTGGCTCTTTAATGAAGGACACTGTCGTTTTTACGCCACTTGCAAATTCCGCCACGAGTGCTCCTCATGTGGTGGGACCCATGCAGCGGTTAGGTGCTCCCGTCGCATGGGTAGAGGGGAGGACGCCGGTGCGCGTGTCCGCGATGCTACCGTGGTTAAGCCGGTATACCAAGATGGCAGAAGCCGCCCTGCTTAGAGTTGGATTTTGTTTTGGGTTCTTTATTCCGTTCACTGCGCAGGCTGACCCGGTTATGTCACGGAATTTGAAGTCAGCGGAGGAGTTTCCAGCTGCCATTAGGGAAAAGGTGGAGAAGGAGGTGGAGCTTGGCCGAATGGCCGGCCCTTTTTCTTCTTTGCCCTTCCCGAACCTTAGAGTGTCGCCCCTGGGGGTGGTGCCTAAGAAGGAGAAGGGTAAGTTCCGTCTGATTCACCATCTGTCTCATCCTAAGGGGCGGTCGGTGAACTATGGGATTGAAGGCGACTTGGCGACTGTCTCGTATGTTTCGTTTGATCGGGTGGTCTAGTGTGTCGGGCGGGGGCGGGCACCCTCATGGCCAAGTCTGATATTGCTTCCGCTTTTCGGTTGTTGCCTGTTCATGCGGATTGATTTCATCTGTTGGCCTGTGCTTTGGAAGGGTTTTTCTATTATGACATGTGTTTGCCGATGGGTTGTTCGATTTCTTGTTTTCTCACCGGTTCTGGGTCGGTTACTCATTACCTAGACGATTTTTTGTTTGTGGGACCTGCGTCCTCGGGGCAGTGTCAGTTTTTGTTGCGGTCTTTTAGTTTCTCGCTCAGCGGTTTGGGGTCCCCCTTTCTCAAGAAAAGACGGAGGGGCCGGTGACGGTGTTGTATTTTCTGGGTATTGAAATAGATTCGGTGGCGATGGTTTTTCGCCTCCCGGCGGATAAGGTGTTGAAATTGCATGTAAGTTGGAGTTGCGTCAAATTCAATCGTTGTTGGGTTTGTTGGTCTTTGCGGGTCGTATTATGCCCATGGGGCGTGTGTTTGCTAGGAGGTTGTCCTTAGCTACAGTGGGTGTTTCGGTGCCTTCTCATCATGTTCGGATTTTTAGTTCTGTTAAGGCGGATTTGCGCGTCCGGACGCAATTTCTTGGAGGACTACAATGGGCGTACGTATTGGAGGACTCCTTCCATTTCCAGCGTGGATTTGGAATTGTTTACGGACGCGGCTGGTGCGGTGGGGTTTGGGGCGTTGCTGGGTTCGGCCTGGTGCGCTGAGGAATGGCCCGCTGCCTGGAGGGACAGGGGGTGGTGTGCCAATTTGACGTTGTTGGAACTTTTTCCCATAATTGTCGCCGTGGAATTGTGGGGGTCTCGCCTTTCCAAAAGGTCTGTGGTGTTTTGGTCGGATAATATGAGTGTTGTGTTTGCTATTAACCGCCTTACTTGTTCCTCAGGTCCGGTGCTGGCTTTGCTCCGGCATTTGGTGTTACGTTGCTTACAGTGTAACATCCATTTTCGTGCACGTCATATCCCAGGTGTTCACAATGTTGTTGCTGATGCATTATCTCATTCTCATTGGCAGGTTTTTCGCTCTTTGTGCCCGCAGGCGGAGCAGGAGGGGGCCAGCTGCCTGGAGTTTTTGTGGAGGCTGCTGGATCGGAGTTAGTGCCGCTGGTGAGGTCGTCCCTTGCGCCCTCTACATGGGCGACTTGCGGTAATGCGTGCAAGGAATGGTTGAGCGCTGCGGGGGATAGATTGGTGGGGGAGGATCCGGTGCTGCGCACGACAGTGACACTTGAATATTTAACGGCTTTGCGCGAGTGAGGCGTTTCGGGGGTGATAGCGCAGCGCCGTCTGGCCGGGGTTGCTTTCTTCTCCAAGTTACGGGGGTGGTCGGACGTGACCAAGTCCTTTTTTATTTTGCAAGCCTTGAAGGGGTGGAAGAAGTTGGCCTCTAGGAGGGAGTCGCGGCAGCCATTGTCCTTTTCTTTACTGCAGGAACTTATAGCGGCGCTGCCGTCGGTTTGTTCGTCTCCTTATGAATCGGTTTTGTTTTTGGTGGCTTTTTCGTTGTGTTTTTTTGGGCTCTGAGGATTTCGGAGCTAGTTCCGATGGGCGCAGGTCGTCCGTGGTGGTTTCTTTGGCGGGGGTTCATTTGCGTATTCGGCGCTCTAAGACAGATGTGTTCGGTCGGGATTGTTGGGTTGCGCTTCGGCCAGTTCCGGGTGGCGGCTTTCTTGGGGGTGCATAGTTCGGGGGTACAATTTTTGTCGCACTTGGATGGGAGGCCGCTTTCTAGGTTTCAGTTTTTGCTATTTTCCATAAAGGCTTTAGTTCAGGTTGGAAAACCGCCAGGGGAATACGGTACTCATTCGTTCCGTTTTGGGGCGGCCACAATGGCCAGTGAATTGGGGTTATCGGATGTGGCTGTGAGGCGCATAGGGAGATGGAAGTCGGATTGTTTTGCTGGTTATGTTCGCCCGGATCTTATTTTGCATTCATTTCAGTTTTTGTTTTAGGTTCCAGACCATCGGTGTGGATAGTCGGTCAAAACTATGGGTTTGGGGCGGAGAGGAGGGCTGCCATACGCCCTGGGGGATGATCGTTGGGCTTTGCAATTGCCGAAGTCTATTGGAGAGGCCTCCGGGGCCTGCACTGGTTGCAGGCACTGCCCGAAGTTGGCAACATCAGCCAGCATTGGCTGGTCCCAACTGTTTTGCTTATACATCTGGGAGGCAATGATTTGTGTTCAGTCAGGTTGGCGAAGTTGATCTCGCTGATATAGTCAGATTTGGAAAGGTTTGCTTCCTTTTTCCCCCGTTTAGTGCTAGTCTGGTCAGAAATTGTTCCTAGATTGGTGTGGCATGGAGCGTGGGACGTGAAAGCCATTGAGTGGATGAGGCACCTATTAAATACCAGGGTGTCTCGGTTTGTCCGAGCTAGAGGTGGGGTAGTGGTGCGTCATCGGGAGTTGGAGGGTGACAACAGAGGTCTGTTGTTGCCGGACGGGGTGCACCTGAAGGAGATTGGGCTGGATATTTTCCTGTCGGGGTTGCAGGATGGGGTTGAGCAAGCTCTGTTTTTGTTGGGGTCGGTGAGCCATGTAGGTAAGGAGTACACGGTCAGCTGGTGGCGGTAGTAAAAGGGGATTTACCTACATGTCCTTTCTTAGGCAGGCATACAGGTTGTTTATTGACCTATGTTAAGGTAATTTAGTGTGAATATAAAAGGGAATCAAGTGTCGGTTGTTATTATTTGATGGGGGGAGACTAATGGGTTAGAGGTGTTTTATGCATACAGTCATCGGGGCTCACAGGCAATTAGCCGCTGAGCCAGGAACAGGGGTAAGCAAGGGGTTAATGGGCTCCCTCCCCTCTGTTACTCGGTTTTTGGCGGGAGTCAGGTTAGGCAGGGGGCATGTAGGGGAGGAGAAGGGGCGGGCTTAGAGGAGGAGGAGGAAATATAAGGCCAGTCTTACCTGGTGTGCGGCCTCTTTCCAGGATTTTTCCCTCCCTCCCTCCATTATGTATGTATTATTTAGGTATGTGTTATTTAAGGTAAGCGGTGGTTGGTTGGTGTTGGAATCTGTTAAAAATAAAACAAAAAACAATGACACAAGAAAGAGGCCTCAAAAAACTTTGCAGTGATTTGGAGGGTATATATAAAAAAAAATATATATATATTTTTTAAAGAAAAATGTAAAAAAAAACCCAAAAACTAAAAGGGATACAAATAAGAAAGATGATGGAACAAGGGTCTTACACGGGGTGGTTGGAAAGATGTGATGTGCACAGTGGTGTTTTGCTGGGATGTTTTGTATTTGGTGTTTAATGTCACAGCGGGCGGTAGTAAAAGGGGATTTACCTACATGTCCTTGGTTAGGCAGGCATACAGGTTGTTATTATTTGATGGGGGGAGACTAATGGGTTAGAGGTGGTTTTATGCATACAGTCATGTTGGTGCACCCGATGTCAAACAAGAGGCGCATGTAACTTAGGTCCCCAGATTTCAGAGGGTACATAACCTTGATACATACATCTCAAAGGCGTCCAGAAGCCATATACTGGAGTTCAGGATGGCTGTGGTCAGGCGCTGAGGGACAGGTATCACCTGTATACAGCAACAGGGGAGTATGGTACATTCAACCCTGTATCCTAGGCCTTAGGGACAGAGAAACACTCTCTGTATAGAGGGCCTGGAGTAAAGCTGAAGATCTTTGCCTTTTTCTTCTATCCACAGCAAGAGACAAATAAAATGCATCTTCATTCTGGTCTCTGGCAGCTTTATAGGGGAAGGCTGATTGTTTATTTGTTTTTTTTGAATGTATTGCTTATTAACCCCTTAACGACCAAGGACGAAAATGAACGTCATGATCGGCTGCTAGTTCCCGCACCATGACGTTCATTTTCGTCCGCATTTCAAACTGTCACTCTATGTAAACACAGAGTGACAGACCCGCGCTGACAGCTGTCCTAGACAGCTGAGACATCAGTCTCGCCGGACAGCGGACCATCGCCGCTGCTTTCGGCAGTTAACCCCTTAAGTGCGGCGACGGATTGCCGTCGCTGCATTTAAGTGGTTTGAAGCACATCAGCAGCCCCCACGAAGTGATCGTGGGGGCTACCGATGCTTGTCACGGCAATCGGAGGTCAGATAATGACCTCCGGGTTGCCATGTACGGAAGCCTCGGAGGAACAGCCTCCGGCCGTTCCTCCTCTGCTTCCTGTCAGTGTGACAGTCACGTCACAATGACAGTTAGAGTACATTACACTATGTGTGTAGTGTAATGTACTCTAGCAGCGAACAAAGCTGCAAGTCTCAATGTCCCCTAGTGGGACAAGTTAAAAAATTAAAAAAAAGTAATAAAAATGTTTTAAAAAAAGTGTTAAAAATTAAAAGTTATAAGTTATATAAACACAAAATGCTTTTTTCCCTATAATAAGACTTTTATTATAGAAAAAAAATGAACACGTTAAAAAAGTACACATATGTGGTATCACCGCGTTCGTCACCGCGTGATACCGCGTTCGCCTTCTGAGCCCTGTTGTGGGTCCAAACAGCAGTTTATTACCACATATGGGGTATTGTCGTAATCGGGAGACATTGCTTTACAAATGTTGGGGTGCATTTTCTTCGTTATTCCTTGTAAATAATAAAAATTTCTATGTTGTTTCAGAAAAAAAGTACATTTTAATTTTTACAGACTAATTCCAATATATTTAGCGAAAAACCTGTGTGGTCAAAATGCTAACTATACCCCTAGATAAATACCTTAAGGGGTCTAGTTTTCGAAATGGGGTCGTTTATGGGGAGTTTCTATCGTTCTGGCAGCTCAAAGCCTCTCCAAATGTACAGTGGGGCCTAAAACATTTTCAAGCAAAATATGAGTCCTGAAAGCCTCCGGGTGTTCCCTTCCTTTGGGGCCCTGCCGTGTGTCCAAACAACGCATTAGGGCCACAATGTGGGTATTTTTGAAAACAGGAGAAAGAGGGTGATTGATTTTGGGGTGTGTTTCTTCATTTTCATGTTCACTTTACAAAGAAATCGGTCTTCAAACAAATACTTTTATGAAAAAAGTGAAATTATTATTTTTTTCACCTGATATGCATTAAATTTAGCAAAGAACTGTGGGTTCAAAACACTTACTATACACCTAAATAATTACGTTATGGGGTCTAGTTTTCTAAATGGGGTCGTTTATGTGGAGTTTCTATCGTTCTGGCAGCTCAAAGTCTCTCCAAATGTACAGTGGGGCCTAAAACATTTTCAAGCAAAATATGAGTCCTGAAAGCCTCCGGGTGCTCCCTTCCTTTTGGGTCCTGCCGTGTGTCCAGGCAGCGCATTAGGGCCACAATGTTGGTATTTTTGAAAACAGGAGAAACAGGGTGATAGATTTTGTGGTGTGTTTCTTCATTCTCATGGTCGCTTTACAAAGAAATTGGTCTTCAAACTGATACTTTTATGAAAAAAAGTGAAATTATTTTTTTTTTCACCTGCTATGTATTCAATTTAGCAAAAAACTGTGGAGTTAAAATACTTACTATACTCCTAGGTAAATACCTTAAGGGGTCTAGTTTTCTAAAAGGGGTCATTTGTGGGGGTTTCCATCACTCTGAGACCTATGAGCCTCTGAAAACCTGGCTTGGTGCAGGAAAACAAAATGTACTTCAAAATGTATAAAATTATTATTCAATTTGTAAGTCCTCTAAATTGCTGAAAATTTATTTTATTTTTTTCAAAAGTGCTGCCAAAATAGTGTAAAGAGATAGAAATATATATTTAATTAAAAAAATTGTACAGTATGTGTGTACATATGTGACATATTGCAGTTAAAAATAGGGGAAAATGGTCATTTTTACAAAATTTCTTCCATTTTTCTATTTTTTTATTAATTTCCGCAAATCGTATCAGTCTACTTTTACCACTAAAATAAAGTACAACATGTGACGAAAAAACAATGTCAGAATTACTTGGATATTCAAAACTTTCACAGAGTTATTCTCTGATAAAGTCAGACATACCAGATTTGACAAATCTGGCTTGGTCATTAAGGTACAAACATGCCCGGTCATTAAGGGGTTAACACCGTCTCATCTATTCGGCAGTCAATAGACTTTAACTCCTATGTAAGTGCTGCCGTAGGAAAGAACAGGATATATAAAAATATCATAGTATATTATTCAATATTAAAATTATACATTAGTTCAAATTTAACTCGCTCTCGCCCCATGACTGTCAGTTGCCACACCATGACGTACAAGCTGTGTATAGAAATTCTGGCTATACCCCGAAGGATATTGACTCTCCTGCCACGTTTTAGAACACAGTGTCTTGTTAGATTAGATGGAATCCTGCTTTTCTTGTTTTCCGTAGCAGCAAGATGTTCCTGGATTCTGTATATTAGACAAAGGATTGGGCAACTCACGTATTGTAAAGGACTTTCCATTAACATCATTAGGTATAACATATAAGTTTTGGTAAATTTACTGTATTCTCTAAATGGTAGCATTTAATTTAAAAGTCATAGATTTATCAAAACAACAATATTTACACCTATTTCCTTCACAGATATACTGTGGCAACCAAATGTTGTTAACCATGTTTTTTTTTGGTCATGATTAGAGATGAGCGAACCGGGACAACCGCCTGCCACATGTTAGATGTAAAATGGAGGATTTCACAATATCAACTGACATCAGGCTACCCCATAATGCCTTGCAAACAGCTCTCCCAGCCAATCGGAAGGCAGCATAGGGGCGGGCTCAAGCCTGCAATAAAAGTCTATGCACGGAGCTCAGCGGCCATTTTACAGACAGGAGCTGTAGGGATAGCATCTCTGTGCACTTAGGGAAAGCTTATCTAAAAGCCAGGAATCCAGCAATCGAAGGGGCTCATCCACTACTCACTACTCAGCCAGTGTGTGAATACGCTTTTATAAGGGGCTCATCCCCGTTGCATCCAACTTGCAATACAGGCAGCCTTTGTAGTAGTACTACAACACCCAGCATTCCCCGAGTGCACCGCGGCGTGGCTGATAGAAATTCTCATTCATTGCCATTTGCCAAGCCAGTGTGTGACTACGCTTTTAGAAGGGGCTCATCCCCGGCCGTTGACATAACAAAATAACAATCCAACTTGCAATACAGGCAGCCTTTGTAGTAGTACTACAACGCCCAGCATTCCCTGAGTGCACCGCGGCGTCGCTGATAGAAATTCTCATTCATTGCCATTTGCCAAGCAAGTGTGTGAATATGCTTTTAGAAGGGGCTCATCCCCGGCCGTTAACATAGCGAAATAACAATCCAACTTGCAATACAGGCAGCCTAGTAGTACTACAACGCCCAGCATTCCCTGAGTGCACTGCGGCGTGCCTGATAGAAATTCTCATTCATTGCCATTTGCAAAGCCAGTGTGTGAATACGCTTTTAGAAGGGGCTCATACCCGGCCGTTAACATAACTAAATAACAATCCAACTTGCAATACAGTTAGCCTTTGTAATAGTACTACAACGCCCAGCATTCCCTGAGTGCACCGCGGCGTGGCTGATAGAAATTCTCATTCATTGCCATTTGCCAAGCCAGTGTGTGAATACGATTTTAGAAGGGGCTCATCCCCGGCCGTTAACATAACGAAATAACAATCCAACTTGCAATACAGGCAGCCTTTGTAGTAGTAGTTGTACTACAACGCCCAGCATTCCCTGAGTGCACCGCGGCGTGGCTGATAGAAATTCTCATTCATTGCCATTTGCCAAGCCAGTGTGTGACTACGCTTTTAGAAGGGGCTCATCCCCGGCCGTTGACATAACAAAATAACAATCCAACTTGCAATACAGGCAGCCTTTGTAGTAGTACTACAACGCCCAGCATTCCCTGAGTGCACCGCGGCGTCGCTGATAGAAATTCTCATTCATTGCCATTTGCCAAGCAAGTGTGTGAATATGCTTTTAGAAGGGGCTCATCCCCGGCCGTTAACATAGCGAAATAACAATCCAACTTGCAATACAGGCAGCCTAGTAGTACTACAACGCCCAGCATTCCCTGAGTGCACTGCGGCGTGCCTGATAGAAATTCTCATTCATTGCCATTTGCAAAGCCAGTGTGTGAATACGCTTTTAGAAGGGGCTCATACCCGGCCGTTAACATAACTAAATAACAATCCAACTTGCAATACAGTTAGCCTTTGTAATAGTACTACAACGCCCAGCATTCCCTGAGTGCACCGCGGCGTGGCTGATAGAAATTCTCATTCATTGCCATTTGCCAAGCCAGTGTGTGAATACGATTTTAGAAGGGGCTCATCCCCGGCCGTTAACATAACGAAATAACAATCCAACTTGCAATACAGGCAGCCTTTGTAGTAGTAGTTGTACTACAACGCCCAGCATTCCCTGAGTGCACCGCGGCGTGGCTGATAGAAATTCTCATTCATTGCCATTTGCCAAGTCAGTGTGTGAATACGCTTTTAGAAAGGGCTCATCCCCGGCCGTTAACATAACGAAATAAGAATCCAACTTGCAATACAGGCAGCCTAGTAGTACTACAACGCCCAATAATCCCTGAGTGCACCGCGGCGTGGCTGATAGAAATTCTCATTCATTGCCATTTGCCAAGCCAGTGTGTGAATACGCTTTTAGAAGGGGCTCATCCCCAGCCGTTAACATAACGAAATAACAATCCAACTTGCAATACAGGCAGCCTGTGTAGTACTACAATGCACAGCATTCCCTGAGTGCACCGCGGCGTGGCTGATAGAAATTCTCATTCATTGCCATTTGCCAAGCCAGTGTGTGAATACGCTTTTAGAAGGGGCTCATCCCCGGCCGTTAACATAACGAAATAACAATCCAACTTGCAATACAGGCAGCCTTTGTAGTACTACAATGCCCAGCATTCCCTGAGTGCACCACGGCGTGGCTGATAGAAATTCTCATTCATTGCCATTTGCCAAGCCAGTGTGTGAATACGCTTTTAGAAGGGGCTCATCCCCGGCCGTTAACATAACGAAATAACAATCCAACTTGCAATACAGGCAGCCTTTGTAGTACTACAATGCACAGCATTCCCTGAGTGCACCGCGGCGTGGCTGATAGAAATTCTCATTCATTGCCATTTGCCAAGCCAGTGTGTGAATACGCTTTTAGAAGGGGCTCATCCCCGGCCGTTAACATAACGAAATAACAATCCAACTTGCAATACAGGCAGCCTTTGTAGTACTACAATGCCCAGCATTCCCTGAGTGCACCACGGCGTGGCTGATAGAAATTCTCATTCATTGCCATTTGCCAAGCCAGTGTGTGAATACGCTTTTAGAAGGGGCTCATCCCCGGCCGTTAACATAACGAAATAACAATCCAACTTGCAATACAGGCAGCCTTTGTAGTAGTACTACAACGCCCAGTATTTCCTGAGTGCACCGCGGCGTGGCTGATAGAAATTCTCATTCATTGCCATTTGCCAAGCCAGTGTGTGAATACGCTTTTAGAAGGGGCTCATCCCCGGCCGTTAACATAACGAAATAACAATCCAACTTGCACTACAGGCAGCCTTTGTAGTAGTAGTAGTACTACAATGCCCAGCATTCCCTGAGTGCACCGCGGCGTGCCTGATAGAAATTCTCATACATTGCCATTTGCCAAGCCAGTGTGTGAATACACTTTTAGAAGGGGCTCATCCCCGGCCGTTAACATAACGAAATAACAATCCAACTTGCAATACAGGCAGCCTTTGTAGTAGTAGTAGTAGTACAACGCCCAGCATTCCCTGAGTGCACCGCGGCGTGCCTGATAGAAATTCTCATACATTGCCATTTGCCAAGCCAGTGTGTGAATACGCTTTTAGAAGGGGCTCATCCCCGGCCGTTAACATAACAAAATAACAATCCAACTTGCAATACAGGCAGCCTAGTAGTACTACAACGCCCAGCATTCCCTGAGTGCACCGCGGCGTGGCTGATAGAAATTCTCATTCATTGCCATTTGCCAAGCCAGTGTGTGAATACGCTTTTAGAAGCGGCTCATCCCCGGCCGTTAACATAACGAAATAACAATCCAACTTGCAATACAGGCAGCCTTTGTAGTAGTACTACAACGCCCAGCATTCCCTGAGAGCACCGCGGCGTGGCTGATAGAAATTCCCATTCATTGCCATTTGCCAAGCCAGTGTGTGAATAGGCTTTTAGAAGGGGCTCATCCCCGGCCGTTAACATAACGAAATAACAATCCAACTTGCAATACAGGCAGCCTTTGTAGTAGAAGTAGTACTACAACGCCCAGCATTCCCTGAGTGCACCACGGCGTGGCTGATAGAAATTCTCATTCATTGCCATTTGCCAAGCAGTGTGTGAATACGCTTTTAGAAGGGGCTCATCCCCCGGGTTTTGATTCAACTTGCTGCAATCCAGCAGTGAAATGTCTGGTAAAAAAAAGGTTGTGAAAGGACGGGGTAGAGGAAGAAACGTGGTACTACCTCTTTACGGTACTCTGCCGTGCGAAAATTTTTCTGTACCTTCCTGGAGGACGAAAACATGGCACAGTGCCGTATCTGCAAGCAGAAAATAAGGTGTGGGCAGGGCAGCAATGTAGGAACTACCGCTCTACGTAAACACATGGAGCGGCATTACAAGGCCATGTGGGACAATCGACATGCCCCACCATCATCATGTACATCGAATGAAGACCCCTCTGCCGCTGCTGCTGCTGCTCCGAGTCCCTGTCATCTAAGTAGTAGCCAGGCCTTATCCACCATGTCGTTGTCATCATCATCATCACTGTCATCTAGTGCTCCTCCTACGTCCCGTCAGTTATCCATTACGGAATCATTGTCCAATAAGCAACAATATATACCTAGTCATCCACTTGTCGTGCGGCTTAATACACACCTGGCTAAGTTGTTGGTGGTGCAGTCGGTGCCGTAATTGATGGCGTGCGCTCAGCCTAGGTGGCGAATACCTAGCCGACATTACTTCTCCAAAACAGCTGTCCCTGCCTTGCACAAGCACGTGGAGGAAAAGGTGTGCCAGTCCTTGCAATTATCCGTGTGCAGCAGGGTACATGCCACCGTCGAAACGTGGAGCAACATCTATGGGCAGGGACAGTACATGTCTTTCACGGCCCACTGGGTCAATATTTTTCAGTCCGATGCACCACCGCAGCAATGCCAGGCATTACCACCTCCACGCTCGTATCTTTCTGGTTCAACTCCGGACACCAGGCGCCTACCATCCTCCTCCTCCTACTCCTCCTCCTCCTCCTTGCCCTCCTCAATGGAGGTTTTCCCGTTCCCGACAGGACACAGCGTATCTTCCACTCCTCCTCCCTCCTCTTTTCATAGGTGCAAGGTGAAGCGCCACAACGCTGTCTTACACCTGCTGAGCCTGGGCGAGAAAAGCCACACAGGGCAGGAGCTGCTGCTGTGCATCAAGGAGAAAATCGCACGCTGCCTGTCTCCTCTGAAACTCACACTGGGCAATGTTGTCTCTGATAACGGGAAGAACGTTGTGGCTGCACTGCGTCTAGGTCACCTGACACACGCTCCTTGCATGGCACATGTGATCAATCTGGTCATAACACGCTTCTTAAAGTCATATGTTGGTTTGAAGGGTGTGCTGGCCATGTCCAGGAGGGTTTGCGTTCGCTTTAGACGTTCGTATGCATTTAAGCACGCCCTCCTGGACTTGCAGCGTCAAAACAATCTCCCAGAACACAGCCTCATTTGCGACGTTCCAACACGCTGGAATTCCACCCTGCACATGTTGGACCGTCTGTACGAACAGCGGAAAGCCGTGAATGATTTTTACTGATGCAGCAGACGGGCAGCGTTTGGAGCCAGTGTAATTTCGAGCTCAGGCACTGGCAGCTGGTTAGAGACGCATGTCGCGTTTTGAGGCCCTTTGAAGAGGCCACACGATTTGTGAGCCGTGACGCTAGCGGAATTAACGATGTTATGCCGCTGATATTCATTATGGAGCAAACGCTCACAGCGATGATTCAGCAAAGGATGGAGGAAGATTCACATCTGGCTATGGATGTTGAGGAGGAGGAGGAGGATGAGGATGAGGAAACAGGACCTGAAGAGGAGCTGGATTTGGAGATGGAATCACAGGAAGGGATAGGGGACCAAGCAGCCGCACAACATGACAGTGATGGTGATGACGAGTCTGACGACGACCTTGATTATGGACAACCATGGCAGTATGGGGCGGAGATGGAACCAACCGGGCCCTCTGAAACGCTGGCCAGGATGGCGAGCTGTATGCTTCGTTACTTGCGCGCTGACTGTAGTAATGTTAGCATGAAGCAAAGAGATGAGTACTGGATAGCCACACTTTTAGACCCTCGGTATAAAGCCAGAATGGGGGAGTTTATTGCACCTTCCGAGAGGGAGGCAAAATTGGCTTATTATCGAGAGAAGCTATGCAGCCAGCTTGTCACGGCTTTCAAACGGCAAACACCTGCTGAAAGCATGTCTGACCGGGGGGCCACTCTCCGCTCCCCACTGTCTCATCGTTCCACCGCCTCTGGCAGAGCTACCTCTGCAATAGGCGGCAGCAGCGGCAGCAGCAGCAGCCAATTCAGTTCGGAAAATATGATGACAACATTTTTACATCCAATACCCCGACCTGACACACATCGTAGTCACCAAAGGGATGTTCACCATCACCAGGTGCAGCACCTAAACAACCAGGTTCACTCGTACCTGGACTGTGCCCTTTCTCCGTCAGAAATGCTGATCCCAGACCCCGTGGACTTCTGGGTCAGCAGATTGAATCATTGGCAAGAACTGGCCCAGTTTGCCATGGGTGTACTGTCTTGTCCACCCTCCAGTGTAGCATCAGAGAGGGTATTCAGAGCGGCAGGGGGCTTCGTCACCCCCAAGCGAACAAAATTGTCCGCCAACAGATTGGAAAATCTCACGTTTCTGAAAAAGAATCAAGTGTGGATCAGTGAGGATTTTAAAACCCCTGTGCCTGATGCCACTGATTAGATCTGACATTGCTGCTGCTGCTGCCGCCTGCTACTGCCGCCTGCTACTGCCGCCTGCTACTACGGGATTCTGTCCTGTCCACTCTTTTTTTAATGTGCCGCTGTTGGTGCTGCTGCTACTACTTCTACCACAAATCCACCCCCTGTGCCGTCTGCTACAAGCAGGCCTGCCCCACCACAAGGCTTTGTCCTGTGACTGACCAGTGTCTTTTAATGTGCTGCTACTACTACTACCACCCTTGCTGTCCGTTGGCTACCTCTACTACCACCAATACACCTCCACTGCCGTCTGCTACATGCAGGCCTGAGGCCTGCCCCACCACAGGGCTTTGTCCTGTTTTGTCCTGTGACTGTCCAGTCTCTTTTAATATACTGCTACTACTACTACTACCACCCTTGCTGTCTGTTGGCTACCTCTACTACCACGAATACACCTCCACTGCCGTCTGCTAAAAGCAGGCCTGAGGCCTGCCCCACCACAGGGCCTTGTCCTGTGACTGTCCAGTGTCTTTTAATGTGCTGCTACTACTACTACCACCAATACACCTCCACTGCCGTCTGCTACAAGCAGGCCTGAGGCCTGCCCCACCACAAGGCTTTGTCCTGTGACTGTCCGGTCTCTTTTAATGTGCTGCTACTACTACTACCACCCTTGCTGTCCGCTGGCTACCTCTACTACCACCAATACACCTCCACTGCCGTCTGCTACAAGCAGGCCTGAGGCCTGCCCCACCACAGGGCTTTGTCCTGTGACTGTCCAGTCTCTTTTAATGTGCTGCTACTGCTACTACCACCCTTGCTGTCTGTGTTGGCTACCTCTACTACCACAAATACACCTCCACTGCCGTCTGCTACAAGCAGGCCAGAGGCTTGCCCCACCACAGGGATTTGTCCTGTGACTGTCCAGTGTCTTTTAATGTGCTGCTACTACTACTACTACTAACACCCTTGCTGTCCGCTGGCTACCTCTACTACCACCAATACACCTCCACTGCCGTCTGCTACAAGCAGGCCTGCCCCACCACAGGGCTTTGTCCTGTGACTGTCCAGTGTCTTTTAATGTGCTGCTACTACTACTACTACTACTACCACCCTTGCTGTCCGCTGGCTACCTCTACTACCACCAATACACCTCCACTGCCGTCTGCTACAAGCAGGCCTGAGGCCTGCCCCACCACAGGGCTTTGTCCTGTGACTGTCCAGTCTCTTTTAATGTGCTGCTACTACTACTACCACCCTTGCTGTCCGCTGGCTACCTCTACTACCACCAATACACCTCCACTGCCGTCTGCTACAAGCAGGCCTGAGGACTGCCCGACCACAGGGCTTTGTCCTGCGACTGTCCAGTGTCTTTTAATGTGCTGCTACTACTATTACCACCCTTGCTGTCCGCTGGCTACATCAACTACCACCAATACACCTCCACTGCCGTCTGCTACAAGCAGGCCTGAGGCCTGCCCCACCACAGGGCTTTGTCCTGTGACTGTCCAGTCTCTTTTAATGTGCTGCTACTACTACTACTACTACTACTACTACTACTACCACCCTTGCTGTCCGCTGGCTACCTCTACTACCACCAATACATCTCCACTGCCGTCTGCTACAAGCAGGCCTGAGGCTTGCCCCACCGCAGGGATTTGTCCTGTGACTGTCCAGTGTCTTTTAATGTGCTGCTACTACTACTACTACTACTACCACCCTTGCTGTCCGCTGGCTACCTCTACTACCACCAATACACCTCCACTGCCGTCTGCTACAAGCAGGCCTGAGGCCTGCCCCACCACAGGGCTTTGTCCTGTGACTGTCCAGTGTCTTTTAATGTGCTGCTGCTACTACTACTACCACCACCCTTGCTGTCCGTTGGCTACCTCTACTACCACCAATACACCTCCACTGCCGTCTGCTACAAGCAGGCCTGAGGACTGCCCGACCACAGGGCTTTGTCCTGCGACTGTCCAGTGTCTTTTAATGTGTTGCTACTACTACTACCACCACCCTTGCTGTCCGTTGGCTACCTCTACTACCACCAATACACCTCCACTGCCGTCTGCTACAAGCAGGCCTGAGGCCTGCCCCACCACAGGGTTTTGTCCTGTGACTGTCCAGTGTCTTTTAATGTGCTGCTACTACTATTACCACCCTTGCTGTCCGCTGGCTACATCAACTACCACCAATACACCTCCACTGCCGTCTGCTACAAGCAGGCCTGAGGCCTGCCCCACCACAGGGCTTTGTCCTGTGACTGTCCAGTCTCTTTTAATGTGCTGCTACTACTACTACCACCCTTGCTGTCTGTGTTGGCTACCTCTACTACCACCAATACACCTCCACTGCCGTCTGCTACAAGCAGGCCTGAGGCTTGCCCCACCACAGGGATTTGTCCTGTGACTGTCCAGTGTCTTTTAATGTGCTACTACTACTACTACTACTAACACCCTTGCTGTCCGCTGGCTACCTCTACTACCACCAATACACCTCCACTGCCGTCTGCTACAAGCAGGCCTGAGGCCTGCCCCACCACAGGGCTTTGTCCTGTGACTGTCCAGTGTCTTTTAATGTGCTGCTACTACTACTACTACTACTACTACCACCCTTGCTGTCCGCTGGCTACCTCTACTACCACCAATACATCTCCACTGCCGTCTGCTACAAGCAGGCCTGAGGCTTGCCCCACCGCAGGGATTTGTCCTGTGACTGTCCAGTGTCTTTTAATGTGCTGCTACTACTACCACCACCACCCTTGCTGTCCGTTGGCTACCTCTACTACCACCAATACACCTCCACTGCCGTCTGCTACAAGCAGGCCTGAGGCCTGCCCCACCACAGGGCTTTGTCCTGTGACTGTCCAGTGTTTTTTAATGTGCTGCTACTACTACTACCACCCTTGCTGTCCGCTGGCTACCTCTACTACCACCAATACACCTCCACTGCCGTCTGCTACAAACAGGCCTGAGGCCTGCCCCACCACAGGGCTTTGTCCTGTGACTGTCCAGTCTCTTTTAATGTGCTGCTACTACTACTACCACCCTTGCTGTCTGTGTTGGCTACTTCTACTACCACCAATACACCTCCACTGCCGTCTGCTACAAGCAGGCCTGAGGCCTGCCCCACCGCAGGGATTTGTCCTGTGACTGTCCAGTGTCTTTTAATGTGCTGCTACTACTACTACTACTACTACCACCCTTGCTGTCCGCTGGCTACCTCTACTACCACCAATACACCTCCACTGCCGTCTGCTACAAGCAGGCCTGAGGCCTGCCCCACCACAGGGCTTTGTCCTGTGACTGTCCAGTCTCTTTTAATGTGCTGCTACTACTACTACCACCCTTGCTGTCCGCTGGCTACCTCTACTACCACCAATACACCTCCACTGCCGTCTGCTACAAGCAGGCCTGAGGCCTGCCCCACCACAGGGCTTTGTCCTGTGACTGTCCAGTGTCTTTTAATGTGCTGCTACTACTACTACTACTACTACCACCCTTGCTGTCCGCTGGCTACCTCTACTACCACCAATACACCTCCACTGCCGTCTGCTACAAGCAGGCCTGAGGCCTGCCCCACCACAAGGCTTTGTCCTGTGACTGTCCAGTGTCTTTTAATGTGCTGCTACTACTACTACCACCACCCTTGCTGTCCGTTGGCTACCTCTACTACCACCAATACACCTCCACTGCCATCTGCTACAAGCAGGCCTGAGGCCTGCCCCACCACAGGGTTTTGTCCTGTGACTGTCCAGTGTCTTTTAATGTGCTGCTACTACTACTACCACCCTTGCTGTCCGCTGGCTACCTCAACTACCACCAATACACCTCCACTGCCGTCTGCTACAAGCAGGCCTGAGGCCTGCCCCACCACAGGGCTTTGTCCTGTGACTGTCCAGTCTCTTTTAATGTGCTGCTACTACTACTACCACCCTTGCTGTCCGCTGGCTACCTCTACTACCACCAATACACCTCCACTGCCGTCTGCTACAAGCAGGCCTGAGGCCTGCCCCACCACAGGGCTTTGTCCTGTGACTGTCCAGTGTCTTTTAATGTGCTGCTACTACTACTACTACTACCACCCTTGCTGTCCGCTGGCTACCTCTACTACCACCAATACACCTCCACTGCCGTCTGCTACAAGCAGGCCTGAGGCCTGCCCCACCACAGGGCTTTGTCCTGTGACTGTCCAGTCTCTTTTAATGTGCTGCTACTACTACTACCACCCTTGCTGTCCGCTGGCTACCTCTACTACCACCAATACACCTCCACTGCCGTCTGCTACAAGCAGGCCTGAGGCCTGCCCCACCACAGGGCTTTGTCCTGTGACTGTCCAGTGTCTTTTAATGTGCTGCTACTACTACTACTACTACTACCACCCTTGCTGTCCGCTGGCTACCTCTACTACCACCAATACACCTCCACTGCCGTCTGCTACAAGCAGGCCTGAGGCCTGCCCCACCACAGGGCTTTGTCCTGTGACTGTCCAGTGTCTTTTAATGTGCTGCTACTACTACTACCACCACCCTTGCTGTCCGTTGGCTACCTCTACTACCACCAATACACCTCCACTGCCGTCTGCTACAAGCAGGCCTGAGGCCTGCCCCACCACAGGGTTTTGTCCTGTGACTGTCCAGTGTCTTTTAATGTGCTGCTACTACTACTACCACCCTTGCTGTCCGCTGGCTACCTCAACTACCACCAATACACCTCCACTGCCGTCTGCTACAAGCAGGCCTGAGGCCTGCCCCACCACAGGGCTTTGTCCTGTGACTGTCCAGTCTCTTTTAATGTGCTGCTACTGCTACTACCACCCTTGCTGTCTGTGTTGGCTACCTCTACTACCACAAATACACCTCCACTGCCGTCTGCTACAAGCAGGCCTGAGGCTTGCCCCACCACAGGGATTTGTCCTGTGACTGTCCAGTGTCTTTTAATGTGCTGCTACTACTACTACTACTAACACCCTTGCTGTCCGTTGGCTACCTCTACTACCACCAATACACCTCCACTGCCGTCTGCTACAAGCAGGCCTGCCCCACCACAGGGCTTTGTCCTGTGACTGTCCAGTGTCTTTTAATGTGCTGCTACTACTACTACTACTACTACCACCCTTGCTGTCCGCTGGCTACCTCTACTACCACCAATACACCTCCACTGCCGTCTGCTACAAGCAGGCCTGAGGCCTGCCCCACCACAGGGCTTTGTCCTGTGACTGTCCAGTCTCTTTTAATGTGCTGCTACTACTACTACCACCCTTGCTGTCCGCTGGCTACCTCTACTACCACCAATACACCTCCACTGCCGTCTGCTACAAGCAGGCCTGAGGCCTGCCCCACCACAGGGCTTTGTCCTGTGACTGTCCAGTGTCTTTTAATGTGCTGCTACTACTACTACTACTACTACCACCCTTGCTGTCCGCTGGCTACCTCTACTACCACTAATACACCTCCACTGCCGTCTGCTACAAGCAGGCCTGAGGCCTGCCCCACCACAGGGCTTTGTCCTGTGACTGTCCAGTGTCTTTTAATGTGCTGCTACTACTACTACCACCACCCTTGCTGTCCGTTGGCTACCTCTACTACCACCAATACACCTCCACTGCCGTCTGCTACAAGCAGGCCTGAGGACTGCCCGACCACAGGGCTTTGTCCTGCGACTGTCCAGTGTCTTTTAATGTGCTGCTACTACTACTACCACCACCCTTGCTGTCCGTTGGCTACCTCTACTACCACCAATACACCTCCACTGCCGTCTGCTACAAGCAGGCCTGAGGCCTGCCCCACCACAGGGTTTTGTCCTGTGACTGTCCAGTGTCTTTTAATGTGCTGCTACTACTATTACCACCCTTGCTGTCCGCTGGCTACATCAACTACCACCAATACACCTCCACTGCCGTCTGCTACAAGCAGGCCTGAGGCCTGCCCCACCACAGGGCTTTGTCCTGTGACTGTCCAGTCTCTTTTAATGTGCTGCTACTACTACTACCACCCTTGCTGTCTGTGTTGGCTACCTCTACTACCACCAATACACCTCCACTGCCGTCTGCTACAAGCAGGCCTGAGGCTTGCCCCACCACAGGGATTTGTCCTGTGACTGTCCAGTGTCTTTTAATGTGCTACTACTACTACTACTACTACTAACACCCTTGCTGTCCGCTGGCTACCTCTACTACCACCAATACACCTCCACTGCCGTCTGCTACAAGCAGGCCTGCCCCACCACAGGGCTTTGTCCTGTGACTGTCCAGTGTCTTTTAATGTGCTGCTACTACTACTACTACTACTACTACTACTACCACCCTTGCTGTCCGCTGGCTACCTCTACTACCACCAATACACCTCCACTGCCGTCTGCTACAAGCAGGCCTGAGCCCTGCCCCACCACAGGGCTTTGTCCTGTGACTGTCCAGTCTCTTTTAATGTGCTGCTACTACTACTACTACCCTTGCTGTCTGTGTTGGTTACCTCTACTACCACCAATACACCTCCACTGCCGTCTGCTACAAGCAGGCCTGAGGCTTGCCCCACCACAGGGCTTTGTCCTGTGACTGTCCAGTGTCTTTTAATGTGCTGCTACTACTACTACCACCCTTACTGTCTGTGTTGGCTACCTCTTCTACCACCAATACACCTCCACTGCCGTCTGCTACATGCTGGCCTGAGGCTTGCCCCTCCACAGGGATTTGTCCTGTGACTGTCCAGTGTCTTTTAATGTGCTGCTACTACTACTACTACTACTACTACTACTACTACCACCCCTGCTGTCCGCTGGCTGCCTCTACTACCACCAATACACCTCCACTGCCGTCTGCTACAAGCAGGCCTGCCCCACCACAGGGCTTTGTCCTGTGACTGTCCAGTGTCTTTTAATGTGCTGCTACTACTTACTACCACCACCCTTGCTGTCCGTTGGCTACCTCTACTACCACCAATACACCTCCACTGCCGTCTGCTACAAGCAGGCCTGCCCCACCACAGGGCTTTGTCCTGTGACTGTCCAGTGTCTTTTAATGTGCTGCTACTACTACTACCACCACCCTTGCTGTCCGTTGGCTACCTCTACTACCCCCAATACACCTTCACTGCCGTCTGCTGCAAACAAGCCTGGAGGGCTTGTGAAAAGCCATTGCTTGTTGCTTTTACATTACATCCATGTATGGATGAACCCCGGCAGGCATCATTCAATAAAAAGGGTAAATTTTTGGAGGGCTTGTCAAAAGCCATTGCTTGTTGCTTTTACATCCATGTATGGATGAACCCCGGCAGGCATCTGCCAATAAAAAGGGTACATTTTTGGAGGGCTTGTCAAAAGCCATTGCTTGTTGCTTTTACATTACATCCATGTATGGATGAACCCCGGCAGGTATCTGCCAATAAAAAGGGTAAATTTTTGGAGGGCTTGTCAAAAGCCATTGCTTGTTGCTTTTATATCCATGTATGGATGAACCCCAGCAGGCATCTGCCACCATAAAGGGTACATTTTTTGAGGGCTTGTCAAAAGCCATTGCTTCTTTTACCACCTTATATGTATGAACCCTGGCAGGCATCTGCCGCCAAAAATGGTTAATTTTTGTACCTTTTTTAACAATGCATTAAGCATACAACATGCACAAGTGCAGTGCTTTCTATTTGTTATCACCGTGTCCCATCCGTTTTCCTATAGCCATACATGTTGGCGTAACTTTGATGCTAACTTTGCCTTAAAGACAGCTCAAAAGTACTTGGATACACTCATGGGTGACCTAAGAGTGTTATACAGAGCTTCTAGAGCTTTTAAACAGTGTTATACACGATTTTTAGGGGCTTTATTGTATTACAGGTTCGGTCAGAACTAGTTCGGTCCGAATTGAACTTTTTCATGAAATTCGCCGAACCGAACTTTTCATAAGTTTGCTCATCTCTAGTCATGATTAGGGAGTACCGTATTCACTTCTTTCAAGGTTTGTGGAGAAAGAAAACCATTTACAACATGTTGCGAAAAGTAATCATTTAAGGTTTTTTCCCGTTAACTGAGAACTAAAAACGACATTAGACAATCAGTACACATCTTTCAGGGGATGTGATGCATGATTCAGGAGCACTATATTAAATGCATGATTCTGGTGTAATTTGCAACCTGGGGGGTGTGCTAAACAGAGCTGTTCAGTAAACTATATTATGCAGATCAATCTGGACTCCGGCATTGTAGCTCATAACAACACTATTTATATATGGACAGTGACATCAGGAGCTTTCCCAGGCACAACACATCAGGTAACACTCTGTCCAGGGTTCGGGCGACTTATAACACTGTATGAGTACACAGTGAAATACATTGCTTCCTTCCATTGGAGTTATACATAGGGACTCTATCCGATGTGTACTTCAACACAATGAAAAAATGTGATGTGAATGAGGCCTTTTTTTTTTTATAGATTGTATCTTGTGAACACTGTTTTTAGTTATCTGTACCATACTATATTTTTGTAATTGTTTCACTGTGTAACCCCATTGTTGTGTTATGTAAAGCGCTATGGTAGCTGACGGCGCTTCTTAAATAATTAATACATCCTCCATTATACCCCAGTTCTATCCCCGTATCCTCTCTCTTTTTTACCTCATTGATAGTTTTAGAGTATTATTACAATGGTCTCTAGGAGTCTAGGTAGTGCTTCGAGATCATCTAGAACTAATCTATAAAAAGTGTATGAAAAGTGATTTAGTGGCACTTATGACATGGAGGTCACTGCATGGAGATAAGAAGAAAAACTGCAGCACTCCGATATCCAAACAAGTGAAAATGTATTCACCAAGCATAAAAGAACAGCAACGTTTCAACCCCTATTGTGTTAAAACGTTCAGGAAGTGATGTCACAATACATGTGTTATATAAAGTGTGCACCAATGTACTATCACCATGCTTGACAAAGACCCAATAGTGGTTGAAACGTTGCTGTTCTTTTATGCTTGGTGAATAAATTTTCACTTGTTTGGATATCGGAGTGCTGCAGTTTTTATTATTATTACTGTGCAATAGTTGTCCCGTTGGACCTGGGACTTTTTGCTGCTTGCACCATCCCTGGCTGGGATTTTCTACCTTGTTCCCCTCTGGTTGAGAGCTTCTGGTCGTGCTGCTGATCTCTTCTACAGGTCACTGCATGGAGACCATAGGTGTTATGACCAAAAGAAGCTTTCAGATGCTGAGTTCAAGAACTGGTCAAGTCCCAATTTTTGCAATATTATGGTTCATTGGTGCATCCAATTGGTGAAAGGGGAAAAGGGGTGGTTCTTGGTTACCTTAGTTTTAGAGATGCTCTCTGGTCCTTGGCCATTCTTGCTGTACGCCTAGCCACAGTGAACATCGGTGTACATTAAGAAAGCATCCATGGAGCAGCTGTTGTACCAGGTGCGATTAAGGGCGGAGGCTGAGGGAATGGATTGGCTCTGTTCCCTGCTATCCACGAACATCACCGGTTTTCAGGAGTAGTCTCTGTCTCTCCCTAAAGAGAATACAGCCCCAGTCCCATCATTACAGATTGCAAGCAGTGGGCCACGGAGATCTCACACTCCAGTGCAACTAAGTCCCAGTCCAGTCTGAAGACTACCAGGGCAAATGTCTGGGACCTCCAGATTATTGAGTCCAGAGCCCCCTCCTGATGTCCGATCCTGGTCTGCAGCGACAACAAGGAGCCCATCCCTCGTTGCCAGCAGGAGCCGTGCAGCTGAGAGGACCGCAGACTGCAATCAGAAGTCAAGATTAGCCTCCAGCCTCAGCCAGAACTTGTTATCGGGCCAAGGCACTCCATGGTAACAAGGCCCCCAACAATATAATAAAACAGGATGGGTCCTAGAGGTAGCACGGCAGCTGCAGTCGAAAATTATAATGCCGCCACACCAGAAAGGGAGGAGCTCGATGGCAGTGTCCACAACTCTCCCCTATACGTCTAAAACAAACTTAAAATACTTCTTCACCAAACAGCCCAGGGAGCCCTGCGGTTGCTAGGAACCAGGTCTCATGGGCATCAAACGCATCACTATCCAACTGGCACTCCAACAGCAGCGGGGAAGAATCCCCACCACATCTCTCAGAGCATGGTCAATGCCACTCTGAGCCCACAGGATGCAGTCGCTCCAGATCACCGCTGATCAGACCTGCTGCTAAGTCTCCACAGTCCCGGTAGTCGTGGCTGCAAGGAACACAGCCAAGCAAGAGCTCATCGTGAGAACAGTGCAACTGAGGATCCCTCATCAGCTGGACCACGCACAGAAGGCCTTATGGATGAGTGCGAATGGGAAACTTCTTGAAGGGGTCAGGGAGTGGAGGGACACAATACTGGGGACATTAAAAAGGTTTAAACACTCATCCTTGATAGGTTGTCTGCTCCTCTGCAGGCACAAGATTTTACTCATTCCCCTTGTCCCCTAAAACTTCTATGTCCCCAGCGTACAGTCAGCAAGAAACAGTCTACCCAAGGGTTCTGACGAGGGTCAGACCCTTATGTACAGTGTCACCTTTGAGCTGGCAATTATCAGAATATACAAAAGAAAAATTTTCGCCTAAACAATACATTGATATCTATTTCTTAGTCCCTAAGGACAGGGATTTAATATACAAGCCTTTCCGGTGTACTGGCAAAGCCGATGCAGAATAAATACCTTGTACAATTGGTAACTGGCTACAGGGCTTTTCCTTATACGCTAGTATGCTGTGTGTAAGATTCCCTGAGCAGGAAGCTTCCCTCTTTTTTGTGCAACTTGCAGGCAGCTAACACTTGCCTGAACTGAAATATAGAGAGGGTCCACTCTGTCCTCATGCATGAATAAGGGGCTCCTCTCTGAGGTCTTACCTCTTAATAGCGCTGTAAGTTATGCCATCAGGTATTTATATGACCCATTCTTACTGAATAGAGGCTGCCACAACAGCATTCCTTTCAGGTTTCCCAAAGGAAGAGGTTAAGAAAATAGGGAGATGTAAGTCCAAACGTTTAAAGGGAATGTGTTGCCAGCAAGTCAGGAAATATTATAAATTAGATTCTAATTTATAATATTTCCCATTGCTGGTCACTAGATGGAGCTATTCCCAAAATTGCAGCATTGCATGTGGTTGCTTGTGGTAAAGCAACCACATTGGTTTTTGCTGCAAAATTGGGAAAAAAGCACTCGCTCTAGTGAGCTCTGAGAATCCCCCCCTCCTTTATCCTGGCTAGTGCCAGGATAAACGAGGGGATTGAACGGTCTAACCTCCTACACTGTGTGTCGCCATTTTTTGAGCTAACACACAGTGTAGTAGGTTTACATACAGTAGTAAACACAGTAAAACACGAACATACATAGAAACCTCTTACCTGCTCCTGCCGCCGCGGCTCCCTCCGGCCCGTCCGCTCCGTCTGCTGCCGCTGGTCCAAGTGCACAAGTCCGGAAGCCACGACCGGAAGTAGTAATCTTACTGTCCGGCCGCGACTTCCGGTCCACAGGAAAATGGCGCCGGACGGCGCGCATTTCAAATTGGACTGTGTGGGAGCCCACACAGACGGCGTA
This sequence comes from Rhinoderma darwinii, assembly GCF_050947455.1. Lineage (NCBI taxonomy): Eukaryota > Metazoa > Chordata > Amphibia > Anura > Rhinodermatidae > Rhinoderma > Rhinoderma darwinii. The sequence continues at coordinate 64,342,051 of NC_134689.1, forward strand.
CACAGAAGTGGATGGGACGGGACCCGTTCGCAGTCCCTATGGGACTGTGGCTGCCGTATTCCATGTCTGTATGTGTCGTTAATCGACACATACAGAAATGGACAAAAAAATGGCAGCCCCCATAGGGAAGAAAAAGTGTAAAAATAAGAAAAAGTAACACACAAACACACAAATTAATCCAAACGTTTTTAATAAAGCACTAACATCTTTAACATATTAAAAAAAAAATTGTGATGACACTGTTTCTTTAAGATCAAATGTCTGCCCTAATCTAATGCAATTTCACAGGAATCCCTCTAATCCGTGTGTGGTTTGTGGGACATGCTAATGTCTATTATGCCAGCAATAGAGCAAATGAGAGTCTATACGGATGCAACCTGGGTTACCACTTGTCTCATGTGTAGGTCAGATGAGTTGGTCACAAATTTACTCAGAAGTAGTCGTCATAAAGAACAATTGTCCTTACCCCTTTATTTTATGAACTCACACCGAAGGTAATGACATGGGAACCACTAAAAATGTAGACTTGATCCAGGTCATAAAAACAGATCTAGCCAGGTGTTGTGCGCTAGTTAATGGCCTAGCTATAATTTAATCTGAAGTGGTATCTAGGGATCCTAGGAGGAATGCTAGGGACCACAGAGCTATTGAAAAATTCCATAGAAAGTTTAATATGATTGTCTCTGCATTTGTCCGGAGAATTGGAGGTATAGTCATTCGCCATAGGGAAGTTGACTGGGAGGCAAGTCGCTGAAGCGATAGGACAAGTGCATTTAAATCCAATAAAGTTAGACATACTGAGTTTGGACTTCCAGAATGGCATTGATCAGGCCCTGGTCTGTTGGGGTCATCTCTCTATGGTTAAGTGTAACCGTTCAGGGCCAGAGTTTGGAATTTTAGGGAGTTAGACCTAGAGTTGGTACCCCATGGATTCATCTTACAGTCAGAGACTTTTGTTGTGTTGGGGTTATTTTGTGCCTTCAGTTTTAAATCCCACGCAAGTGTTTGTGAATTATTTCTCAGAGGCCACAGCCTGGAGGTTATGAGGTTATAATCTTATCTAGTTTAAGAAGCAAGGTGATGCACAGACTCCCTTGTCGGTCATGAGCATTTTTTGGGTAAAATTATTACTTTTAAGTTAGGTATGTGTAGGTGTTGTATCTCCTTTTCTCCAAACGTAGGGGCTACAATTTTTCACCTGGATGTCAAACAGTCTTGTTCTTAGAAATTATATTTCTTGAGATTTCATGAATAAAGAGAGTAACAAAGCATTCTGCCGGTAATGAGGTTTGTGATGAAAGTGACACGTTCCAGAGGATTGGCAAAAGATAATTACCCCATTAACCTCACAATACGAACTTAGTAAGCCAATCAGGGGTCTAATTTCTAGGCATCATCAAGAATGTTATGCTTTACATAAGAGCACTGTATAAAATGCTTCATTGCATTACTGGCCCCATTTCTAGCCTGGAGAAAGCTCTTTGTATCAGTCAATCAATGTCCTGTGAGAACTACAAGTGCCAGCAGGTATCCAATGGGGTGGGGAATTGTTTTTAAGTATTCTTTAGGGGACACAAAATAAATACTTTTTAGCAGGCACAAACTGCCAGTGGTTGACTGCCATTAGTACAACACACACACACACACAACACACACACACACACACACACGCACGCACACACACACACACACACATATATAGATACTCTATCCTTTTACTTTTATTTAAAATCAGGTGCAGAAAACTGTACCTATCAAAGGTTTTACAACTTTATCTAAGGTCAAGTCCTGGCAACTCTTTTTTTTAGGGTGGGAAAGGTGATTGTTAGGCTGGGTTCACACGACCTATTTTCAGACGTAAACGAGGCGTATTATGCCTTGTTTTACGTCTGAAAATACGGCTCCAATACGTCGGCAAACATCTGCCCATTCCTTTGAAAGGGTTTGCCGACGTACTGTGCAGACGACCTGTAAGTTACGCGTCGTCGTTTGACAGCTGTCAAAAGACGACGCGTAAAATTACAGCCTCGTCAAAAGAAGTGCAGGACACTTCTTGGGACGTTTTTGGAGCCGTTTTCTCATAGACTCTATTGAAAACAGCTCCAAAAACGGCCGAAAAAACGGCACAAAAACGCCGCGAAAACGGCGCGAATAACGCAGCGAAAAACGTTGCTCAAAAAACTTCTGAAAATCAGGTGCTGTTTTCCCTTGAAAACAGCTCCGTATTTTCAGACGTTTTTGGCTCAGCATGTGAACATACCCTTATGGAATGGATTTTAACATGATGGCATGGATGTTTGTCATCACTATGTATGCATGGTTCATTCATCCTCATCATAGTGAGTGTTTCCTCACTGCAATTAAAAGAATGTCAGTATGTATTGTCAAAAATATATAGAACTGACGGAACCTGGTATTTAAAAATAATTTTCAAACCGGCAAGGAGTCTTTATTGTCTCAAAATATGTAACGTATTTCAAGGATATAACCTCTTTATCCGATAAACTTCAGATGCAAAAAAATGTGCCTGCTTTGTGGTATTGTCATTTAATCTAAATATCTTTATTTCCCACGATACAAGCAAACGGTACACAACTGTTCTGTTACATTGGAGAAATGATGGCTACATAAACATATTTCCCCCTCTAAAGGGTAATGATTCATATTGAATTTATGTTTGTTTTTAGCATTATTTAAAGAGTTTATAATAAATGCTGGGAACTTTCTGTATATTTTATATCATAACTTTATATTTAGTGAACCCATAAGACCTAGTAATAGTGACAGCTGTCCCAACGACGTAATCAACTCGTTCAGATTTAGCAATCCTGGCTATACCCTGAAGGATATTGACACTCCTCCCATGTGACACAGTGTCTTGTTACATTAGATGGAATCCTGCTTCTCTGGTTTTCCGCATCAGCAAGATGTTCCAGGATTCTGTCTATTAGACAAAGGGTTGGGCAGCTCTTGTATTGTCAAGCACATTCCCTGAACATTATTATGTATGACATATAAGTGCTGTTAAATTTATCTATTGTGTTTAATACTGTATTCTCTCAATGGTAACATTTGGAATAAATAGGTACAAATATTGTTGTTTTGATAAATCTATGACTTTTACATCCCAATTATACTATAGCCACCAAAAGCTGTTAACTACGTTGTTGTTTTTTTGTCCTGATTAGAGTATTCATTTCTTTCAAGGTTTGTGCAGAAGGAAAGATGTTTGCAATGTTTGGCAAAAAATAATAATTTAAGGTTTTTGCCGTTAACTGAGTACTAAGAACAACATGACCCAATCAGGACACATCTTTTAGTGATGCATGGTCCAAGAGCACTATATTAAATGCATGTTTCTGGTGCCATTTACAACCTGGAAGTTGTGCTAAACAGAGTTGTCTATTGAAGTATACTATGCAGAGCACTATGTTATCAGACTGTGATCTTAAAAAACTGTGATTCCTCAAATTTTGAGTTGTTTTTTTTACGGCTTTCACCGTACAGTAAAAATACCATGTTAACTTTATTGTACCGGTCAATACGATTACAGCGATACAAAATGTATATAGTTTTTTTTTTAGTGTTTTACTACTTTTACAAGGAAGAAACTAATTGTTAAAAATAAAATTTGTGTTTTGTCGCCACATTCTGAGAGCCATCATTTATTTATTTTTCTTGCGATTGAGCGGTAGGAGGGCTTATTTTTTTGTGGGGCGAGCTGTAATTTCTATTGGTACCATTTTGGGCTACATAAAACTTTTTGATAACTTTTTATTTATTTTTTTATGGGCTATAAAGTGACTAAAAAAACAGCGATTCTGGCATTTACATTTTTTATGGCGTTTACCATGCAGGTTAAATAATGGTATATTGTAATAGTTCAAACCTTTACGGATTCGGCGATACCAATTTTGTTTATTTTTTTATTTTTTACATTACTTTAGAGGAAAAATGGGAAAAGGTGTTTTTTGAACTTTTAAATTTTTTTTTTTTTGCACTACTAAAAACTTTATTTTCCACATTTTATTAGTCCCCCTATGGGACTTGAACCAGCGATTATTGGATCACTGGTACAATAAACTGCAATACTAGTGTATTGCAAACATCACCCCACACCATGACACAATAGTACATCATGGTGTGGATAGGAGTTAAAGCAAAAGCGTGACACTAGAATAAAGCATCCTTGTCATCATTGTGACCAGCTGGCATCTAGTGTGCTGCAGAAGCCTAGGAGTGACAAAAGGTTTTGAAAGTCAAACTCGCAGCAGGGCGAAAAAAAAAGTGGCTGTGGTACAGGTCCAACAATACAATAGTAATCTAAATTCAGTGCCATATTATTAATTAGTTGTGTTCCAATAAATTCTGTGAAGTAATCCAGAAAACCAATATTTAATTAAAGTAGAGCCTTATTGTACAGAAAAAATTGTTGTAAAAAGTATTATTATCCATTTATTTGTTTGTTTGATCATTACTTATTTTTATTTATATTTATAATTTCTTTATGTTTTAATGCTTATCTACGTTCTCTACAACCCAAATGCAGAATCGGGGGGGAGACATCAACAACCCGGGGGAATACGCAGCCAACCCTTCAGATTGTCGATGCCTTCCCCCCGATTCAACATTGTGTTGTATCACTCCAGAACATAGATACGCGTAATGTCCACGGCCACGGACAGTCAGCATCCTCCTCTTACCGTCAGCAGTGACCTGAGGACTATGCCAGGGACACCAGCGCGGTCTGCTCTCTGCTTCCTCTCCCTGACTGTCCTGTAGGGTGTGCGCGCGCGCTCGTGCCAATTCTTAAAGGGCCAGCGTGCACACCAGTAAAGTTGTCTCCAGCCTATACCTGTGCATCCTGGCCCTTATAAATGACTTTACCTCTTTCCCAAGTGCCTGAGCAATGTTATTTATAACCCAAAGTTAGTCTTCCAATCTTCCGTATCCTGTTCCCTGTGACCTGTCTTCGTGACTATCCAGTATCCGTGTTCAGTCCTGTATCCTGAGTCCAGTGTCAATGTCGAGTCCAGTATCTGTGTCTGTGACATGTCCAGTGTTCGTGCGAGTCCAGTATTCGTGTCCAGTGTCCGTGATGAGTCCAGTATCCGTGAGGAGTCCAGTGTCTGTGAGGAGTCCAGTATCAATGATGAGTACAGTATCCATATCCAGTGTCTGTGATGAGTCCAGTGTCCATGATCAGTTCTGCTTCCGATAATCCTGCACAAGCCAGCTACCGAAAATCCAGCACAAGCCAGCTTCCAGCTATCCAGCACAGGCCTACCTCCAGTAATCTGGCACCAGCCTGCCATCAAGGTACCATCGACCAGTGACTGTCCTAATCTTGTCTGGCCAAATGCTACTCCATTACGGCAGAGTACCCTAGTGGATCCACTTTAACAGTGGATGTTACAGTTTGCACAGGCCATGGACCCTGCTGGCAAACCCAAGACGGCGGTTCAGCTAATGCAAGACGATAAATGTGAGACCTATGATTACGCCAGGATAAGCTATTAGGCGTTTAACACCATAGCCTGGCCATTGCTCCTGTTTCAACAACGGAAGCTCTAATTCCATCTACTCTTCAGCCAGCAGTAGTTCCAGTCAGCTCCAGAGCTGGAATTCATTTGACATTTCCACCCTGCTATGATGGGGACTCAGAGACATCCTCAACCAGGGCAAGATTCACTTTAAATTGCATGCCGACCTGTTCCCTACAGATCAGACGATGATAGCATTTATTGTCTCCCTGCTGTCTGGCAAGGCCTTGGCATGAGTGAATCCCCTCTGGGAACGTGAGGGACCGGAGTCCACTAATTTGCAGCTCTTCCTGGACACCTTCCGTACCGTTTTTGAAGAAACAGGCCGTACATCTTCAGTCGCTGCTTCCATTCTCTCTTTACGCCAAGCAAGTATGACTGTGGGAGAATATGCCATCCAATTCTGTACCCTCGCAGCAGAGCTTGGCTGGAATAATGAGGCTCTGGCAAGGATTAGCCAGTAAGATCAAAGATGAGCTGGCAGGTCGTGATCTCCCCTCTACTTTAGATGCCCTGATTCTGCTGACCACCCACATAGACCTGAGGTTCCAGGAACGGTCCCAAAACACACTACAAGGGAGAGTTCTCTAGACTGGTGCCTAACTTTCAAAGGTCCCAGCTTCCTCCTTCCTTTACTACCTCTGAAGTGCCTATGCAGGCTGATCGGGTCACAATATCGAACCAGGAGCGGCATCACAGACATGCAGCTAATTTGTGTATGTACTGTGGGAAACAGGGCCATTTTGTGCATCAGTGTCCTCAGAAACCGGGAAACTCCAGCACCTAGGGTTGATAGGGGAAACTACCCAAGGTGGACCAATGCCTTCTGTAAAATCCTCTTCTAAACTCTCGATCACAGTTTTTATCCTCCCTGGTGAAGCATCTCATTCCATTTCAATCTATCTGGATTCTGGAGCGGCCGGGAACTTCATACACCAGGTCTTAGTAGGTCGTCTCCACTTGCCCACAATTCCTCTAGCGCGTAATTAGGACTATGGGAACATTTGGCGCTTTTTATGTTCCAAAGAATGGGCCCCACAATTCAATTTTTCTGCAACATGTTTTTTTTTAAAACGCGCATTGTATGTACTAATGGCACTTCTTCCTATTAATGTAAATGGGAAGCTTAATCAAGCATTTTTGACACGTTTTTCGGTGCACAAAGTGCGCCAAAAAACTCATCAAATACATGCTGTGTGAACCTGTCAACTGAAAAGTCAGTCACCACAGGGTCTTCCCTCTTGACTTTCAGCATTCTCAGCCTTTTGGTGTGTTCTACAGCACTGTTGTCAGCACATTCTACCATTGTACAATCACTTAAAAAATGGAACTGGACAATGCTTTAAAATTTGAAGCAAGGGTGATTTTAGAAAAAGTGTGGCCCTGGGCAAAGTTAAAAGTGGGGCCCCAAATGCTGAATTACTGTATCAATAATGCAGTCAATTCAGAAGGCGGTGTGCAGAGAAATGCAACGCTGATTTCTGGTGCCTCCAGGATTGTTGCAAGCCCCAAAGCATTTGTCCCCCTCTTACACAAAAAAATTATCTATATACATATACAGTTACTATATAATAGCACTATACCAGATGAAATATTACCTGCATACTGTTACTGAACACAACTTACTATTATAAGACAAATAGTACCAATAATAACACAATATAAGGTCAAATAATACAGCTATACCATAACCACACAGTCACTGAATAATACCCCCATACATTTCTGAATAATACCACCACACCATAACCCCATAGTGACTGAATAATACATCCATACTGTTACTAAATAATACCTCCACACCATAACCACAGAGTGACTGAATAATATTCCCATACTGTTACTGAATAATACCACCAAACCATACCCCACATAGTGACTGAATAATACCCCCGTACTTTTACAGAATAAAAACCACTATACAAAGACCAATATACCACCATGTAGTGACCATCTAGTAGTAAATGTCAGTTATACACAGAAGCTCTGCAGACCATATACAGTGAAGGAAATAAGTATTTGATACCTTGCTGATTTTGTAAGTTTGCCCACTGTCAAAGACATGAACAGTCTAGAATTTTTAGGCTAGGTTAATTTTACCAGTGAGAGATAGATTATATAAAAAAAACAAAAAACAGAAAATCACATTGTCAAAATTATATATATTTATTTGCATTATGCACAGAGAAATAAGTATTCAAGCCTTAAAGAGGCTCTGTCACCAGATTTTGCAACCCCTATCTGCTATTGCAGCAGATAGGCGCTGCAATGTAGATTACAGTAACGTTTTTATTTTTAAAAAACGAGCATTTTTGGCCAAGTTATGACCATTTTTGTAATTATGCAAATGAGGCTTGCAAAAGTCCAAGTGGGTGTGTTTAAAAGTAAAAGTCCAAGTGGGCGTGTATTAGGTGCGTACATCGGGGCGTTTTTAACACTTTCACTAGCTGGGCGCTGTGAAGAGAAGTAACATCCTCTTCTCTTCAGAACGCCCAGCTTGTGACAGTGCAGATCTGTGACGTCACTCACAGGTCCTGCATCGTGACGGCCACATCGGCAGCAGAGGCTACAGTTGATTCTGCAGCAGCATCAGCGTTTGCAGGTAAGATCGACTTACCTGCAAACGCTGATGCTGCTGCAGAATCAACTGTAGCCTCTGATGCCGATGTGGCCGTCACGATGCAGGACCTGTGAGTGACGTCACAGATCTGCACTGTCACAAGCTGGGCGTTCTGAAGAGAAGAGGATGTTACTTCTCATCAGAGCGCCCAGCTAGTGAAAGTATTAAAAACGCCCCGATGTACGCACATAATACACGCCCACTTGGACTTTTACTTTTAAACACACCCACTTGGACTTTTGCAAGCCTCATTTGCATAACTACAAAAATGGTCATAACTTGGCCAAAAATGCTCGTTTTTTTAAAATAAAAACGTTACTGTAATCTACATTGCAGCGCCTATCTGCTGCAATAGCAGATAGGGGTTGCAAAATCTGGTGACAGAGCCTCTTTAAGAGTTCAGCCTCCTCCAGACCAGTTACACGTTTCAAAGCAACTTGGTGCCTGCATTAAAGACAGCTGTCTTAAATGGTCACCTGTATAAAAGACTCCTGTCCACAGACTCAATTAATCAGTCTGACTCTAACCTCTACAACATGGGCAAGACCAAAGAGCTTTCTAAAGATGTCAGGGACAAGATCATAGACCTGCACAAGGCTGGAATGGGCTACAAAACCATAAGTAAGACGCTGGGTGAGAAGGAGACAACTGTTGGTGCAATAGTAAGAAAATGGAAGACATACAAAATGACTGTCAATCGACATCGATCTGGGGCTCCATGCAAAATCTCACCTCGTGGGGTATCCTTGATCCTGAGGAAGGTGAGAGCTCAGCCGAAAACTACACGGGGGGGAACTTGTTAATGATCTCAAGGCAGCTGGGACCACAGTCACCAAGAAAACCATTGGTAACACATTACGCCGTAATGGATTAAAATCCTGCAGTGCCCGCAAGGTCCCCCTGCTCAAGAAGGCACATGTACAGGCCCGTCTGAAGTTTGCAAATGAACATCTGGATGATTCTGAGAGTGATTGGGAGAAGGTGCTGTGGTCAGATGAGACTAAAATTGAGCTCTTTGGCATTAACTCAACTCGCCATGTTTGGAGGAAGAGAAATGCTGCCTATGACCCAAAGAACACCGTCCCCACTGTCAAGCATGGAGGTGGAAACATTATGTTTTGGGGGTGTTTCTCTGCTAAGGGCACAGGACTACTTCACCGCATCAATGGGAGAATGGATGGAGCCATGTACCGTCAAATCCTGAGTGACCACCTCCTTCCCTCCACCAGGACATTAAAAATGGCTCGTGGCTGGGTCTTCCAGCACGACAATGACCCGAAACATACAGCCAAGGCAACAAAGGAGTGGCTCAAAAAGAAGCACATTAAGGTCATGGAGTGGCCTAGCCAGTCTCCAGACCTTAATCCCATCGAAAACTTATGGAGGGAGCTGAAGATCCGAGTTGCCAAGCGACAGCCTCGAAATCTTAATGATTTACAGATGATCTGCAAAGAGGAGTGGGCCAAAATTCCATCTAACATGTGTGCAAACCTCATCATCAACTACAAAAAACGTCTGACTGCTGTGCTTGCCAACAAGGGTTTTGCCACCAAGTATTAAGTCTTGTTTGCCAAAGGGATCAAATACTTATTTCTCTGTGCACAATGCAAATAAATATATATAATTTTGACAATGTGATTTTTTTTTTTTTATATATAATCTATCTCTCACTGGTAAAATTAACCTATCCTAAAAATTCTAGACTGTTCATGTCTTTAACAGTGGGCAAACTTGCAAAATCAGCAGGGATCAAATACGTATTTCCTTCACTGTAAGTGATTACAGAACCTTTACTGTACATCCAGTGACTCACAGGTGAGGTCTTCTCTGATTAGAGTTGTTCACTTTCCCTTTTTTTCACCATCCGGCCCAGATTACTGTTACAACTTAATCCAGCCATGACTCGACTGCAGGATTTGACATACAGACATGTTGGTTTGTTGCTTTTCCAGCACCCTCCACACCTATACCCCATCATCTAAATAAACTCGTAATCCCCAGATGGTAATAATTTTCCTTCAGTGCTCAACACAATAAAAATGCCCCCTCAGTTATGTCCCCTTTGTGCCCCCTATATATAACGCCACAGCATCCCCTGCAGATAGAGCCAAACATAGCCCCCTGTAGACAGCGCCACACAGACCCCCTTGTATATAGTGTCATACAGCCCCACTACTAGATAGTGCCACACAGCCAGCCCTTGTATATAGTGTCACACAGCCCACCCCCTTGTATGTAGTGCCACACAGCCCCCTTGTATATAGTGTCACATAGCTCCCCCATCCCCTTGTATTTAGTGACACATAGCTCCCCCCTCCCCTTGTATATAATGCCACACAGCTCCCCCTCCCCTTGTATATAGTGGCACACAGCCCCCCCAAAAGAAAAACATTTTTACTTGCTTTTCAACCGTCCCCGCAGCGGACGGTGCGCTGCACAGCCTCCATGCGAGGTGCTTGCAGAGGCCAGCGTGATGCAGTGACGGCATCACGCCAGTCAGAGCAGGGAGTTTTCCCAGTGCCTTATAGGCTGCAGGCCTAATGCGGCCTGCAGCCTATAGTATTCAATTGTATCTGCGTCCTGAGGATGCAGATACAATTGAATGTAGCTGTCGCTAGCACCGGAGCCCCCTGCGGTGCTAGAGCAGATACAATTGAATGTGGGCCCCCTCCGGTGCTAGCGACGCCACCGGGCATGATGAGGCCCGTGCTGCCCGGCCCTTATATGTTAAGAGTTTAGCAGCGCGGGGCCCCTCACACCCCTCATACGGGGCCCTGTAGCAGTCGCTATGGCTGATATAGTGGGCTGGGGGCCCTAAGAGGATGTGGGCCTTGGGCAATTGCCCAGTTTGCCCCCTTAACTTCAGCCCTGATTTGAAGACACCTCTTACTGGCTTTTAGCCCAAAACAGGGAGGGGGGTCAGTTTCCCTCCCACATTTACAGCAGCTGTGAGTCATGTTGCTTTGCCTGATTCACTTTGCTGTAATTATGGGAAGTGCTCTGGCCAAGATAGGAAAACATGTCAAATTATTGTTTTATTTTTAATACTTCCCACCTTGTGGAAGAAAAAAAAAATACACCAGAAAAACTAAAATAATATAATAAAAATAAGTAACCCCCACCGATCATATACTGATGACCTATCCTGTGGATAGGTTATCAGTTGTTCGGTCGTGGAAAACCCATTTAAGGCCCCATGCACACGACCGTATTTTTTCCCTCCTGTAAATACTGGGCATAAATATGTGTCCGTTGTCACACGTTTTTAACCCGTATTTACGGACCCTTGCCAGTAAATACGGGTCTGTTGTCATCCGTATTCCACCCATATTTATGGACCCGTGAAAAAGGGGCTGGAAATGATGTTACATGATCGTTCAGACGTCATTTTCTCTACTTCTCTTTATTCAAAAATTTAAATCCCCTGACGTCGCCTAGCAGCTCTCACATAATTACGGGTGCACACATGTAGCCACCTGTAATTACGGGAGCCTCATAGACTTCTTACGCAAATGGGACTTATGCAAACGGGAAGGTACCCATGGCCAATAGAAGTCTACGGGCCCATAATTACGAGCCATAAATGCGGCCCGTAATTACGGGCGTTTTTATGGTCATGTGCATTGGGCCTAAGTCACACTTAAGACACAACACACTTGAAACCAATGCTCACTCAGTTTCTTGGTTTAACCCCTTCAGGACTGAGCCACTTTTGGACCAAATGACAGAGCCTCATTTTTTAAATCTGACGTGTGTTACTCTATGTGGTAATAACTCGGGAATGCTTTTACCTATCTAAGCGATTCTGAGATTGTTTTCTCGTGACATATTGTACTTTAAGTTAGTGAAAAAATTTGGTCGATATATTCATTATTTTTGTGTGAAAAACACCAAAATTTTTAGAAAATTTGCAAAAAATTTGCATTTTCTAAATTCAAATGTATCTGCTTGTAAGACAGATAGTTATACCACACAAAATAGTTACTAGCTAACTTTTCCAATATGTCTACTTTAGATTGGCATCATTTTTTGAACATCCTTTTATTTTTCTAGGACATTACAAGGCTTATAAGTTTAGCAGCAATTTCTCACATTTTCAAGAAAATTTCAAAAGCCCATTTTTTTTAGGGAACAGTTCAGTTGTTAAGTGGCTTTGAGGGCCTTATATATTAGAAACCCTCACAAATCACCCCACTTTAAAAACTTCACCCCTCAAACTATTCAAAACAGCATTCAGAAAGTTTTTTTTAACCCTTTAGGCGTTTCACAGGAATTAAAGCAATGTAGCGGGGAAATCTACAAATTTCATTTTTTTGGCAGAAATTCCATTTAATCAATTTTTCCTGTAATACTGAAGGTTTTTACCGGAGAAGCACAACTGAATATTTATTGCCCTGATTCTGCAGTTTTTATAAATATCCAACATGTGGCCCTAGTGCGCTACTGGACTGAAATACCAGCCTCAGAAGCAAAGGAGCACCTAGAGCCTTTTAGTGCCTTCCTTTTCTTAGATTATATTTCAGGCACCATGTCAGGTTAGAAGAGGTCTTGTGGTGCCTAAACAAAGGAAACACCCCAAAAAATACCCCATTTTGGAAACTAAACTCCTTGAGGAATTCATCTAGGGGTGTAGTGAGCATTTTGACCTCACAGGTGTTTCATAGATTTCATTAGAATTGGGCAGTGAAAATGAAAAATGACATTATTTTCCAATACCATGTATTTTTACCTCAAAAGTTTTTAATTTTTTCAACAAATAAATGAGGAAAAGCACCCCAACATTTGTAAAGCAACTTCTCCAGAGTACGGAAATACCAAACATGTGGTCATAAACTGTTGTTTGGGCAAGCGGCAGGACTCGGAAGGGAAGGCACGCCATTTAGCTTTTGGAGCGCTGATTTTGCTGGATTCATTTCTCTGCACCATGTCGCATTTGTAAAGCCCCTGAGGTACCAGTATAGTGAAAACCCCCCAAAAGTGACTCCATTTAGGAAACTACACCCCTTGAGGAATTCATCTAGGGGTGTAGTCAGCATTCTGACCCCACAGGTGTTTCATAGATTTCATTAGAATTGGGCAGTGAAAATGAAAAATGACATTATTTTCCAATACCATGTATTTTTACCTCAAAAGTTTTTAATTTTTTCAACAAATAAATGAGGAAAAGCACCCCAACATTTGTAAAGCAACTTCTCCAGAGTACGGAAATACCAAACATGTGGTCATAAACTGTTGTTTGGGCAAGCGGCAGGACTCGGAAGGGAAGGCACGCCATTTAGCTTTTGGAGCGCTGATTTTGCTGGATTCATTTCTCTGCACCATGTCGCATTTGTAAAGCCCCTGAGGTACCAGTATAGTGAAAACCCCCCAAAAGTGACTCCATTTAGGAAACTACACCCCTTGAGGAATTCATCTAGGGGTGTAGTCAGCATTCTGACCCCACAGGTGTTTCATAGATTTCATTAGAATTGGGCAGTGAAAATGAAAAATGACATTATTTTCCAATAAGATGTAGCTTTACCTCAAAATTTTTATTTTTTTCAACAAATAAATGATGAAAAGCACCCCAACATTTGTATAGAAACTTCTCCAAAGTACAGAAATACCCAACATGTGGTCATGAACAGCTGTTTGGGGAAGCGGCAGGACTCAGAAGGGAAGGCACGCCATTTAGCATTTGAAGTACAGATTTTGCTGGTTTGATTTCTCGGCATCATGTCGCATTTGTAAAGCTCCTAAGGTACCAGTACAGTGGAAACCCCCCAAAAGTAACTCCATTTAGGAAACTACACCCCTAGAGGAATTAATCTAGGGGTGTAGTGAGCATTTTGACCCCCCAGGTGTTTCATAGATTTCATTAGAATTGGGCAGTAAACATGAAAAATTTCATTTTTTTCCACCAAGACGTAGCTTTAGGTAAAAATGTTTCATTTTCTCATCAAATAAAGGAGAAAAATCACCATAACATTTGTAAAGCAACTTCTCCAGAGTACGGAAATACCCCATATGTGGTAATAAAGTACTGTATGAATACACATCCGGGCTCAAAAGGGAAGGAGCGCCATTTGGCTTTTGGAGAGCAGATTTTGCTGGATTGGTTTTTCTGCGCCATGTCGCTTTTGCAAAGCCCCTTAGGTAGCAGTACAGTGGAAACTACCCAAAAGTGACTCCATTTGGCAAACTACACCCATTGAGGAATTCATCTAGGGGTGTAGTGAGCATTTTGACCCCACAGGTGTGTCATATATTTTATTAGAAATGGGCAGTGAAAATGAAAAATTACATTATTTTCCAATAAGACGAAGCATTAGTTAAAAAAATTTCATTTTCTCAACAAATAAAGGAGAAAAAGCACCATAACATTTGTAAAGCAACTTCTTCAGAGTAGGGAAATACCCCACACGTGGTCATAAACTGCTATTTGGACACAAAGCAAGGCTCTAAAGGGAAGGAGCACCATTTAGTATTTGGAGTGGAGATTTTATAAGATTCGTTTTTTGACACCATGTTGCATTGAGCTATAGTACCAGTACAGTGGTACCCCCCAAAAAATTAGCATTTTGGAAACTAGATCCCTCAAAGAATTGATCTAGGGGTGTAGTGAGCATTTTGACCGCACAAGTGTTTTGCAAAAATGAGTAAACAATAGATGTTGCAGATTGAAAATTGCTGTTTTCCACAAATATGCCATTTCAGTGCCCAATGTGTTGTGCCCAGCTTGCACCACCGTAGACACACATGCCATAAATTGTTAAGCGGGTTCTCCAGAATACCCCATATGTGGTCATAAATTGCCGTTTGGGTACACTGCCAGGCTCAGTTGGACCACCATTTGGCTTTTGAAGCGCAGATTTTGCTTGGTGTATTAGTGGTATTTCAGCTTATAATGTGGGGGCATATGTGAGCTGGGCGGAGTACATCATGGTATATGTAAGCTGGGCGGAGTACATCAGGGTATATGTAAGCTGGGCGGAGTGCATCAGGGTATATATAAGCTGTGCGGAGTACATCACGGTATATGTAATATGCGCGGAGTACATCAGGATATATGTAAGCTGTGCGTAGTACATCAGGATATATGTAATCTGTGGAGTACATCAGGGTATATGTAAACTGTGGAGTACATCAGGGTATATGTAATATGTGCGGGTACATCAGGCTATATGTAAGCTGTGCGGAGTACATCAGGGTATATGTAAGCTGGACGGAGTACATCAGGGTATATGTAAGCTGTGCGGAGTACATCAGGGTATATGTAAGCTGGGCGGAGTACATCAGGATATATATAAGCTGTGCGGAGTACATCACGGTATATGTAATATGCGCGGAGTACATCAGGATATATGTAAACTGTGCGTAGTACATCAGGATATATGTAATCTGGGCGGAGTGCATCAGGGTATATGTAAACTGTGGAGTACATCAGGGTATATGTAATATGTGCGGGTACATCAGGCTATATGTAAGCTGTGCGGAGTACATCAGGGTATATGTAAGCTGTGCGGAGTACATCAGGCTATATGTAAGCTGTGCGGAGTACATCAGGGTATATGTAAGCTGTGCGGAGTACATCAGGGTATATGTAAGCTGTGCGAAGTACATCAGGGTATATGTAAGCTGTGTGGAGTACATCAGGGTATATGTAAGCTGTGAGGAGTACATCAGGGTATATGTAAGCTGTGCGGAGTACATCAGGGTATATGTAAGCTGGGCGGAGTACATCAGGGTATATGTAAGCTGGGCGGAGTACATCAGGGTATATGTAAGCTGTGCGGAGTGCAACAGGTCATAATAGGATGATGTAATAAATGGGGTGAATGAAGAATCCATGGATTGGTGTGGTACGCTTGGAACCAATCCTTTATACACAGGCCGGGTTTATTGGGTATTATACAAAATATGTGCGCTCCAGTGTTGCCTTATATTTGACTTCTTCACTAGCCCTATAAGCCGCACAAGGCCCTACAGTTTCCTCATCTCTGCTGCGTCTACAGGGTCCAGCAAATGACGATGTGGGGTATTTAGTGAAATTCTACTGGACCTAAAAATGAGTCTGGCCCGTCATTTAGCATCATTTTGCACCATTGCGTTTTGAGAGTCATAACGTGTTATTTTTCCGTTAGGGCATGTGTGAGGGCGCCTTTTTTGTGGAGCGAGCTGTAATTTTTATTGGTTCCATTTTGGGGTACATGCGATTTTTTTTATCACCATTTATTAATTTTTGGGGGAGATGAGGAAACCAAAAAACAGCCATTCCAGCACGTTTCTTTTTTGTTTCTTTTTACAGTGTTCACCGTGCAGTATAAACAACACGTTAACGTTATTCTGCGGGGCGATACGATTACAGCGACACCAAATTTATATCGTTTTTTTACGTTTCACTACGTTCCCACAATAAAAATACTCTTTTCTAAAAAAATCATGTTTTAGTGTCGCCATTTTCTAAGAGCCGTAACTTTTTTATTTTTTCGTTGATATCGCTGCGGGAGGGCTTGTTTTATGTGTGGCAAACTGTAGTTTCTATTGGTACCATTTTGCGTTACTTGCAACTTTTTGATCACTTTTTATTACTTTTTTTTGAGACAAGATGACCAAAAAAAAAAATGCGGTCATTGTTTTTTATTAAAATTTTTTACGGTGTTCACCGTGCGGTAAAAATAATGTGATATTTTTATAGATCAGGCCGTTCCAAACGCGGCGATACCTATTATGTATAGTTTTTTTTCATATTTTCATGTTTTTTTAATAATAAAGGAGTTGATCAGGGAAACAGGGCAAGTGTTGTTTTTATTATTTATTTATTATTTATTAACTTTTATTTATTTATTTTTCTTTCACATTTTTTTTGACATTTTTTACTTTTTTTTTTACACTGACCTGGGGACTTGAAGATCTGGTCTTCTGATCCCCGCTACGATGCACTGCACTACTTATGTAGTGCAGTGAATTGTAACTGTCATTTTTCATTTGACAGTTAGCGTATTAGGTCCTGCCTCGGGCAGGACCTAATAGGCTACCGTACCTGGGCAAACAGGAAGCCTAGTAACGGCTTCCTGGTTGCCATAGCAACAATCGCCACCCGCGATCCACCGCGGGGGGCCCGGGGATTACAGAGGGAGCTTCCACCCTCTGTAAACCACTTCAATGCGGCGGACGTCATTGACAGCCGCATTGAAGGGGTTAAATGGCTACGATCGGCGGTAACAACCATCGCAGCCATTGCAGCGGCATGTCAGCTGTGTATAACAGCTGACAGCTGCTGAAGATAAAGCACGCACAGCTCCTGTGCTCGCTTTATCTGCAGGGCGTAACTGTACGCCCGTCTGCGAGAAATCACTTTGATTTCGGACGTACAGTTTTTTCCACTTAGATGCTCTTTTCAGTATTGATTTAGATTTCATTCTTGTTTTTGGAAGGAAGTGCAAAAAAACCCAGCAATTTTGTAATTTTTTATTGTGCGGTAAAAATAACATGTTCACTTTATTCTACAGGTAAGTATGAATGCTGCGATACCAAATATGTATTTTTTTTTTTACGTTTTAGTACTCTTGCACAATAAAACATGTTTTAGTGAAAATTTCATTTTAGTTTCGCCACATTCTGATAAACATAATTTTTGTTTTTTTCCATCAATGTAGCCGTATGAGGGCTTGTTTTTTTGCGGGACGGGTTGTAGTTTTTATTGGTACCATTTTGGGATACATACAATATAATAATAATGGATATAATTCGTATATTTAAAAATTATGATCACGATAGCATTTTGTTTTTGTATTTTTATTTTTATTAATCTTCTTTTACACTGTTTAACTGTACCTTGTATACCATATGATTATATAACCATATCATTTGTAAACTTTTGTTTTTCTGTATTTTGCTAACATTTCTTAAAAATAAAAAATGTTTAAAAAAATAAATAGAAAATTATCATAAAATAATCTAATGTATTGACCATCAATTTACGAATACTATTCAGTATTTGAATTAATATTTAATATATATATTCCAGAATAAAGTGAGAGAAAATATGAGGGATGTGAACGTGTATTGAAATGTGCCCACATATACAGTTAGGTACAGAATTATTTGGACAGTGACACATGTTTTGGCATTTTAACTGTTTACCAAAACATATCGAGTATACAGTTATATAATCAATATGGGCTTAAAATGCAGACTCTCATCTTTAATTTGAGGGTATTCACATCTTAATTTGAGGAAGGGTTTAGGAATTACAGCACTTTAATATGTAGCTGCCTGTTTTTCAAGAGACCAAAGGTAATTTTACAATTATCTCAACAGCTATTTAATGGGCTGCATGGGCTGTTCCCTCGTTAATCCATCATCAATTAAGCAGTAAAAGGTCTGGAGTTGATTCCAGGTGTGGCATTTGTATTTTGAAGCTGTTGCTGTGTACCCATAACATGAGGTTAAAGCAGATCCCAATGCAAGTGAAACAGACCATTGTTAGACAGAAAACATGTTAGGAGTGGCCAAATCAACAGTTTGGTACATTATTTAAAAAAAAGAGCGCACTGGTGATCTCGTGAACTCCAAAAGGCCTGGACCTCCACGGAAGACAACAATGGTGGATGATCGCAGAATCCTTTCCATGGTGAAGAAAAACCCCTTCACAACATCTACCCAAGTGAAGAACACTCTCCTGGAAGTAGGTGTATTAGTATCTAAGTCTACCATAAAGAGAAGACTTCATGAGAGCAAATACAGAGGATTCACCACAAGGTGCAAACCATTAAACAGCCTCAAAAATAGAAAGGCCAGATTAGACTTTGCCAAACAACATCTAAAGAAGCCAGCCCAGTTCTGGAACAGTATTCTTTGGACAGATGAAACTGAGATCAACCTGTACCAGAAGGATGGGAGGAAGAAAGTATGGAGAAGGCTTGGAATGGCTCATGATCCAAAGCACACCACATCCTCTGTAAAACATGGTGGAGGCATTGTGATGGCATGGGCATAAGGTAGAAAGACCCACAAACAAGCAACAACTGAAGACAGCTGCAGTAAAGGCCTGGCAAAGCATCACAAAGGAAGAAACCCAGCATTTGGTGATGTCCATGGGTTCCAGTCATTTCCTGTAAAGAATTCTCTACAAAGTATTAAAAAAAACATTTTATTTATGGTAATGGTGGGCTTGTTAAACAAGTGGTTTTTATATCAAGTGGAGTTACAAAACCGGATTGACTTGCTGTGTTGTGTGTGACAAAGTGGGGGCTATTGTATGTGATATATGAATTGAGTGCTTGCTAAAAGAAGTTTGCAAAACTGACACAATTTAAAACCATTTTATCTTTGTAGCTTACTTCCTGCTGAGCAGCTGACTAGGGGAGGGGTTAGCTGGTCCCAGGTGGTATAAATTAGCCCTCAGGACTCTGGAGAGCCTGCTCTGGTGGGGTTGTTAAACAAGTGGTTTGTATATCAATTGGAGTTACAAAACCGGAGTTAAAAAGAGGAGTTAAAGCGCCTGTAAGTACTCTTCTTTTCTTTGACATTAACAACTGTTCACTGTTTTTTTTTTTTTTTTGTAACTGGGATAATAGATAGCAGGATTGGAGGTTTTCTTCAGTGCACAGTTTGCCATATGTATGCACGACTGGAGCCTGAGTTCCAGGGTGAATACCTCTGTGGCCAATGTGAGCATGTTGGTCACCTGGAAGCTCGCATTAGAGATCTGGAGGAGCAAAATGCAACACTGAGGAAGATAGACAGATCAGCCAGGAGAACAGCCCAGCTAGTAGTCGGTGGGATGGTAATGCAGGAAAGACAAGACAATTGGTAGTTGTAGGGGGATTCTATAATCAGGAATAGAGATGAGCGAACCGGGACAACCGAACCCGGTTTCAGTCCGAACATCGGGAAAAGTTCGGTTCGCCACGAATCCGAACTTCACCAGGTTCGTCCGAACCCGTTTTGACCGAACCCGGCTACATTTTGGCGCCTGCCACATGTTAGATGTAAAATGGAGGATTTCACAATGACATCAGGCTACCCCATAATGCCTTGCAAACGGCTCTCCCAGCCAATCGGGAGGCAGCATAGGGGCAGGCTCAGACCTGCAGTAAAAGTCTATGCACGGAGCTCAGCGGCCATTTTACAGACAGGAGCTGTAGGGATAGCATCTCTGTGCAGTTAGGGAAAGCTTTAGGAATCTAAAAGCCAGGAATCCAGCAATCGAAGGGGCTCATCCACTACAGCGGGAGTCTACTTTCAACATCCAAATTGCAATACAAATTCTACATTTGCCGAGCCAGTGTGTTAATAAGCTTTTAGAAGGGGCTCATCCACGTTGCATGGGTTAACCTAACAATCCAACTTGCAATACAGACAGCCTTTGTAGTACTACAACACCCAGCATTCCCTGAGTGCACAGTGGCTGATAGAAATTCTCATTCATTGCCATTTGCCAAGCCAGTGTGTGAATAAGCTTTTAGAAGGGGCTCATCCCCGTTAACATAACAATCCAACTTGCAATACAGGCAGCCTTTGTAGTACTACAACGCCCAGCATTCCCTGAGTGCACCGCGGCGTGGCTGATAGAAATTCTCATTCATTGCCATTTGCCAAGCCAGTGTGTGAATAAGCTTATAGAAGGGACTCATCCCCGTTAACCTAACAATCCAACTTGCAATACATTTAGCCTTTGTAGTACTACAATGCCCAGCATTCCCTGAGTGCACCGCGGCGTGGCTGATAGAAATTCTCATTCATTGCCATTTGCCAAGCCAGTGTGTGAATAAGCTTTTAGAAGGGGCTCATCCCCGTTAACATAACAATCCAACTTGCAATACAGGCAGCCTTTGTAGTACTACAACGCCCAGCATTCCCTGAGTCAGTGCACAGTGGCTGATAGAAATTCTCATTCATTGCCATTTGCCAAGCCAGTGTGTGAATACGCTTTTAGAAGGGGCTTATCCCCGTTGCATCCAACTTGCAATACAGGCAGCTGAGGCAGCCTTTGTAGTACTACAACGCCCAGGGCCAGCATTCTCTGAGTCAGTGCATAGTGGCTGATAGAAATTCTCATTCATTGCCAATTGCCAAGCCAGTGTGTGAATAAGCTTTTAGAATGGGCTCATCCCCGTTAACATAACAATCCAACTTGCAATACAGGCAGCCTTTGTAGTACTACAACGCCCAGCATTCCCTGAGTCAGTGCACAGTGGCTGATAGAAATTCTCATTCATTGCCATTTGCCAAGCCAGTGTGTGAATAAGCTTTTAGAAGGGGCTCATCCCCGTTAACATAACAATCCAAATTGCAATACAGGCAGCCTTTGTATTACAACAACGCCCAGCATTCCCTGAGTGCACCGCGGCGTGGCTGATAGAAATTCTCATTCAGTGCCATTTGCCAAGCTAGTGTGTGAATACGCTTTTAGAAGGGGCTCATCCCCGTCTCATCCAACTTGCAATACAGGCAGCTGAGGCAGCCTTTGTAGTACTACAACGCCCAGCATTCCCTGAGTCAGTGCACAGTAGATGATAGAAATTCTCATTCATTGCCATTTGCCAAGCCAGTGTGTGAATAAGCTTTTAGAAGGGGCTCATCCCCGTTAACATAACAATCCAACTTGCAATACAGGCAGCCTTTGTAGTACTATAACGCCCAGCATTCCCTGAGTCAGTGCACAGTGGCTGATAGAAATTCTCATTCATTGCCATTTGCCAAGCCAGTGTGTGAATAAGCTTTTAGAAGGGGCTCATCCCCATTAACATAACAATCCAACTTGCAATACAGGCAGCCTTTGTAGTACTACAACGCCCAGCATTCCCTGAGTCAGTGCACAGTGGATGATAGAAATTCTCATTCATTGCCATTTGCCAAGCCAGTGTGTGAATAAGCTTTTAGAAGGGGCTCATCCCCGTTAACATAACAATCCAACTTGCAATACAGGCAGCCTTTGTATTACAACAATGCCCAGCATTCCCTGTGTGCACCGCGGCGTGGCTGATAGAAATTCTCATTCATTGCCATTTGCCAAGCCAGTGTGTGAATACGCTTTTAGAAGGGGCTCATCCCCATTGCATCCAACTTGCAATACAGGCAGCTGAGGCAGCCTTTGTAGTACTACAACGCCCAGGGCCAGCATTCCCTGAGTCAGTGCACAGTGGATGATAGAAATTCTCATTCATTGCCATTTGCCAAGCCAGTGTGTGAATACGCTTTTAGAAGGGGCTCATCCCCATTGCATCCAACTTGCAATACAGGCAGCTGAGGCAGCCTTTGTAGTACTACAACGCCCAGGGCCAGCATTCTCTGAGTCAGTGCACAGTGGCTGATAGAAATTCTCATTCATTGCCAATTGCCAAGCCAGTGTGTGAATAAGCTTTTAGAATGGGCTCATCCCCGTTAACATAACAATCCAACTTGCAATACAGGCAGCCTTTGTAGTACTACAACGCCCAGCATTCCCTGAGTCAGTGCACAGTGGCTGATAGAAATTCTCATTCATTGCCATTTGCCAAGCCAGTGTGTGAATAAGCTTTTAGAAGGGGCTCATCCCCGTTAACATAACAATCCAACTTGCAATACAGGCAGCCTTTGTATTACAACAACGCCCAGCATTCCCAGAGTGCACCGCGGCGTGGCTGATAGAAATTCTCATTCATTGCCATTTGCCAAGCCAGTGTGTGAATAAGCTTTTAGAAGGGGCTCATCCCCGTTAACATAACAATCCAACTTGCAATACAGGCAGCCTTTGTAGTACTACAACGCCCAGCATTCCCTGAGTCAGTGCACAGTGGCTGATAGAAATTCTCATTCATTGCCATTTGCCAAGCCAGTGTGTGAATAAGCTTATAGAAGGGGCTCATCCCCGTTAACATAACAATCCAACTTGCAATACAGGCAGCCTTTGTAGTACTACAACGCCCAGCATACCCTGAGTCAGTGCACAGTGGCTGATAGAAATTCTCATTCATTGCCATTTGCCAAGCCAGTGTGTGAATACGCTTTTAGAAGGGGCTCATCCCCGTTGCATCCAACTTGCAATGCAGGCAGCTGAGGCAGCCTTTGTAGTACTACAACGCCCAGGGCCAGCATTCTCTTAGTCAGTGCACAGTGGCTGATAGAAATTCTCATTCATTGCCAATTGCCAAGCCAGTGTGTGAATAAGCTTTTAGAATGGGCTCATCCCCGTTAACATAACAATCCAACTTGCAATACAGGCAGCCTTTGTAGTACTACAACGCCCAGCATTCCCTGAGTCAGTGCACAGTGGCTGATAGAAATTCTCATTCATTGCCATTTGCCAAGCCAGTGTGTGAATAAGCTTTTAGAAGGGGCTCATCCCCGTTAACATAACAATCCAACTTGCAATAAAGGCAGCCTTTGTAGTACTACAACGCCCAGCATTCTCTGAGTCAGTGCACAGTGGCTGATAGAAATTCTCATTCATTGCCATTTGCCAAGACAGTGTGTGAATAAGCTTTTAGAAGGGGCTCATCCCCGTTAACATAACAATCCAACTTGCAATAAAGGCAGCCTTTGTAGTACTACAACGGCCAGCATTCCCTGAGTCAGTGCACAGTGGCTGATAGAAATTCTCATTCATTGCCATTTGCCAAGCCAGTGTGTGAATAAGCTTTTAGAAGGGGCTCATCCCCGTTAACATAACAATCCAACTTGCAATACAGGCAGCCTTTGTATTACAACAACGCCCAGTATTCCCTGAGTCAGTGCACAGTGGATGATAGAAATTCTCATTCATTGCCATTTGCCAAGCCAGTGTGTGAATAAGCTTTTAGAAGGGGCTCATCCCCGTTAACATAACAATCCAACTTGCAATACAGGCAGCCTTTGTATTACAACAACGCCCAGCATTCCCTGAGTCAGTGCACAGTGGATGATAGAAATTCTCATTCATTGCCATTTGCCAAGCCAGTGTGTGAATAAGCTTTTAGAAGGGGCTCATCCCCGTTAACATAACAATCCAACTTGCAATACAGGCAGCCTTTGTATTACAACAATGCCCAGCATTCCCTGAGTGCACCGCGGCGTGGCTGATAGAAATTCTCATTCATTGCCATTTTCCAAGCCAGTGTGTGAATACGCTTTTAGAAGGGGCTCATCCCCGTCTCATCCAACTTATATAGTGTTTTTGGACTTTGCAAAGGCATTTGACACTGTCCCTCATAGACGTCTAATGGGTAAATTAAGGACTATAGGTTTAGAAAATATAGTTTATAATTGGATTGAGAATTGGCTCCAAGACCGTATCCAGAGAGTTGTGGTAAATGATTCCTACTCTGAATGGTCCCCTGTTATAAGTGGTGTACCCCAGGGTTCAGTGCTGGGACCACTATTATTCAACTTATTTATTAATGATATAGATGATGGGATTAATAGCACTATTTCTATTTTTGCAGATGACACCAAGCTATGTAATATAGTTCAGTCTATGGAAGATGTTTGTGAATTGCAAGCGGATTTAAACAAACTAAGTGTTTGGGCATCCAGTTGGCAAATTAAGTTTAATGTAGATAAATGTAAAGTTATGCATCTGGATACCAACAAACTCCATGCATCCTATGTCCTAGGGGGAGCTACACAAGGGGATTAACTTGTTGAGAAGGATCTGGGTGTACTTGTAAATCAGAAACTAAATAACAGCATGCAGTTTCAATCAGCTGCTTCAAAGGCCAGCGGGATATTGTCGTGTATTAAAAGAGGCATGGACTCGCGGGACAGGGATGTAATATTACCACTTTACAAAGCATTAGTAAGGCCTCATCTAGAATATGCAGTTCTGTTCTGGGCTCCAGTTCATAGAAAGGATGCCCTAGAGTTGGAAAAAATACAAAGAAGAGCAACAAAGCTAATAAGGGGCATGGAGAATCTAAGTTATGAGGAATAATTAAAAGAATTAAACCTATTTAGCCTTGAAATAAGACGACTAAGGGGGTGACATGATTTATATAAATATATAAATGGCACATACAAAAAATATGGTGAAATCCTGTTCCATGTAAAACCCCCTCAAAAAACAAGGGGGCACTCCCTCCGTCTTGAGAAAAAAAGCTTCAACCTGCAGAGACGACAAGCCTTATTTACTGTGAGAACTGTGAATCTATGGAATAGTCTACCGCATGAGTTGGTCACAACAGGGACAGTAGATGGCTTTAATAAGTGTTAGATAATTTCCTAGAATAAAAAAGTATTAGCTCCTATGTGTAGAAAATGTTTACCTTCCCTTTTCCCGTCCCTTGGTTGAACTTAATGGACATTTGTCTTTTTTCAGCCGTACTAACTATGTAACTATGTAACGTTAATTCGTCCAATTACTTTTGAGCCCCTGAAATGACTAGGCTGTGTAGAAAAATGGTTGCAATTCCTAAACGTTTCACAGGATATTTTTGTTCATCTCCTTGAATTAAACCTCAAAGTCTACACTTCAATTGCATCTCCGTTGTTTCATTTCAAATCCAATGCGGTGGCATACAGAGCCCAAATTATGAAAATTGTATCACTGTCCAAATAATTCTGGACCTAACTGTAAGTGCAATTATTGTAGGCTTCATGCTACTCAAATCTTTTAACCCCTTCACGCACCATGATGTACGTACACGTCTTATTGCAGTGGGAGAAGTAAGGAGCGGGCTCATGCGCTGAGTGCACTCCGTATGCTGCAGGTGTCAACTGTGTTTAACATCTGACACCCGGCACTAACGGCCAAGAACAGCGATCACGCTGTTCATGGCTGCTTTTTACCTCAAATCGGGAATTATAAAGAGGGGGTGGCACCCTTCGACAGCTCATCGCCCCCAACGATGCGATCGTGGGATGCCAATGGTTGTCATGAAGGCCCCCAGGTCTGCCTTCACTATGCCTCTGTTAAGCCCTGGCTCTGGCAGGGCTTAAAGAAGCCTGTAGAAATGACCATACACTGCAATACATTAGTATTGCAGTGTATTGTATAGGAATGGGTAAAGAAGCATAATATTAAAAAAACCTGTATAAATTTGATATCACTGTAATTGTATTGACCAGCAGACAAATTTAACTTGTCATTTTTAACACGGTGAAATCCGTAAAAACGAAACCCAAAAGAAAATAGAGGAATCACCGTTTCTTCCAATTCCACCCCACATAGAATTTTTGGGGAGTTTCCCAGTACATTATATGGTACTTTAAATGGTGCAAATAGAAACTACAACTCCTCCCGCAAAAAATAAACAATCCTTCAAACCACTCCATTGACAGAAAAGTATAAAAGTTATGGGTCATAGAAGGCAGGGAGTGTAAAACAAAAAATTAAAATAAAAAAATGGCTTGGACTTTAACCTCTTGACGACATGTCACGTACTATTACGTTGCTCTGGCAGATCGGAGGCCTAACAATGGCCTCCTGTCTGCCATGTACGGAAGCCTGTAAGGTCCCGACCAGAGGCGGGGTCTAAAAGGCTTCCGTTCCTAGAAACAAGATGGTGCAAGCCCAGAAGCTGGGTCTGCGACATTAGCCGCCGGTGTCAGCTGTATGTTATAGCTGACGCCATGCTATAATGTCAGGGAATGGAGCTAGCTCCGATCCCTGCCATTAACCCCTTAGATGCCGCGATCAAAAGCGATCATGGCATCTTAGTGGTTTTTAGCCGATCGGCATCGCTGGGATGCGCAGTGTTGCTGATCGTTGCTATGGCACCCGGAGGCCTAACAATGGCCTAATGGTCTGCCACGTATGGTAGCCAATTAGGGCCCGCCCGGAGGCGAGGCCTAATATGCTTGCTGTCAGTGAACAACTGACAGCTCTAATGCATTGCACTACGTGTGTAGTGCAATGTATTAGAGTAAAGATCAGAAGTGCAGGCCTTTATGTCCCCTGGTGCGACAAAAAAAAGTTAATAAAAATGTTGAATAAAAGTTTCAGGTTAAAAAAACAAACAGCCATTTTTTTCTATAATAAAAATAGGGGAATAGCCTTTTATTATAGGGGAAGAAATGAAAACGTTAAAAAAATGTACACATATTTGGTATCACCACGTCCGTAACGACCCAAACTGTAAAACTATAATGTTATTTTTCCCGCACGGTGAATACCGCAAAAAAAATAAATATATAAAACCATGCCAGAATCCCTATTTTTTGGTCACCACCCCTCACAAAACATAGAATAAAAGGTAATCAAAAAGTCACATTTACCTCAAAACAGTACAAATAAAAACTACAACCTGTCCTGCAAAAAACAAGCCCTTACACAGATTTTTTTTATGAAAAATAAAAAAGTTATGGCTCTCAGAATATGGTGACACAAAAAATAAATTATTTAAAAAAAAGGGATTTTATTGATCAACTGCTGTAAAACATAAAAAAAAACTATATACACATGGTATCGCCGTAATCTTATCGACCTGCAGAATAAAGTAAAATGTAATTTATAGCCCACGGTGAACACTGTAAAAAAAAAAAAAAAAGAATAAAACACGTTGTCAGAATTGCTGGTTCAAAAAAATCACATGTGCCCAACATGGTACCAATGAAAACTACAGATTGTCCCACAACAAATAAACCCTCAGGGTATGTTCACACGACAACGTCCGTAACGGCTGAAATTACGGGGATGTTTCCGCCTGAAAACATCCCCGTAATTTCAGCCGTAACGGCATGTGCAGGCGCTTGAACGCCGCGTCCATTACGTACGTAATTGGCGCTGCTATTCACTGGAGTCAATGAATAACGGCTCCAATTACGGCCAAAGAAGTGACAGGTCACTTCTTTGACGCGCGCGTCTATTTACGCGCCGTCATTTGACAGCGGCGCGTAAATATACGCCTCGTGTGAACAGACAAACGTCTGCCCATTGCTTTCAATGGGCAGATGTTTGTCGACGCTATTGAGGCGCTATTTTCGGAAGTAATTCGGGGCAAAAACGCCCGAATTACGTCCGTAATTAGTGCGTGTGAACATACCCTCACACAGCTTCAGTGGAGACAAAAATAAAAAAGTTCTGGCTCTCAGACTATGGCAATGCAAAATGTGCAGAGTGTTCCAAAAGCAGATAAGATTGGACACCATATATCAGTGCGACACTGGCCACATATCTATGAATTATTTATTTACTGCATTATTATACCCTCTTATTATGCCCCTGATGTACTCTGCCCAGCTTACATATGCTCCCACATTATAAACTGAAGAACTACTACCAAGCTAAATCTGCGCTCCAAAAGCCAAATGGCGCTCCCTCCCTTCTGAGCCCTACATCGTGCCAAAACAACAATTTACCTCCATATATATGGCATTGCCATACTCGGGAGAACCCGCTTAACATTTTATGAGGTATTTGTCTTCAGTTGCACAAACTGGGCACAACATATTGGGCACTAAAATGGCATGTCAGCGGAACAATTTTATTTGTACTTTGCACCATCCGCTATGCATTCATTTCTAATAAAAAAAACTCGTTGAGTGAAAATGCTCACTGCACCCCTTAGTATGACATACTTGAATAGCTTCCAAGATAGGGGTCACTACTTGGGGTTTTGTTTTACTATTTGACCTCGGAGCCCTGCAATTGTGGGCCAATGCTGTGAAAATCACCATAATACGCCTCAAATGTGTATGGTGCTCTTCACTTCTGAGCCCTGTCATTTGTCCAGGCAAATGATAAATACATTGAGGGGCATAGTTTTGAAAATGGGGTCACTTCTAGGGGGCTTCTATTGTACTCTGGTACCTCAGGGTTTTGCAAATGCGACATGGCACCTAAAAATCAAATCAGCAAGATCTTCATGCCAAATAGCGCTCCTGCCTTTCTGAGCCCTGCAGTGTGTCAAAACAGCAGTTTATGACCACATGTGGGGTATTGCCATACTCAGGAAAAATTGCTTTACAGATTTTTTTCTCCTTTATCCCTTGTGAAAATGAAAAAATTCAACATTTTTGTGTAAAAACTGTTGATATTTATATTCACGGCATAATTACACTAAGTTCAGCAAAAAATATGTGGGGCCTAAATGCTCACTATACCCCTCAATAAATTCCTTGAGGGCTTTAGTTTCCAAAATGGGGTCACTTTTGGGTGGTTTCTACTGTTTTGGTCCCTCAGGGGCTTTGCAAATGCAACAGGACACCCAAAAACTATTCCAGCAAAACCTGAGCTTCAAAAGCCAAATGGTGCTCCTTCTCTCCTGAGCCCTGCTGTGTTTATTACCACATATGGGATATTACCGTAAATCGGGAGAAATTGCTTTCAAGTGTTGGTGTGCATTTTCTCGTTTATTCCATGTAAAAATTGAAAATTTCCACGTTTTATCCGAAAAAAAAATTTTTTTTAATTTCACAGCATAATTACACAAAATTCTGCAAAAAAAACCTGTTGTCAAAATGCTCACTATACCCCTCAATAAATTTTTCAGGGGGTCACTTTTGAAGGGTTTCCACTGATTTGGTCGTGCAGGGGCTTTGCAAATGTGACATGGCGCCTCAAACCATTCCAGCCAAATTTGAGCTCCAAAATCCAAATAACGCTCCTTCCCTTCTAAGCCATGCCATGGGTACGAACAGCAATTTATGTCCACATATGGGGTATTGCTGTGCTCAGTAGAAATTGCTTTACAAGTTTTGGGGTGGTTTTTCTCCTTTAGCCCATGTAAAAATGAAAAAAAATCTAAGGCCCCATGCACACGAACTTATTTTTGCGGCCGCAACTTACCTGCAAATCTACGGGTGAATTGCGGCCCCATTCATTTCAATGGGCCTATGCACATGACCATGGTTTCCACGGTCCATGCATGGACCGCAAAATTAATGGACATGTCTTATTACGGCCGTGTTTTGCGGTCCAGGCTCATAGAAAATAATGCACACGGCATGTGCATGGCCGCGATTTGCGAGTGACTCACGGATGACACTCTGCTGCCAGCCGACCTGAAAATCACGGCCGTCCGCATGGCTACAGTCGTATGCATGAGGCATAAGCTAAAACTAAATTTTATGGGAAAAAAATTTAGATTTTCATTTTCACAGCCTATTTCCAATTAATTCTGCAAAAAATCTGTGGTGTCAAAACGCTCACTATACCCCTAGATAAATTCCATAAGAGGTGTAGTTTCCAAAATGGGGTCATTTTTTGGGGGTTTCCACTGTTTCCGTCCCTCAGGGGCTTTGCAAATGCGACATGGCACCGAAAACCATTATAGCAAAATTTGGCAAATGGCACTCCTTCCCTTCTGAGGGCTGCCGTGTGTTTAAACATAAGTTTGTGACCACATATGGGGTATTTCCGTATCGGGAGAAATTGCTTTACAAATGCTGGGGGTGCTTTTTCTACTTTATTGCTTGTAAAAAGGAAAACATTGTATGTTTTATTTGAAAAAATGTAGATTTTCATTTTTATGGCTAAATGCAAAGAAATGTAGCAAAAAAACTGGGATCAAAATGCTCACTATACTCCTACATTAATTCTTTGGGGGGTGTAGTTTCCAAAATTGTATCTTTTTGAGGTTTTTCCCTATGTTTTGGCACCATAAGACCTTTTCGAACCTGAGCTGGTGCCTAACATATTTTCTAATAGAAAGGAGGACTGAAAATCCACTCCTTTTGCTTCGGAGGCCTGTGTTTCACACTAGGGCCAAATGTGGGATATTTCTAAAAACTGCAGAATCTGGGCAATAAATATTGAATTGTGTTTCTCTTGTAAAACCTTCTGTGTTACAGGAAAAAATAATTATTACAAATGAATTTCGGCCATAAAAATGAAATTTCACCTCCACTTTGCTTTAATTCCTGTGAAACGCCTAAACGGTTAAGAAACTTTCTTAATGCTGTTTTAAATACTTTGAGGGGTTTAGTTTTTAAAATGGGGTAATTTATGGGGACTTTATAGTATATAAGTCCCTCAAAGCCACTTCAGAACTGAACTCGTCCCTGAAAATATAGCCTAATTTTCTTGAAGATGTGAGAAATTGCTGCTAAAGTTCTAAGTCTTGTATCATCCTAGCAAAATAAAAGGACGTTCAAAAAACAATGCAAACCTAAAGTAGACATATGAGAAATGTAAACTAGTAACCATTTTGTGTGGTATTACTATCTGTCTTACAAGCAGATTGTAAAGGATCTGCCAGGCACAGCTTCGGGGTTAACTCCCTTAATTAATCAGTCAGCACCTGAATCTACATCCCTGAGACTGACTCCAGCTTCCACCACTCAGGCTGGCAGGCTTATGAGTGGGAGAGCCTATCGCAACCTGACCAGACTCAGCTAGCTCCCGCCCTCGGTCTATTTAAGCCTGCCTTTCCTGTTCCTCCAGTGCTTGTGATTCTTTTTCGTGTGGTTTCCTGGCCCAGCTACAGCTCCTTCTATTTTGTTCCTGCTCCATACAGACCCTGGCTTACTGACTACTCTTCTGCTCTTCGTTTGGTACCTCGCACACTCCTGGCTTGACTCGGCTCGTTCACCACTCTGGTTGCTCGCGGTGTTGCCGTGGGCAACTGCCCCTTTCCCTTGCTTGTATTCCCTTGTATGTTTGTTGTGTTTGTCGTGCACTTACTGAGTGCAGGGACCGGCGCCCAGTTGTACCCCGTCGCCTAGGGCGGGTCATTGCAAGTAGGCAGGGACAGAGTGGTGGGTAGATTAGGGCTCACTTGTCCATTTCCCTACCCCCGGTCATTACACAGATACCTTTAAATTTAGACATTTTTTCCTTACATTTTGGTGTTTTTCACAAAAAAATAATGAATTTATTGATCAATTTTTTTCACTAACATAAAGTACAATATGTCATGAGAAAACACTCTCAGAATCAATTGGATAAGTAAAAGCATTCCCAAGTTATTACCACACAAATTAACACGTCATATATTAAAAAATCGGCTTCGTCCTCATGGCCAAAACAGGCTCAGTCTTGAAGGGGTTAAGTATCCTTAATGTTATGATCAGTAAACATTCCCGCTAGTAAATAGATTCTTGTGCCAGTGTTATTAAACTAAGTAAATAAATGGTTAATGAGGGGTGATGAATTTAGTTTTATGCTAACGTGGCATCTGTTTTTTCCTCACTCCCCATTAACACCATTTTCCTCCCCGTTACCCACTGCCCCTTCATGCCTTGATGTCCCTGAATATCTAGAGAGAGAACTTATGTCCTGCTTCCTTGCAAACCCAGTGTGGCTGGACATCATAGCGCTTATTACAAGCGCTGTTGTGTCTCGCAACCCAGCAAGGAATAGTGGACAATACGGCCAATCACGGGCCGTCACTTGATTAAATTGGGGCGGAGCTTGGTGCCCGTCCAGTTACCAAGGGAAACCGTCTCCATACGGAACTGAACTAGTCCCTGAAAAAAATTAGCCTTTTGAAATTTTCTTGAAGATGTGAGTGTAACATTTAATCGAGAACTCTCCTCCAAACTGTTCATTTCCGTAACCATCATTGCTGGCGAGAGGCCCCACAATCTCTGCCTACCTGGACTCTGGCTCTGCAGCCAATTTCATCTGCCAAGACCTTGTGGATCTTCTTCAGTTGCCCACTGTCCTGCTGGAAAGGCCGTTGATCATTGCCTCGGTAGATGGACTGCCATTGCCTGACCCAGTTTTGTCTGTGACCAAGCCATTAAGACTTCAAGTGGGAGCTCTTCATTCTGAGCTCATCTCCCTGTTTGTCCTGTCCAAGGACGTCAACCCCATGCTGCTGGGTTTGCCTTGGCTCCGTTTGAACGCCCCAGTCCTGGATTGGAACTCTGGAGAGGTTCTCCAGTGGGGTACCAAGTGTCTCGACCGCTGTCTGGGTCATATCCAGCCACCGCAGCCTCCTCCGCTTCAGTCATTGGCAGGGTTGCCTTCTTGTTTCTCTATGTTCTCTGATATCTTCGATAAGAAGGAAGCTGAGACATTGCCGCCACATCGAGCATATGATTGTCCGATCAACTTGGTTCCTGAGTCGTCCCCTCCTCGTGGTAGAGTGTATCCTCTCACCTTGCCAGAGACCCAGTCTATGTCTGTCTGCATTAAAGAGAATCTGGTGAGGGGCTTCATAAATCCTCATCCCCGGCCGCAGCTGGGTTTTTCTTTGTCAAGAAGAAAGATGGATCCCTCTGACCCTGCATTGACTACCGAGGGCCTTAACCAAATCACGGTGAAGAACAGGTATTCACTGCATTTGATTTCAGAACTGTTTGATCGCATACGGGGGGGAATTTTTTTTTTCTAAACCGGACCTGCGGGGGGCCTACCATCTGATTCAGATTCGTCAAGGTGACAAGTGGAAGACTGCTTTTAATACTCGTGATGGGCACTATGAATACCTAGTTATGCTCTTCGGCATGTGTAAACGCCCCCGCGGTGTTTCAATAATTTTTCAATTACATTTTTCGTGATCTCCTTTATGTTTATGACATTTTCATTTTTTCCCCAGATCCAGTAACTCATCAGAGTCATGTCCGCCAGGTGTTGCTTCGCTTAAGAGGGAATCATCTATATGACAAGCTAGAGAAGTGTGCGTTCGAAAATAAAAGTCTCTTCCCTTCCTGGGCTATATCATCTCCAATCAGGGTCTCAAGATGGACCCTGAGAAGGTAAAGGCTGTCCTGGAGTGGCTACACCCTCAAGGCTTAAGTGCCATACAACGCTTCCTGGGATTCGCCAACTTCTACCGACTGTTGATTCCCAACTTCTCTTCATTGACAGCTCCCATCTCTACCCTCACTAAGAAGGCCATGAATGCCAAGGTGAGGACTCCAGAAGCAGAAGCCGCATTTGAATCCTTAAAAAAAGCCTTCAAGTCAGCCTTTATTCTTCATCATCCTGATGTATCCCTACAGTTTTTTTTAGAGGTGGACGTTTCCTCTGTTGGTGCTGGTGCACTGTTGTTCTAGAGAGGTTCAAAGGGCAAGACTGTGGTATGTGGCTACTATTCCAAGCTGTTTTCTTCCGCAGAGCGCAACTACTCGATTGGGGATCGGGAGTTACTGGCCATCAAACTGGCTCTGCAGGAGTGGAGACACCTACTGGAAGGCGCAGTCCATCCTATCCTGGTCTTCATGGATCACAAAAACCTGACCTACCTACAGACGGCCCAGCAGTTGAATCCTCGTCAAGCCAGGTAGTCGTTGTTCTTTGCTCGGTTCCGGTTTGAACTCCACTGCCGACAAGAATGTGAGGGCCGATGCCTTGTCGAGGTCATTTGAGACAGAGGACACTGTGGAGTCCCCACAAAATATTATTGATCCTTCCTGCATCTTCTCTGTGAACCCTCTACAGGTTAGAGAATTCCCTCTGGGAAGGACTTTTGTATGTCTGGCAGACAGAGGAAGAATCCTTCGCTGGGGTCACAGTTCCAAGCTGGCAGGTCACGCGGGTGCTCGTAAGACCCAGGATCTAATTGCTCACCAGTTCTGGTGGCTCACACTGCCCAAAGACGTCATGGACTTTGTCTCCTCATGTATGGTATGCGCAGCAAATAAAGTTGCCCACTCCAGACCAGCTGGTCTGCTCCAACCACTGCCTGTGCCTGTTGCTCCCTGGCAACATGTTGCAATGGACTTTGTCACGGATCTCCCTCCCTCTGCGGGTTGCAGTGTGATCTGAGTGGTGGTGGATCGATTTTCTAAGATGGTTCATTTTGTTCCCTTGACTGTTCTGCCTTCTGCTGCGCGATAGGCCGACCTCTTCATTCAACACATTTTCCATCTGCACGGCTTGCCCCTGCATATTGTCTCGGACCGAGGGGTCCAGTTCACCTCAAAGTTTTTGAGAGCACTCTGCGGTCTCCTCGGTGTAAAGTTGGACTTCTCTTCGGCCTATCATCCCCAGTCCAATGGGCAAGTCCAGAGGGTTAAGCCAGATTATAGAGAACTATCTGTGTCACTTTGTTTCCAGACGGCATGATGACTGGGTGCAGCTGCTCCCGAGGGCAGAGTTCTCCTATAATAACCACACTAGTGAATCCACCACCTCCAGTCCGTTCTTCATCGTCTACGGCCAACATCCCCAAATACCTCTTCCTGTCTCCTACTATGTCCCAGGTGCCTGCAGCTGACTCTACCTTCAGGGACTTTCTGCAAATATGGCAACATACCCGATCTTCTATCCTGCTGGCGGTGGATCGCATGAAAAGAAAGGCAGATACAAGAAGACGGACTCCTCCGCAGTTTCTTCCAGGTACGAAGGTCTGGTTGTCTTCAAAGAACATCCGACTGAGGGTGCCGTCCTGCAAATTTGCCCCAAGGTTCCTCGGACCCTTCGAAATCCTGCTACAGATTAATCCGGTGTTTTACAAGCCGCGGCTGCCTCCTACCCTCAAGATTCCTAACTCCTTCCATGTCTCCTTGCTAAAGCCCGATGTCCTGAACCGCTACTCCAGGACTCCTAGCTCTGCAGTGGTCCCTGGTGGCTCGTCCGGGACTTTCGAAGTAAGGGAGGTTCTGGCCACCATGAAGCTGGGAGGAAGGACGTTTTATTTAGTGGATTGGAGGGGGGTTCGGTCCAGAAGAGAGGTCTTGGGAGCCAGAGGAGAACATCGATGCCCCTGTCCTCATGATGAAGTTTCTCTCCCGCTCTGGTCCCAAGAAGAGGGGGGTTACTGTAATGTCTATGGCCACAGCCCGTCGTTCTGACTTACACCTCGACGGCCGTGGCCATGGACCTGTGTGTTCTCTGCTGCCACATCCCCCAGTGAGGCACCGGCACTCACTTTCTGATATCGAGACTGTCTCCGGAAGGGGGCGTGTGCCCGCAGGTGCACGGTCTTAAAGGGCCAGTGTGCACATAATTGAAGGAAGTCCGCAATCAAGCTCAGAATGTTACTGGACTATAAAGGGGCTCTGCCCTCTAGTTCTTTGCCTGAGCGTTGTTAGTTTCCCAAAGTTTGTTGTGCTAATGGTCTCCTAGTGTCTTGCAGTTTCCAAGTGTTTCCTGTATCCTGTTTCCTGTGCTATCCAGATCTATTACCGTGCTGAGCTGTTGTCGTGTTGTGCTGCTTTCCATGCCTGTTCCGCTACTCCACGCCTGATGTCTACCTTCCACCTGGTCCCAGCCTAGCCTGCCTTGCTACTGTCCGGGTTGCCACAGGTACCCTTTCTGGACTATAGACTCTGTACTATACCTGTTTGGTCAGCTGCCATCCCGCTACGAAGTACGGTCCAGTGAGAAATTGCTGCTAAAGTTCAAAGCCTTGTAACATCCTAGAAAAATAACAGGATGTCCAAAAAATTATGCAAACATAAAGTAGACATATGTGAAATGTAAACTAGTAACTATTTTGTGTGGTATTACTATCTGCCTTACAAGCAGATACACTTGAATTTAGAAAAATGCTAATTTTTTCAAATTTTCTTACAATTTTGGTGTTTTTCACTAATAAATATTGCATTTATTGATCAAATTTTTTCACCAAAATAAAGTACAGTATGTCACGAGAAAATAATCGCAGAATCTCTTGGATAAGTAAAAGCATTCCCACATTATTACCACATAAAGTGACCCATGTCAGATTTTAAAAAATAGGCTGTGTCAACAAGGCCACAACTGGCTGTGTCTCCAAGAGGTTAAGGCGTTTAATGTTTCTAATGACATGATAATATTTGTTGTTTACTTTTCTCCCCCTGTTTAAATGGGCTTTTTGTATCTTCCAGTATACTGTGTTGTAAACAATGATCTCTCTCGTTAGTCATGTCTACTTCCTGTGCACCTTAGTTACACGTCTCATATCCAGGGGATGTGTCATCGCTCTCCCTCCTGTGCTGCAACGAGTCCTGTATCTTAAGAAAGTGTCATCGCTCCTCCTCCTACATATCAACGGTGATGTGCCGCTTGCCTGTCCAATCCCTCCTCTTACCTGCCCATTTCCTTTCAATAGACGTCGATAATGTTCTTTATGCGTAGCACCGGGGGCGTAGCTAAAGGCTCATGGGCCCCGGTGCAAAAATTCCTCTCGGGTCCCTCCCCCCAAACTTCTTCTCATTGCCAACGGTCCGCAGCTTTCAGCTGCTTCGCTCGTTCTTCTAAGTGACCCAAAGATGCAGCACTAGCAGCCAGGGGCGTCACTAAGGTCTTAAAACGTCAGGGACAATAGCTCCAATAAATATGTCCCCTCAAAAAAAATGTGTGTGCATGTATGTATATGCGTGTATATGTATCTGTGTGTGTGTATATATATATATATATATATATATATATACATATATATATATATATATATATACACAAATATATATATATATATATATATATACACAAATATATATATATATATATATATATATATATATATATATACATGTGTATATATATGAGAGAGCATATCTATAGCACTACAACTCTATAGCTATAGATAGGATTAGACACAGTGGCTCAACATACAGTATCACACATGAATGGCTTAGATATAGGGCCCAGCTCGCTGAAATTGCTGCTCCAGCGCTGGACCCAGGAAAGGTAAGTATTATAATAACTTATTTTCACGTGTTACACATTTTTTTTGTGTTTGTGTGTTTTTACAGGTTTGGATGTTGGACTACGTCGGATTCGAGGACTATTTTGATGATGGCATTTTTTTTATTCTCAATAAAATGGTTAATGAGGATTGTGTGTTTTTTTTTAATTTCAATAAAATATTTTTATATGTCCTTGTATTTTTTTTAACATTATTACTAATGCCTTAGTAATGGACGTTTGACAGCATCCATTACTAGGGCGGGGCTTAATGTCAGCCGGTGAATAGGCTAACAATAACCTCCCATTATTACCTCAGTAACCACTGCAACCAGGGTTTTGGCAAGAGCCGGGTATGATCCAGTACTTGATCATCAGTAGTGATGGTCAGGCACTGGGGCGGTCTCAGGCTGGTATTAATAGGCTAGGAAAAGCCAGAAACAATGGGATTTCCCACCCTTTTAATGCTAGCCTGCTGCTGCTATGCTGTATCTGGATGGTTATGAAAAATGGGGGAACCCCACATCGTTTCTCCAATTATTATTATTTTTTTTTAAATTACGTGGGGTTCCCCCGATTTTTCATAACCAGCCAGATACAACAAAGCAGCAACAGGCTAGCATTACCAGGGTGGGAAGGCCCACTGTTTTTGGGCTTTCCTAACCAAATAATGCCAGCCTGCGGCCACCACGGTACCCGACCATCGCTACAGATGGTCGGAAACTGGATAATACCCAGCTCTTCCAGGCACCCCTGGGGGTGGTCGATACCTGGGTAAAAATGGACCGCCAATGTCAATCGGCCAGTGGCCATTACTAAGAGGGTAGTAATAAAGTTTCAAAAAAATAGAACTACCCAGAAAAAATATTTTATTCAGATAAAAAAAACACACAACCCTCGTTAATTATTTTATTGAGAATCAAAATAGGCTTCATCAAAGTAGTACTCAAATCCGACGTAGTCCAACGACCAAACCTGTACAAAAAACCAAAACATTAGTAACACATGTGGTAGGCTTAGATACACCATTTGCTAGGCTTAAATGCAGGGCCCATCAGACAGGATGACACATGGGCCATGTATCTAAGCCTAATGTGTGGTTGGCTTAGATACAGGGCCCAGCAGACAGGATCACACAATGTGTGATTCTGTCTGCTGGGCCCAGTATTTAAGCCTACCACATGGTAGGCGTAAAGGGGTTGTCCAGTCCCTAAAAATGTATGGCCTATCCTCAGGATAGGCCATCAATAGCTGATGGGTCGGGATCCAACTGCCGGGACCCACGCCAATAAGCTGTTTTGAAGGGTGTGCAAAGCTCATAATGTGAATCAACGACAAGCCGCGATTCAGTGTGAGCACGTGACTGGAATGAAGGGGAAACAGTGCTGCACCCCCTTCAAAACACCTGATTGGCGGGGGTCCCAGCAGTCGGACCCTGACACATCAGCTATTGATGGCAGCGGAGGTCCTGAGTCCATCCAGATCGGGATATGTGCGCTCCCGGAATAAGAAGGGTAAGTTTACTGTCAGTTACTATAGTAACGTGGCTTTGGGGCCTGGTCACAATTGTAACCGCTGCGACTCCTTATAGTTACGCCAATGCATAGTACCCAATAGGGAGGCAAGAGATTTCTCTTATATTTGTTATGTTCGTTCTGATTAGATGAATGTCAAGCTATTGTTGAGGAGGCGGGTTATTTAAGGAAACGGCGTCAGACCCGGGAATGTAATACAAAAAGCTATCTCCCATGAAGACGCCACTTTAGGGAGTGAAACATGTAGAGAGGCTGATTTAGGGAATCAATTTTATTTCACAAATTTAGGGCAGAGGTAGAAACGAGCGTTCAGCTCAGCTTGTGGTATGAATGTGAGGAATGCCTCTGTTCTCTAGTATCTAGTATTTATCCTGAGGAGTTTGGAATTTAGAATTGTAGGACAATACTTGTAGTTGGTCACACACATTAGCACCAATGGGAGGTTAGCCTTCACCTTCTTAGGTAGAAAATCTTTTGCTCTTGTGACAAATTCAATGTCCAAAATTATAGGGCAATATCTAAATGCTTATCCTTTGTTACTACCTTGTGGTACCATTGGGAGGAATGCTTCCATTAACTATCTAGTATATAAATATCCTCAACTCACAATTTGTCTGTTCTATATACATTAAATAAATCTTGTATTAGTGATATTAAAAATGTTTTGTTTTTTTTATAAAATTATTACCACACAGTTAGTGGGAGTAAAAACTTTTTGGTTTGTGTGTTCACACAATCCTGTTGTATAAAAAAAATTACAGCTATAAATTAGTCAGCAAATTGTAATGATGGGGTAGGGAGACAGACAGGTGAGCCCTAATCTACCCGCAACTCAGTCCCTGCCTACTTGCACGGCCCATCCTAGGCGACGGCGTACAACTGGGCGACGGTCCCTAAACTCAACACGTGCACGACAGACAAACAGACAAAGGTACACAGAAGCTAAGGGAAATGGGGCAGTTGCCCACGGCAACACCGTGAGAAACAAGAGTAGTGAACAAGCCGAGTCAAACCAGGAGTGTACGAGGTACCAAACGCAGAGCAGGAGAATAGTCAGTAAAGCCAGGTTCAACATGAAGCAGAGGTCAATAGTACAAGCAGCAGCAGCAGAGCCAGGAAACAGGCAGAATCAAAGGGAAAGGAGGAGAAGGAAATGAAGGTATAAATAGACAAAGGGCAGGAGCTAGCTCCGTCTGGCCAGGCTGTGATAGGCTCTCCAACTTCTCAGCCTCCCAACCCGAGTGGTAGATGATCGAGTCACTCTATCAGACTTAGGAGCAGGTGCAGACTGATTAACCACGGGCGTCGACACAGAAGCTGTGTCTGGCAGATCCTTTACACAAATGGTATAAAACACCTGTCCACTTAAACAAAATTGATGTAACCATCCCTGCTATATTCTGGAGTTGCCTGTCCTCCGAGAGCTCCTATGTCCATCTATGGTGAGAATGTGACTCTTTAAAAACCCTACTAGGAAAGGGTCAGGTAGGTGTTACTCTCGGTTTGCCTGCAAGCCACTCAACTAACACTAGAACTCATCTTACTAAACCTCATTCCCCCAATCCAAGGCACGTTTAATACACCTCAATGACAGCAGATGGTTCTGGCTGCAAAAACAATGATACCATCTCCAGGTGGATAAACAAGATTTCACAAATCTCTAGGCTAGAGGAAATAGGTTACATGGCGCAAAGAAATTTAGCGAAGTATCGGAAATTTACCAACCATGGCTGACATACATGCAAGATCTAACCAAGGTTTTCCCCCAACATCCACAGAATTTGATACCGACACCTTTCTAACATCCCTACCACATCATTGCTCAATAGCCATAGCTGCTGAATATATTGGGTTTTCCCCTACCCAGATACACACTCACAATTAATCCAACCGTCCCCATCACAATGTGTTTCGTCGTTTTATTCATCCTGTGCTCATGGAGATTCAATTCTTCAACACGTACTAATGCTTCTACCAAGATATCAGTAGAGTTTTACTGTTTGATTCACTCATGTTTCTGTTCATAACTGTTCTTCGTACCTCAGCCAGGCATAAACAAAACAAGCTATGATGTTCCTTATTCCTTGTTCCCAGTTTTAAGATTTTTGTTACTCCTGTCTGCCTGTTTCTTTTATTATTTCACATCAGAGCTCTGCAATTGTGAACCAATACTTTGTAAATCACCAAATTAGGCCTCAGGTTCGCATGACAATCTCTCACTCCTGAGCCCTGTCAAATGTCCAGGCAAAAGATTAGGGTCACATGTAGGGTGTTTCTAAAACGGGGAAACAGCATAATAATTAGAGAGCTGTCTTGTTATGGTGGCACAAGCTGGGCACCACATATGTCATTACCTGCCATTCATTTTGTATTTTTGCTGATTTTATTACCTTTTTACAGATTATATTAAGCTCTTTATAATTTATAAAGGCTACAGCTATACCCTCAGATTTGTATTTTTCAAATGCCCTTTTTTTTGTTTATATTGCCTTTTCTACAAAAGGTGTAAGCCATGTGGGGTTTAATTTTAGTCGTTTATACTTGTTACCTATAGGAATACATTTTGCACTATAATTATCCAAAGTAGATTTTAAAATCTCCCATTTATTATTTGTACCATTATTTGACATTAGTTATTCCCAGTCTATATCCTAAATTGCAGCCCTCATCCTGGGGAAATCGGCCTTCTTAAAATGAAGTGTTTTTGCCCTCCCAGCCTGGGTTTGTTTTTTACAGTATAGGTAAAATGTAACTATATTGTGATCACTGTTACCAAGGTTTTCACGAACATTGATATTCCCAACAAGCTCTGCATTATTAGAAATTACCAGATCCAACAGAGCTTCACCTCTAGTCGGGTCTTCCACAAACTGGCCCATAAAATTTTCCTGCAACAGGTTGAGGAAATTTCTCCCCTTTGCAGTTGAAGCCGAAACAGGACCCCAATTAATATCCGTGTAATTAAAATCTCCCATTATCACTACAGTACCAGCCTGTGCAGCTCGCTCCATTTGTTTATAAATTTGAACATCTAACTCTTCAGTTATATTGGGGGGTCTATTGATTACACCAAAAGTAATTTTTTTCAGTGTTTGTATTTCCACCCACAACATTTCAACCTCCTCACAATCTTCACTCACTATTGTCTCTTTCAGACTCGCCTTCATATCACTTCTCACATACAGTCATATTCCACCGCCTTTCCTATTTGTCCTGTCTTTCTGAAACAGTGTAAAGCCCTGTAGATTTACAGCCCAGTCGTGTGAATAGTCTCGCCATGTTTCAGCAACACCAACTACATCAATATGTTCCTCCAGTACCAAGGCCTCCAGCTCCCCCATTTTTCTTCCTAGACTTATGGCATTTGTGAACATACACTTTAACTTGCCTTTCAATTTTTCACTTTCATTATCAGAAATGTGATTTGACATTATTTGGACATTTTTGTTTTCATTGCTGTTTTGTAACAAAAGGATCTCCTTTTCCTGTTGTCTAGTCCTCTGCCCACAGTCTGTTTCTCCCCTCACCAATATAGTTTGACCACTCTCTAACCTTTCTACCCCAATATTTTCTACATTGACCTCCCTCCTCAGCCCTAGTTTAAATACTCAGCCATCCCAGGTAGAATTCTCTCCCCCAGCACAGCAGACCCCCTTGCAAATCATCTGCAGAATACAGTTTATACCCCAATGAAAAGTCAGCCCAGTGCTTTAGGAACCCAAAGTCTTCTCCTCTACACCAAGACTTCAGCCATGCATTTAACTCCCTGAGCTCCCGCTGTCCTTCCTGTGATAAGCATGGCACAGACAGTATTCCTGAGAATACTACCTTGAAGGCCCTTCCCTTCACTTGCAGCCTAGTTCTTTAAAATTATTCTTAAGGCTCCTCCACCTATCATTTATTCTGTAATTGGTTCCCACATGGACTACGACAGCTGGATCATCACCAGCCCCTCCCAGTAATTTATCAACCCGTTCCACCACATGCCGAACCCTGGCACCAGGGAGACAGCAAACCATTCGGTTGAGGTGGTCTTGGCGACAAATTCTTCCATCCATCTTCCTGATTATGGAATCCCCTACAACTACCAATTGTCTTGCCTTACCTGCATTACCATCCCGCCGACTACTAGCTGGGCTGTCCTCCCGGCTGTTAGGAAGGTCAGTATCCACTAGGGCTGCCATTTCTGAGACCGACACTCTCGCATCATCAC
Organism: Rhinoderma darwinii; assembly: GCF_050947455.1. NCBI lineage: Eukaryota > Metazoa > Chordata > Amphibia > Anura > Rhinodermatidae > Rhinoderma > Rhinoderma darwinii. Next base: position 64,385,345 of record NC_134689.1, read on the forward strand.
CCAACTTGGCAATTTTGCTTGGAATAACAGAAACAGGATTGGCCCCCTTTCTACTGCCCCTAACTAAATTAACCCAGCTACTTGCCTGGTCCTGCTGACCCATGTATTCACCCTCCTGTTCTACCCCACTAATTGCTTGCTCAGTGAGCATCATGCTCTGCTCAAGATTGTCTATCACCCTCAGTGTTGCATTTTGCTCCTCCAGATCTCTAATGCGAGCTTCTAGGTGCACAACATGCTCACATCTGCCACAGAGGTATTCACCCTGGAACTTCGGCTCCAGTTGTGCATACATATGGCAGACTGTGCACTGAAGAAAACCTCCAATCTTGCTATCCATTATCCCAGTTACAAAAAAACTGTGAAAAATGTAAAAAGTAAAAGAAAAGAAGAGTACTTACAGGGGCTCCTCTTTTTAACACCAGTTTAATAACTCCAGTTTAATAACTTCACTTATATCACAAGCCCACTTATTCCACCAAGCCCAAAAGAGAGCTGGGGGGTGAAGTGGCTTTGAGGGCCTTATATATTAGAAACCACGAATAAGTCCACCCATTTAAAAAACTTCACCCCTCAAAGTATTCAAACCAGCATTTAGAAAGTTTCTTAACCCTTTATACTTTTCACAGGAATTAAAGCAATGTAGAGTTTAAATTAACAAATTTCATTTTTATTTTATTTTTTTGCAGAAATTCATTTTAATCAATTTTTTTTTTTTGTAACACAAAGTTTTACCAGAGAAGTGCAATTCAGTATTTATTGCCCAGGTTCTGCAATTTAAGGAAATATCCCACATGTGGCCCTAATGTGCTTATGGACTGTAGCACCGGCCTCAGAAGCAAAGGAGCACCTACATGATTTTGGGGCCTTCTTTTTATTAGAATACATTTTAGTCACCATGTCAGGTTTGAAGGGCTCTTGCAGTGCCTAAACAGTGGAAATCCCCCCAAAAGTGACCCGATTTGGGAAACTACACCCCTCAAGGAAAAAATCTAGGGGTATAGTGAACATTTTGACCCCACTGGTTTCTTGCAGAAATTATTGGAAGTAGGCCGTGAAAATTAAAATCAATATTTTTTCAAAGAAAATGTAGGTTTAGCTCATTTTTTCTCATTTCCACTAGGACGAAAGGGAAAAAAACATGCAACATTTGTAAACAAATTTCTCCCGAGTAAAACAATACCCCAAATCTAGTCATAAATAGCTGTATGGACACAGGGCAGGGCTTAGAAGGGAAAGAGCGCCATTTGGCTTTTGGAGCTCAAATTTAGCAGGAATGGTTTGCGGAGGCAATGTCCCATTTGCAAAGCCCCTGAGGGGACAAAACAGTGGAAACCACCTACAAGTGACCCCATTTTGGAAACTACACCCATTGAGGAAATTATCTAGAGGCATAGTGAGCATTTTGACCGCACAGATTTTTCGAAGAAATTATTGGAATCAGGCCGTCAAAATGAAAATCTAAATTTTTACAAAGAAAATGCAGGTTTAGCTATTTTTTTTCTCATTTCCAAAAGCACTAAAGGAGAAAATCCTGCAGAATTTGTAAGGCGGGATTCACACGACCGGGTCGTTCCCGAGCCCGAGTATCGGCCGGTAAAATCGGCCATTTTGCCCGGCCGGTTTGCATAAAGTTATGCATCCGAGCCGGGCCGGGCAGATCCGGACAGTGACATCAGCGGCAGCTCCTGAAGGGGAATCCCCATGTGTTCGGGGATTCCGCTTCAGGAGTTTCCCCTGATGTCACTGCCCAGATATGGACAGAGACATCAAGCGCTCTGTCCAGGAGCGGAATCCCCGAAAACACGGGGATTCCGCTCCTTTAAGGAGCTAAAGTGCGGCTAGCACATAGCAGAGCGGGGAGATACCTCCCTGCTCTGCTATAGTGGCGTCGCTGCAGTAGTAGCAGCCGCAGCGGCAGCAGCTGCTGCTACTAGCGGCGCCATCGAAGGTGTCGCCGAGCCAGGGTGCTTTTAACAAGCAGGGGAAGGGAGCCAGCGCAGCGCTCCCTCCACCTGCTGTACACCCCGGCCCTGCAACACAGTGTACAGCGATGCCATTCGTCAGAATGGCATCAACTCCTCCTCCTCACATGCACTCTGCGCTGTGAGGAGGAGGAGATAGAGCACAACCGCCGGGAAACCCGGCCATCACTCGGAACACATTCCGGTGATGGCCGTGTAATACCCGGCCCCATAGACTTCTATGGGAGCCGGGCGGCCGGGTGCCCGGGCAAAGATAGAGCATGTCCTATTTTTTGACGGCCGGATTTCCCGGCCGTCAAAAAATCGGTCGTGTGAATAGCCCCATTAGGGGTCTATCATTCCTAATGCAGCCGGGTGCCGGCCGATTTATGAACGGCCGGCACCCGGCCGGGAAACCCTGCCGTGTGAATGAGGCCTAAAGCAATTTCTCCCGAGTAAAACAATATCAAATATGTGGTCATAAATAGCTGTTTGGACACACAGCAGGGCTTTAAAGGGAAAGAGCGCCGTTTGGCTTTTGGAGTTGACATTTAGCAGGAATGGTTTGCGGAGGCCATGTGACATTTCCAAAGCCCCTGAGGGACCAAAACAGTGAAAACGCCCAAAAAGTTACTCCATTTAGGAAACTACACCCCTTGAGGAATTTATCTAGTGGTGTAATAAGCATTTTGACCCCACAGGTGTTTTATAGAAATTATTAGAATTGGGCAGTGAAAATAAAAACAATCCCTTTTCTTCAATAAGACGTAGCTTTAGCTCAAATTTTTTAATTTTCTCAACAAATAAAGGAAAACCCACACATTTGTAAAGCAATTTCTCATGAGTACGGCAATACCCCATTTGTGGTCATAAACTGCTGTTTGGGCACACAGTAGGGCTCAGAAGGAAAGGAGCGGCTTTGGCTTTTGGAGTGCAGATTTTGCTGGATTGGTTTCTGGTCTCTATGTTGCATTTGTAAAGCCCCTGTGGGACCAAAACAGTGGAAACCCCAGAAGTGACCCCATTTTGGAACCTACACCCTCAAAGTATTCATCTAGGGGTGTAATGAGCATATTAAACCTGCAGGTGTTTTGCAGTAATTAGTGTGCACTCGATGTTGCAGAGTGAAAATGGGATTTTTCCATAGATATGCCAATATTTGGTGCCCAGCTTGTGTCACCATAACAAGACAGCTCTCTAGTTATTATGCTGTGTTTCCCAGTTTTAGAATCACCCTACTGTACATGTGGCCCTATTCTTTTGCCTGGACATTTGACAGGGCTCAGGTGTGAAAGAGTACCATGTAAAATTGAGGCCTAATTTGGCAATTTACAAAGTATTGGTTCACAATTGTAGGGGCTCTGATGTGAAGTAATTAAAGAAACCCATGAGAAATGACCACATTTTGGAAACTGCACCCCTCAAGGCATTTATTAAGGAGTGTTGTCGGCATTTTCACCCCACAGGTCTTTTCCATAAAAGATTGCGCTGCAGATGGTGCAAAGTAAAAATGACAATATTTCCCTAGATATGCCATTTCAGTGGCAAATATGTCGTGCCCAGCTTGTACCACTGGAGACACACACCCCAAAAAATATTAAAAGGGTTCTGCTGGGTATGGCGATGCCATATATGTGGAAGTAAACTGCTATTTGGGCACACTGTAGGGTTCAGAAGGGTGGGATCGCCATTTGGCTTTTGGAGCGTGGATTTTGGTTGGTAGTAGCTTTGTTTGGAAACTTACTGGTGTTTCAGTTTATTTAATGTGGGGGTACATATAAGCTGGGCACAGTACATGAGGGGCATAGTCAGGTGGTATAATAATGGGGTAAAAGAAAACAATAAAATAATCCATAGATGTGTATTACGCTGTGAAGCAATCCTTTATGCACAGGCCAGTGTCGCACTGATAAATGGTGCTTACTTATTTCCCTTTTGGTCCACTCTCCGCACCTTTGCAGTTGGGGGAATTTTGCTGGGAAAGTGTTGTCCTGGTATAATACCGGCACCCTCGCTTCCAGCAGATATGTTTGGACCCTACCCTTCCAGGTTCCCTAATTTTAGGGCCGCGATAATTCGTCTCTTGAAACAGAAGAAATGTTCCCTTCGGCCTGCATAACTGTATATTTTTTTATTTCCTGACTTATTGGAGCCTTAACTAATTTTCTTTTTTGATAGATGTAGTGGAAATAGGGCTATTTTTTTTGCGGGGTGAGCTGTAATGATTATTGGTACCATTTTGGGGTACATGCGACTTTTTGATAATTTTTTATCCTCGTTTTTTGGGAGTCCAGTTGACCAAAAAACTACAATTCTGGCTTAGTTTTTTTAGTTTTTTTTTATACAGCGTTAACCATGCATTATTAATTACATGTTAACTTTATTCTGCGGGTCAGTCCGATTCCGACGATAGCAACATTATAGGTCTTTTTTATGTTTTACAACTTTTTGCACAATAAAAAAATTTCTGTCGCTAAGTTGTAAGAACCATAACGTTTTGACTTTTTCATCGACGGAGCTGTATGAGGGCTTGTTTTTTGCAAGACGAGCTATAGTTTTCATAGGTACCATTTTTGGATACATGCGACTTCTTGATCACTTTTTATACCAATATTTGTAGGGCAAAGTGACCAAAAAACATTTGGCAAGGTTTCTTACTTTTTTTTAAACCATTTACCGCGTGGAAGAAATAAAACATTTATTTATAGTTCAGGCTGTTACGGACGCGGCGATACCATATAAGTATGGTTTATCTTCTTTATTTTTAATAATAAAGGACTTAATAAGGGACAAGGGTCAATTGTAGTTTATTTTATTACTTGAAACTTTTATTATATGTTTTAAAACTTTTTTTCACTTTTTTTTACACTTTTTTTTATACGTTCTTTACACTTTTTTACACTTGAAGGTCCAACTGTCTGATTTTTTTTTCTAATACATTGCAGTATGTAGTGCAATGTATTAGATCTGTCAGTCATTCACTGACAGCAAGCCGATTAGGCCTTGCCTCCCGGTGGGGCATAATCGGCTTCCATAATCGCAGAGCAGGAGGCCATTGTTAGGCTTCCTGTTGCCATAGCAGCAGTCGGCAACCCTGCGATTGCAGGGCAGAGCTGCCAATCTGCTAGCAACCTCTAAGATGCAGAGATCGCATTCAATCGCTGCATCTAAGGGGTTAATGGCAGGGATCGGAGCTAGGTCCAGTTCCTGCCGTTACAGGTGGATGTCAGCTTTAACATACAGCTGACATCCACCGCTGATGACACCGGCTCAGCTCCTGAGCCGGCGCGATCTTTCTGTCGGCTATGGAAGCCTTTCAGGCCCCGCCTTTGAGCGGGGCCTGAACAGCTCACATGCTAGGTAGACCGGGAGGCCAGTATTAGGCTTACGGTTGCCATTGCAGCCACTGGTACCACGGCAATTTCATTGCTGGGGTGCCGATGTGCTGCAAACTCCTTAAATCCAGCGATTGCTTTTGACCGCTACATTTAAGGGGTTAATGGTGGGGATCGAAGCTAATTTCGGTCCCCACCATTACAGCCGGATCTCAGCTGTAAAACACCACTGACATCCGGCGATGAAAGCACTGACACAGCTTCTGGATACGGCAAAATGCGGGAAGCACTGGCTTTACATGACGTATCCATACGAAAAATGTCGGGAAAGGGTTTAAAAAAAAAATGCTAACAATGGTGTGCATAGCCTTAAAGTGTTCAAACTTTAAAGACATCATAACCTTCAGTAAATATTCTTTATAATACTGTACACCACTTGTATGATTATTGTCTCAACATGGGTGAACATCAGTTTTTTTCTCCCATAAGGGAGAAGAAAACCTGGACCACACATCCACTATCCTATACTTGATCTATTGCGGCTCGGCATAATGTAAAAAATGTACGAACATGAGGTTCTTAGTAAACATTTTGATCAAACTGTATAAGCCCACTTGCCACTTCACCGCAACCTCTTTTAAGTGGGTCCCTACTCTACCAAGCATAGTATCGCATGGCAACCAGTGCCGCTGCAACATAGCACTGTATCGGATAATTTCCTGAGGACGCAGATACAATTGAATGTGGCAGTTGCTGGGACACGTCAGATACAGTAATTTGCCAGGACAGTCCTGGAAAATTTTGGACTTTTGGCAACTATGCCCGTGTCGCCCGACCTTGTGCCCCCAAACCTTCCCAACTAGTTGTACCCAGGGCATGTGCCCCACCTGCCCCATAGCTACAACCTGAATGGATATTTGTTTTCATGCCATTTTGGTAAACTGTGTATGCAGGATTTAGTTTTTTAGAATCAATTAGTAAAACAAATATTAATTAGTGAAACTAGAATTAATTAGTAAAACAAAAATAACATTAGAAGTGTAATCTCATAGAAGACACTCTATTTCATGATTGCATTTTATTTAATTGAATATCTAATCTCAGCTTCACAAGTTCAGATGTTTTCCCCACACCTATGTTACCCCTTATTTGTGACAGATTTGTGCTATCGCCAATAAAATGAAGATTCACTCCTTATCAAAACACTCAACAAAAAAGTCAAAGTTACCAGTACCACACCATCCAATCTGAAAAACTATTCCATCTTGTTGGTCATCCATGTGCAACGATTCGGCTATACATAAGCGTTATTCAAACATGCTTGCGCCGAAAACATACTCTTACTGAAACTAATGTAGAAGAACAAAGTTCAGCATTTACAAATCCATAAAAATTATATCCTTTATTGAGCACTAAGGATATTCCTGGTATTAACAGACCTTAGTACTGTAAGTTAATTTATGTGTTATACAACACAATTTCTCTTTTTTTTTAATTTGAAAAACATTATTGTTTATTTGAAAAACATCATATACATAATATCAAATAACAAACAAAATATATTTCCTTAATACCCTCCCCCCAAGCCACTCCCCTCCCAAATTACATAACCCATGATGAGGATCCAAAAAAAACAAAAACAAACAAAACAAATCCTATGTGGATCATCTGACTTTAAAAATATTTGTGTAATATCCAGGGGTCCTTCCGCTCCAATTATATTTTTTGTATAATTCCAAACCCTCCCCGACAATTCCATGAGTGAGTTTATAGGAGCCATTTTACTTGACTTGATTTCTAAAACCTCAAAAATTCTTTGTGACACTCCATACTGTGCTTTAACTTGTGCATTAAAAAAAAAAAAAAAATCTACATTTTTCCATTTTATTAGGGAAGATCAATATGCAGCCAGAAAGTAATTAAACAAACATGGTATATCCAAACCCCCTTTTCTTCTGGGAGTACCATAATTTTGCTTCCTGTTTCATATCAACTCATTAAGTAATCTATCTATTTTCTTAAATATTTTATTTCCAATCCACACTGGGGAATTTCTGAGAATTTAGATAATTGGTGGGAGCAGTATCCCTCCAAATTAATAGAATTCTGTCTGCTTTTGAAAGTGGAAGTCTATTCCATATGCCAATTTTATTTTTAATCCTTTCCAACAAAGGGGTGACGTTCAGATTCATGTACAACCCGGGACAGCCAAAAGATTCACCCCCAAATATCTACAATAACCTCCTGTTGTTACCTGTTGCACTTCTGTTTCCAAACTTAGACTCGGGTCAAGTGGAAGTAAAACCGATTTTCCCTAATTTATTTCCAAGCCTGAGAATCTCCAAAATTCTCTGACTTCTTCCATCACTATCCCCAAACTCACTTCCGTTTCCCCTAAAAACAGGGAAAAATGCTACATTGTCCTCTCTCCCCTTCACTCAGGACCCCTGAATCTCAGGGCTTTTCCTAAACTTTATTTCTACTAATTCTATGGCCAAGGCAAAGAGAGGGGGGAGAGAGGACAACCCTGTATAGTATCCCTTCCTAAATTAAAAAATTCAGACGTTTTCCCATTTATGCATTCCCGGGCACAGGGTTTCAGATATAGAAGTTTCACCCACTTTATAAAGTTCTCCCACAGACCATACTTCTTTAGGATTCCCCACAGGTATCACCACTCCACACTGTTGAACGACTTAACAGCGCCCAAAGACAGTATGGAGTGGCGACCACCCAATCTACCCAGATGTATATTAGCATGGACTCTTGCAATATTGTCTTGTGTTGACCTATGGGGCATAAATTCACATTGGTCTTCCTCTATAAACGTTCCAATTACCCTTGAGAGTTTGTTAGCCAGTATTTTTTACAAAACCATAATATCTGAGTTAAGCAGTGATATGGGCCTATACGATGCCAGATCCAGCATATCTTTATCCCCTTTTGGAATTAACACAATATTAGCTTCATACATAGAGTCAGGTGGTTGTCCGCTAGCTAGGGACTGGACCAAGACCCCATGTAGTTGTTCCAGTAAGGCATCCTCATATTTCCTACATACCTCTATTGTCAATCCAACAGACCCTGGAGCATTATCCATTGCCATACCTCTTACCATCTGTCTTACCTCTTCCAACTCAATTGGACGATCCAACCTTTGCTGATGTGACAGCAACAATTTTGGAGTGTCCACCTTTCCAAGGTACTCTTCCAACAATTGATCAGCGTATTCTGTCATATTAACGCTTAAATGCTTAAAATGTATTGCCTCACTCTCACTCACATAATCCCCATTAAGATCTCTAATCCTCAAAATTGGTTTATGCCTGGGGCCACACCGTCCATGAGGCGAGAGGAGTACTCTGAAGGGGCAGCGGCGCCACTGAAAGCAGCCGCCACCATCCCCATCTGCACTATAATTTTACCTGCGTCTATAGGATGCAAATATACTTACATGCATAAGCGCTGCATTCAGTGCCTTTCAAAGACATAAGCAGCGCAATGACGTCATCACGCCGCATGCGTCGTTGAATGGGATGGCATGGCACCCTGCCAATCAGCGCCTTTCAGTGATGCAAGCAGCGCGATGATGTCATTGTGCCGCTTGCATCTTTCAGCCCAGCAGACCTGCTCAGAAGAGACCATGCCTGCATTGCAAGAGGACGGCGTGGGAACGGGATCAGGTGAGTATGTAAAGTTTTGTTTTTTTTGTTAAAAGTCTCAGGGGCTATATGTGGAGCACAATCTACAGGGGGCTATATGTGGGGGACTATATACATTGGTGCTATATGTGGGGCACTATCTACAGGGGAGCTATATGTGGGGCAATATCCACAGGGGGCTATATGTGGGCCACTATATACAGGGGTAGGTATATGTGGGCACGATCTACAGTGGGGGCTATATGTGGGGCACTATCTACAAGGGGCTCTATCTACAGGAGGGCTATATGTGGGGCACTATTTACAGGGGGCTATATGTGGGCCACTGTCTACATGGGGCTATATGTGGGGCACTATCTACAGGGGCTACTATCTACAGGGGCATCTATGGGGCCTCTATCTACAGGGGATATATGTAGGGCACTATCTACAGGGGATTATATGGGGTACTATGTACAGGGGCATCTATGGGGCCTCTATCTACAGGGGATATATGTAGGGCACTAGCTACAGGGGTTCTATGAGGGACAGTATCTACAGGAGGCTCTATAGGGGGCACTATCTACAGGGGGAATTATCTGGGGTACTGTCAGCAGGGGGCTCTCTATGTGGGCATTGTATGTGAGGCATTGTTTAAGGGGGCACTATCTACAGGGGGCACTATCTACACTGGGCACTATCTACAGGGCGCTCTATGAGGGGCACTATCTACATGCGGCACTGTGTGTGTGTGTGTGTGTGTGTGACAGTGTATGGTGCTATTATAATCATGGAATCAGGGACACAGTGTATGGTGCTATTACAATTGGGATCACAGTGCATGGTGCTATTATAATCAGGAACACAGTGTATGCTGCTATTATAATTAGAGGTACAGTGTATTATACTATTGTGCTATTATATTTAGGGGAGTAGTGTGTGGCACAATGAGAATTGTATCTTTGTTTGCAGAAATATTTGAAAAATTAGAAGCTAAAGACTTCTGAGAGGAAAACTGCAGAAATGGGCTGTGGCCTGAAGAATTCATCATAGAGGTCTGGACCAGATGGAGAAGAAATGAGAAAAATAACAACTAGAATATGAGAAGACGTCGCCTGTGAGTCACTCAATGTAAATGTTTATTCTACCTCTAATCAGTACTGCAGTCACTGTAAGATCTGCAGCGAGATGATGGGTGGTATGATTTTTTTTGTGAAACAGCAACTTCCAGCATATCCTTGCCACTGTTCGGGCTATGCTGGGAGCTGTAGTTTTATGCCGTACAAACCTACCCGACAGGGATTGCACCAAAATGAGCTGTATTTGTGATTGTGCTGTACTTATCTACTGAGCTTTGTTCTAGTACTGTATTTATGTACTGAGCTTTGTTCTGGTGCTGTATTTATGTACTGAGATTGGTTCTGGTGTTTTATATATGTACTGAGCTTGGTTTTGGTGTTGTATATATGTACTGAGCTTGGGTCTGGTGCTGTATTTATGTACTGAGCTTTGTTCTGATGCGGTATATATGTACTGTGCTTGGTTCTGGTGTTGTATATATATACTGAGCATGGTTCTTGTGTTGTATATATGTCAAGGAATCACTACTTGAGCAATTCCACAGAGTAAAAGTTTATGGAATTTCTATATGAGCAATTCCCCAAAGGGAACTGGAGACTGTCTGGATCAAGTGTACAAGTAAATCAGCTACTTTAAGTCCGTCACCACTCTGGTCAGCAAAGTCTAAGGCTGCTCTATGGTCTTCACCAGAGCTCGCCGCAAGGCAGGTTTTTATTTGGCCGTATAGAACCCAGGTTACTTTTACAGAATAAGGTGTTGGACAGGAGGTTCACTTGCAGGCAATACCAGAATGGATAACCAGAAAGCCAGAGTGGTGATCAACAAGTAGAGTTCCAACCAGGAAACACTAAAAGTCCAAATTGCAAAACGGAAGAATAACAGAGGTCGAAACCAGCCGTGAGCAGAATATCCAAATCAGTGAACAGAGGGTAAATCCAAAGACAAAGCCGAAATCCAGTTCAAAGAGTTCAAGTAGTCAAGCTGATTCAGCGTATAACTAGGAGCTTGATCAGACATATGCAGTCACAAGAAAATCACAAGCAAAAATGAGAAAACTGAACAGGTTCAAATACTCCACCCTTGGCCCTGATAGGTTGCAGACAGAAAAATAAGATTGGCTCTCCATCTCAAGCTAGAGCCACCCAGTAGTTTGGCTAGTAGTCATGACAACCTAAAAGTGACGGACGTTTCCTAACATATGCACTGAGCTTGGTACTGGTGTTGTATATATGTACTGACTTTGGTTCTGATGTTGTATACGTACTGAGCTTTGTTCTGGTGCTGTATATATATATATATATATATATATATATATATATATATATATATATAGCAATAGAAAGTAGCAGCACTCACTAGAGACAAGTGTGTAGGTGCCAAGCAAGTCGTCCAGATCCAAGGACAAAGCAATATATTTATATATATATATATATATATATATATGTACTGAGCTTGGTTCTGGTACTGTATTTATCTATTGAGCTTGGTTCTGATGCTGTATTCCTGTACTGAGCTTAGTTTTGGTGCTGTATATAAGTACTGAGCTTGGTTCTGTTGCTGTATTAATGTACTGAGCTTGGTTCCGATGCTGCATTTATGTACTGAGCTTGGTTCTGGAGCTGTAATTATATAGGATATATTTATAATAACAACATTGCAGGGCAGATGGAATTGTTTTCAATTCATTGTATGTTTAATGGGAGCCTGTCTGATAGTTTTAACCCCTTGAACCGCCACCATGACCTGACAATATTTCCAAACATTCCCTTGTATGTGCAAATGCAGCAAAATCTATAAAATACACTTTTAAAACGGTGCACTCTATATGCTAATTACTCATTAAAGGGTCATGGGGCAGTGCCACAATCCTAAAAAGTCACATAGTCCTGCCTCCAAACCCACCTTTCCATGCTTGATTGACATCTTCCTGGTTGTTCTACATCACTATCAGTCTCCTCCAATTACGGATGCGCTATTGCCTTGTACTACTTGGGCACCCACCATGAAGCGAGGTGTACTCTGCCCGGCGTCATCGCTGCACTGTTCATGCTAGGGGAGAACAAGGCAACAGCACATCCGCAAGAGTTGGAGGGGGCTGCTAGTAATGTAGAATAGTCAGGGGGATGTCAATCAAGATCTGGGGGGCACCATTTAAATTTTCAACATAAAAGCTCAAATCAGCCCTACTTATGCCCTTTATTATTACTGACAATATTGGCTAAAAAAAAATTTGATTCTGAACATTTTCATACAAATAGGATTTCAGGCACTCCACTGGTTTAACCTACACAGCTTTATGAACACCTAGATAAGAAATCACACTTGAACCATTATTAGCGAAAACTAGACAATATTTTATTGAAAGGCAAAATCATTAAAAATAAGTACATTGGCAGTAACATTACCCATAGAAAAAGGATCCCCACATAGGTCGGGTCCCGCAGCCTCTATAGTAAAGTGCAAATAGTGCATGCAAAGACTGGTACATAAGTAATACGATGAATATGGATAGGAACCATCCAAAGCAAAGTAATACAAAAAAACAAGACAGCAAAAAAGTAAAATTAAGGAGGCATAAAGACCAGAACTATGGGGGGGGGGGGGTCAACCCCAACACGTGTTTCGCACATAGCTTTCTCCGGATATATGAACAGTGACGTTGGCAGAAGTCCTGGAGTCTGCAAGTAAAGCATCAGCTGATGCCCTGCTCCGGGACTCCAGTAGTGTTGCCGACGTCATTGTCCATATAAATGGACAGTTACAATGATGTGGGCAGAAGTTGTGGAGTCGCCAGGAAGAGCATCAGCTGATGCTCTGCTCCGGGACTCCAGTACTGGTCTGCCAACGTCATTGTCAATATATGGACAGTGACATCGGCAGAAGTGCTGGAGTCCCCAGGCAGAGCAACAGCTGATGCTTTGCTCCGGAACTCCACCAATAGCAAACCCCTGAATTGACTAAATATTAATGTCGGGAGCAGTGCTGGAGCACGAACAGCACATGAAGCAAGAGCTCAGTCACGTGGGGCCATGTCGGAGCGTCATCACTTTTAGAAAAGCTCCAGCTCTTCCTGAATCATTCATGAGGTTTGAATTGCAACATTTAGACCAGAATTTTTAATTAAAGTATATTAGTAAGTTACTAAGCTTCACATAAATATATTATTGCAATGCAATTTTTTATCCCGGGATGACACTTTTAAACAGTATGGCTTAGGTCTACAGAGATAATTATCCTAAAACTTCTATGTAAGGTAACTAAAATATAAGAAGGTATGCTTTCTATTTATTTTGTTTATGTAGATTTTAACGTATCCATTAAAATGTATGTTTGAACCCATTTATGAATCTAGTGATGGTGGGTTGCATGACTCCTGTTTGGCTGATTGTAAGTTTAGCATATTCCTTTGGAGTTTTTTTGAACCGCATTCAATTGTTTTCGGACCTTATATAAGATTGTGTATACACTGATGGCAGACCAGGGGGCTGTTAGGTCCTCGGCTGCAATGGAAACCATCGACACACTGCTATCTTGTTCCGGGGATGCCAATGGGGTGTGAGAGAAACCCTCCTTCTCCTGAAACCATTTAGATGCTGCTGTCAATATTGACCACAGCATCTAAAGGGTTGAACGGGCAATATCGGAGCTAACTATGATCCTGCCCTTTAGAGACTTATGACACAGCAAAATGAAAAGGCGACACTGTGGCATAAGTACCCTTAATTACCGCCTTTAAAAAGGCGTATGGGCAGTCGTTGAGGGGTTAATGAATAAAAATGGTTGACTAGTCTAACAAACTGATGGTGAAGCTGTCACTATTTTAATGATAGAACAGGCTGACAAAATGATGGTTACCTATCAGTTTCTGAGAATCTAATTAATTGACCCTAACCACCTGTCTCCTTCCCTTGTAGATTGTGAAGGAATGCGGGCAGGGCCTTCACTCTTTCTCTACCAGTCTGTCACTCAGAAAACTCATATTTATTGTATTTAACTGTTTTTATTGCCCTTTTGTATTTCATATGCACAAGTCCCTGGAATTAACAATAACAATAATAATAATAATAATAATAATAATAATAATAATAATAAAAAAGATGGAAACCCAATATGGTTGTACTTCCTGTTGTCACTTTTAGAAAAATGTCCTCTGTGACAAAACAGGTAAAATGCCAAAATTTCAGTAAGTCCCCATGCACACGACCGTAAAAAATCTCTGTAATTGTGGACCTTAATACGGTCGGCAATTACGGACACATTCAGTTCTATTGACCTTTCTGTATCGCTACGGATAGGTGTCAGTGCCATACAAGTGTACTGCAAAAAATAGAACACGTCCTATCTTTCGTGTTTTATGGGCCATGCTCCCATACTTTGTATGGGAGAATGGGCCGAAAATGCGGGCAGCGGCCTTCGCCGGCTGGCCTTGCCCGCAATCGCAGGCCGTGATTATGGGCACGGCTGTGTGCATGAGGCCTAAGTAAATTGTTTATCTTCTATTTTTAATTTATATTATTACAATTCTTCTCAATACAGTTTATATATATATATACATATTTTTAACCACTATCTCCACATCTTTTAATAGCAGCCTTTATTTCACTACTACTTAAAATAAATGTTTTATATTCTTTTGTCAAATTTACAGCATGACGTTTAATCCCACGTTACCGCTGCAGCCAATCACAGGCTGTAGCGGCCATCACATGGGATGAAACGTCATTCCAGGAGGCTAGCATGGATGACATCAGGGGGCCAGCCTCCTTGGATAGTGCTTCATCCCATGTGACTGCTACTGCAGCCAATCATCAGGCCAGCTAAATGCTCCAGTTTTCCGCAGCGGACATTACGGGCAAAAGACTGCATCACAATTTAATGCGGCCACAGGGACGGATACGCTGCCTACTTTTAAGCAGCGTAACCGCCCTGTGTAAACGTAGAAAAATTGATTTTGTCCTATATTGGTGTAAATTAACCCCTTAACAACCAGACCTTTTTTTGCCTTAATGACTAAGGATTATTTTTGGTTTTTCACTCACATTCAAAAAGTCCTAACTTTTTTGTTTTTCCATCGACATAGCCATATAATATTATACATTATTTTTCGGACTATAAGACGCAGTTTTTAGCAAGAATAAATCTTTCTAAAAAGTCCCTGCATCTTATAGTCGGCAGTCAGCCCCCTGACCGCTTCTTACTTAACACCTTTCCTACCCATGATGCCGACACATCTTGGAGCGGGGAGGGGATGATCTTTGGAGCGGAGCGAGCTCACGCTCTGAGCCTGCTCCATGCACTGCAGGTGTCAGCTGTGTTTTACAGCTGACACGCTGCTCTAACGGCCAGGAACAGTGATGGCGCTGTTCCTAACCATTTAACTAGTTACATGCCGCGGTCAAAACCGACCGTGGCATTTATCCCTATATGTCATAAATGATATGTCATAAATGTTAGATAGATGCGGGTCCCACCTATGGGACCTGCACCTATCTCTAGAACGGGTCCCCCTAAACCTCGTTCTATCTTACTCGGCTCCGCTATCTCCCAGCCACTTCCTGGTTAGGTGGTCAGGAGTTATGGAAACAGCCGAGTGCTCGCTGAGCTGCTCTGTCTCCGTATATCCCATAGAAGTGAATGAGAGTTATGGAAACAACGTAGCACCGTGAGCTAGGCTGTTTCCGGGACTTGGTAGCTACGAAAACAGCGTACATGGTTGAGTTACGGAAACAGAGTAACTCGCTGAGCATCGCTGTTTCCGTAACTCCCATAGGACTGAATAGTAGTTACGGAAACAGCGTAGCTTGCATGCTATGCTGCTTCTGTAACTGCCATTCACTACTATGGGAGTTATGGAAACAGCGTAGCTCAGCGAGTTACGCTGTTTCCGTAACTCATCCATTTATTGCAGTGTATTGTACCAGCGATCTAATGATCGCTGGTTCAAGTCCACTAGGGTAACTAATAAAATGTGTAAAAAAAAGTTAGATACATTTTCAGGAGTGTAAAAAAATATTGAAAAAGTAGTCAAATATAAATTTTTTCCTATTTTCTGTTGTCTAAAACCTGGGTGCGTCTTATTATCAGGTCCGTCTTATAGTCTGAAAAATACGGTACTTTGTATAAAAAAAAAAGACAAAGTAATGAAGGACTAATATTTTTATTGGCTGACCAGAGCTTTTTGATCAGAGAGGCCCCTTCATCAGGCATGTTTACAAATGGGACCTCATAAGCTTGCCATATGAAAGGGCCTCTGTGCTTCAAAAGCTTGAAATTATATTTTTCAGCTTAGTTAGAAAAAGTATTATAATTTTTCTGCTTAGCCAATAAAGATATATTTCCTATAAAACTTTTGTTTTATTCTTACCTTTTTATTAATTCATTTATCAAAATCTTGATACCTTTTCATGCATCCAGATCGGAAAACTATTAAAACAGTTCAATAGATGTGGGAGTGGCTATCCCTAACTTGTGATTTACAAATGTACTGTATGAAAATGTAAACATTTTGACTTGATAAAAATGCATAAGTGCATAATATGAAGAAAAACTGTAGTACGTACCATTGAAATTAGGTCGTAAATATTTGTTGTAATTTTTTGTCAGATTTTGAAATCCTAAAAGTGCATCAGTCTCTTCAGCTTCTATGGAATACATATTACTGGAATATAAATATAAACGGATTATAAAACATTTTAAATACAAATCTATATTCAGATTTAAATCTGGTAATTATTTAAAATGTAATACAAAATTATTATTAGATAATAGTATCAGTTCTCTTATTGTTTTATCCCTCCACCAGGGTTACCAACCTTCTGTAAAATTACAAACAGTCCACAAAAAACAGGTTTTTGTTTGTGCCGTCCATAGTGTTCGGCAGAAAATAGCACCGTCCGAGATTTAGACTCATTCTACCAGAACTTTGCACTGCGCATGCGCCAAAATGTACATGTGTGGTGCAGATGGAAGAGTAGGCCGCATGCATATTTTAAGATTCCGCTTGATTACTGTAGAATCTGAAAATCTGCAGGCTGTGGCCAAGTGAGTAAGCGGTCTGAGTGAGGCCGGTGACTGGGGCCTGTGACAGGAATGGACCAGTCCAGGCACCTGACCTGAGTCACTTGACCTCACGTCAGTGACAAGTGGTCAGGTGACTGACTCAGGTCAGGTGACTGGACTGATCCACTAGCTGGCCAACACCACTCAGACTGCCGCTGCATGACCTTCCCCTAAATGTTAGTCACGTGAGGCAGAGCTGAGAGCTGTAGCGGCAGACTACCACTATCCGCTCTGGGGGCTGCGTATCACCCTCTAAAAGAGAGAGCTGTTTGGCACTCTGTACAAGCGGGGGCTGTATGGCACTCTCTACAAAGTGGGGCTATGTGGCACTCTCTACAAGGGGGGCTGTGTGCCACTCTCTACAAGAGGGGCTGGAAAGCACTCTCTAGAAAGGGGGGCTGTGTGGCACTCTCTACAAGTGGGGGCTGTGTGGCACTCTCTAGAGGGGGCTGTGTGTGTGGCCCTATTAACAGGGGACTGTGTGTGTGGCGCTATCTATAGGGGCACAAATGAGGCATTATTACTGTGTGGGAGAAACGGTTACTAATGGGGCACTTTTAATGTGTCGAGCACTAAGGGATCATTATTACCAACTGGGGCACTGTGGATTACGAGTTTGTTTAGCGGATGGGGTATTGGTAAGGAGTGTGCTGGAAAAGTGAGAAACCAACATGTTTGTGTGTCAAATTCTGCAGAGACGAGTCGTGGCTGGAATAAGTTATTAGTCTTTTTAATAGTGAGTTCAGGGGCGTAGCTAGGGGGGGCAAGTGGGGCATGTGCCCCGGGCGCAGTTCAGAGGGGGGCGCCAGCGCCCCCTCCTCCTGCACTATAATTGTACCTGTGTCGCAAGGACACAGGTACAATTAGAAGCAATGAATGATCGGGCACGTTCCGTGCCCGGCCATTCGGCGCCTTTCCACGAATAAAGCGACTGGTACCTTTTGTACCAGTGACGCTTCCGTCGATGAAAGGCGCTGACTGACTGGCAGGGAAAGTCATCCTGCCCAGCCAATCAGCGCCTTTCATAGACGCTGTGTTCAACCCCCTGGAGACCTGCGCAGAAGAGAGCAGGTCTCCATGGCTGCCGGGCGGCGTGGGAGCGGGAATAAGGTGAGTTTGAATTTTTTTTATTTTTTTAAAAATTGTAATAGAAGTGTGGCTGTATCTGCGCGGGGGGGGGGGGACTTTGTCTACACGGGGGACTTTATCTACGGGGGGTGTCTATCTACAGGGGGACTATATTTACAGGGCTGGGCTATATACAGGGGGACTATATCTACCTGGGCTATATACAGGGGGACTATATCTACAGGGCTGGGCTATATACAGAGGGACTATATCTGCTGGGCTATATACAGGGGGGACTATATCTACAGGGGGGCTATATACAGGGGGACTATATCTACAGGGGGGCTATATACAGGGGGACTATATCTGCTGGGCTATATACAGGGGGACTATATCTACAAGGGGACTATATCTACAGGGGGCTATAAACAGGGGGACTATATCTGCTGGGCTATATACAGGGGGACTATATCTACAGGGGGACTATATACAGGGGGACTATATCTACAGGGGGCTATATACTGGAGTGGGCTGTCTATAGAGCACCATATACAGGGGTGGGCTATATAGTATATAGCCCCCTGTAGATTTAGCCCACCCCTGTATATGGCGCTCCATAGATAGCCCACCCGAGTATATAGCCCCCCTTTAGATATAGCCCAGCCCTGTAGATATAGCCCAGCCCTGTAGATATAGCCCAGCCCTGTAGATATATTCCCCCTGTAGATATATTCCCCCTGTATATAGCCCACCCCTGTATATAGCCCACCCCTGTAGATATAGCCCCCTGTGTATAACCCCCTCTGTAGATATACCCCCCCTGTGTATAGCCCACCCCTGTGTATATATAGCCCCCCTGTGTGTATCCCAGCCCTGTAGATATAGCCCAGCCATGTAGATATAGCCCAGCCCTGTAGATATAGCCCAGCCCTGTAGATATAGCCCAGCCCTGTAGATATAGCCCAGCCCTGTAGATATAGCCCAGCCCTGTAGATATGGTCCCCCTGTAGATATGGTCCCCCTGTAGATAGCCCACCCCTGTATATAGTCCCCCTGTAGATATAGTCCCCCTGTAGATATAGCCCACCCCTGTATATAGTACAACTGTAGATATAGCCGACCCCTGTATATGGTATCCCACAAATAGCTCCCCCCTATAGTGCTCCACAGAAAGCCCACCCCTGTATATAGCCCCCTTGTACATATAGTCCACCCCTGTATATAGTGCTCCACAGATAGCCCACCCTTGTATATAGTATATACAGGGGTGGGCTATCTGTGGAGCACTATATACAGGGGTGGACTATCTAGTGGAGCACTATATACAGGTGTGGACTATATGTACAAGGGGGCGGCTATATACAAGGGTGGGCTATCTGTGAAACACTATATACAGGGGTGGACTATATGTGGAGGACTATATACAGGGGTGGGCTATATCTACATGGGGGCTACATACATGGTTTGGCTATCTGTAGAGCTCTATATACAGGGGTGGGCTATATCTACAGGGGGCTATATACTGGGGTGGGCTATCTGTAGAGCACTATAGGGGGAGTTATTTGTGGGACACTATATACAGGGGTGGTCTATATGGGGGCACTATCTACAGGGGCTCTATGGCAGGCACTATCTACAGGGGGCTCTATGGCAGGCACTATCTACATGGGGCTCTATGGCAGGCACTATCTACAGGGGGCTCTATGGCAGGCACTATCTACAGGGGTCACGGTGTGTGTGGGACACGGTGTATGGTGCTATTATAATTAGAGGTGCAGTGTTTGGCGCTATTATATATAGGGGCGTAGTGTGTGGTATAATGATAACTTTATATTTATTTATAGGTGCAGAAATGTTGGAAAAGAGAGAAGCTGAAGACATGTGAGCGGCAAACTGCAGAAATGGACCGGGAGAAGTCATCATAGAGGTCTGGACCAAATGGAGAAAAAGAACTAGAATCTGAGACGTGACCGGTGAGTCACTTAATGTAAATGTTCACTCTGCCTCTAATCAGCACTGTAGTCACTGTATGATCTGCAGCGAGATGATGGGTGATATGATTATGATAGGATTTATTTTTTGTGAAACGGCATCTCCCAGCATATCCTTACCATTGTTCGGGCTATGCTGGGAGCTGTAGTTTTACACCGTACACACCTATACGGCAGGGGTTGCACTAAATTGAGCTGTATTTGTTCTGGGGCTGTATATATGTACCGAGCTTGGTTCTAGTGCTGTGTATAGAATCATATTGCTTGTGAAATGTACAAATAATTTTATGCTCGCGTTACATAAAAAGAAATGACACGTCGATTGGTAGAGAAAACAAACACGGCGAGGGGGAAGGAGATGTCGGGAAAGAGGTTGGGTGTGGGGCGCCAAACTGAATCTTTGCCCCGGGTGCTGGAGAACCTAGCTACGCCTCTGGTGAGTTGTGTTCAATAACAGTATGCAGATAATATTTCATCTGGTATAGTGGTATGATTTAATAACTGTATCTGTATATAGATAATTTTTTGTGTGAGAGAGGGAACATATGCTTTGCAACACTCCTGGATGTGCTAGAAATCAGCAATGCAGTTCTCTGCATACCGTCTTCTGAACTGACTGCATTATTGGTTGAGGGGAGAGGGGAAAGGAGGGGGTAAAAGGACTGTAAGTCCCGTTATGACTTCACCCCCATGTCAGAGTGGTAAAATCATGTAGAGTCACTCTGGATAGATTTCCAAAATTTTGCGGAATACAGGGCTCTCCTGGTCTGGCCAGGTCTTGTAAAATCAATCATGATTATCTGATAGCGAAGACGATAGGTATTCTATGGTCATGAGATCATTGACCTTCGAAAACCAGAGTGAAATTGGAGGAGATCTCTGCTGTTTCCACAGAAATGGTATACACATCTTAGCAGCAGCAAGTAGATGTCTAAGAATTGAACGTTTGTAAATAGGACTTGGAATCTCGAAGGGATGTAAAAGGAACAGGGCAGGGCCCATTTCCATTGTCAAATCCGTAACTGTGCGAAAAACTCTGGTCACGGTCTCCCAGAAAGGCGTCAAAGCCCCATAAGACAAAAAAGTATGCAAAAAAACGTGCCTTCCTCAGAGTTACATCTCTAACACATGTAGAATGCATCAGGGAATATAGCATGCAAGTGGGTATGTACACAATACCAACTCTATAAAAGTTTATAATTAGATTCATGAAATCTTGAACTAATGCAGGTCTTGTGCATAGGGTAAAGATTCTGGAACACTGTTCAGAGGAGAGAGCTATATTGAAGTCTGTTTCCCATTGCAAAAGGTATGTCGGAGGTGCTGGATTTGGAGGTGTCAAGAGTAGTTTATGTCAGTGACAATGTATGGCGCAAGAATTCACCATTTTGTACCAGGGCCCATGAGCTCCCCCCCCATTTACAAGCGTTCCAATGATCGCATGTTCTAGTGGGACATATATACACTACCGTTCAAAAGTTTAGGGTCACTAAGAAATTTCCTTATTTTTGCAAGAAAAGCACAGTTTTTTTCAATGAAGATAACATTAAATTAATCAAAAATACACTCTATACATTGTTAATGTGGTAAATGACTATTCTAGCTGCAAACGTCTGGTTTTTAATGCAATATCTACATAGGTGTATAGAGACCCATTTCCAGCAACCATCACTCCAGTGTTCTAATGGTACATTGTGCTTGCTAACTGTGTTAGACGGCTAATGGATGATTAGAAAACACTTGAAAACCCTTGTGCAATTATGTTAGCACCGCTGTAAACAGTTTTGCTGTTTAGAGGAGCTATAAAACTGACCTTCCTTTGAGCTAGTTGAGAATCTGGAGCATTACATTTGTGGGTTCGATTAATCTCTCAAAATGGCTAGAAAAAAAGAGCTTTCATGTGAAACTCGACAGTCTATTCTTGTTCTTAGAAATGAAGGCTATTCCATGCGAGAAATTGCAGAGAAACTGAAGATTTCCTACAACGGTGTGTACTACTCCTTTCAGAGGACAGCACAAACAGGCTATAACCAGAGTAGAAAGAGAAGTGGGAGGCCCCGCTGCACAACTGAGCAACAAGACAAGTACATTAGAGTCTCTAGTTTGAGAAATAGACGCCTCACAGGTCCTCAACTGGCAGCTTCATTAAATAGTACCCGCAAAACGCCAGTGTCAACGTCTACAGTGAAGAGGCGACTCTGGGATTATGGCCTTCAGGGCAGAGTGGCAAAGAAAAAGCCATATCTGAGACTGGCTAATAAAAGGAAAATATTAATATGGGCAAAAGCACACAGACATTGGACAGAGGAAAAAAAGTGTTATGGACGGACGAATCGAAGTTTGGGGTGTTTGGATCACACAGAAGAACATTTGTGAGACGCAGAAAAACTGAAAAGATGCTGGAAGAGTGCCTGACACCATCTGTCAAGCATGGTGGAGGTAATGTGATGGTCTGGGGTTGCTTTGCTGCTGGTAAAGTGGGAGATTTGTACAAGGTAAAAGGGATTTTGAATAAGGAAGGCTATCACTCCATTTTGCAACGCCATGCCATACCCTGTGGACAGCGCTTGATTGGAGCCAATTTCATCCTACAACAGGACAATGACCCAAAGCACACCTCCAAATTGTGCAAGAACTATTTAGTGAAGAAGCAGGCAGCTGGTATTCTATCTGTAATGGAGTGGCCAGCGCAGTCACCAGATCTCAACCCCATAGTGCTGTTGTGGGAGCAGCTTGACAGTATGGTACGCAAGAAGTGCCCATCAAGCCAATCCAACTTGTGGGAGGGGCTTCTGGAAGCATGGGGGGAAATTTCTCCCAATTACCTCAGCAAATTAACAGCTAGAATGCCAAAGGTCTGCAGTGCTGTAATTGCTGCAAATGGAGCATTCTTTGACGAAAGCAAAGTTTGAAGGAGAAAATTATTATTTCAAATAAAAATCATTATTTCTAACCTTGTCAATGTCTTGACTATATTTTCTAGTCATTTTGCAACTCATTTGATAAATATAAGTGTGAGTTTTCATGGAAAACACAAAATTTTCTGGGTGACCCCAAACTTTTGAACGGTAGTGTATATATATATATATATATATATATATATATATATATATATATATATATATATATATATATAGTTCCTATTGTCACCCAGATAATTTTGTGTTTTCCATGAAAACTCACACTTATATTTATACTTTATATGCCGCTCAGTATATAAGGCAGAAACCTTCATCCACACATGCCAGAGATTGGACGCCCACCAATTTGCTGGAATTCAAAAAAAATTTGGGGCTCACCCTAAATATGGGTATTGTAAAAAAAGCCCTCCATTAGGTCTTTCTGGTCAACAAGACCCGCCCAAGCCTCCCCAGTGTATTCTGCAGTAATGCCCAGGTCTCGTTATGAAACAATAATGAACTTCCTCCACTTCAATGACAATGCACAGGCCCCCTCAAGTACCAATGCAAACCGTGATCGGTGGTTCAAAATAAAAACCGCTAATAAATTCCCTCAATAATTTATTTCTGCAACTCTACACCCCTAAGCAGAATGTAAGTGTGGACGAATCCCAATATCTACCTCTAAAAAGGAAAGATATGGCGTTAAGCTTTACAAATTGTGTGAAAGCGGGTCAGGATATACTACCACCTTCAGAATTTATGTAAGGTGGGACTGCTCAATAAATGTTCCTGGATGCCCCCCTGATCTTTCTACCAGCAGCAAAATTGTGTGGGAGATAATGCAGCCTCTGTTTCACAAGGGGTACCGCCTTTACTGAGACAATTTTTATTCTAGTGTGCCCCTGTTTAGGCATTTGCATGCTGCAAGGGCCGGGGCATGTGGTACCATGCGCAAAAACCGAATTGGTTTTCCTCAGCAATTAGTGGGGAAGCGCATGGTAAAGGGGGACTCCTGTGCTTATGCATCTGAGGAATTGCTTGCGGTCAAGTACAGGGATTGTAAAGTTGTATATATGCTAAGCACGATTCATACTGCAGGAACAGTGTCAGTGAGGGAAATGAGTGCAACATCGGACAAGCACAAACCAGTGAGCATGCCCGAATATAACAAGTACATAGGGGGGTGGATTTAAGCGACCAGGTTTTACAGCCCTATTTAGTGAGACACAAAACAAAAACATGGTGCAAAAAAGTGGCCATTTATCGTCTACAGGTGGCCATCCACAATTCATTTGTGCTCTATAAAAAAAAACAGAGGGAGAGAGACATATCTGGATTTCGAGGAGAAAATTATTGAAGGCCTCATATTTGATGTTCAGGACACTAGAGAATGGCACCAGTCTGAGGATGTCAAACGACTGACTAAAATACATTTTATCACTCACATTCCACCAACACCAACTGGAAGCAACCCCCAGAAAAAGTGCCGTGTCTGCAGATAAGATGGGTGCCACAAAGATTCCCAATATTTCTGTCGCTCATGACCCTCGCAACCAGGCCTGTCCATTCAACCATGTTTTAAAAAACATACCATACTGTTCTGAATTATAAGATTTTAGTTAACCCCTTCAGGACTAAGCCTGTTCTGGCCTTCAGGACGAAGCCGATTTTTAAAATATAACATGTGTCACTTTATGTGGTAATAACTTCGGAATGCTTTACCTATCAAAGTGATTCTGAGCTTGTTTTCTCGTGACATATTGTACTTTATGTTAGTGAAAATATGTGGTCGATAAATTCAATATTTATTTGTAAAAAACACCAAGGTTTGGAGAAAATGTGCAAAAATTATCATTTTTTGAAATTTAAATGTATCTGCTTGTAAAACAGATAGTAATACCACACAAAATAGTTACTAGTTTACATTTCCATATGTCTACTTTATGTTTGCATATTTTTTTTTTACATTCTTTTATTTTTCTAGGACGTTACAAGGATTAGAACTTTAGCAGCGATTTCTCATATTTTCAAGAAAATTTTGAAAGGCTATGTTTTCAGGGACCAGTTCAGATCTGAAGTGGCTTTGAGTCACTTATATATTAGAAAGTCCCCATCAATCACCGCATTTTGAAAACTGCACCCCTCAAAGTATTCAAAACATCATTCAGAAAGTGCTTTAACCCTTTAGGTGTTTCACAGGAATTAAAGCAAAGTAGAGGTGAAATTTACAAATTTCATTTCTTTGGGAAAAATTCATTTGTAATACATTTTGTTCTGTCCCACAGAAGGTTTTACCCGAGAAATGCAACTCAATATATATTGCACAGATTCTGCAGTTTTTAGAAATATTTATTTATTTATTTTTTTAGGTTCCAGTTCAGTTCTGAAGTTGGTTTGAGGGACCTATATATTAGAAACCCCTATGAAACACCCCATTTTAAAAACTAGACCCCTCAATGTATTCACAACAGCATTTATAAAGTTTATGAACCCTTTAGGTGTTTCACGGGAATTTGGAGCAAAGTAGAGGTGACATTTACATATTTTATTTTTGTCAGAAAATCCTCTTTATACCATTTTTTTTTATAACACAAAAGGTTTTACCAGAGAAACGCAACTCAATACTTATTGCCTAGATTCTGAAGTTTTGAGAAATATCCCACATGTGGCCCTAGTGTGCTAATAGACTGAAACTCAGGCCTCAGAATCAAAGGAGCACCTAGAGGATTTTGGGGCCTCCTTTTTTCTAGAATATATTTTAGGCACCTTGTCAGGTTTGAAGAGGTATTGTGGGGCCAGTAAAGACCCCCAAAAGTGACCCCATTTTGGAAACTACACACCTCAAGGAATTTATCTAGGGGTATAGTTAGCATTTTGAACCCACAGTTTTGTTAAATTTATTTGAATTAGTATGTGAAGATGAAAATCTACTTTTGTTCTGAAAAAACGTAGCAATTTTTAATTTTTACAAGGAATAAAGGAGAAAAAACACCCCAACATATATAAAGCAATTTCTCCCGATTATAGCAATACCCCATATGTGGTAATAAACTGCTGTTTGGACCCACAGCAGGGCTCAGAACGGAAGGAGCACCATTTGGATTTTGGATTTCTGATTTTGCTTGAATAGTTTTCAGTGCCGTGTCGCGTTTGCAATGCACTGGAGGTATCAAAATAGTGGAAACCCTCCAAAAGTTACCCCATTTTGGAAACTACACCACTCAAGAAATGTTTCTAAGGGTAAAGTTAGCATTTTCACCCCACAGTTGTTTTGATGAATTCATTGGAATTAGTCTGTAAAGGTAAAAATCGAAAAAAGGAGAAATAGCACCCCAACATTTATAAAAAATTTCTCCCGATTACGGAAATACCCCAAATGGGGTAATAAACTGCTGTTTGGACCAACAGCAGTGCTTAGAAGGGAAGGAGCGCTATTTGGCTCTTAGAGCTCAAATTTAGCTGAAATGGGAGGCCAAAACAGTGGAAACCCCCCAAAAGTGACGCCATTTGGGAAACAACACCACTTAAGGAATGTATCTAGGGGTATAATGAGCATTTATACCCCACAGAATTTATTCAAATTTATTAGAATTAGGCAGTGAAAATAAATATCAACATTATTTCCACTAAAATGTTAATTTTTTTCAATTTCACAAAGGATAAAGGAGGAAAAATCACTTCAACATTTGTAAAGCAATTTCTCCCTAGTACGGCAATACCCCACATGCGGTCATAAATGTTTTTTTATTAGAAAGTAATTAACTCTTTCTGGACTGTACCATTTTTTACTTTTTGTTTTTTGTTTTTCCCTCGCTGCTTTCCAAGAGCCGTAACTTTTTTATTTTTCCGTCAATAGAGTGGTGTGAGGGCTTATTTTTTGCGGAACGAGTTGTAATTTTTATTGATAAATTTTTTTGGTACATACAAATTTTTTATCACTTTTTATTACATTTTCTGGTAGATACAAGATGACCAAAAAATAGCGATTTTTCTGTTTTAAATTCTTTCTTTTTCACAACGTTCACCGTGCGAGTTAAATAACGGTATATTGTAATAGTTCTGACTTTTACGGACGTAGCAATACCAATTTTGTGTATTTTATAAATTTGTTTACATTACTTTAGAGAAAAAAATGTGAAGAGTTTTTTTTTGGGACTTTTTTTCACTAATAATAACTATTTACTTTTGATTTTACACATTTTATTAGTCACACTAGGGGACTTGAACCAGTAATCAGTAGATAGCCGGTACAATACACTGCAATACTAATGTATTGCAGTATATTGTAATTTTTACAGGCTCCTGTAACAACGAGATCGCTGTTCCTGTCCCTTAGTCCTGGGTGTCAGCTCTAATACACAACTGACACCCGCAGTGTATGGTGCGGGCTCAGCGCGTGAGCCCGCTCCATACATCACCCCCACACCACGACATGCTATGTCATGATGTGCGAAGGGGTTAATGTGCAGCGGATGGTGCAGAGTGAAAACTATAATTTTCCACTGATATGCCATTTTAGTGCACAATATGCTGTGCCCAGTTTGTGCCACTGAAGAAAAATACCTCATAAAATATTAACCGGGTTCTCCCGGGTATGGCGATGCTAGATCTGTGGGCGTAAACTGCTGTTTAGAAGGGAGGGAGTGGCATTTGGAGCACAGATTTAGCTTGGTAGTAGTTCTGTTTGGCGTTTTGCTGGTATTTCAGTTTAGAATGTGGGGGCATATGTAAACTGTGCGGAGTACATCAGGGCATAATAAGAGGGTATAATAATGGGGTAAATAAATAATAACTTGCAAATATGTGGCTGATAAATGGTGCCCAATCTTATCCGCTTTTGGAACACTGCACATTTTGCATCACCATATTCTGAGAGCCAGAACTTTTTTCTTTTTTCTTTCCCGGAGCTGTGTGAGGGCTTATATGTTACGGGACAATCTGTAGTTATTATTGGTACCATTTTGGGGTATGTGTGATTTTTGTGATCACTTTTTATTCTATTTTTTGGCAAGCAAGGTGACCAAAAACCATCAATTCTGACAATGTTTTTTTATTCTTTTTTTTTAAAGGCAAATCGATATGATTACGGCAATACCATTTGTACATAGTTTTTTTTATGTTTAGCAGCATTTGCGCAATAAAATAACTTATTTATAAAATAATTTATTTTTTCTGTCACCATATTCTGAGAGCCATAACTTTTTTATTTTTCAGTCAAAAAAGCTGTGTAAGGGCTTGTTTTTGCGGGACGGGTTGTAATATGTAACTTATAACTTTTATTTTTATACTTTTTTTTAAAAAACATTTTTATTATATTTTTTTAACTTTTTTTACTTGTCCCACTAGGGCACACTTAAACTTGCAGCTCTGATCGCTGCTAGAACACATTACACTACCTACGTAGTCAGGGGCGTAACTAGGAAAGACTGGGCCCCATAGCAAACTTTTGACTGGGGCCCCCCTCCCCTGGGTGTCAAACAATCCCCCCTTGTAGATAGTGCCCTTTTTACAACCCCCCCTGTAGATAACGCCATACAGACCCCCCCTGTAGAGAACGCCATACAGCCCCCTCTGTAGAGAACGCCATACAGACCCCCCTGTAGAGAACGCCATACAGCCCCCCCTGTAGGTAACTCTATACATCTCCCCTGTAGATAGCGACATACAGCCCCACCTGTAGGTAACGCCATACAGCCCCCCTGTAGGTAACGCCATACAGAACCCCTGTAGGTAATGCTATACAGCCCCCCCTGTAGGTAACGCCATACAGAACCCCTGTAGGTAATGCTATACAGCCCCCCCTGTAGGTAACGCCATACAGAACCCCCTGTAGGTAATGCTATACAGCCCCCCCTGTAGGTAACGCTATACAGCCCCCCCTGTAGGTAACGCCATACAGAACCCCCTGTAGATAACGCCATACAGAACCCCCCTGTAGGTAACACTATACAGCCCCCCTGTAGGTAACGCTATACAGCCCCCCTGTAGGTAACGCCATACAGAACCCCCCTGTAGGTAACGTCATACAGAACCCCCCGGTAGGTAATGCTATACAGCCCCCTATAGGTAACTCTATACAGCCCCCCTGTAGGTTACGCTATACAGCCCCCCTGTAGGTAACACTATACAACCCCCCCTGTAGGTAACGCCATACAGAACCCCCTGTAGGTAATGCTATACAGCCCCCCCTGTAGGTAACGCCATACAGAACCCCCTGTAGGTAATTCTATACAGCCCCCCCCTGTAGGTAACGCTATACAGCCCCCCCTGTAGGTAACGCCATACAGAACCCCCTGTAGATAACGCCATACAGAACCCCCCTGTAGGTAACACTATACAGCCCCCCTGTAGGTAACGCTATACAGCCCCCCTGTAGGTAACGCCATACAGAACCCCCCTGTAGGTAACGTCATACAGAACCCCCCGGTAGGTAATGCTATACAGCCCCCTATAGGTAACTCTATACAGCCCCCCTGTAGGTTACGCTATACAGCCCCCCTGTAGGTAACACTATACAACCCCCCCTGTAGGTAATGCCATACAGTCCCCCCTGTAGGTAATGCCGTACAGCCCCAACCCCCCCCCAAAAAAATCAAACCTATAGTTTATCCTAGAAAAGAAATGTATCCCCTATCCACAGGATAGGGGATACATGTGTGATCGCTGCAGCGATAGGGAGAACGGGGGACCGAAAGTCCCCTGAAGTTCTCCATGACTAACCTCTGACTTCCGGCGTCTGCGCAGTTCAATAGAAATGAAAGTAGCGCTGGTCACGCATGCACACAAGCGCGATCGGCGCTCCATTCATTTCCACGGAGCTGCCGACACAGACCCCGGAAGTCCGAGGTTTGCGATGAAGAGCTTCAGGGGACTTTCGGTCCCCTGTTCTCCTTATCGCTGCCAGCGATCACACATGTATCCCCTATCCTGTGGATAGGGGATACATGTCTTTTGTAGTTACAACCCCTTTAATGGCAGAGCGCGGAGATACCTCCCAGCTCTGTCGTAATGTTAAGTGGCGTCGCGCTGTAGTAGCCATAGCAGCAGCTAGCGGTGCCCCCGGCCACGGTGGGGGCCCGTGCCGGTGAGTGACACGGGCCCCCTCATGCCGCGGGCCCCGTAGCAGCCGCTACAGCGCTAGTTACGCCACTGTACGTAGTGTAATGTGTTCTAACTGTCATTGTAACGTGAGAGTCACTCTGACAGGAAGCCTATGAGAACTAGCCTCTGGCTGGTCCTCATAGGCTTCCGTTCATGGCAGCCCCGAGGCCATTGTCCGGCCTCCGGTTGCCGTGACAAGGATCGCCAGCCCTCGCAAATGCATGTGGGGTTCTGCCGATCTGCTCTAAACCTCTTCAATGCAGCGATGGTAATCGACTGCCGCATCGAAGGGGTTAATTGCCGATTTCAGTGGCGACAGGCTGCTGATCGGCAACGAGGAGAGTAGGACAGACACCCTGCACAGTTAACCGCCACTGCGGTGTAGCGCCGTGTGGCGGTTAACTGTTAAAGCGTGGACGTAACTGCATGCCCAGGTACGCAAAGTTACTGCTCACCTGAACGTGCATTTATGCCAAGATGCAGGAAGGGGTTAATTATTTTCTTATTTTAGGAAACCCAAAAAAAGAAATTCCCATTATACCCCTAGATTAATATTTTGGGATCTCTGCTTCAAGAGCAGATATTTTGATAGTGTTATAGAAACTCTGCTGAGTTTTGTAAAACCAAATTTGAAAAGAGGTGATTTGTGAAATAAGCTTCTTCTATCGTAAGCCCTCCTACATCTCTATGTGAATAATAAGGCACACATATTTGGTATCCCCATGCACGGGAGAAGTGGAAGAATGTGAAAGAAAATGAATTTTGTCCGTGGTCTATACTGTGTGTGAAAAATGCTAGCATAAACTGACGCATTTGCTAAAAAAAAAAAATCTAATTTTATTTTGTTCCATCTTCTTCAAGAAACTTTCACAAGAAAACTGGACTTTCTAAAAATATGATAAACCCCTTGAAGAAAACCTCCCGGGAACCTTCCTGAGAACAAGCTGTTTGTTCCCCTGCAATTCCGGCTAAGGGTACTTAGGGAAAATCATGACTCCGCACTATCTGGTCATCCAGGCATCCTGGGTACCAAGCACCTCATTGCCAGAAACTATTGGTGGCCTGGGTTGCCTAAAGACGTTAAGGCCTACGTCGCCGCTTGTGAGGTTTGTGCTAGGTTCACGACTCCCAGATCCCGACCAGCGGGCTTACTACGTTCTTTGCCCATTCCCCAGAGACCTTGGACCCATATCTCCATGGATTTTATCACCGATTTGCCTCCATCTCAAGGCAAGTCGGTGGTGTGGGTTGTAGTAGACCGCTTCAGTAAGATGTGCCACTTTGTGCCCCTCAAGAAACTACCCAATGCTAAGACGTTAGCTACCTTGTTTGTCAAACACATCCTGCGTCTCCATGGGGTCCATGTCAATATTGTTTCTGACAGAGGGGTACAATTTGTTTCATTGTTTTGGAGAGCCTTCTGTAAAAAGTTGGAGATTGATCTGTCCTTCTCCTCTGCCTTCCATCCTGAAACTAATGGCCAAACTGAGAGGACTAATCAGTCTCTAGAACAATATTTAAGGTGTTTTATCTCTGACTGTCAATATGATTGGGTCTCATTCATTCCCCTCGCCGAATTTTCCCTTAATAACCGGCTCAGTAACTCGTCAGGGGTCTCCCCCTTTTTCTGTAATTTTGGGTTTAATCTACGGTTCTCCTCCGTTTCACCTGGTAGTTCCAACAATCCCGAGGTAGAGGTCGTTCATCTGGAACTGTGCACAGTCTGGGCCAAGGTTCAGAAGAACCTAGAGGCGTCCCAGAGCATACAAAAAACTCAGGCAGATAGAAGACGTTCTGCTAACCCCTTGTTTATGGTTGGGGATCTGGTGTGGCTATCGTATAAGAACTTGCGCCTTAAAGTTCCGTCCAAGAAGGTTGCTCCCCGGTTTATAGGGCCGTACAAGGTCATTGAAGTCCTCAATCCTGTCTCCTTCTGACTGGAGTTGCCCCCATCTTTTCGAGTACACGACGTGTTTCATGCCTCCCTCCTTAAACGCTGCTCCCCGTCCTTGGCTCCCTCGAGGAAACCTCCTGTCCCCGTTCTCACCCCTGAGGGGGTAGAATTCGAGGTGGCCAAGATTGTGGACAGCAAGATGGTCCAAGGCTCCCTCCAGTACCTTGTCCATTGGAGAGGATACGGGCCTGAGGAAAGGACTTGGGTACCCGCCCGGGATGTTCACGCTGGGGTATTGGTCAGGAGGTTCCACCTTCGTTTCCTCAATAAACCAGGTCCACCTAGAAAGGGTCCGGTGGCCCCTCATAAAAGGGGGGGTACTGTAAAGGATCTGCCAGGCACAGCTTCTGTGTCAACGCCCATAGGTAATCAGTCTGCACCTGCTTCTATGTCTGTGAGACTGACTCCATCTTCCACCATTCAGGATGGCAGGCTTAGGAGTGGGAGAGCCTATCACAGCCTAGCCAGACGGAGCTAGCTCCCGCCCTCTGTCTATTTATACCTGCCTTTTCTGTTCCTTCTTGCTTGTGATTCTTCTCGTTTGGTTTCCTTGCCCTGCTGCAGCTTCTGTACTATTTGACCCTGCTTCATATTGACCCTGGCTTACTGACTACTCTCCTGCTCTGCGTTTGGTACCTCGTACACTCCTGGTTTGACTCGGCTCGTTCACCACTCTTGTTGCTCACGGTGTTGCCATGGGCAACTGCCCCATTTCCCTTAGCTTCTGTGTACCCTTGCCTGTTTGTCTGTCTTGCACTTATTGAGCGTAGGGACCGTCGCCCAGTTGTACCCCGTCGCCTAGGGCGGGTCGTTGCAAGTGGGCAGGGACTGAGTGGCGGGTAGATTAGGGCTCACTTGTCTGTTTCCCTACCCCAATCATTACACATGCCTTGTATGGTTGGTTTAGCAAATTATTTTATATAAAATGTAGTGGT
Organism: Rhinoderma darwinii; assembly: GCF_050947455.1. Lineage (NCBI taxonomy): Eukaryota > Metazoa > Chordata > Amphibia > Anura > Rhinodermatidae > Rhinoderma > Rhinoderma darwinii. The sequence continues at coordinate 64,418,376 of NC_134689.1, forward strand.
CATAAATTTAGTGATCTAGTATTGCGCGCTTTACAGTATGTAATAATTGGATTCTCTGGTAATGATGACCCTATAACTGGATAATTTTTCAAGATGTGCCATTTGCGTTTGATAGATGAATCTAAAGAATAAGAAGTTGCAAAGGGAATTTTATAAAAATTTTCATTCTGCATGTTCATTACGCGACTAGTTTGTATATCCTCACTCACATCCCTTATCACATTTTGAACAAACTGAGCCTCATAATTCCGATCCAAAAGGGGGCGTGGCTTGAGCGGCACAGTCAGAGGATGCATTTTCCAAGTGCTCCTGCCACGGTATCTGCTGCCATCTGCCAAATAGGAGGGCTTTGCGGTGCTCTGCTGGCTATTACTACATCCCCAGGACTGAGAGGAACATTTTGAGGGGCGACTTGCCTGAAAATAAGCAACTTTCAGTTGTGGCCTACACAGGGACTAAATATTCCGCCGGCCCGACCCGCGTCTGCTGCACTAGGGGACCGGAAGGACAGAAACCCCCGGGGAACTGGGTGATTACCTCCTGCCACAGTAGCAAAGTGTAGCACCCATGGCCGCGGGCCGTCGGGTTCACTCACCTCCCGACGCCCGCAGCCATGGATCTGTGAGCGCTGGCCTCCCTCTCCCTCCTAGGAGATGCCAGCGCTCACTTCCGCTCCGTCCGGCTGGGTCCCGTAGGGTGCGCGCGCACGCTCGCGCCCGCTCTTAAAGGGCCAGTGCACACACATGAAAACAATGATCATTAACCCACATGATTTCCTGCTCTATAAGAATGCCCCAGCCCTTCTGATCCTTGCCTGAGCGTTGTTAGTCTTTCCCAGTCTGTCTCACAAATGGTCCCTTAGTGTCTCCCGTTCCAGCTGTTACCCGTGCCCTGTTACCGTTCCTGTATTCCGCATTGTTCCTGTGCCTACCCGTGTTCAAGTGCCATCTGCCACGTAAAGTGCCATCTGCCACGTCAAGTGCCATCTGCCACGTCAAGTGTCATCTGTCACATCAAGTGCCATCTGCCACGTCAAGTGCCATCTGCCACGTCAAGTGCCATCTGCCACGTCAAGTGCCATCTGCCACGTCAAGTGCCATCTGCCACGTCAAGTGTCATCTGCCACGTCAAGTGCCATATAGTTACATAGTTACATAGTTACATAGTTAGTACGGCTGAAAAAAGACACATGTCCATCAAGTTCAACCAAGGGACGAGAAAAGGGAAGGAAAAATTTCTACGCATAGGAGCTAATATTTTTTTGTTCTAGGAAATTATCTAACCCTTTTTTAAAGCCATCTACTGTCCCTGCTGTGACCAGCTCCTGTGGTAGGCTATTCCATAGATTTACAGTTCTCGCGGTAAAGAAGGCTTGATGCCTCTGCAGCTTGAACCTTTTTTTCTCCAGACGGAGGGAGTGCCCCCTTGTTTTTTGAGGGGGTTTTACAAGGAACAGGATTTCACCATATTTTTTGTATGTGCCATTAATATATTTATATAAGTTAATCATGTCCCCCCTTAGTCGTCTTTTTTCAAGGCTAAATAGGTTTAATTCTTTCAATCTTTCCTCATAACTTAAATTCTCCATGCCCCTAATTAGCTTCGTTGCTCTTCTTTGTATTTTTTCCAACTCCAGGGCATCCTTTCTATGAACTGGAGCCCAGAACTGAACTGCATATTCTAGATGAGGCCTCACTAATGCTTTGTAAAGTGGCAATATTACATCCCTGTCCCGCGAGTTCATGCCTCTTTTAATACACGACAATATCCTGCTGGCCTTTGAAGCAGCTGATTGACACTGCATGCTGTTATTGAGTTTATGATTTACAAGTACACCCAGATCCTTCTCAACAAGTGAATCCGCCAGTGTAGCTCCCCTAGGACATATGATGCATGCAGGTTGTTGGTACCCAGATGCATAACTTTACATTTATCTACATTAAACTTCATCTGCCAAGTAGACGCCCAAACACTTAGTTTGTTTAAATCCGCTTGCCACGTCAAGTGTCATCTGCTCATCGGATACTGCCCGCCACGTCTGGCGCCACTTTCCGCACCTGCCTCCATCCGTGCTGAAGCCACAGTCACCGCCCGGACTATTTCAGGTACCTAAGCATTACTGTCTGCCATCTTACTTTCACATAGACTGTGACCTGGTCAGCTGCCTCCCCGCTACGGCGGAGCAGCCTAGTGGGTCCACAAACCCAGTGTCCGTGACACAGAGCCTGTTCCAGAGACCTGGAAGTATTTTGAGGAACACAACTCTCATCAGCACCCTATCCTGGAACTCCCTATACAGTGGTCCACGCCTCCTTGGATTTGAATTTGAGCTGCAGCTCGCATCCTCACCTACAAAAGAGGTAGGCCTGACTCAGTAAACACTGCAAAATCTTTATTTTGCCCTACTGTAAACCGTTCTTACTGAGAGACATTAAGGCCTCATCCAGCCTTGTGCCTTCCTCACGCCATCTCTATTACTTAAAGATCGAACTGCCTATTAAGAATCCAAGGTGGGGGGTCTAATAAGGTATTGAAATTGCCACCTAATACAAGAGTACCTTCAGTGAGCAGAGAGACCTTGTCTAAAACCTTATTAAGCCAGGTGAGTTGCCCAATATTAGGAGCAATTTGACAAAAGTGAACATTTGATTTGCTATGGTCCCTTTAATAAACAAGAAACCCTCAGGGTCTCATTGCATAGCAGCAATTTTGAAGGGGACATGATTTTTAAAGCTATACTAGTACCTCTTGATGCTGTGGAGAACAGGCTATGGTACCAAGAGTTAAATATGGTATGAGACAGGGACGATACATGATTAAGACGTATGTGGGTTTCTTGGAGAAAAATAACCTCCACCTTCGACTCTCAAGGGTGCGAAAATTTGGCTACTTTTTTGGTGATGTTAAAGCCCCTTACATTAAAAGAACAATTTTTAAGTGAAGCCATTGGAGACAATCAAAGAAAATACTAAATAACATTCTGGCATGGTCACGATACTCATCATCAATTTAAATGCACATCTCAGCATATTTAGACAGTTAACTAAACATTGTAGACTCCTAGAAGAAAGGGTTACTTCAGAAAGAGGAAAACTTGACAGCGTCGTCCACTAAGAAAATCGTCAACATCCCAGTCAAGTAACAAAGAGAGGAGGATGGGGGAATAAGAATAGCCAAAAAAAAAAAAAAAGGAATTTGAAATTCTATTGGACTATCATCAAATATATTAAAGTGTAATTTTCATCAGGAACTGAACGGTAAAGTGCAACTAAGAGCTATTATATCAAACAGACCTTTCCAGCAGAAAAGTAAACAAGTGATAAAACATATCCTGAAGCAAACAGAAATATCAAAACTTACAACAGTGTCAGGTAAGAGTTATACCCTTTTTTTCAGGGTGTTATGGTATAAATATACATATATAATGTATTTGGGACCATAAGGAGTGAAATGTTATAAAGGAGAAACATGTGTTACAATAGAATGGGTATTTTAGAAAGGTTAAGAGAAGAAATAGTTTGCAGATGCTCTGCCGTCCCTTGAAAATTGCAAACAGATGGTGGTCAATCACTTGACCACCCCCCTAAGCATAAAGGAAACACAAGGGAATACCTGGTGCTCCACCAATGAGCTTTATGGGAAAGGAAGCTGTAAGGCTTGAATATACAGATGACTCATATGTTATGGAATGTTCTTTGTTCGTCTGATGCTATAAGTAGGAACGTTTGTAGTTCAATAAATTAGAAGTATTTTACCTTGAGAAACGTCTCAGTGTATCTGTTGCTTCTCCGAGCTCGCACCCCCCCCCACCTGATTTGAACCTGCATGGAGATCAAGGCGTAAAGTGACCCCATTGCGATCACAGAAATTGGCGCCCGAACAAAGACTTGACCAGAAGGACGGCACCCCACCCAGGGGATCTCCCGGGACTAGAGTGGCGACCTCCCGGACGAAGGAACGTGCAGACCACTGCTGCAGCAAGGTAAGAAGACTTAATTCTTACAAACTCTGCTCTGCACCTTCCTGTCTGGTAGGTCACCTTCCCGGTAGTACTCCTGAGGAATAGAGGGGCCACATGAGGGTATTTTTAGTGTAAAAATCTGGTCAAGTCTAAAATAAATCCTACCCTCAGAATAAAGTGCCTGATCTCCATGACAGTATTTGTATGAATGTTGTAGAAACCCAGTTTTGTGTCACAAATGCATTTTAGAATAAGGAAATTGTTTTTGGAAAAAAATTCCGATAATCCGGCAAATTACCAGAAACATGTGTACATGCTTCAGGTGACTACGGGGATTATGATAGGCTAAATTTTAGCCCGGAAATCGAAAATTTTGTGCAGTCCGATAATCCGGCAAATTACCAGAAACATGTGTACATGCTTCAGGTGACTACGGGGATTATGATAGGCTAAATTTTAGCCCGGAAATCGAAAATTTTGTGCAATCCGATAATCCGGCAAAATACCGAGAACGTGTGTACACGATTGGAGTACTTGCGGGGATTATCATGCGCTGATTTTCAGCTCAAAATTCCAGAATTTTCTGCAGTCCGATAATCCGGCATGTCAAATGAACAGCTTGATTTTACGTTTGCCTTGTTATTTGGATTAGGAATATTTGTCATATTACTCTTATGGTGCGGAGGGCACGTACTCGAGTGGTGTCTCAGACGAAGAAAGTAAGCTAGTTATAAAAGGACTGTAAAAGGAAGATTCTCTGGCCAGAGTAGAAAGTAAGTACGGAAACTAGAAACTGTCTAAAATAGATGAGAATAGAATTCATCTGTCAGTAGCTAAAATCTGTAACAAAATACGGGTGTGCCTAAGGCCACCACTTACAGTCACAAGATGGGAAACTTGGTTACCCTCTTTAAAAATAAGTTTCGAGGGGATAAGTAACTGTCTCAAATAGGTGAGAAAGGAATTCACCTATCAGGAAAATTACCCCCTACATAACTTAGGGTCTGCCCATAGGCGACCACTTATTACTAGGCAACAATGGGGAACTTGGTGTTCCTATTACGAGATGAGCACCCACAAGGACTGACAGCCGAACAGGTAGTGGCGGAAAGAGAGGGAAAGGATGTGACAAAAGGAACGAATCAGTTAATGAAGGCATGTGGAATGGGAAAAGCGGGAAGATTAGATCTGGAAAAATGGAATGAATGTTGTGACACAAAACGTGGATGGTTGAAAGATAAAAAGTTACAGGGGAAAGCAGAAGCATGGAGAAAAGTGTCAGAAGAAGTAGTACGAGGAGGGATGCATGGAAACAGAATGTAAGAAAAAGTTTTATTATGATTGTTATAATGAAAATCCAGGAAAAAGCAAGTAGCCCACCGGGGTATGGGGTAGTCACGACGCAGGGACCAGGGGGATGGACGTGTAGAGTGTGTGGTCAGCAGAATCAAGCATGGAGGGATACTTGTTTTGCATGTGGGGCAGCAAGACCAGGAGGGCAAAATCCCCTAGGGATATATCCAGTGGTACCAAAAATGAGTAGCACAAACCCCTTTGCCCCCTCACCTCAACAAGTACCAGAACCATATAAACAAACAATAGGGTTGGCCCCTGTAGTGTTGGCAGGAATAACCCCAGTAACAGGAGGAGCCGAGGGCTCAACGGATGAAAGAGTAGAAACTAGAGCGTATAGAGAGAAAAGGGAAAAAGAGGAGTCAGAAGAGAAAGAGGAAAGGGAAAGACATCACCGTAATATGGATCAGGCAGAAGCAGCAAGGAAGCTTCCCGAGTCAAAAGATACGACGCAAGCATTAGAAAACCTGGGAAAAAGGTTACAAGTGTTGACAGACCTGTTTGCGACTGAAGCTGACAAGAATTTTAATAAAGATAAGGAACATAAATATAAGCCATGGAACCCTAGGGATGCGTTGACTTTAGTTCAGAAAGCCCCCGCCCCGGAGACAGAGCCTGTCCCTTTTTGGAGATATATAGAACAAATTCAGAAAATGTATTCAGCAACATGGGAAGACTTAGTGCAGCTCATACATACCAAAATGGGAATCTATAGCTCTACAGTCATGGATGATTTGGATCCCCCGGTAGGAGGGAATTGGGCTCAGACAGAGCCATCGGGGCAGAACATGGTGGATCAATTGAAAGAATGGGCAGTGAAAAAGCAGGCAGAGCTAGGACTTAACCTGACAGACCTTACGCAAGATGGAAGTGAAACAGTGGAGAAATTTTACGCTAGACTCCAGACAAGCTGGAAAAATATGGGATACAGAAGAGACAACCAACTAGATACTAGACTACTGACAAACTGTTTTGTAGACGGGCTAAAACGACACATAAAAGACGCATTGTTAGTAGCTAGACCCGAGTACCGAAGTTTGGACCCAGGAGACCTGTTAAAAATAGCACAAGGTATAGAGCAGGGTCAAAAAGCACAAGGACAAAGAAAGAAACAAGTTGTTGGTGCTGGAGTATACCAGCCTCAGTACCAGCAACAGGAACAGGCACAAAGGCCATTACGGAAAGATATAACTTGCTATAATTGTCGGAAGCAAGGACACATAGCCAGGGACTGTAGAGGTCCAAAACGCCCACGACAGTTCCTGCAAGTGGAGGGCGCGCAGCCTACGGCACCTCCGCAGACACAACAAATGCAAACATATCAGGCATAGGACAGTGGCAATCCCGAGGAAGGGGTAGTAACACAGATACAAGTAGTTTCCTTAGGTCCCGCTCCTACGGTCCCGTTAAAGATAAACGGAGGTCCCTCCATACCCTTCCTTATAGATACGGGAGCAGCCATGACTGTCATCAAAACCCAATTACTTCCTTCCGAGATGTTGTCCCCAGATTATCAAGAATGTGTGGGTGTGGGAGGAGTTGTGGTGAAAAATCAAATAAGTAAACCTGTCACACTCCAATTTGGACAACACAGCTCGCTCGTTACTAGGTTGGTCACTTGTGATACTACTCCCGCTTGCTTGCTTGGTGCTGACCTGTTACAAAAATTACAGGCCACCATCGAGTATTTGCCAGATGGGACGGTAAAACTATGTGGCCAGCTGAATGAGGAGGAGTTGTGTTTGGTAGCGGCTTGTGACACCAATCCATGGAGTACCTCTACGCAAGCATACGTCCAAGCATATACTCCCACAGAGCAAGAACAATGTTTGAAATATGTACCACACAAGTTGTGGTCAAAAAGTCCTACAGATGTAGGCATACTGCCAGTACCCCCGGTAGAGGTCAAACTGAAACCCAATCATCCACTACCTCAAAAGAAACAATACCCCCTCAGCCAAGCCCAATCAGATGCTATAACCAGTAGCATCAGGGACTTTCTACAAGCAGGAGTACTAAGGGAAATAGTGTCCCCATGTAACACTCCCTTATACCCTGTTAAAAGGAAATCAGAAAAAGGCCAACCTGCAAAATATAGGATGGTCCAAGACCTGAGGGCAGTAAATGCGGCAACAGTTTTTAACACACCGATAGTGCCAAATCCCCATGTATTATTGGCTCAGATCCCAGCAGCATCTTCGCATTTCACGGTGGTGGATCTGGCAGATGCCTTCTTCTCAGTCCCATTGCACCCAGATAGTCAGTATCTTTTTGCTTTCACACATGAGGGAAAACAGTATGCATGGACTGTTTTGCCCCAGGGAGCACATAACTTTCCAAGTACCTTGACCTGCCTAAGTAGAGTCGTGTGTTAATGAACCTTCCCTTACCCATCCTATCCCTCCACCCCTACCTTTAGGAAAGACACGTGACACCGAGGTTGGATGTGAAATGGCCACAGCAGCCGTTTATTAATTTCACAGTTTTATAAAAACAATTTAAATCCGAAACATTCGGATAACTAGTTAGGAATCCACCAGAGAATTCCTCCTAATAATTCACATGACCCAACATGGGTCAGAATCGTAAATAACAATTTTAACGTTAACATTAACCCGAGCAGAGGAAGTCCTTGAAGCCCTTTCAGATATTCCTTTTTTTAAGAACACACCGAGTTAGCCATCTGCAAACCACCAATTACCTCCAGCCGTCAACCAGCTCGGAAGCACCGTTCACCTCTGCAGATGGCTCCAACCACTAGAAGTCCACTTCAAAGGGATAACACCCGATGAAGCCTTAAAGTGATATACCTTCCACCAGAAGACCACTTCAAAGGGATAACACCCGATGAAGTCTTCAACCATGTACCTTTTTTGGGGGACGCATACCCCCGATGCGACCCCCCCACCATTTTGTACTGACTGGCCTCAAGGACTCCCCCCGCCAGCTGCCATGACAACAGAACCTACTCCGGAAAAAGGAAAAAACATGTTAAATAAGCACACAAATCAAACACAACACTCATATACAGACGTACATAAAGACCCACAGGGGTAACAAACCAAGGGCGGGAGGGTGGGAGCTTGTCTCTCCCTGTGTTACTTCTCCCGCTGCTTCCGGCTCAATGCCGAAAACAGCGGGAAGCTCAGCAACGGCCCCCTGACTCCTCCTCGTCCCTCCTCCACCTCCTCCTAACTCTCCCTCCAACTCTCCCTTAACTATTAACCCTTTCCCTATCAGGGAGGTCATGGAGGCTTCCCCTTAAGCCCTGCAGGCTGCGTCCAGCCTCTTCTATACGGCCGCAATGCAGTCGGTACTTGCAGAATGGGTGCCTCCCGAGGAAATAGTATTATTACAGTATGTTGATGATCTACTCCTTTGCTGTCCCTCCCAACAAGAGTGCGCAGAGGCTTCTGTGTCACTCCTCACGTTCCTAGCTAACCATGGCTGCAAAGCATCAAAAGACAAGTTGCAATTTTGTTGTACTCGAGTTGTATTTTTAGGACACTGTGTAGCACAAGGCACGAGGCATCTCACACACAGCAGAGTAGAAACTATTGTACAAATACCAGTTCCAAAATCTTTAAATGCTTTACGTACATTTTTAGGTTTAGGCCCTGGATCAGATCAGCATCGATCCTCATGCAGCCCCTGTATGATTGCCTAAAAAGTCAGCCATTCGGACTCACCCCAGACGCTGAAGAGAATTTTCATAGTCTTAAATTAGTAGTACAAACAGCTCCAGCCCTTGGTACTCCAGACTATGACAAACCCTTCAGGTTGTACTGTACTGAACAAAATGGACATGCCACTGCAGTTTTCACACATGGACCACAGCAGCGCCCGGTAGCATATTATTCAGCTAGACTAGACCCTGTGGTTCCCCATCATGTGTGAGAGCTATCATTGCTGTAAATTCAATGTTAAACAAGGCCTCAGATTTGGTCCTGGCATTTCCAGTCCAAGTTTTTGAACCACATGATATTACTGCTATTCTTACTCAAGTACAGCCGAAGCACTTGTCAACAGCAAGACATTTGAGATTAACCTGTGCACTTCTTCTTCCTGAGCAGGTTACTTTACACCGCTGTACTACATTGAACCCAGCTACCTTACTGCCTTTGGAGCAAGGGGGAGAAGACGTAGGTAAAGTATGGTCACAATTTTTGCCTGAAACTGATGAACATGATTGTATGGCCCTTATGGCCCAGGAAACAGTGGGGTTTGCACATGTAAAAGATACCCCACTCCAAAACCCAGACCTAATACTCTTTGTGGAATGGTTCAAGGTATTTTGTAGAAGGATCTTTTCTTACAGGATATGCAGTAACCACCGAAGATGTAGTCCTAGAAGCAGCCTCGTTACCAGCGTCCCGCTCAGTACAAGAAGCGGAGCTTAATGCCCTGGCAGCAGCATGCCAACATGCAGAAGGAAAGACAGCAAATATATACACTGACTCTCGATATGCTTTTGGCATTGCACATGACTATGGCCCTATATGGAAGGCTAGACAGTTTTTGACCTCTGCAGGTACACCTGTAAAGAATGCAGACTTTGTAAAATACTTGATGGAGACCCTGATGTTACCCACAGAAGTAGCAGTAGTAAAAATTAAATCTCACACTAAGGTGAGTTCACCAGAGACAAAAGGAAATGCTTTGGCAGACCAAGCCGCAAAAGCAGCAGCCTTAAAGCCAGTAGGTCCAGTAACAGTTATGATGTACCAACATCCTGAAGACTCCGTGGTCAACATCAGCCCCACAATACTACAAAATCTGCAAAACCAAATATCCAAAGAAGAAATAACTAGATGGCAGAATCAGGGAGCTACCCTGAGAGCGGATGGACTATGGCAACAACAAAATAAGCTGTGTCTGCCACAAACAATGTTCCCTATGATGGCACAGGTAACGCATGGACAGACACACCAGTCAAAAACAGCAATGATGGACTTGGTTAACAAAACCTGGTATGCTCCAGGGTTTAGCACTTTAGCGAGTAAGTTTGTACAAGGGTGTATGGTATGTGCCACCAATAACGTGGGGAGAACAGTGAAAGTGCCACAAAAACACACCCCAAAGCCAATTTACCCATTCCAGAGACTACAGATAGACTATATTCAATTACCAAAAGTCGGTACCTATGAGTATGTGCTTGTTTGTATTGATCTCTTTTCAGGATGGCCAGAAGCATTTCCAGTAACCAAAGCTACAGCCGTAGCCACAGCAAAGAAACTGATCAACGAGGTGGTGTGCAGATATGGAGTTCCAGAGGTGATCGAGAGCGACAGAGGAACTCATTTTACGGGTGAAATCATGAACCATGTGTTGTCAGCTCTAGGCATAAGTCAAGCCCTACATACACCATACCATCCACAGAGCAGTGGGAAGGTTGAGAGACTAAATGGGACTCTCAAATTGAAAATCCAAAAAGCAATGGTAGAAACCGGGAAACCATGGACCGAGTGTCTACCATTAGCCTTGTTCTCAGTAAGATACACTCCAACAAAAAGAACAGGTCTCAGCCCAAATGAGATCTTATTTGGATCGGCTCCCAGATTAGGATGTTATTTTCCACAGGTGCTCCAAATGCAGTATGGTAGACTAACAGATTATGTATCAACGCTGAACAAACAATTGACCAAGGTGCATGCACAAGTCTTTGCTTCCATTCCAGATCCTGATTCAGTTGAAGGGATGCATAAGTTAGAACCGGGAGATTGGGTGGTCGTTAAGAGACACGTGAGGAAAAGTCTAGACCCAAGATTTGACGGACCGTTTCAAGTCCTACTCACAACAAGCACCTCAGTGAAGCTCGAAGGAAAGGCAAGCTGGATTCACGCCAGTCATTGTAAAAAGGTTCTTCAGCCAGAAGACTGAAGATCTTTGCGGTTGTTGCGGCGGTTGTTGCGTGTGCTCTTATACAAAAAGGCAGAACTGCTACTCCTGTACACGTAATCAGTACAGAATCACTGGAACAGTTCAGGACAGGGTGGGCGAATGCCAAAGTGGATAGAAAGCAGGGTAACTACATCTGTAAGGCCAATGCCCCGTGTTATACTACAAATGTGACTACAACCGAAGGGACTTGGAAAAAAGGACCACATGGAGGGACTGTGTACCTTCACATAGACAAAACAGCCAACATTAGCATACAAGAAGAGACGCCGGGGCTGTTGCTTTGTTGTTATGAACCAGATTTACAGTATCTACAGAAATATACAACCAGTAAAAATAGAAACGAAATGATAAATAAGACTTATGAAAGATGCAACAAGGAGAGGCTCAACTCTACGATTGTAATAAAAGAAACTGATGGGATGATATTATGTATGAATAATAGCGAAATAAGAAATAGAATATATTTTGTATTCTTGATAACAATTTTAAGAGATAGCTTTAAGCCACATATAACAGTACAAAGTCTGGAAAGAATCCCACACACTTGTAAGAGCGCTGTAACCCAACAGCAGAAAAAGAATGTACACTTCAATATTTCCTTCCCTGAATCCCCCAGCTGTCATAGACAAAAAAGAGAATGGTATGACACGCTATTAGGAGGGATAGGAACGGGATTAGGAGTATTGAATGGTATACAGTTAGAAACAGTTATGAACAAATTAAACTCAGTGGGAGATGACACATCTACTGCATTAAGGATAGGTGCGTCATGGTTACCTACTACCTTTGACTTACAGAAAAAAGGGTTAGCTATAGATGAACTGTTTCTAAATGTTTTTAATGAAAGTATGCTAACCGAATATAGAACATTACAGAATGTATCAACTTTTGTGAATTGCACAGTATGTACGCTTAAAACGATGTGGCAACAAGAACAGATGAATAATTTTAAGAATAAATTGTTTAGTAGTCATGTTAGGCAATGGACAGACATTCTGCCCATAGGAAAGAGAAATGATACGTGGTTATTGTTACAGCCTGAGTATACTGAGTGTACACCTAAATGGTGTGCAGGAAGACTAATAGCATTTAATGTGAAAAATCCTACTCTATTATGCAAATTTATTGTTCTGCCAATGGTAATGATTGATCCGGTGACATTATTAGGACAATATTGGATGCCGGAAATGAAAGGAACACACATAGATTCTCAAAATAAGACAAGGAATATAGATTTGTGCCAGTTAACAGAGCAAGGATATGTATGTAATCAACAGTCAGGGATATATGAACCCTGTCTAATGCAGCACCAGGATAATGTATGCGCACTCACTATAATCCCAGAAGCTAACCTACAGGTTTATATTGAAGTAGGTCCACAGCATGTATGTTTAATAACTAACAACAAGCAGACCCTTAGCCAGTTTAAACGCACAGGACCATTTTCAGGATGTCTATACAATGTGACGCATTTGACTTGGGGGAACCAAACTATAGTGTTCCTGCCTACTTTAGAAGAAATAATGTCCACTATATGGGTACCTGAACCTTTGCCCTATGGAAATTTTAGTTTATCTTTAGATGAATTGAAAAAGGTGTTACAACGATCAGGAGAAGTTGAAAAACTAATCCAAGCCCATAATGTAACTCTAAGTAGGGTGAAAATATTGGCTACAATAGCAGCTAGGGAAGTGATACATTTGTCATCAGCAATTAAAGATGCTAGTGCCCATCACTGGTATGACGTTTTTACAGGATTCTCACCTACAGCTACTAAAATATTACATGTGCTTTTCCAACCATTGATTTGTTTAATGATATTATTTGTATTGCTTACATGTTTTAATTGTTATGCATTTTGTAAAATAAGGGAAGCATTCAGTCAGAGGCCTATACATTATGATGAAAGAATGTTGTGAGATTACCCCACCTACATACCTGTGTGAATCAAGTGAAGAAATGGATCGAAGCCTTGCTATCCGGAGATAGAAGTAGCATTGGAATTTAGGTGTTGGTAAAATCACAAAAGGAGGGATTGTTATGGTATAAATATACATATATAATGTATTTGGGACCATAAGGAGTGAAATGTTATAAAGGAGAAACATGTGTTACAATAGAATGGGTATTTTAGAAAGGTTAAGAGAAGAAATAGTTTGCAGATGCTCTGCCGTCCCTTGAAAATTGCAAACAGATGGTGGTCAATCACTTGACCACCCCCCTAAGCATAAAGGAAACACAAGGGAATACCTGGTGCTCCACCAATGAGCTTTATGGGAAAGGAAGCTGTAAGGCTTGAATATACAGATGACTCATATGTTATGGAATGTTCTTTGTTCGTCTGATGCTATAAGTAGGAACGTTTGTAGTTCAATAAATTAGAAGTATTTTACCTTGAGAAACGTCTCAGTGTATCTGTTGCTTCTCCGAGCTCGCACCCCCCCCCCCACCTGATTTGAACCTGCATGGAGATCAAGGCGTAAAGTGACCCCATTGCGATCACAAGGGCAATCCTTAAGTCATGATCATCCTCAAAAGATGAGCGGCTTCTTGCTTGTCACAAAGCAGGTTAGTGGACCCACTAGGCCGTACCTCCGTAGCGGGAAGGCAGCTGGCCAAACCACAGCAAACCCCAGAAATACAATGTCCTGCACAAGGGTACCTGGATAGTCCAGATGGTGACCGAAGCTCTGGCACAGATTATATGGGTGCAGCAGATGGCGCCAAACGTGGAGCCGCAAGTTGCGCCAGACATGGCGGATTCCTCCGAATGTCGCAGATGGCACAGGACGAGGCAGATTCCTCCGGATGAAGCAGATAACACAGGACGTGGCAGATGACACAGGATGTGGCAGATTCCTCTGGACGTGGCAGATTCCTCTGGACGTGGCACGACTTGATACTAAGGCAAAGCACGGGAAACCGGAACGGGGAACAAGGTACGGGTAACAACAGGAACGGGAAACACTAAGGGACCATTTGCAAGACAGACTGGGAAAACTAACAACTCTCAGGCAAGGATTAGAAGGCCAGGGGCCTTCTTATAGACCAGGAAATCGTGGCAATTGATGATGACGATTTCCTATTTGCGCGCGCTGGTCCTTTAAGGCCAGGCGCGAGCGTGCGCTCCCTACGGGACACAGCCGAACGGAGCGTAAGTGAGTGCTGGTGTCTCCTAGGAGGGAGACAGAGACCAGCGCTCACAGATCCATGGCTGCGGGTGTCGGGAAGTGAGTAAACCCGACGGCCCGCGGCCATGGACACTGCAGTATCCCCCCTCTTACGCCCCCTCTTCTTGGGGCCAGAGTGAGAGAGGAACTTTTTAATAAGAGCAGGAGCACTGAGGTTCTCTTCTTGCTCCCAGGACCTCTCCTCAGGACCAAACCCTCTCCAGTCCACCAAATAGAAAGTCCTTCCTCACCCTTTTGCAGTCCAGGATCTCCTTTACCTTGAATACATCAGAAGGACCGTTGGAAGCAACTGTGGAACTAGAAGTCTTGCTTTAGCGGTTCAGGACCACTGGTTTCAGGAGGGACACATGGAAGGAGTTAGGGATTCTGAGGGTAGGAGGCAGCCACAGCTTATAGGAGACAGGGTTGATCTGTTGCAGGATCTCGAAAGGACCAAGGAACCTGGGAGCAAACTTGTATGAAGGCACCCTCAAGCGAATGTTCCGAGAGGACAGCCAGACTTTAGTCCCAGGAAGATACTGAGGCGGCTCTCTTCTCTTAGTATCTGCCTTTTGCTTCATGCGATCTACCACCAGCAAAATAGAGGACCGGGTCTGTTGCCAGATTTGCAGGAAGTCCCCATATGCAGAGTCAGCAGCGGGTACCTGAGATGAAGTTGATACAGGAAGAGGGACTCTGGGATGTTGACTGTACACGATGTGAAACGGAGTAGAAGTGGTGGACTCACTTGTGTGGTTGTTGTAAGAAAACCATGGAAGAAGCTGTACCCAGTTATCGTGCTGTGAAGAGATGAAGTGGCGGAGATAATTTTCCATGATCTGGTTGATCCTCTCAACTTGCCCATTGGACTGGGGGTGATAGGCAGAGGAAAAGTCCAAACTCACATCCAGGAGTTTAGAGAGGGCTCTCCAGAACTTAGAGGTAAACTGAACACCCCGATCTGACACGATGTGAAGAGGCAAGCCATGCAAGCGAAAGATGTTTAGAATGAAGAGACTCGCCAGACGAGGAGCAGAAGGTAGGCCGGTCAGCGGGATAAAATGAGCCATCTTAGAGAACCATTCCACCACCACCCAGACAGTGTTACATCCTGCTGAGGGGGGAAGGTCTGTGACGAAGTCCATCGCAATGTGCTGCCAGGGGGCATTGGGTACAGGCAGAGGTTGAAGCAGGCAGGCAGGCTTGGAGTGAGTCACTTTGTTAGAGGCACACACCGTGCAAGAAGAGACAAAGTCCAGAACATCTTTAGGTAGCATGGGCCACCAAAAGTGACGAGCAATCAGGTCTTGGGTTTTACGGACACCAGCGTGCCCAGCAAGTTTAGAACTATGTCCCCAGCGGAGAATTCTTCTCCTGTCTGCCAACCGAACAAAAATCCTCCCAGGAGGGATGTCTCTCACCTGCAGAGGATTAGCAGTGACCATGCAGGATGGGTCTATGATGGTCTGAAGGGACTCCACCGTGTCTTCCGTCTCAAACGATCTGGACAGGGCATCGGCCCTCACATTCTTGTCCGCGGGACAGTAGTTTAGCACAAACAGAAAACGGGTGAAGAACAGCGACCACCTGGCTTGACGAGGATTCAGTCTTTGAGCGGACTGAAGGTAAGTAAGATTATTGTGGTCGGTGAAGATCAGGATGGGGTGAGCAGCGCCCCTCCAGAAGATGCCTCCACTCCTCCAGAGCAAATTTGATGGCCAGCAGCTCCCGATCTCCAATGGAGTAATTGAGCTCAGGAGAAGAAAACAGTCTAGAGTAGTAGCCACATACTACTGCCTTTCCTTTGGAGCTCCTCTGGAACAGAAGTGCACCTGCACCAACAGAGCAAGCGTCCACTTCCAGTGAGAAATGCTGAGATACGTCAGGATGATGGAGGATCGAGGCTGAAGTGAAGGCTCTCGAGGCTAATAAATGCGGACTCTGCCTCTGGAGTCCACACTTTGGCGTTCGCACCCTTCTTGGTAAGGGTCGAGATGGGAGACGTCAGAGAAGAGAAGTTAGGAATAAACTGCCAGTAGAAATTGGCGAATCCCAGGGACCGCTGTATGGCTCTTAAGCCTTGGGGACGCGGCCACTCCAGGACAGCCTTCACTTTCTCAGGATCCATCTTGAGGCCTTGATCCGAGATGATGTAGCCCAGGAAGGGCAGAGAACTCTTCTCAAAGACGCACTTCTCCAACTTGGCGTATAAATGATTCTCCCTCAATCGTAGTAGAACCTGACGGACATGCCTCCGATGAGCCGTCGGATCTGGGGAGAAAATCAAAATATCATCGAGATAAACAACAACACAGACATAGAGTAAATCCCGGAAGATATTGTCAACGAACTCCTGAAACACTGCGGGAGTGTTACACAGTCCGAAGGGCTTCACTAGGTATTCGTAGTGTCTGTACTGGGTGTTAAATGCCGTCTTCCATTCATCACCCCGGCGAATCTGGACTAGATTGTAAGCCCCACGCAGGTCTAGCTTAGAAAAAATGTTGGCCCCTCGTATGCGATCAAACAGCTCAGAGATGAGTGGCAACGGGTATTTGTTCTCGACTGTGATCAGGTTGAGGCCCCGGTAGTCAATGCAGGGACGAAGGGATTCATCCTTCTTTTTAACGAAGAAGAATCCAGCCCCGGCCGGGGAGGAAGATTTTCGTATAAAACCCCTCTCCAGATTCTCCTTGATATAGGCCGACATGGATAGGGTCTCAGGCAAGGAGAGAGGATACACCTGTCCACGGGGGAGAGAGGCATTAGGAACCAGTTCAATGGGGCAGTCATAGGTCCGATGTGGAGGCAGCGTCTCAGCCTCCTTTTTGCTGAAAACATCTGCATACTGAGCAAAATGGGGAGGCAGTCCCGCCAACGACTGAGGCAGAGGAGGCTTGACAGGATGGATCTGCAACAGACAACGGCCAAGGCACTTGGAGCCCCATTGGAGAACCTCTCCAGAATTCCAGTCCAGGACTGGGGCATGTAGTCGAAGCCAAGGCAGGCCCAGCAGAACAGGATTGATGGCCTTGGGCAAAACAAGGAAAGAAAGAAATTCAGAATGAAGTACTCCAACCTGGAGCTTCAACAGCTTGGTTTTAGAGATGATGGGATCAGGCAGAGGCAGTCCATTAACTGAGGCAACGGCCAAAGATGTCTCCAGGGGAACTGTGGGCAACTGAAGATGATCCACCAGCTCTTTCAGGATGAAATTTGCAGCAGAGCCAGAGTCAAGATAGGCAGAAACTTGATGCGTCATCTCGCCGGATACCAGGGTCACAGGAATAGTCAATTTGGAAGTGAATGCTCTGTTATATTCCGTTCTACCTAGGGTTGTCTCTCCAACCAATCCTAGGCAATGGGGTCTCTCTGGCTTCTGGGGACACAGACGCACAATATGGCCTCCATGGCCGCAATACAGACCAAGTCCAGAAGTGCGTTGTTTCTCCTGGGTAGACAATTTGACATAATTACCCTGCATCGGATCCTCTGGTGGGACGACTGAGGGGGATTGCGGGACAGCAGAATACAGCCTGCGAAGTTCTCTCCCCCGGAGAACCTCTTGGGAACGTTCCCGGATCCTCATGTCAACACGGGAGGCGAGTAGGATAAGATCGTCCAGGGTAGGTGGCAGATCATGAGCAGCCAGCTCATACTTGATCCCTGAAGACAGTCCCTGCCAGAATGTAGCCACCAAAGCCTCGTTGTTCCAGGTCAATTCAGCAGCCAGGATACGGAACTGTATGGCATACTAGCCCACGGAGAGGTCGCCCTGGTGTAGGGTTAGCAAGGAAGCAGCAGCCGAAGAACCTCTCCCAGGTTCCTCAAAGATCGAGCGGAAGGTCCATAAGAAGCACTGCAAGTCCCGGGTCTCTGGTCCCTGATGTTCCCACAGAGGATTGGCCCATGCCAGGGCTTTGCCAGTAAGGAGAGAGATGATGAAGGTGATCCTGACGTCATCCGAACAGAAAGACCTGGCATGTAGTCTGAAATGGATCAGGCACTGATTCAAAAATCCCCTGCAGGACCTCGTATCTCCGTCATAGCGTGGAGGTAGCGGCAAGAAACACAGGGGGTTGATACCGGTACAGACAGGAAGTGTAGCAGGCGGAACCGCAGGAACGGGTGCGGTGATGACTGTGGTTGGAGCAAGCAACCGATGGGCTATGGCGTTCACCGACAGGAGGAGCTGGTCTTGTCGTGACTGGAGATCCTCCATCTCGGCCAGCATGGCTTGTGTCATCAAAGTCTCAGGTTGACCAGCGGGTTCCATGGCCTGAGCGTACGGTCACGAAGCGGGTTAGTGGACCCACTAGGCCGTACCGCCGTAGCAGGTAGGCAGCTGGTCAAACCACAGGAAACCCCAGAAATACAATGTGCCGCACAAGGGTACCTGGATAGTCCACACGGTGACCGAAGCTCTGGCACAGATGAGATGGGTGCAGCAGATGGTGCCAAACGTGACGGATGACACAGGAGCCGCAAGTTGCGCCAGACGTGGCGGATTCCTCCGGACGTGGCAGAAGACACAGGACGTGGCGGATTCCTCCGGACGAAGCAGATGACACAGGACGTGGCAGATGACACAGGACGTGGCAGATGACACAGGACATGGCACGACTAGATACTAAGGCAAAGCACGGGAAACAGGAACGGGGAACAAGGCACGGGTAACAACAGGAACAGGAAACACTAAGGGACCATTTGCAAGACAGACTGGGAAAACTAACAGCGCTCAGGCAAGGATTAGAAGGCCAGGGGCCTTCTTATAGACTAGGAAATCGTGGCAGTTGATGATGATGACGGAGCCGAATGGAGCGGAAGTGAGCGCTGGCATCTCCTAGGAGGCAGACGGACACCAGCGCTCACAGATCCATGGCTGCGGGCGCGTCGGGAGGTGAGTAAACCCGACGTCCCGCGGCCATGGATGCTAAATTGCTCTTGCGAGATCTGCTAGAAGAGTGAGCCATCCATTGAGATGAGGAATATAGATCAGGCAGAGGTGTGTTGCAGGTGATCGGGAGCCAGGACTGGATAACCATCGGGGCATATATGACGATAATACAATTTAAGATGTTTGAGAATCTGATTCGTACTAAAATAGATGAAACTATCTTACCAGGTGCTATAAATCAGGCCTCACTACTCTGTAGAGCCAGCTCTGTGGCTTGAAACAACAAGTGGTTTGTAGATCAAGTGGAGTTCCAAAAACCGGATTGATTTACTGTGTTGTGTGTGACAAAGTGGGGGGCCATTGTATGTGATATATATATGTATTGATTGATTGCTTGCTTGCTACAAAGTTTGCAAAAGTGACATTATTTAAAACCATTTTTCCCTTGCAGTTTCCTTCCTGAGTAGCTGAGTAAGGGGGAGGGGTTAGCTGGTACCAGGTGCTATAAATCAGGCCTCACTACTCTGTAGAGCCTGCTCTGTGGCTTGAAACAACAAGTGGGTTGTAGATCAAGTGGAGTTCCAAAAACCGGAGTTCAAAAGAGGAGTTAAAGTCCCAGTAAGTACTCTTCTACTTCTTTTTCTTTTTGATTAACACCTGTTCGCTGTTTTTTTTGTAACTTGGATAATGGATAGCAAGATTGGAGGTTTTCTTCAGTGCACAGTTTGCCATATGTATGCACGACTGCAGCCGGAGTTCCAGGGTGAATATCTCTGTGGCAGATGTGAGCATGTTGTTCACCTGGAAGCTCGTATTAGAGATCTGGAGGAGCAGAATGCAACACTGAGGAGGATAGACAATCTTGAGCTGAGCTTGCTGCTCACGGAGCATGCAGTTAGTGGGTTACAACTGGAGGGTGAAGACATGGGTGAGCAGGATCAGGTAAGTAGCTGGGTTAATGTAGTTAGGGGCAGTAGAAAGGGGTCAAAGAAAAGGAAGGCCGATCCGGTTTCTGACATTCCAGGCAAAATTGCAAAGTTGGGTGATGATGCGAGGGTGTCAGTCTCAGAAATGGCAGCCCTAGTGGATACTGATCTCCCTAACAGCCGGGAGAACAGCCCAGCTAGTAGTCGGCGGGATGGTAATGCAGGTAAGCCAAGACAATTGATAGTCGTAGGGGATTCTATAATCAGGAAGACTGATAGAATAATTTGTCGCCAAGACCACCTCAACCGAATGGTTTGCTGTCTCCCTGGTGCCAGGGTTCGGCATGTGGTGGAACGGGTGGACAAATTGCTGGGAGGGGCTGGTGATGATCCAGCTGTCGTGGTCCATGTCGGTACCAACGTCAGAATAAATGGTAGGTGGAGGAGCCTTAAGAATAATTTTAAAGAACTAGGCTACAAGCTGAAGGGAAGGACCTCCAAAGTAGTATTCTCAGGAATACTGCCTGTGCCATGCGCATCACAGGAAAGACAGCGGGAGCTCAGGGAGTTAAATGCATGGCTGAAGTCTTGGTGTAGAGGAGAAGGATTTGGGTTCCTAGAGCACTGGGCTGACTTTTCATTGGGGTACAAACTGTATTCTGCAGATGATTTGCACCTAAACGGAAGGGGGTCCGCTGTGCTGGGGGAGAGAATTCTAGCTGGGGTGGCGGAGTATTTAAACTAGGGCTGAGGAGGGAGGTCAATGTAGAAAAAAAAGGGGTAGCCAGGTTAGAGAGGGGTCAGACTATATTGGTGGGGGGAGAAACAGAATGTGGGGAGAGGACTAGACAACAAGATAAGGAGATCCTTTCGTTACAAAACATCAGTGTAAATAAAAAGGCCCGATTAATGTCAAATCACATTTATGATAATAAAAGTGAAAAACTGACAGGCAAGTTAAAGTGTATGTTCACAAATGGCAGAAGTCTTACAAGCAAAATGGGGGAGCTGGAGGCCTTGATACTGGAAGAAAATATAGATATAGTTGGTGTTGCTGAAACATGGCTGGACTCTTCACATGACTGGGCTGTAAATCTACAGTGTTTTACACTTTTTCGGAAAGACAGGACAAATAGGAAAGGTGGTGGTGTATGTCTGTATGTGAGAAATGATATGAAGGCGAGTGTGAAAGAGACAATAGTGGGTGAATACTGTGAGGAGGTTGAAACCTTGTGGGTGGAACTAGAAAGGGAGGTAAACACTGAAAAAATTACTTTTGGTGTAATCTATAGACCCCCCAATATAACTGAGGAGATGGATGTTCAGCTATATAAACAGATGGAGCAGGCTGCACAGGCGGGTACTGTAGTGATAATGGGAGATTTTAATTTCCGGGATATTAATTGGTGTCATGGTTCGGCTTCAACTGCAAAGGGGAGACATTTCCTCAACCTGTTGCAGGAAAATTTTATGGGCCAGTTTGTGGAAGACCCGACTAGAGGTGACGCTCTGTTGGATCTGGTCATTTCTAATAATGCAGATCTTGTTGGGAATGTCAATGTTCGTGAAAACCTCGGTAACAGTGATCATAATATAGTTACATTTTACCTATACTGTAAAAAACAAACGCAGGCTGGGAGGGCAAAAACATTTAATTTTCAGAAAGCCAATTTCCCCAGGATGAGGGCTGCAATTCAGGATATGGACTGGGAAGAACTAATGTCAAATAATGGAACAAATGATAAATGGGAGATTTTCAAATCTACTTTGAGTTATTATAGTGCAAAATGTATTCCTATAGGTAACAAGTATAAACAACTCAAATTAAACCCCACATGGCTTACACCTTCTGTGAAAGGGGCAATACATGACAAAAAAAGGGCATTTAAAAAATACAAATCTGAGGGTACAGCTGTAGCCTTTGTAAAATATAAAGAGCTTAATAAAATCTGTAAAAATGTAATAAAATTAGCAAAAATACAAAATGAAAGGCAGGTGGCCAAGGATAGTAAAACAAATCCCAAACAATTCTTCAAGTATATAAATGCAAAAAAACCCAGGTCTGAACATGTAGGACCCCTAGATAATGGTAATGGGGAGTTGATCACAGGGGATCAAGAGAAGGCAGAGTTACTAAATGGGTTCTTTAGCTCTGTATATACAACAGAAGAAAGAGCAGCTGATGTAGCCGCTGCCAGTGCTGTTAATATATCAGTTGATATACTGAATTGGATGAATGTAGAGATGGTCCAAGCTAAATTAAATAAAATAAATGTGCACAAGGCCCCGGGACCAGATGGGTTACACCCTAGAATTCTTAAAGAGCTTAGTTCAGTTATTTCTGTCCCCCTTTTCATAATATTCAGAGAATCTCTAGTGACTGGTATAGTGCCAAGGGACTGGCGCAGCGCAAATGTGGTGCCTATTTTCAAAAAGGGCTCTAGGTCTTCCCCGGGTAATTATAGACCAGTAAGCTTAACATCCATCGTGGGGAAAATGTTTGAGGGGCTATTGAGGGACTATATACAGGATTATGTGACAATAAATAGCATTATAAGTGACAGCCAGCACAGTTTTACTAAGGACAGAAGTTGTCAAACTAACCTAATCTGTTTTTATGAAGAGGTGAGCAGAAGTCTAGACAGAGGGGCCGCTGTGGATTTAGTGTTCTTGGACTTTGCAAAGGCATTTGACACTGTCCCCCATAGACGCCTAATGGGTAAATTAAGGACTATAGGTTTAGAAAATATAGTTTGTAATTGGATTGAGAATTGGCTCAAGGACCGTATCCAGAGAGTTGTGGTCAATGATTCCTACTCTGAATGGTCCCCGGTAATAAGTGGTGTACCCCAGGGTTCAGTGCTGGGACCACTATTATTCAACTTATTTATTAATGATATAGAGGATGGGATTAATAGCACTATTTCTATTTTTGCAGATGACACCAAGCTATGTAATATAGTTCAGTCTATGGAAGATGTTCATGAATTGCAGGCAGATTTAAACAAACTAAGTGTTTGGGCGTCCACTTGGCAGATGAAGTTTAATGTAGATAAATGTAAAGTTATGCATCTGGGTACCAACAACCTGCATGCATCATATGTCCTAGGGGGAGCTACACTGGCGGATTCACTTGTTGAGAAGGATCTGGGTGTACTTGTAAATCATAAACTCAATAACAGCATGCAGTGTCAATCAGCTGCTTCAAAGGCCAGCAGGATATTGTCGTGTATTAAAAGAGGCATGGACTCGCGGGACAGGGATGTAATATTGCCACTTTACAAAGCATTAGTGAGGCCTCATCTAGAATATGCAGTTCAGTTCTGGGCTCCAGTTCATAGAAAGGATGCCCTGGAGTTGGAAAAAATACAAAGAAGAGCAACGAAGCTAATTAGGGGCATGGAGAATTTAAGTTATGAGGAAAGATTGAAAGAATTAAACCTATTTAGCCTTGAAAAAAGACGACTAAGGGGGGACATGATTAACTTATATAAATATATTAATGGCACATACAAAAAATATGGTGAAAACCTGTTCCTTGTAAAACCCCCTCAAAAAACAAGGGGGCACTCCCTCCGTCTGGAGAAAAAAAGGTTCAAGCTGCAGAGGCGACAAGGCTTCTTTACAGTGAGAACTGTGAATCTATGGAATAGCCTACCGCAGGAGCTGGTCACAGCAGGGACAGTAGATGGCTTTAAAAAAGGGTTCGATAATTTCCTAGAACAAAAAAATATTAGCTCCTATGTGTAGAAATTTTTCCTTCCCTTTTCCCTTCCCTTGGTTGAACTTGATGGACATGTGTCTTTTTTCAGCCATACTAACTATGTAACTATGTAACTATGTAACTATCTTCCCAGACCTCCAGATATAAATTGTCATAGCTTGGTGCACCCATTGCGGTACCAGTGGTCTGGAGATAGTATTTGTAATTATAGCCACTTTTTAAAAAAAAAAAAAAAAAAAACTAATAATTTTGATGAGGTCTATATAATAGATTTACTGTGCTCAGTTGGCATATTTTTGTCCAATTTGAGAACATTCTGAACAGCTTGTGCCCCTAAGACATAGAATAGTATTTGTATCAATACTGATATCTACAGGGTGGGCCATTTATATGGATACACCTAAATAAAATGGGAATGGTTGGTTATATTAACTTCCTGTTTGTGGCACATTAGTATATGGGAGGGGGGAAACTTTTCAAGCTGGGTGTTGACCATGGCGGCCATTTTGAAGTCGGCCATTTTGTATCCAACTTTAGTTTTTTCAATGGAAAGAGGGTCATGTGACACATCAAACTTATTGAGAATTTCACAAGAAAAACAATGGTGTGCTTGGTTTTAACGTTACTTTATTCTTTCATGAGTTATTTACAAGTTTCTGACCACTTATAAAATGTGTTCAAAGTGCTGCCCATTGTGTTAGATTGTCAATGCAACCCTCTTCTCCCACTCTTCACACACTGATAGCAACACTGCAGAAGAAATGCCTCCCGATCTGACCCCCTTAGACTTTTATCTTTGGGGTCATCTGAAGGCAATTGTCTATGATGTGAAGATACGAGATGTGCAGCAACTGAAACTACGGATACTGGAAGCCTGTGCTAGCATTTCTTCTGCGGTGTTGCTTTCAGTGTGTGAAGAGTGGGAGAAGTGGGTTGCATTGACAATCCAACACAATGGGCAGCACTTTGAACACATTTAATAAGTGATCAGAAACTTGTAAATAACTGGAAAGTTGGATACAAAATGGCCAACTTCAAAATGGCCGCCATGGTCAACACCCAGCTTGAAAAGTTTCCCCCCTCCCATATACTAATGTGCCACAAACAGGAAGTTAATATCACTAACCATTCTCATTTTATTTAGGTGTATCCATATAAATGGCCCACCCTGTACTATTTCACTGATCATGTGTGAAGAATCTCTATGGTATGACTTTGTTTCCTTCAGGGATATGTCACTGCAACTATCAATGTATTCTGAATTGCGACATGTGAGAGAATCAATTCTGGTCACTGTATAGTTACATAGTTACATAGTTGATAAGGTTGAAAAAAGACACAGGTCCATCAAGTCTATGAAGTCCATCAAGTCCAACCGATAATCCTACCGTGTTAAAGGATTTTTCCCATCAGGGAGATTTATGACATATCCACAGGATATGTCATAAATGTCACGTAGATGCAGGCCCCACCTCTAGGACCAGCACCTATCTCCAGAACGGGGTCCCCTAATCCCTGCTCTACCTGTCTGTGCTCCGGCTGAAGGAAACAGCATAGCTCGCTGAGCTGTGCTGTTTCCATAAATCCCATAGAACTGAATGGTAGTTACGGAAACAGCGTAGCTCGCATGCTATGCTGCTTCTGTAACTACCATACACTACTATGGGAGTTATGGAAACAGCGTAGCTCAGCGAACTACGCTGTTTTCGTAACTCCCGACCATATAGTTAGGAAGTGGCCGGGAGCAGAAAAAGGTAGAACGGGGTTTAGGGGGCTCTGTTCTAGAGATAGGTGCGGGTCAGAGATGTGGGACCCGCATCTATCTGAGACTTATGACATATACTGTGGATATGTCATAAATGTACATGATGGGAAAACCCCTTTAATCCAGATGAAGGCAAAAAACCCATGAGGTCAATGCCAATTGCCTCATTAGGGGGAAAATCCCTCGCTGACTCCAAATATGGCAATCAGAATAAATTCCTGGATCAACATCCCATCTCCAGAATCTAACACTCATAACCTGTAATATTATATTTTTCAAGAAAGGCATCAAGGCCCTTCTTAAACTTGGTAACTTAATATCTGCTAAAAAACGGCTTTAGAAGATCCAAAAAAAGGAAAAAATATAGTTATTAAGCCTGCAGATAGAGGGGAGGGGGTTGTTATTTTAAATACTGCCGACTTTTAAATAGGAATGATGAGGATGTTGTCAGATTCAGCCACGTATAGAAAATTAAAAAATATTCAGGTTGTTGGTTATAGAAAATAATACTTGTATGTAAAAAGTAGGGCAACAACATTTTTTTTGGGGGATAGTTGCAGAATTACATTAAATATAAGGATATAATCTATGCCTTATGAGCGCTTAATGAAATAATGATAATATATGTTTTTTTACCTATTGTAGGCACATCTACGATCACTGATGTATTCAGTTCTGATTGGTTGAGACATTCTCCGTTTTGATTGGAGGATGAAGTTAGGCGGCTATTATAATTTAGAGAATAACTCCCATATAAAATAATCTAGACGGTTGTGATTAGTAGCGAATATGGGGTGGGAAATTCTGAAAATATTTTTGAATAGAGCTGCAAGTTAAAAGAATGAGCGGGAGTTTGCACCATATTACGGGATTGTACAACATTATTAAGAGATATATAATAACAGGGTTCTTAAAAATATGTACAACAATAATATTTTCAATTGAGGAGTAAAATAATGAAGTGTGATTTATAATATGAATACCGGCAATTGTTATATAAAATTATTTGTAATAAATACTATGTGAATTTCACGTAATGTGATATTACACATAGGCAATCTGTTTTAGATATATGATATAATATTTTGTATACACCTCTTTGTAGTCGTATAATACTTTTTTAGAAAATACATGTTTTTCAAATATTTGCATTTTAATCTTGTTTAACCCCTTCACCACTGCCATACGGCTATAGACGTTTCAACTGCCGATGCCCCGTGCAGTTGTCACGTGTATAAACGTCGGCAGCCTGGAATGTGGTTTCATGAGTGCAGTCCTGCTTCTTTGTAAGCAGCTCTGCATTTTTATGTCTGCCGGGGCTTTGAGAGCCCAGGAATACACCTCCCGCGTAGATAGTGTAACACACAACTCCACTGTGTACTGCAAAAACCCCTTTAGATAGTGCCACTCCCTGCATATAGCGCCACCCCTCCTTTAGATAGCACCACCCCTTGCAGATAGCGTCACCCCCTGCAGATAGTACCACCCAGTGTAGATAGCACCTCTCCAGTAGATAGCATCACGCCCCCTTGTAGATTGCACTACCTAAGTTCCCTCTAGGAGCCGAAACCCCGGTCAGATCGCTGGATTTGGACAGTAGCATCATGGGCTCTCTCTTGGAGGGTAATCCCCAGTCAGAGCATCGGCAACAATATGACCAGGGGCTCAATGGGTTCCGTCGGCCACCAGCAGTGTCCGTTGTGCAAAGGAACCGTTGCTTCGTTTATTCCCTTGTTCTACTTCTCTGGCAGAGCAGAACAACGGAACACACTGACGCATTTGTGAACATAGCCTTAAACCTTACTACAGTGGACTTAAATGTTCCAAATTTATTAAGAGATGCATGCCTATTAATAAATTTGGCTCATCTTTGCCTGTCTGTGCGCCAGAAAATCAAATCCATGTCTGCTATGATAAGGCGTAGATTTACGCTATAATTGACACCAATTTCTGGCATTAATTATAGTAAATCTGCTGATCCTTAGAGGCCTACGAAACCCCGCCCACATCTCTCACCACTTTGAAAAGTGCCGAAAGAAGCGTAAATTAGCAAATAGTCGCAAATTATTACACTAATATGGCGTTTGTCATAAATTGTAACTTTTTAATACGACATGTCTGCTTTGAACAGGCGTAAATTCTGGGCATTTTCACATTAATAAATTTGGCCTAAACTGCATCTCCTTGGAGTCCACGCCCACTTGTATCATCACCTTAAATTTAGCGCCAGGCAAAAAAAGTTGGAGATTTTACCGCAAATTTGTTGAATGTCATGATTTGCAACCTATTTGGCTCTGTTTACATCAAAATATAGCTTAAACTTTCGTTAGTAAATGTGGGCCATTATGCCCAAGCAAGAATCCTCATCAGTAAACGTATTCCCCCTATACCACTGCCTGATTTGCCAGTGTGGTGCTGACACCTAGAAATTAAGTTATAAATGATGAGGCAATAGACAAAATGCTAACATGAAGAGTGCCTAGAAGGGATGGTCCACTGAGAATGCTGGCTTCAAATAGAAGAGTTGGTTTTAGGGTATGTGCACACGATAACGACCATTATGGCTGAAATTATGGAGCTGTTTTCAGGAGAAAACAGCTCCGTCATTTCAGACGTAATTGCTCGTACTCGCATCTTGCGAGGCGTCATTGACGGCCGTAATTTGGAGCTTTTTTTCATTGGATTCAATTAAAAACGGCTCAAATTACGTCCAAAGAAGTGTCCTGCACTTCTTTGCCGAGGCTGTTATTTTACGCGCTGTCTTTTGACAGAGACTCGTAAAATTACAGGTCGTCGGCACAGTACGTTGGCAAACCCATTGAAATGAATGGGCAGATGTTTGCCGACGTATTGGAGCCGCATCTTTAGGCGTAAATCGAGGCATAATACGCCTCGTTTACGCCTGAAAATAGGTCGTGTGAACCCAGCCTTAGAGTCAGCGCATTCCCAACTATGTTGCCACTCTACCGATTCGGAAGCATCACTACCAGTAATTGTTTCCAAAATACAAGGGAGTTGCGGTTAAAATTACTCCACACCGTGGCAATAATCTAGGATCAATGTGCTGCTGGGACCTGTGGTTCTGTGCGTGCAAAGTATCAACCCAGAATCTAATAACAAAATATATATCACAGCTTTTTTTATTCAACGGATGTTGAGCCAGGTAAAAACAGGAGATAAGCGCATAAGGGTATGTTCACACGCCCTATTTACGGACGTAATTCAGGCGTTTTACGCCTCAAATTATGCCTGAAAAAATACCCCTAATATGGCCAAAAAACATCTGCCCATTGCTTTCAATGGGAATTACGATGTTTTGTTCCCACAAGCCTTTATTTTACGCGTCGCTGTCAAGAAACTGGAGCGTAAAAAGACGCTCCGTTAGGGTATGTTCACACGGCAGCGTCCGTAACGGCTGAAATTACGGGGCTGTTTTCAGGAGAAAACAGCCCCATAATTTCAGCCGTAACGGCATGTGCAGGCGCTTGAACGCCGCATCCATTACGGACGTAACTGGAGCTGGTTTTCCATGGAGTCCATGAAAAACGGCTCCATTTACGTCTGAAGAAGTGACATGACACTTCTTTGGCGCGGGCGTCTATTTACGCACCGTCTTTTGACAGCGACGCGTAAATATACGCCTCGTGTGAACAGACAAACGTCAGCCCATTGCTTTCAATGGGCAGATGTTTGTCAACGCTTTCAAGCCGTAATTTCGGACGTAATTCGGGGGTTAAAACGCCCGAATTACGTCCGTAAATAGGCCGTGTGAACATACCCTAAAAAGAAGTAGCATGTCACTTCTTGAGGCGTTTTTTCGAGCTGATTTTCCATTGAACACTATGAAAAACGCCTCAAAAAACTCCTCAAAAAATGTCTGAAAAAAAGCCTCAAAAGAAGTTCGAAATTTCATTTTCAGCTTCAAAACCGCCTGAAAATCAGAGGCTGTTTTCTCTGAAATCAGCTCCGTATTTTCAGATGATTTTTTGTTAAGCGTGTGAACGTTTCACGTCCTCCATGCACTTCCATAAGGCCTCAGTTGTAACTAGATTAGCCACAATGAACGTATTGTAAGGGTATGTGCACACGATGAGTGGCTTTTACGTCTGAAAAGACAGACTGTTTTCAGGAGAAAACAGCTGCGTCGTTTCAGACGTAAAAGCTCCTCCTCGCATTTTGCGAGGCGTCTTTGACGCCTGCAATCTTGAGCTGCTCTTCATTGACTTCAATGAAGAACGGCTCAAATTACGTTGCAAAGAAGTGTCCTGCACTTCTTTGCCGAGGCAATCATTTTACGCGTCATCGTTTGACAGCTGTCAAACGACGACGTGTAAATGACAGGTCATCGGCACAGTACGTCGGCAAACCCATTCAAATGAATGGGCAGATGTTTGCCGATGTATTGTAGCCCTATTGTCAGGCGTAAATCGAGGCATAATACACCTCGTTTACGCCTGAAAATAGGTCGTGTGAACCCAGCCTTAGGGTATGTGCACACGATAACGGCCATTACGTCTGAAATTACAGAGCTGTTTTCAGGAGAAAACAGCTCCTGCATTTCAGACGTAATTGCTCGTACTCACGTTTTGCGAGGCGTCAATTACGGGCGTAATTTTGAGCTGTTCTTCATTGAATTCATTGAAAAACTGCTCAAATCCCAAGAAGTGTCCTGCACTTTTTTGACGAGGCAGCCATTTTACGTGTCGTCTTTTGACAGGTCGTCGGCA
Organism: Rhinoderma darwinii; assembly: GCF_050947455.1. NCBI lineage: Eukaryota > Metazoa > Chordata > Amphibia > Anura > Rhinodermatidae > Rhinoderma > Rhinoderma darwinii. The sequence goes on from NC_134689.1 coordinate 64,448,800, forward strand.
CAGTACGTCGGCAAACCCATTCAAATGTATGGGCAGATGTTTGCCGACGTATTGGAGCCGTATTGGAGTATTTTCAGACGTAAAACGAGGCATAATACGCCTAAGGCTGAGTTCACACGACCTCGATTTACGCCTAAAAATACGGCTCCAATACGTCGGCAAACATCTTCCCATTCATTTGAATGGGTTTGCCGACATACTGTGCCGACGAACTGTAATTTACGCGTCGTCGTTTGACAGCTGTCAAACGACGACGCGTAAAATAGAAGCCTCGTCAAAGAAGTGCAGGACACTTCTTTGGGCGTAATTTGAGCCATTTTTCATTGATTCCAATGAAGAACAGCTCACAATTACGGCCGTCAAAGACGCCTCACAAAATGTGAGTACCAGCAATTACGTCTGAAAAGACGGAGCGGTTTTCTCCTGAAAACAGCTCCGTAATTTCAGACGTAAATGGAGTTAGGCTGGGTTCACACGACCTATTATCAGACGTAAACGAGGCGTATTATGCCTCGTTTTACGTCTGAAAATACGGCTCCAATACGTCGGCAAACATCTGCCCATTCATTTGAATGGGTTTGCCGACGTACTGTGACGACGACGACGACGACGCGTAAAATGACTGTCTCGTTAAAGAAGTGCAGGACACTTCTTTGAAACGTAATTTGAGCCATTTTTCATTGAAGTCAATGAAGAACAGCTCAAGATTACGGGCGTCAAAGACGCCTCGCAAAATGCGAGGAGGAGCTTTTACGTCTGAAACGACGCAGCTGTTTTCTCCTGAAAACAGCCTGTCTTTTCAGACGTAAAAGCCAGTTCTCGTGTGCACATACCCTAAGGGTATGTTCACACGAGGTCATTACGTCCGTAATTGACGGACGTATTTTCGGCCGCAAGTCCCAGACCGAACACAGTGCAGGGAGCCGGGCTCCAAGCATCATAGTTATGTACGACGCTAGGAGTCCCTGCCTCGCTGCCGGACAACTGTCCCATACTGTAATCATGTTTTCAGTACGAGACAGTTGTCCGGCTGCGAGGCAGGGACTCCTAGCGTCGTACATAACTATGATGCTAGGAGCCCGGCTCCCTGCATTGTGTTCGGTCCGGTACTTGCGGCCGAAATACGTCCGTCAATTACGGATGTAATGACCTCGTGTGAACATACCCTAAGGCTGGGTTCACACAACCTATTTTCAGACGTAAACGAGGCGTATTATGCCTCGTTTTACGTCTGAAAATACGGCTACAATACGTCGGCAAACATCTGCCCATTCATTTACGTCTGAAACTACGCAGCTGTTTTCTCCTGAAAGCAGTCTGTCTTTTCAGACGTAAAAGACAGTTCTCGTGTGCATATACCCTTAGGCTGGTGTGAGGGTTTAGCATCAGGAGAGGTTGGTACAGCGGTTTCTTAGTAGCCAGAGACAGGGACACTGTGCATTAAAGTTCACAACAGGGCTTTGCCTGTGTTTTATTCTTGTCAAAGAAACAGCCTCTTGTACAACAAGGCAAAAATACAAAATAAATCCTGCTCGTCTGAGCACTAACTAAACAAGATATTATCTAACTATACCAAGTGCCTTCCTACCAGGCACTGGACACAAAGTAACACAGGTCTTTACTCACATAGAATACAGGCTACTCCAGACTTAGTAGTCTCCGGTCTGAGTCAGGGGTGAGACTGACACACACTGTGTCTGCACCTTTTTATATACAGGCTGCAGCTAATTGAGCAGCAGCCTTGTCCTACAAACAGAGATGGACTAGGAATTAGGGAACCCGCCCTGCTCTTCCCCAATCCAACTCCAGGCCCTTTTTCCGGCTTTTCCTTAAGCCGAGATTGGAAAGCTAGAGCTTTCTATTGCAAAAAATACTCATTCCCTGGAGCCTAGGATACATATGACAGGATTCTAGGGGAAATGTACCTTCCCTCAATGACTTTACCTGTCACTGTCTCACATACCCTCTTCCTCTGTTCGAGCCCGTGGGATCGGACACATTTAGCTACAAGGCAGTGTGTCCTAGACAAAGCGTCAGCATTGCCCTGCAGTTTTCCTGCTCTGTGTTCCACAGTATATTTGAAGTTCTGCAAAGTAAGAAACCACCGTATAACTCTTGAATTTCTCTCTTTAGCTTGACACATCCACGTAAGAGGAGAGTGGTCTGTAACCTACCTAAACCGACGACCCAATAAATAATATCTCAGGGACTCAAGTGCCCACTTAATTGCCAAGCACTCCTGTTCAACTATGCTATAGTTTTTCTCAGCCGGGGTAAGTTTTCTGCTCAAATAGGTCACAGGATGTTCCTCACCACCCACTTCTTGTGACAGAACTGCTCCGAGCCCCACATCAGAAGCATCAGTTTGGACAACAAACTCCTTTTTGAAGTCAGAAGTGACTAAGACTGGTTGGTTACACAGGGCCAGTTTCAACTCTTGAAAGGCGCTTTCAGCCTTCGTGTCCCACTTGACCATGACAGACTTACTTCCCTTGGTAAGATCTGTCAGGGGCGCTGCTGTGCTGGCAAAGTTTGGAATGAACCTGCGGTAATAACCTACAATTCCTAGAAAAGCTCTGACCTGCTTTTTGGTTGAGGGCTGGGGCCAGTTTTGGATAGCCTCAACTTTGTTGACTTGTGGCTTTATCACCCCTCTCCCAATTATGTACCCCAGATACCGTGCTTCCTCCAAGCCTAAGGAACATTTATTTTGGTTTGCTGTTAACCCCGCGGCTCTGAGGGAGTTTAGTACTGCTTGTACTTTTGGTAAGTGGCTTTCCCAGTCATCACTAAAGATTATAATGTCGTCCAGATATGCCGAAGCATACCGACGATGGGGTTTGAGGACTATGTCCATTAACCTTTGAAAGGTCGCTGGAGCCCCATGTAGCCCAAATGGTAAACAAATATATTGAAACAGACCATCCGGGGTGATGAACGCAGTTTTCTCTTTGGCGCCCTCCGTGAGGGGTACTTGCCAATAGCCTTTGGTTAAATCAAGTGTTGAAAAATACCTTGAATGGCCCAGTCTCTCTATTAACTCGTCAACTCTTGGCATTGGGTATGCGTCAAACTTTGACATCTCATTTAACTTGCGGAAGTCGTTACAGAAACGTAATGACCCATCTGGTTTCGGAATCAATACAATGGGACTTGACTGTTCACTTTTTGACTCTTCAATAATCCCAAGGTCTAGCACTTTCTGGACCCGAACCTGAGGCTAGGTCACAATGTCATGTTTTATTACACTAGTCTGTCCTGGCAGTTCTGAAAACACGTCTGTGTTTCTCTGCACAAACTCTTTTGTCTCCTGTTTCTGTGGCTTTGCGAGGGATTCTGACACATACACATCTGGGATAAGACTATAGGGGGTACTTACTGCCACGAGGGTCTCTCTTTCTTTCCATGGCTTAATTAAGTTTACATGGTATAACTGCACTGTCTACCTTTTACCTGGTTGGTAAACGTTATCATTTACATCCCCCACCTTTTCAATTATCTCATACGGCCCTTGCCATCTAGCAAGAAATTTGCTTTCTACGGTTGGCACTAAGACCAACACTCGATCACCAGAGTTAAAATGTCTAACTTTAGCAGTTCGGTTATATACCCTGCTCTGAGCATCCTGAGCTTGCTCCAAGTGTTCTTTAACTATCGGCATGACCGCAGCGATTCGGTCTTGCATCAACATGACATGCTCAATTACACTCCTATAGGGTGTGGACTCTTGCTCCCAGGTTTCCTTGGCTATGTCCAGGAGACCACGGGGTTGTCTGCCGTATACAAGTTCAAAAGGAGAAAACCCTGTGGATGATTGAGGAACTTCACGTACAGCGAACATCAAATAGGGCAGAAGACAGTCCCAATCCTTCCCATCCTTACTAACCACCTTCCTCAACATGCCTTTTAATGTCTTATTGAATCTTTCGACAAGACCATCAGTTTGAGGGTGATATATAGAGGTACGCAGGTGTTTAATTTTCAGCAGTTTACATAATTCCTTGGTGATTTTGACAATAAAGGGAGTTCCCTGATCGGTAAGGATTTCCTTAGGTAAACCAGTACGGGAAAACATGTAAAACAACTCTCTTGCAATGGCTTTTGAAGAGGAATTTCGCAAAGGGACTGCCTCAGGGTAGCGTGTGGCATAGTCCAACACCACTAGAATATATTAATGTCCTCTAGAGGATTTGACTAAAGGGCCGGCAAGATCCATGGCAATTCTTTCAAAAGGGATCCCAATGATAGGCAAAGGCACCAGCGGACTCCTAAAATGTGGCATAGGAGCCGTTATCTGACACTCCGAGCAGGACTCGCAATACCTCTGAACTTCCGTATATACCCCCGGCCAGAAGAATCGTTGTAAGATACGCTCTCTGGTCTTTTCGCAACTAGATGTCCACCCAGCTTGTGTTTATGAGCCAGGTCCAACACCGTTCTACGATACGGTTGGGGTATCACCAGCTGTTCAACAACCTCCCCACGTACGTTATCTATCCGATACAGCAAATCCTGGTTAACCGCTATGTGTGGAAACACCTAATCAGCCCCTGGATGTTGATGCACTCCATTTAATACCTTAGTATTTTCCCTGGCTTTTACCAATGTGGGATCGCTAAGATGAGCAGTCCCAAAATTGTTACGTGATACATTTAACTCTGGTTTCTCAGAAATTTCCTCCTGCTCATCTGTTTCACCAGCAAAAACAGCCAGAGGAAATTTATCAGGCTCAGTGGTCACCCCTACTGCTGGCACCTCAGCATCCTCGTTAAAGGGTTCTGGGCTAATCACAGTGCACACATTAATACCATCATTAACATTTACAGTGGAGGTTACATCTTTCATCCTCCACAAGTCCCAGAACACTGGGAAGTCTCTCCCCAGAATCACACTGTGCATCAGGGACTTGACCACACCCACTTCATGGCAAGCGGTTCCACAGGAAGTCTCTAGAGTGACCAAAGCGGTGGTGTATTCTTTAGTGTCCCCATGAATGCACAGGACCCCTATACTATGTCCTCTGAATGTTCCAGGGTCTATCAGTCTTGCATGCACCAGGTTAACCAGACTCCCAGTCAGACTATCCAGTAAGGCACTCACAGTACACTCTTCCACTTTTACGACACACATTTGTTGTTCAGTCTCGTAAACCGTCTCAGCAGAACAAACAGGACGTGCAAACAAGGATATTCGCCTTGCTGCATCACACTCCATTGGCTCAGTAGTCAGGGGACAATTGGCAGCAATATGCCCAGGTCCATAACACTGCCAGCACTGCATGCTGCCCCGGTCCCCAACTTGAGACCCTGATCTGGCCTTCAGTGTCTCTCTGGGATTTCTTCCCTCCGTCTGCTCCCCTTCTGAGCCACCTCCCTTAAAGACATTTCTCACCCCTCTAGTAAATGGAACACGATTTGCTGGTCCTGGGGTTAGAACATCCAGGCGGTACTTCTTGGAGTAGATCCTGAGTAGCTCTGTACCTTTCAATCAGGTTCACCAGCTGTTCCGCATCTGTAGGATCTGCTTGACCAACCCAACGCTGAACCTTCGGTGGTAAGGAGCAGATGTATTTGTCAAGCACCACTCTCTCCACGATCTGCGCAGGGGTTGATTCCTCTGGCAGTAGCCATTTCCTTGCAAGATGGACAAGATCATACATTTGTGATCGGGCAGGTAGGTGTTCCACAAAAGTCCAGTTGTGCACCCGTCGAGCCCGCACATTCATATTAACACCCAGACGGGCAAGGATCTCACCCTTCAGCTTGGAGTAATCCTTTGCATCCTGCTCATTGAGATCAAAGTACCCCTTTTGCGGCTCTCCGGTTAGGAAAGGTGCCACCACTGCTGCCCACTGATCTGAAGATAACTTCTCTCGTTCTGCCACTCGCTCAAACACCATGAGATAAGCCTCAACGTCGTCGGTGGGTGTCATCTTCTGCAGAGATGTCTGTACCACTGCACGAGTGGTTTGGCGCAAACCATGAGGCCCCGCTGACCTCTCCACTGAGGCCTGAATTTGGTCTTGCAAATGGTGATTAATTTGCTGCTATTCTTTTAAGGCCAGTCTGTGGGCTTCACCCAGCAGAATATTGGTTTCAGCCTGTGCACGCATGGCTTCCTCATGCACCATTCGCTGAGTCCCGCTGGCTTCTTGCAAAGCTGTGCTTATCTTCCCCTGGTTGATATTAGCCTGAATCAGTGTGTTTAAGTATTTCATCCATTTTAACAGTCTCTTTTTCTAGCCCTGTTGCCGCCTTCACCCAAGACATACACTTCCAAGCACTCTCGGGGAGAAAAAAAATTGTGTTGTTGCCCCTAGCAACGATTTTCCGCTTGGAGCAGCAAAAGTCCTTTTAAATAGGTGTATGTTTCTTTAAGACCGTGCCCGCATCGGCCACCATATGTGAGGGTTTAGCATCAGGAGAGGTTGGTACAGCGGTTTCTTAGTAGCCAGAGACAGGGACACCGTGCATTAAAGTTCCTAACAGGGCTTTGCCTGTGTTTTATTCTTGTCAAAGAAACAGCCTCTTGTACAACAAGGCAAAAATAAAAAAAAATCCTGCTCGTCTGAGCACTAACTAAACAAGATATTATCTAACTATACCAAGTGCCTTCCTACCAGGCACTGGACACAAAGTAACACAGGTCTTTACTCACATAGAATACAGGCTACTCCAGACTTAGTAGTCTCCGGTCTGAGTCAGGGGTGAGACTGACACACACTGTGTCTGCACCTTTTTATATACAGGCTGCAGCTAATTGAGCAGCAGCCTTGTCCTACAAACAGAGATGGACTAGGAATTAGGGAACCCGCCCTGCTCTTCCCCAATCCAACTCCAGGCCCTTTTTCCGGCTTTTCCTTAAGCCGAGATTGGAAAGCTAGAGCTTTCTATTGCAAAAAATACTCATTCCCTGGAGCCTAGGATACATATGACAGGATTCTAGGGGAAATGTACCTTCCCTCAATGACTTTACCTGTCACTGTCTCACACTGGGTTCACACGACCTATTTTCAGACGTAAACGAAGCGTATTATGCCTCGTTTTACGTCTGAAAATACGGCTACAATACATTGGCAAACATCTGCCATTCATTTGTATGGGTTTGCCGACGTACTGTGCAGACGACCTGTCATTTACGCGTCGTCGTTTGACAGCTGTCAAACGACGACGCATAAATTGATTGCCTCGGCAAAGAAGTGCAGGACACTTCTTTGCAACGTAATTTGAGCCGTACTTCATTGAAGTCAATGAAGAGCAGCTCAAGATTACGGGCGTCAAAGACGCCTCGCATAATGCGAGTAGGAGCTTTTACGTCTGAAACGACGCAGCTGTTTTCTCCTGAAAACAGTCTGTCTTTTCAGACGTAAAAGACAGTTCTTGTGTGCACATACCCTTAGGGTATGTTCACACACACTAATTATGGACCTAAATCGGGCGTATTAACCCCCGAATTACGTCCGAAATTACGGCTTGAATGCGTTGACAAACATCTGCCCATTGAAAGCAATGGGCTTACGATTGTCTGTTCACACGAGGCGTATATTTACAAAGACCTGTCACTTCTTGGGGCGTAATTGGAGCCGTTATTCATTGACTCCAAGGAAAAGCAGCACCAATTACGTCCGTAATGGACGCGGCGTTCAAGAGCCTGCACATGCCGTTGAGGCTAAAATGATGGGGCTGTTTTCTCCTGAAAACAGCCCCGTAATTTCGGCCGTTACGGACGCTGTCGTGTGAACATACCCTGAGGCTGGGTTCACACGACCTATTTTCAGACATAAACGAGGCGTATTATGCCTCGTTTTACGTCTGAAAATAAGGCTACAATACATTTACAATACTGAAAACATGATTACAGTACGGGACAGTTGTCCGGCAGCGAGGCAGGGACTCCTAGCGTCGTACATAACTATGATGCTAGGAGCCCGGCTCCCTGCACTGTGTTCGGTCCGGGACTTGCGGCCGAAAATACGTCCGGAAATTACCTTTAGGGTATGTGCACACGGTAGCAGGCTTTTACGTTGAAAAAACAGACTGTTTTCAGGAGAAAAGAGCTGCCTCGTTTCAGACGTAATTGCTCCTCCTCGCATTTTGCGAGGCTTCTCTGACAACCGTAAATTTTGAGCTGTGCTTCATTGAGTTCAAGCGCCTGCACATGCCGTTACGGCTGATATTACGGGGATGTTTTCAGGCGGAAACATCCCCGTAATTTCAGCCGTTACGGACGCCCACGTGTGAACATACCCTTAGGCTGGGTTCACACGACCTATTTTCAGACGTAAACGAGGCGTATTATGCCTCGTTTTACGTCTGAAAATAGGGCTACAATACGTCGGCAAACATCTGCCCATTCATTTGAATGGGTTTGCTGACATACTGTGCAGACGACCTGTCATTTACGCGTCGTCGTTTGACAGCTGTGGGTATGTGCACACGAGAAGTGGCTTTTACGTCTGAAAAGACAGACTGTTTTCAGGAGAAAACAGCTGTCTCGTTTCAAACGTAAAAGCTCCTCCTCGCATTTCGACGACACGTAAAATGACTGCCTCTGCAAAGAAGTGCAGAACACTTCTTTGCAACGTAATTTGAGCCGTTCTTCATTGAAGTCAATGAAGAACAGCTCAAGATTTACGAGCGTCAAAGACGCCTCGCATAATGCGAGGAGGAGCTTTTACGTCTGAAACGAGGCAGCTGTTTTCTCCTGAAAACAGTCTGTCTTTTCAGACGTAAAAGGCACTTCTCGTGTGCACATACCCTTATAGTCTGCTATAACTACCTCTACCCCTAATCACATTGCTATGGCTGTCACTCTGATTCTCAAAACCAGTCCATGCTCCTACAGGTTCCTCAGCAATGGGCTGAGGGTAACAAAGTCTCACACTGGAGCATAAATTGCCTTGCCCAGCTGCACTTCTTTTTTGATGTTATACAGACAGATGCACACACTTCTAAGTGTCCAAAAAATAACATATAATACAAAATGAAATATATATAATAGATTTGATCCAAGAGTAGTCCGCGCAAACTGTATCAAAACATGGGCTTTTTTCCAAACCTTGCAAATAACCCTCTTATACCACGAATCTTGAAGATGACAAAAGACTTTGCTTCATTGTAACTATCAGTAAACACCAGCCCTACACTGGCTATGGTAACATTTAAATTTTTTTTATTTTGTGTATTTATACGCATTAACATAAAAGTATTAGGCCTTATTCACACAAACGTGTCCGTTTTGCGCGCGGAAAAAAATGCAGCGTTTTTCCTGCGTTGCAGTTCCGTGTGACATCAGTGTATGGTGCGTGTTTGCATTTTTTACGCGCGTATGTCATCCGCATGTCATGCGTTTTTTACGTCAGCAAAATAAACTGAAGGAGGTAGTTTTCTTTTTCTCATCATTTCTTTAGCAACTGTTGCGTGAAAAACGCATGGCAGACGGATGTGCGTCTGTGTGCTGTTCGTGATTTTCACGCACCCATTGACTTCAATGGGTGCGTGATGCGCAAAAAACGCACAAGTATAGGACATGCAGTGAGTTTTACGCAGAGGACACATGCTGCGTGAAAAAAACTGAATGTCTGAATGGCCCCATTGAATTGCATAGGTCCGTGTGACGTGCGTTGTTTTAACGCGCGTAACACGGACTTGAAATACGCTCGTGTGTATAAGGCCTAATTGTGTTAATATTGTGTCATATAGATTTAAAGTGTTAGCCATCATGTAGGAAGCATGGTGGCTCCATAGTTAACACTTGCATTGCAGTATCAATTTGATGAGGGGCAACATCTGTATGTGGTTTGTATTTTTTCTCCGTGTTTCTGTGAGTTTACAAAGTGCTCTGCTCTTCTCCCACACTCCAAAACATATTTTTAAATGTTCTACGTAAAATAATGCTAATAAATCGCTGCCCACAAGAAAATGTTAGGTTATTTATAAAAAATACATGGAATTTTTTTGAGAAATATACAGATCTAGTGAAAGTTGCACATTTCAAGAGACTTTATACGATGATTAGACTAAGGCTGGATTCACACGAGCACATTACGTCCGTAATGGACGGACGTATTTCGGCCGCATGTCCCGGACCGAACACACTGCAGGGAGCCGGGCTCCTAGCATCATAGTTATGTACGATGCTAGGAGTCCCTGCCTCTCCGTGGAACTACTGTCCTGTACTGAAAACATGATTACAGTATTGGAAAGTTGTCCGGCAGCGAGGCAGGGACTCCTAGCATCGTACATAAGTATGATGCAAGGAGCCCGGCTCCCTGCAGTGTGTTCGGTCGGGGACTTGCGGCCGAAATACGTCCGTCCATTACGGACGTAATGTGCTCGTGTGAATCCAGCCTTAGGAGAAAGAAAAGACTAAAGTCTCAATCACAGTCATTTAACATACAATACACTTACCAGTGAAATATAAAAGTCCAAAAGAAGAGCTTTGTTCCGAATCTGAAATCCATGTTGACTGTCTCCTAACTAACAGCTGTACTGACAGAGTGATGTAATGTTCAGGTTCAACCTGAAATAATTTTGCAATGATCTGCAATTCATTCAGTGATATGGACTGCTGTTTATATGTGTGGAGGAAACACTTATTTTGGTGCCACCCATATAATGCACATACAAGGAATCTGTGTCCTTAGATGACTTTGAACCTTTCATTGTCACTGTGTACTCTGTCCTAATTTATTACGCTACACTGCAGATGTTTCTTGAATTGTATTGCTCAATTGTCATGATCAATTTCTCAATGTATATTATTATTTCACAAGACAATTATGAGTTATTTCAATTTTAAATAGCCTTAAGGGGTAAATACGTCCTATATTAACCCCCTTAGTGCTACCATGTGACCATGTATTATATGTAATATCATATTTTCCCCCGCATCCTGTTTATAGGAGGGGTGCTCCTACTGGGGTGACATCTGATCACCAGGGGTTCCAGCAGTTTCAATTCATCTTATTGCCTAGGAGGCTTCTGCAATAAAAGGTGTTATCCCGAGTCAACATCTGGTTATCCTGATTTAGCTGGGCCAGTGACTTCCCGGCCTGGTGACAACCTTCAGGATGACCCAAGTAACATAATTAGTGAGGTTGAAGAAGGACATAAGTCCATCAAGTTCATCCTATGATTCTACAATGCTGATCCAGATAAAGGCATAAACCTATATGAGGTAATTGCCAATTGACTCATTTCAGGGGGAGAATTCCTTCCCAACTTCAAATATGGCATCCCTGAAACAGTGACTCATCTTATCAATCTATCAAACATAACTTGTAATATTATATTTTTTAAGAAAGGCATCTGGGCCATTTATGAATTCTTTCGAAACATCACACCATCACAACAACTTGTGGCAGACAGTTTCATAGTCTCCCTGCTTTTACACATAAGAATCTCCATCTAAAATAATGTAGCATCCTTCTTTTCTCTAGACATAAGTTTTGAAGAATATTATGTTTGAAAGCTTTTTTTGAAGGTACGGGGACAGGGGGGAGCAACACAAATACTACAGGGGACATCATGCCCATAGGGCACTTTAATTTGTGGATCAAAGTGATTTTTAATCTTCCAAGACCAACCACACAGTTGAGAGTTATTTACAAATTGTGATGGACTAAACAAAGTATCGAGCGGACATATACAGACAGCTAGGGGACAGTGAGGTGAAAATGAATTTCATGATCCGAAATTTGAGATCAAATGGAAGATTGATGGAATTGTAAATAAAGCATTAGCGCACCGTTTGATAGATACGAAGTTGGCAAAATATTTGTACGTGATTACATCTGTCACTCCGGTACTGTATGTACTCCCAAAAATTCGCAAACGGTTGGTCGAACCTCTGGGGTCGACCCATCGTTTCAAGGAATGATTTTATTTTATAGCTACATTCTTAGACAGATTGCTGAGGGACTTTGCAACCACCGCTCCCTCCTATATTAAAGATACTACTGGAGATGATATAGGGATTTATTCTGATTTCCATATATAGAGTCAGGGAAGAATTTTTACCCTAATGAGGTAATTGGCATCAAGCTCATGTGGGCTTTGCCTTCCTCTGGATTAACATCGTATGACAATGGGTTGGAATTGATGGACCAGTGTCTTTTTTCAACCTTATCAACTATGTAACTACTGATTTTTTACTTAAGCTTAACAATTTTTTTTAATCCGGAAGGGGTGGATGTTTGGTTGGCATTGTTCAATGTCTCCTCTCTATATACCTCGATTGACCATGACAGGGGGTTGGAAGCATTCTCTGAGATTCTCGCCAGCGCAGGATATGCACCTGTGTATGCTCAACTTGTCTTCGACCTGCTGGGTGTCGTCCTCGGGAGGAATGATTTCTTCAATGGGGACGACTTTTACCAGCAGTGCAGGGGGACTGCAAAGGGGTCCAATGTGGCCCCAACTTATGCCTACATGTTCATGTCCACCTTCGTAGGCAAGTGCGTGTAAACTTCCAGGTTCATGGAGCATGTCCTGTGCTGGTGGCACTACATTGGTGACATCTTTGTTGTGTGAATAGGTGGACTCTTACTTTCAAGAACTGAACAGCCATATAGATGAACTACTGTTCACCATGACTGCATCTGAGACCCAGATGCAGTGGCGTAACTACCGCTGTAGCAGCCGTAGCGGCTGCTACGGGGCGCAGCATGGAGCCCCCCCATGGCCGGAGGCTCCGCTAGAAGCCGCTATGGCTGCTACAGCGAGACGCCACTGAAGGGGTTGTTCCTACAAAATACATGCATCCCCTATCCACAGGATAGGGGATACATGTGGGATCGCTAGGACGCCCAGCGATAAGGAAAAAGGGGGACCGAAAGTCCCCCGAAGTTCTCCATGTTAAACCTTGGACTTCCAGGGTCTGTCGGCAGCTCCATAGAAATGAATTGTGCACTGGTCGCCCTTGTGTGCATGCGTGACCAGCGCTCCTTTCATTTTTATTGAACTACGCAGCCCCCGGAAGTCCGAGGTTTGTCATGGAGAACTTCGGGGGACTTTCGGGTCCCCCGTTTTCCTTATCGCTGCCAGCAATCACACATGTATCCCCTATCCTGTGAATAGGGGATACATCTCTTTTGTAGGACAAACTATAGGGCATTATTTTTTTATGGGGGGGGTTGGGGGCTGTATGGCGTTACCTACAGGGGGGGTTTAGGGCTGTATGGCGTTATCTACAGGGGGGTTTGGGGCTGTATGGCGTTGTCTGCAGGGGAGCTGTATGGTGTTATCTACAGGGGGCTGTATGGCGTTATCTACAGGCTGGGACTGTATGGCGTTATCTACAGGGAGGGCTGTATGGCATTATCTACAGAGGGGGCTGTATGGCGTTATCTACAGGGGGGGCTGTATGGCGTTATCTACAGGGAGAGGGCTGTATGGCGTTATCTACAGGGGGCTGTATGGCGCTATCTACAGGGGGCTGTATGGCGTTATCTACAGGGGGCTGTGTATGGCGCAATCTAAAGGGGGTTGTATGGTGCTATCTATAGGGGGCGCTGTGTGGTGGAATCTATAGGGAGGCACTATCTACAAGGGGGGTTGTGTGATACCCAGGGGAGGGGGGGCCACAGTCAAAAGTTTGCTATGGGGCTCAGTGTTTCCTAGTTACACCCCTGCACATATGTGTAAAAAAGTATTCGGCACACTCTTGGAAAAAGTGAAATATTTTTATTTTGTTTTTCTTTGAGATGATAGTGGCTTAGTGCAACGCTTCAGTCACAAGACCTTCATCAGGCACTGAGCCCTTCTGGGGACTGATTAGAAGTACACTGGCGCTTGTAGTAAAATAGCGCCATATACAGCGGCCGACCACTATTTTACTACAAGCGCCAGTGTACTTCTAATCAGTCCCCAGAATGGCTCATTGCCTGATGAAGGTCTCACGACCGAAACGTTGCACTAAGCCACTGGCATCACAGAGAAAAACAAAATAATTTTTTTTTCACTTTTTACAAGTGTGCCGAATACTTTTTTACACATCTCAAGTGGGTTGGGACCCTATCTCGAGCTCCTAAGAGATCTAGCGCTGTCTAAACACCTATGTATGCATCTGAGACACCAGTTCCAGTTCTTGGACACTTTAGCCTATCTGGAGGACAGACATTTTAAAATAGATTTGTTCACAAATGTGACTGATCAGAACATATTTTATATTATGACAGTAATCCTCCCCGTGTTACAGTAGATTCTCTTCAATGGAGTCAGCTCTTGCAAGTGAGAAGAATTGTCTTGGATGACACCAGGGTTCAAAAAAGGGTAGAGGAAATGTATAATACATTTTTTCAACGAGAAAGAAAGGGTGATGGATTTTCCCACAACAGACTGCTTTCGGTGTAGGGAGACTGATAGGGCACCACATGTGCCCTTCATTTCAAATGACTCAGATTGCAGTAAATAAGTAGGCAATATTTAAAAAAACGGATGTACTTTATTTTCAAAGAGTTTGTCCAGAGGTCTTGTTCTTCAATGAGGCACCATTGATGTATTACAGAGGTAGTCAGAATTTGCGCGACCAGTTGATCAAGGCGGACGTTGGGTCATTGCGAAGAAAAAATACCCAAATGCACTTAGTGCCACCAAAGTTGGGGAATTTTCCCTACTTGGGGTGTTGCAATTGTAGTAGTTTGGTTTAAGTTGATATTTTCCGCCATCCGTATATTGGTCAGGTTTTTAAAATCAATAGACACTATACATGGAAATCGAGTTATATAATTTACATGATCGTGTATCCTTGGAGTAAGATTTATATAAGAAAAACAACAATGGAAGTAAATTAACATATTAAAAAACATAAAAGTACAATTAGGAGGGGAATGGTTGAGTTGCCAATACCTAAACATGTCATAGGGAATGGCCACTTGATCAACAAATTACGGTTCTGTTTAATTGACAATGTACCAATTTTGAGATGAGGAGGAAATCGGGACCAGTGGCTGGTTGGCACATTTAAGCCTGGGGGCAAGTACACAGCACTGCCCCATGAGAAGCGGCCCATCCGTATCCTGTTTACCTCTGCCTGCTGTATAAAGATGGCTGAGGTAACTGGGCTTTATATCCAGTCCCCCATACACACCCGGTTCAGCCCACACAGTATCATGCTCCCATAGTGCCTCCCCACCCTATAATGCCCCCATGGAACCCCCACACAGTGTAATGCAACTATAGCTGCCCCGACACAATATAATACCCCATAGTGCCTCCCACACAGTATAATGTCAAATAGCTGCCCCCATATATTATAATTCCGCCATAAATGCACCCATACAGTATAAAGCCAACACAGATGCCCCAAACAGTAGAACCTCCACATAGATGCCCCCATATGGTATAATGCCTAAACAAATTCCCCCATACACTATAACGCCCCATAGCTGCCCCCATACAGCATAATGCCCCCATAGCTGCCCCCATACAGTATAATGCCCACACAGAAGCCCCCATACAGTATAATTCCCACATAAATGCCCCATGCAGTATAATGCCCCATAGTGCAGCAATACCCCTGTAGATAGTGCCACAGTACCCACTGTAGATAGTGTCCACAAATATGGTGCCAGTGCACACATACTGCCACAGTGCCCACATAGTGACACAGTGCCCAGTGTAGATGGTGCCATTGTGCCCACATATTAAATGCCATAGCACCCACATATAAAGTGCCAGTGCCCACATATAAAGTGCCACAGTGCCCATGTAGATAGTGCAACACACTGTCCCCATGTAGATAGCGCCACAGTGTCCCCTGTAGATAGTACGCATATAGTGCCATAGTGCCCATCTAGATAGTCTGCACTACCCCTGTAGATAGTACTAAACCCCCTGTAGATAGCACCATTGGGGCTCTTGATCCTGGAGGAGCCCCTGACATCACTTTTTTAATCTCTGAGTGACTGTTGCAGCTGCCACTCATAATGTCTTTAACTCCTTCTGTCTTTAGCCACTTTTGCACTTTTGACCTTCCTGACAGATCCTCATTTTTCAAGTCTGACATGTTTGAATTTATGTGGTAATAACTTCGGAATGCTTTTACCTATCCAAGCGATTCTGAGACTGTTTTCTCGTGACACATTGGACTTGTTGCTGGAAAAATTTGCTCGATACATTCAGTATTTAATTGTGAAAAACAAAAAAAATGTTTAGAAAAATTAGCATTTTTCTAAATTTAAATGCATCTGCTTGTAAGACAGGCAGTTATATCACACAAAGTTAACATCCCCCATGTGTCTACTTTATGTTTTCATTGTTTTTTGAACATCTTTTTATTTTTCTAGGACGTTACAAGGCACAGGCCCCATGCACATGAATGTGCTTTTGCGGCCGCAATTCCCCCGAAAATTCATGGGAGAATTGCGGCCCCATTTATTCCTATGGGCCCATGCACACGACCGTGGTTTCCATAGTCCGTGCATGGCCCTGGAGCCCGGACCGCAGAAAGAACGGGCATGTCTTATTACGGCCGTGTTCTGCGGTCCAGGCTCATAGGAAATAATGGATGCGGCCATGTGCACGGCCCGCAATTTGCGGGCGGCTCGCGGGTGACACTCAGCTGCCAGCCGACCCAAAAATCACGGCCGTGCACATGGCTACGGTCATGTGCATGAGGCCTTAGATCTTTAGCAGCAATTTCTCACATTTTCAAGAAAATTTCAAACGGCTGTTTTTACATGGGCGAGTTCAGTTGTGAAGTGGCTTTGAGGGCCTTATATATTGGAAACAGCAAATAAGTCACCCCATTTTAAAAACGTCACCCCTCAAAGTATTCAAAACAGCATTTAGAAAGTTTCTTAACCCTTTAGACGTTTCACAGGAATTAGAGCAATGTAGAGGTGAAATTTACAAATGTAATTTCTTTTTGAAGAAATTCATTTTTAATCCATTTTTTTTGTAACTCAGAAGGTTTTACCAGAGAAACGCAACTCAATATTTATTGCCCAGGTTCTGCATATTTAGTAAATATCCCACATGTGCCCCATGTCTGGTAATAGACTGAAGTACAGGTCTCCGAAGCAAAAGAGCACCTAGAGGATTTTTGGTCCTTCTTTTTATTAGAATATATTTTAGACACCATGTCAGGTTTGAAGGGATCTTGCGGTGCCAAAACAGTGGAAATCCCCCAAAAGTGACCACATTTGGGAAACTACACACCTCAAAGAAATTATCTAGATATAATAGTGCGCATTTTGACCCCACAGGTTCATTGCAGAAATTATCGGAAGTAGGCCGTAAAAATTGAAATCTACGTTTTTTCAAAGAAAATGTAGGCTTAGCTAAATGAAAAAAGGCACTGCAAAATTTGTAAAGCAATTTCTCCCGAGTAAAACAATACGCCACATGTGGTCATAAACGGCTGTTTGGATACACGGTAGGGCTCAGAAGGGAAAGAGCGCTATTTGGCTCTTGGTGCTCAAATTTAGCAAGAATGGTTTGCGGAGGCCGTGTTGCATTTACAAAGCCCCTGAGGGGACAAAACAGTGGAAACCTCCTACAAGTGACCCCATTTTGGAAACTACACCCATCGAGGAAATTATATAGAGGTATAGTGAGAATTTTGACTGCACAGGTTTTTTGCAAAAAATTATTGGAAATAGGCCATAAAAATAAAAATCTAAATTTTTTTCAAAGAAAATGTAGGTTTACCTATTTTTTTTTCATTTCCACAAGAACTAAAGGAGAAAAAGCACTTCAAAATTTGTAAAGCAAATTCTCCTGAGTACGGCAATACCGCATATGTGGTAAGAAAATGCTTTTTGGGCACACAGTAGGGCTCAGAAGTGAAGGAGTGCCATTTGGGTTTTGGAGTGCAGATTTTAATGGATTGGTTTCTGGGCGTTATGCGGCATTTGCAATGCCCCTGTGGGACCAAAGCAGTGGAAACCCTCCAGAAGTGACCACATTTTGGAAACTACACCCCTCAAGGTATTCACCAAGGGGTGTAGCAGAAATTAGTGTGCACTCGATGTTGCAGAGTGAAAATGGGATTTTTCTCCATAGATATGCCAATATGTGCTGCCGCGGTTATGCCACCATAACAAGACAACTCTCTAATTATTATGCTGTGTTTCCCGGTTTTAGAAACACCCTACATGTGGCCCCAATCTTTTGCCTGCTGATTTGACAGGGCTCAGGAGTGAAAGAGTACCATGTAAAATTGAGGCCTAATTTGGCGATTTACAAAGTATTGGTTCAAAATTGCAGAGCTCTGATGTGAAATAATAAAAGAAACCCCTGAGAAGTGACCGAACTTTGGAAACTGCACCCCCCAAGGCATTTATTAAGAGGTGTAGTGAGAATCTTCACCCCACAGGTCTTTTCCATAAATGATTGCGCTATGGATGGTGCAAAGTAAATATTAAAATTTTTCCCTAGATATGCTATTTCAGTGGCAAATATGTCATGCCCAGCTTGTGCCACTGGAGACACACACCTCAATTTTTTTTTAAAGATTTCTCCCGGGTATGGCGATGCCATATATGTGGATGTAAACTGCTGTTTGGGCATGCTGTATGGTACAGAGGGGTGGGAGCACCATTTGACTTTTGAAGCATGGATTTGCTTGGTTGTATATTTGTTTGAATATTGCTGCTGTTTCTGTTTATAATGTGGGGGCACATGTAAGCTGGGCAAAATACATCAGGAGCATAGTCAGGTGGTATAATAATGGGGTTAAAAAAACATAAAATAATCCATAGATGTGTGTTACGCTGTGCTCTATCCTTTCTGCACAGGCCGGTGTCACACTGATAAATGCCCTTCCTTATCCCCCTTTTGGTCCACACTCCGCACCTTTGCAGTTTGGGGAATTTTGCTGGGAAGTGTTGTCCTCGTATAATACGGGCACCCTCGCTTCCAGCAGATATGTTTGGACCCTACCATTCCTGGTTCCCTAATTTTAGGGCCTCGATAATTCGACTCTTGAAACAGAAGAAATGTTCCCCTTGGGCCGGCACAACTGCATATCTGACTTATGGAAGCATTAACTAATTTTATTCTTTAATAGACGCAGTGATATGACGGCTGTTTTTTTGCGGGACGAGCTGTAGTTATTATTGGTACCATTTTGTGGTGCATGCGACTTTTTGATCACTTTTTATCCTATTTTTTGAGAGGCAAGGGACCAAAAAACTGCAATTCTGGCATAGATGTTTAGATTTTTTTTTTTATACAGCGTTCACCATGCATTATAGACAACATGTTATCTTTATTCTGCAGGTCAGTACGATTCCGGCGATAGCTAATTTATAGCACTTTTTTATGTTTTACAACTTTTTGCACAATAAAATTACTTTTGTAAAAAGGATGTATTTTTTCTGTCACCAAGTTGTGTGAACCATAACGTTTACATTTTTTCGTCTACGGAGCTGTATGAAGGCTTGTTTTTTGCGAGACAAGCTATAGTTTTTATAGGTACTATTTTTGGATACATGCGACTTTTTGATCACTTTTTATTCCAATATTTGTAGGGCAAAGTGATCAAAAACCAGAAATTCTGGTATAGTTTTTAAGTTTTTCTTTTCCCACTAAGGGACTTGAAGGTCCAACTGTCAGATATTTTTTTTTTCTAATATATTGCACTACCTGTGTAGTGCAATGTATTAGATCTGTCAGTCATTCACTGACAGCAAGCTGATTAGGCTTTGCCTCCCAGCGGGGCCTACTCGGCTTCCGTAATGGCAGAGCAGGAGGCCATTGTTAGGTTTCCTGTTGCCATAGCAGCATCGGCAGCCCTGATTGCGTGGCAGGGCTGGCGATCTGCTAGCAGCCTCTAATATGCTAGCTCCGGTTCCTGCCGTTACAGGTGGATGTTAGCTGTAACATACAGCTGACATCCACCGCTGATGACGCCAGCTCAGCTGGCGCCATCTTGCTATCGGCTATGGAAGTCTTTCAGGCCCTGCTGCCAGGTGGGGGCTTAAAATGTTTTCCATGCTAGGCAGACCGGGAGGCCAGTATTAGGCCACCGGTTGCCATTGCAGCCACTGGAACACCAGCAATTTAATTGCTGGGGTTCCGTTGAGCTGCAAACACCTTAAGTGCAGCGATCGCGTTTGAGCGCTGCATTTAAGGGGTTAATGGCGGGGATCAAAGCTAATTTTGGTCACCGCAATTACAGCCGGATGTCAGCTGTAAGATACCGCTGACATCCGGCGATGGTGGCACCGTCCAGTGTCGAAACGCGTCACCCCATTAAAAGCTGAATTATTACCAGCAAGTTTCATGACCGTTTATTTTAATGAAGTAGTGCTCTTTTCCGTCCAAATTTTTTTCCTCTTTGAATACTGTCCATATATGGACAGTGACGCTAGGGGCTTTAAAATGCCGGAATCCCTGGTCAGAGCGCCGGCAATGCACTGGTCAAGGATTTCACTTCTGGAGGAGCCACTGATGTCACTGTCCATATATGGACAGTGACGTCGAGGGCTTTTTCCAAGAGAGGAGTCCCCGGCCAGAGAGCTTGCGTTGCTCTGGCCGGAGACTACAGAGTTGAATACTGAAAAAGGGAGCTGACAAATCCTTACTTCAGCATTGGATTCAAATGTATCTGTGTCCTGGGAACGCAGATACAGTTGACACCGGGACATACCACAGGCCGCCCGGGACAGCGGGACACCGCCCGGAATCCGGGACTGTCGGGAGGTAAGCTCTTACCATATATTATGTGCAGACTAGAACCCTCCCTGCTTCCTATACATTACATGCAGGCTAGAGAGCCCTCTCCCCCTTACTACATATTATATGCAGGCTATAGACCTCCCTCCCCCATGCTATATATTATGTGCAGGCTAGAGATCCCCCTCTCCCCTTACTATATATTTTACAGACAACCTATAAATATATGAAGGTACATGTCCTAAAGTACTGGTTAAATTAACAGAATAGAACCAGGCACTTAATTATGAAACCAAAACCTAATGCCGCGGTCTCAAAAAATGAAGATATCCATAAGGTGACAGTACAAACATGACTTTATTAATGCATATTAGACAGAAAACAGTTGACCAGAACTGCAAACATACAACATATACACAATAGACGTCTAAAATTATAAAGTCAGAGTGTCATTTAAAAAGATATATATTTTTGGTAAAAATATATAAAAAATGGATATAGCGCTACACAAAGGAAGGATCGGCAGAGTAGTAATAATAATAGGTGGATTTATTTAGCAAAGAGGGGCAACGTGTTTTAACGCAGAACCTGCGTCTTCATCAGTATTTTTGGCCTGATCCTTCTTTTGTGTAGCGTTTTCCTATATCCTTTTTTTATATATTTTTACCAAAAATATATATCTTTTAAAATGGCTATTCCTTGCGGCACAATACAATTGCTGGCGGTATCTGGATATTGAAAGCTGCAACCTTATTTTATTACTGCCTATATCCTTAAGGTGTACCTGCCAGTAAATACTCTGTTAGGTGAGTGTTTTAACTTACCATCACTTTAATTTACTTACCTATCAGATTTATTTGCACCATGTGGCACTGTGTACGTTTTTTCTCTTCCCAGACACTAAAATCAGAGTGTGGTAGAGCAGTGGAGGACACAGCAGGTTACAATATCTACAGAAAGTGAAAAAAGACTACAGATGGGAGGCATGGTTAAGCATGTAGACATTATAGTATAAATGAGTATAATGCAAGTAGGCAGTAAATACTGACACTCCTCAGATTCAGTCAATCATGTGAAAAGTGTAACACAATACATATCAGTGTAGATGTTTCAAACTACATGGAAGGTAAGACCAAACCCAAAAATATTGCTGATGATCCCATATGTTGATAATCCCATATAGGGAAATAATGATATTAGAAAAAGGTTTGAAAACATAACAATGTAGATTACAAGCATTACAGACCTGAATTGGTCATACTGCAGACAAGCCTCCTGCCCTGTCCTCTCACCGCACCCTCCAACGCACGTTTCACAATCCTTCTTCAGGGAGAGTAAGGTGAGAGGGCAGAGATGAGGCATTTATATGGGCAAATATTCAAATCACTTAACTTACCACTCAGGTAAAATGTGTCAGGTGTTACCAACATGGCTCTCTCCACGCATCCACGCCATCCCAAACCGAGGGAATCTGGCGACGCTCCCCACTTCCGACAAACTGCGCCAGCGGCACATTTAGGAAAGCTGATATGATGACACCCATCCCGGCGGCGGGGTGGCGCATATGCAGTGAGCACACAATAACATAGTGGCCATCTTACTAAGGGGCAATTTAGCAGAAATCGCTATTTTGGTAAGAGCAATGCATATATACATGAAAACACAATAGGGAAAATATAGGGGAACAATCATATAAACCCTGGACTAATACCAGACCAACATATCTACAGAAATAAAGTTGTATAAATACACCAATAGGTATATTTCTGATCTGCCGGAACAAATTAATCCCACAATATTGGAATATTATTGCGGATAATACATCTATGTAAACACATATAACAGATAATAACAATAGGTATTCACTAGACCCAAATATTTACAGTGATGATGAGGTGGAAAAAAACTAAAATATGTGGTGAGGGTGATATCTTTATATATTTCAAAAAATATAATAAAAGTATGTGCATATATGAAAAATATATATGTATGTATATAAATTACGTGAATATTTACTTAAATTATCCATTCATGGATGTGTAGCGTATAAATACATATAAACTTTGGTGTAGAAAGAAAACATAATCATACCAGTGCTACTGAAAGTGAAACATTTTATATTTTATGAAAAAAAAAACACAAATATAAAAAGTTCAAAAAAAGAGTATGAGAAATAATATATGTTAATAAATAAACAATTCCAATACAAGTAGGTATCAATAATACAAAATAAGAATATTGTTATAATGTTGATGGAAATATATGTTTATTGATGGAGTCATCCACATTATCCAATGTCATATTTTAGTCCTATATGGTGTAGATCACTTATTCATATTCCATACTAATTAAAATTTGTAAAGCATAATGGGAAGAGAATTAGAGTATATAATGTTCAGGTACAGTTCATCACGCATGATAGTGTAAATATAAGACTCATAAGAACATCCACACTGATATCCACAGCCCTATAGAGAAAACAGACTCAAAAATGGCCCCTTGTAAGCCCTAAAAAAACAAACCAACCTGTCAAAGTTCTGCCCACCCAAAAAAAAAATTAATCTCTTAAAGAATCACAGGATGTATTGAACAATAATCCCATGCAGTGGCGTAACTACCGCCGTAGCAGCAGTAGCGGCTGCTACGGGGCCCGCGGCATGAGGGGGCCCGTGTCGCCCGCCGGCACGGGCCCCCACCATGGCCGGAGGCTCCGCTAGCAGCCGCTATGGCTGCTACAGCGGGACGCCACTGAACACTACGGCAGAGCAGGGAGGTATCTCCCTGCTCTGCCATTAACTGGTTCCCGGCCGCTGGCTGTATTTTTACGGCCAGCGGTCAGGGTCCTTAAAACCCGAGCCATAGACTTTCTACGGCTCGGGTTTTAACTTGCTGCCCGCGCGATCGGGCAGCTGAATGTCGGGTCTCCGGCTGTCAGTGACTGCCGGGGACCCTGAGGAGAAGATAGAAGCAGCTTTCGCTGCTTCTGTCTTCTCTGATAACTTGTACACAGCGCTGAATGCGCGCTGTGTATAGGAATAGAGACAGCAGCAGCGGCGCAGTCTCTATTCCTCCCGGTGATCATGTGACTGGTCACATGATCGCCGGGTGCCGTTAGTGACAGACTGCTGCTGGGTCTAACTAGACCCAGCACAGCCCAGTTAGTGACAATCGTCACTATGAGAGGGCTGATTTCCCCTGTAACTGGGGCTGCTGTGCAGCTCCAGTTACAGTGGAAAAACATGGTGTAAAAGAAAGAAAAAAAATATATAAAGTTCCCCAAAGGTCTTCTTTGACCTTTTGGGGACAGACCATAGTAATAAAAAAATAATAAAGTGCAAAAAAAATGTAAATAATAAACACACATAAAATACCCACCCCCAAAAAAAACGTCCCCCGCCAGTCATTGTTGTAACGCTAGCGCTGACCCAATTACCCTAATATAGACATGTAATATATAAAAATTTACGGTAGACAATGACGATCACAAATAAAAGGTCTATTTTAGGGTAAAACTATGTTATTACCAAAAAAAATAGCTGAAAAGTAAAAAAAGCTTATTTTTTTACTATTATTTTCAAACTTTATGAATACAAATTCTAAAATAGCAAAAAAGGATGTGTATAAAAACGATAAAAAAGAAACCTGCATTGTCTACGGAAAAAACATCGCAAAAATCACGTCGTTAGCCCAACAAATAAAAAAGTTATAGCCATTTAACTAACACGTGCTAAAAAGGGCTAAACGGTGTCTGGTCCTGAAGGCGCAAAATAGAGCAAAAGACATGTATCCCCCCGTTCTCCACAGGACATGTATCCCCTCTCCACAGGATCTCCACAGGACATGTATCCCCCCCCTTCTCCACAGGACGTGTATCCCCCCCCCCCTTCTCCACAGGACGTGTATCCCCCCCCCCTTCTCCACAGGACATGTATCCCCTCTCCACAGGATCTCCACAGGATAGGGGATACATGTGTGATCGCTGGCAGCGATAGGGAGAACGGGGGACTGAAACTCCCCTGAAGTTCTCCATCACAAACCTTGGACTTCCGGGGTCTGTGTCGGCAGCTCCGTAGAAATGAATGGAGCGCCGGTCGTGCTTGTGCGCATGCGTGACCAGCGCTCCTTTCATTTTTATTGAGCTGCGCAGACGCCGGAAGTCAGGTTTGTCATGGAGAAGTTCAGGGGGACTTTCAGTCCCCCGTTCTCCCTATCGCTGCCAGCGATCACACATGTATCCCCTATCCTGTGGAGAGGGGATACATGTATTTTGTAGGACACACTGTAGGTCGCATTTTTTTGGGAGGGGGGACGCTGTATGGCGTTCCCTACAGGGGGGGGGACGACGCTGTATGGCGTTCCCTACAGGGGGGGGGGAATGCTGTATGGCGTTCCCTACAGGGGGGGGGGGGTGGCTGTATGGCGTTCCCTACAGGGGGGGTGGCTGTATGGCGTTCCCTACAGGGGGGGTGGCTGTATGGCGTTCCCTACAGGGGGGGTGGCTGTATAGCGGTCCCTACAGGGGGGGTGGCTGTATGGCGGTCCCTACAGGGGGGGAGCTGTATGGCGTTCCCTACAGGGGGGGCTGTATGGCGTTCTCTACAGGGGGGGCTGTATAACGTTCTCTGCAGGGGGCTGTATGGCGTTCTCTACAGGGGGGCTGTATGGCGTTCTCTACAGGGGGATGTATGGCGCTATCTACAGAGGGGGGGCTGTATAGCGTTAGCTACAGGGGGGGGGCTGTAAAAAAGGCACTATCTACAAGGGGGGGGGGGGGTTGTGTGACACCCAGGGGAGGGGGGGCCCCAGTCAAAAGTTTGCTATGGGGCCCAGTCTTTCCTAGTTACGCCCCTGATCCCATGTATATTGTATTATTATGTTGTATCAAAATATTAATATTTTATCAAAATTAAGTAATAAGCAGAGGTCACAGAAGATCATTTACTACTCACAAATATGATGAAAACGCCAATCGTTCATTTAGCCCCATAGGTGAGATCGTTCGGAGTGCAGTAATCCATTTACAGTCAATCCTCAGTAGTTTTTGCATCAGGTTCCCTCCTCTGAATCCCAGGGTAACATGATCAATGCCCCTCACTTGTACGGTAGTTTAAAAAAGTTTTTTTTAAACCCGCTGTTAAGGGGGGCAATATAGTGATATGGCCAACCGAATTGTATGAACGGGAGGCCTTCAGGCAACTTAATGACACATCGTGATTGTTCCCCTATATTTTCCCTATTGTGTTTTCATGTATATATGCATTGCTCTTACCAAAATAGCGATTTCTGCTAAATTGCCCCTTAGTAAGATAGCCACTGTGTTATTGTGCGCTCACTGCACATGCGCCGCCCCGCCGCCGGGATGGTTGTCGTCATATTCGCTTTCCTGAACGTGCCGATGGCGCAGTTTGGTGGAAGTGCGGGGCGTCGCCAGATTCCCTCGGTTTGGGATGGCGTGGATGCGTGGAGAGCGCCAATTTGGTAACACCTGAGTGGTAAGTTAAGTGTTTTGAATATTTGCCCATATAAATGCCTCCTCTCTGCCCTCTCACCTTACTCTCCCTGAAGAAGGATTGTGAAACGTGCGTTGGAGGGTGCGGTGAGAGGACAGGGCAGGAGGCTTGTCTGCAGTATGACCAATTCAGGTCTGTAATGCTTGTATTCTACATTGTTATGTTTTCAAACCTTTGGCTAATATCATTATTTCCCTATATGGGATAATCAACATATGGGATCATCAGCAATATTTTTGGGTTTGGTCTTACCTTCCATGTAGTTTGAAACATCTACACTGATATGTATTGTATTACTCTTTTCACATGATTGACTTAATCAGAGAAGTGTCAGTATTTACTGCCTACTTGCATTATACTCATTTATATTATAATGTCTAAATTCACAACCATGCCTCCCATCTGCAGTCTCTTTGCACTTTCTGTAGATATTGTAACCTGCTGTGTCCTCCACTGCTTTCCTTTACTCCTCACATACAATCACTTTCACGCTCCTGTCATTTTCACCTCAAAAACATCTCCAGAATCCGCTCTTTTCTAAGGGTATGTTCACACGCTGAGAGGCAGTTACGTGTGAAAAGACAGACTGTTAACAGCTGCCTCGTTTCACACGTAAAAGCTCCTCCTCGTAATTTACGAGGCGTCTGAGACGCTCGTAAACCTTGAGCCGTGCTTCATTGATTTCAATGAAGAACGGCTCAAATTACGTGGCAAAGAAGTGCCCTGCACTTCTTTGCCGAGACAGTCAATTTACGGGTCGTCGTTTCACAGCTGTCAAACGACGACTCGTAAATAACAGGTCGTCTGCACAGTACGTCGGCAAACCCATTCAAATGAATGGGCAGATGTTTGCCGACGTATTGTAGCCATATTTTCAGACGTAAAACGAGGCATAATACGCCTCGTATACGTCTGAAATTTGGCCGTGTGAACATACCCTAACGGAGGAAACTGCCAAAACTCTCATTGTTGCTCTGATTCACTCTCGTCTTGACTACTGTAACTCATTACTAGTCGGTCTTCCCCTCACTAAACTCTCCCCTCTCCAATCTATCCTCAATGCAGCAGCCAGGCTCATCTTTATGACCAACCGCTACACCAACGCCTCTAATCTGTGCCAGTCACTGCACTGGTTGCCCATCCCCTTCCGAATAAAATTCAAACTTATTACTCTCACCCACAAAGCTCTCCACAGTGCTGCACCTCCTTACATCTCCTCCCTCATCTCTGTCTACCGACCTACTCGGGCTCTACGTTCTGCCAACGACCTTAGATTAAAATCCTCCATAATCCGAACCTCCCACTACCGTCTCCAGGATTTCTCTCGTGCTGCACCCGTCCTCTGGAATGTGCTACCCCAGACAATCAGATTAATTCCCAATATCCACAGTTTTAAACGTGCCCTGAAAACACATCTATTTAGACAGGCCTATAACATTCCCTAATCTGACTCCTTTCCATGGCCCTCCATTTAGATTAGTCATCAGAATAAGATTCCCTCACACTCCTTCTCTTCATGTCCGTCATACACGGATACTGGCTGGTGACCGGCTCATGCAGCTTTATGTTACCACCGCATGTGTATAAAAATGGCCGGACCATTGTACAGAACAAACACTATTACACTTTGTGTCTCCCTTATGTCCTCATAGATTGTAAGCTCTTGCGAGCAGGGTCCTCACTCCCCAGGTTTGAATTGTAAATTAACTTTGTCACTATGTAATGTCTGATATTGTTTGTTTCATGTTCCCTCTAAATTGTAAAGTGCTGCGTAATATGTTGGCGCTATATAAATAAAGATTATTATTATTATTATTACCACACTCTGATTTTATCACTTTAGACGTCTATTGTGTATATGTTGTATGTTTGCAGTTCTGGTCAACTGTTTTCTGTTTAATATGCATTAATAAAGTCATTTTTGTACTGTCACCTTATGGATAGCTTCATTTTTTGAGACCATGGCTTTAGGTATTGGTTTCATATATATTATATGCAGGGTAGAGACCCCTTAACTTTGCATACAGTATATGGTATGTATTAATACTAGATATCCCCAACCCCATTACTATTTATACAGTATATGCAGTCTAGGGAGCCTCTGAGCAAAATTAAAAGTGTGTCCTCACTTTAACTTTAACAAGGGACAAATTGTGATGTCTAGTTGACTCGGTCAGAGCATCTCCAAAATGGCAAATTTTGTGGGGTGTTCCTGGTATAACAGTGGTAAGAACTGGGGAGGATCCAGGTTTGAAATCTATCGTAGGGAAGAGCAACGTGCACGGCATTGCATTTCACTTTATTTGGTTATGCTCCTCCCCACTACATTAAAGTCGTTGTCCACTTCTGAACAACTGATGACCTATCCGCCGGACAGGTCATCCGTATATAATCGGTGCGGGTCCGACACCTAGACGCTGCACCGTTAAGCTGCTTCGCCTATCTCCGGACACCGGATGTTATGGGCTATTATGCTATGTACGGAGCCGGAAGAAGTTGACTCCGTACATAGCATACATACTTGAATAGGGTCAGAGCTGCAGTATAGCAGCTTGCCGCTATTCAGTGGCCGGAGCAAACTGTTTCCGGCATGTTCGTCCGGTGCTCGGAGGCAGCAGGAACGGCTTAACGGTGCGGGATCTGGGTGACGGACCCCCACAGATCATGTACTTATGACCTATCCGGTAGATAGGTAATCAGCTGTCCAGTAGTGAACAACCCCTTTAAATATGTAAACCATACCATCATCACAGGGAGAAAAATAAAAATGATACATAGAATCACCTAATCACATGTTCAGGGACCAGCATCTCTTTTTCAGTCAGGGATAACAGTACGCTCCCCGAAAGTCGCACTACATGTTTTCCAGCATGGTAAAAAAATATTACTTTTCACATTTTTGAGAAGTATTTTAATATGTGGCTTTAAATACTCACTGTTTATGACGAGAAACATTACTAGAACTTATAACAATGCTTTCATGCATAAATTGCGAGTTAGGGTATGTTCACACGCAGTGGTTTCAGACGTAATTCGGGCATTTTACGCCTCGAATTACGACTGAAAAAATGCCCCTAATACGCCTACAAACATCTGCCATTTGCTTTCAATGGGAATTAAGATGTTCTATTCCCACGAGCCTTTATTTTAAGCGTCGCTGTCAAAATACGGCGTGTAAAATGACGGCTCGTCAAAAGAAGTGCAGGACACTTCTTGGGACGTTTTTGGAGACGTTTTTTCATAGACTGTATTGAAAACAGCTCCAAAAACGGCCGTGAAAAACGCAGCGAAAAATGCGAGTTACTCAAAAAACATCTGAAAATCAGGAGCTGTTTTCCCTTGAAAACTGCTCCATATTTTCAGACGTTTTTTGTTAAGCATGTGAACATACCCTTATATTTAGTGTATAATGTTAAAAAGGTCTATACTCAAGTATGAAACTCTACTTTTCTTAAAGCACAAAAGCTGTCACTCAGGGACCAGGACAGCAGACCGTGAGAACAGACCAAGTCAACAGGATATCAGTTCAAATACTGAACTGGAACAGTGAAACTTGTCAAACAATTTGTATGCCCCACCCGACGCCGCAAGACATCTAGTACTATTTAAAGGAGTTTTCCCATAATCAATATTTATCAGCTATCCTGATGGCACCTCTGGACTGAGACCGTTTTAGCTGTGCCTCAAATGTCAGTACTCCTTGCATCTCTCTTTAAGTCAAGGGGGATCTAAACTTGTCTAAATATCACAATATTTATTACCTATCCTGATCATTGGGGTTTGACCGCTGGGACCCCCACTGTTCTAGAGAACGGGCTTACCTAGCCATTCATGTGTGCCCCATATAATTGGAGCTGTATCGCGCATTTGCGGTTACCCCTCCATTAATTCTTTATGGGGCTGCCAGATTGGAGCTGTGTGCTTTTTCTCCAGAAAAGCGAAACAAAAACAGCTTTTGATCACCCCCAGTACCCCCATTTACTCCCCGCTCCACTCCTTTGTGCATATATATATATATATATATATATATATATATATAATAAAAGTGAATAAATATACACTACCGTTCAAAAGTTTAGGGTCACTTAGAAATTTCCTTATTTTTGAAAGAAAAGCACAGTTTTTTTCAATGAAGATAACATTAAATTAATCAGAAATACACTCTATACATTGTTAATGTGCTAAATGACTATTCTAGCTGCAAACGTCTGGTTTTTAACCCCTTAAGGACGCAGCCACTTTTGGACCTTATGACACAGCCTCATTTTTTAAATCTGACATGTGTCACTTTATGTGGTAATAACTCTGGAATGCTTTTACCTATCCAAGTGATTCTGAGATTGTTTTCTCGTGACATATTGTACTTTAAGTTAGTGAAAAAATTTGGTCGATATATTCAATATTTTTGTGTGAAAAACACCAAAATTTTGAGAAAATTTGCAAAAAATTAGCATTTTCTAAATTCAAATGTATCCGCTTGTAAGACAGATAGTTATACCACACAAAATAGTTACTAGCTAACATTTCTTATATGTCTACTTTAGATTGGCATTGTTTTTTGAACATCCTTTTATTTTTCTAGGACGTTACAAGGCTTATAAGTTTAGGAGCAATTTCTCACATTTTCAAGAAAATTTCAAAAGCCTATTTTTTTAGGGACCAGTTCAGTTCTGAAGTGGCTTTGAGGGCCTTATATATTAGGAACCCCCACAAATCACCCCATTTTAAAAACTGAACCCCTTAAAGTACTCAAAACAGCATTTAGAAAGTTTCTTAACCCTTTATGCGTTTCACAGGAATTAAAGCAAAGTGGAAGGGAAATTTGCAAATTTCATTTTTTTTTGCAGAAATTCCATTTTAATCCATTTTTTCTGTAATACTGAAGGTTTTTACCAGGGAAACACAACTGAATATTTATTGCCCTGATTCTGACGTTTTTAGAAATATCCCACATGTGGCCCTAGTGCGCTACTGGACTGAAACACCGGCCTCAGAAGCAAAGGAGTACCTAGAGGATTTTTGGGCCTTCCTTTTCTTAAATTATATTTCAGGCACCATGTCAGGTTAGAAGAGGTCTTGTGGTGCCGAAACAAAGGAAACCCCCCAAAAGTGACTCCATTTGGGAAACTATACCCTTTGAGGAATTAATCTAGGAGTGTAGTAAGCATTTTTACACCACAGGTGTTTCATAGATTTCATTAGAATTGGGCAGTGAAAATTAAAAATTACATTATTTTCCAATAAGATGTAGCTTTACCTCAAAATTATTATTTTTTTCAACAAATAAATGAGGAAAAGCACCCCAACATTTGTAAAGCAACTTCTCCAGAGTACGGAAATACCCAATATGTGGTCATAAACTACTGTTTGGGCAAGTGGCAGGACTCGGAAGGGAAGGCACGCCATTTAGCTTTTGGAGCGCTGATTTTGCTGAATTCATTTCTCGGCACCATGTCGCATTTGTAAAGCTCCTAAGGTACCAGAACAGTGGAAACCCCCCAAAAGTGACTCCATTTAGGAAACTACACCCCTTGAGGAATTCATCTAGGGGTGTAGTGAGCATTTTGACCCCACAGGTGTTTCATAGATTTCATTAGAATTGGGCAGTGAAAGTGAAAAATTACATTATTTTCCAATAAGATGTAGCTTTACCTCAAAATTGTTATTTTTTTCAACAAATAAATGATGAAAAGCACCCCAACATTTGTAAAGCAACTTCTCCAGAGTACGGAAATACCCAAAATGTGGTCATAAACGGCTGTTTAGGGAAGCGGCAGGACTCAGAAGGGAAGGCACGCCATTTAGCTTTTGAAGTACAGATTTTGATGGTTTGATTTCTCGGCACCATGTCGCATTTGTAAAGCTCCTAAAGGTACCAGTACAGTGGAAACCCCCCAAAAGTGACTCCATTTGGGAAACTACACCCCTAGAGGAATTCAACTAGCGGTGTAGTGAGTATTTTGACCCCCCCCCCCCAGGTGTTTCATAGATTTCATTAGAATTGGGCAGTAAACATGAAAAATTTCATTTTTTTTCCACTAAGACATAGCTTTAGGTAAAAATGTTTCATTTTCTCATCAAATAAAGGAGAAAAATCACCATAATATTTGTAAAGCAACTTCTCCAGAGTACGGAAATACCCCATATCTGGTAATAACTTACTGTATGAATACACATCAGGGATCAGAAGGGAAGGCGCGCCATTTGGCTTTTGGAGAGCAGATTTTGCTGGATTGGTTTTTCTGCACCATGTCGCTTTTGCAAAGCCCCTTAGGTAGCAGTACAGTGGAAACTACCCAAAAGTGACTCCATTTGGCAAACTACACCCATTGAGGAATTCATCTAGGGGTGTAGTGAGCATTTTGACCCCACATGTGTCTCATATATTTTATTAGAAATGGGCAGTGAAAATGAAAAATTACATTATTTTCCAATAAGACGCAGCATTAGTTAAAAAAATTTCATTTTCTCAACAAATAAAGGAGAAAAAGCACCGTAACATTTGTAAAGCAACTTCTTCAGAGTAGGGAAATACCCCACACGTGGTCATAAACTGCTATTTGGGCACACAGCAAGGCTCTAAAGGGAAGGAGCGCCATTTAGTATTTGGAGTGGAGATTTTATAAGATTCGTTTTTCCACACCATATTACATAGTTACATAGTTACATAGTTACATAGTTAGTACGGTTGAAAAAAGACACATGTCCATCAAGTTCAACCAAGGGAAGGGAAAAGGGAAGGAAAAATTTCTACACATAGGAGCTAATATTTTTTTGTTCTAGGAAATTATCTAACCCTTTTTTAAAGCCATCTACTGTCCCTGCTGTGACCAGCTCCTGCGGTAGGCTATTCCATAGATTCACAGATCTCACTGTAAAGAAGCCTTGTCGCCTCTGCAGCTTGAACCTTTTTTTCTCCAGACGGAGGGAGTGCCCCCTTGTTTTTTGAGGGGGTTTTACAAGGAACAGGATTTCACCATATTTTTTGTATGTGCCATTAATATATTTATATAAGTTAATCATGTCCCCCCTTAGTCGTCTTTTTTCAAGGCTAAATAGGTTTAATTCTTTCAATCTTTCCTCATAACTTAAATTCTCCATGCCCCTAATTAGCTTCGTTGCTCTTCTTTGTATTTTTTCCAACTCCAGGGCATCCTTTCTATGAACTGGAGCCCAGAACTGAACTGCATATTCTAGATGAGGCCTCACTAATGCTTTGGAAAGTGGTAATATTACATCCCTGTCCCGCGAGTCCATGCCTCTTGTAATACACGACAATATCCTGCTGGCCTTTGAAGCAGCTGATTGACACTGCATGCTGTTATTGAGTTTATGATTTACAAGTACACCCAGATCCTTCTCAACAAGTGAATCCGCCAGTGTAGCTCCCCCTAGGACATATGATGCATGCAGGTTGTTGGTACCCAGATGCATAACTTTACATTTATCTACATTAAACTTCATCTGCCAAGTGGACGCCCAAACACTTAGTTTGTTTAAATCTGCCTGTAATTCATGAACATCTTCCATAGACTGAACTATATTACATAGCTTGGTGTCATCTGCAAAAATAGAAATAGTGCTATTAATCCCATCCTCTATATCATTAATAAATAAGTTGAATAATAGTGGTCCCAGCACTGAACCCTGGGGTACACCACTTATAACTGGGGACCATTCAGAGTAGGAATCATTGACCACAACTCTCTGGATACGGTCCTTGAGCCAATTCTCAATCCAATTACAAACTATATTTTCTAAACCTATAGTCCTTAATTTACCCATTAGGCGTCTATGGGGGACAGTGTCAAATGCCTTTGCAAAGTCCAAAAACACTAAATCCACAGCGGCCCCTCTGTCTAGACTTCTGCTCACCTCTTCATAAAAACAGATTAGGTTAGTTTGACAACTTCTGTCCTTAGTAAAACCGTGCTGGCTGTCACTTATAATGCTATTTATTGTCACATAATCCTGTATATAGTCCCTCAATAGCCCCTCAAACATTTTCCCCACGATGGATGTTAAGCTTACTGGTCTATAATTACCTGGGGAAGACCTAGAGCCCTTTTTGAAAATAGGCACCACATTTGCCCTGCGCCAGTCCCTTGGCACTATACCAGTCACTAGAGATTCTCTGAATATTATGAAAAGGGGGACAGAAATAACTGAACTAAGCTCTTTAAGAATTCTGGGTGTAACCCATCTGGTCCCGGGGCCTTGTGCACATTTATTTTATTTAATTTAGCTTGGACCATCTCTACATTCATCCAATTCAGTATATCAACTGATATATTAACAGCACTGGCACCGGCTACATCAGCTGCTCTTTCTTCTGTTGTATATACAGAGCTAAAGAACCCATTTAGTAACTCTGCCTTCTCTTGATCCCCTGTGATCAACTCCCCATTACCATTATCTAGGGGTCCTACATGTTCAGACCTTGGCTTTTTAGCATTTATATACTTGAAGAATTTTTTGGGATTTGTTTTACTATCCTTGGCCACCTGCCTTTCATTTTGTATTTTTGCTAATTTTATTACATTTTTACAGATTTTATTAAGCTCTTTATATTTTACAAAGGCTACAGCTGTACCCTCAGATTTGTATTTTTTAAATGCCCTTTTTTTGTCATGTATTGCCCCTTTCACAGAAGGTGTAAACCATGTGGGGTTTAATTTGAGTCGTTTATACTTGTTACCTATAGGAATAAATTTTGCACTATAATAACTCAAAGTAGATTTGAAAATCTCCCATTTATCATTTGTTCCATTATTTGACATTAGTTCTTCCCAGTCCATATCCTGAATTGCAGCCCTCATCCTGGGGAAATTGGCTTTCTTAAAATTAAATGTTTTTGCCCTCCCAGCCTGCGTTTGTTTTTTACAGTATAGGTAAAATGTAACTATATTATGATTACTGTTACCGAGGTTTTCACGAACATTGACATTCCCAACAAGATCTGCATTATTAGAAATGACCAGATCCAACAGAGCTTCACCTCTAGTCGGGTCTTCCACAAACTG
Source organism: Rhinoderma darwinii (assembly GCF_050947455.1). Lineage (NCBI taxonomy): Eukaryota > Metazoa > Chordata > Amphibia > Anura > Rhinodermatidae > Rhinoderma > Rhinoderma darwinii. Next base: position 64,483,957 of record NC_134689.1, read on the forward strand.
GCCCATAAAATTTTCCTGCAACAGGTTGAGGAAATGTCTCCCCTTTGCAGTTGAAGCCGAACCATGACACCAATTAATATCCCGGAAATTAAAATCTCCCATTATCACTACAGTACCCGCCTGTGCAGCCCGCTCCATCTGTTTATATAGCTGAACATCCATCTCCTCAGTTATATTGGGGGGTCTATAGATTACACCAAAAGTAATTTTTTCAGTGTTTACCTCCCTTTCTAGTTCCACCCACAAGGTTTCAACCTCCTCACAGTATTCACCCACTATTGTCTCTTTCACACTCGCCTTCATATCATTTCTCACATACAGACATACACCACCACCTTTAATATTTGTCCTGTCTTTCCGAAAAAGTGTAAAACCCTGTAGATTTACAGCCCAGTCATGTGAAGAGTCCAGCCATGTTTCAGCAACACCAACTATATCTATATTTTCTTCCAGTATCAAGGCCTCCAGCTCCCCCATTTTGCTTGCTAGACTTCTGGCATTTGTGAACATACACTTTAACTTGCCTGTCAGTTTTTCACTTTTATTATCAGAAATGTGATTTGACATTAATCGGGCCTTTTTATTTACACTGATGTTTTGTAACGAAAGGATCTCCTTATCTTGTTGTCTAGTCCTCTCCCCACATTCTGTTTCTCCCCCCACCAATATAGTCTGACCCCTCTCTAACCTGGCTACCCCTTTTTTTTCTACATTGACCTCCCTCCTCAGCCCTAGTTTAAATACTCCGCCACCCCAGCTAGAATTCTCTCCCCCAGCACAGCGGACCCCCTTCCATTTAGGTGCAAATCATCTGCAGAATACAGTTTGTACCCCAATGAAAAGTCAGCCCAGTGCTCTAGGAACCCAAATCCTTCTCCTCTACACCAAGACTTCAGCCATGCATTTAACTCCCTGAGCTCCCGCTGTCTTTCATGTGATGCGCATGGCACAGGCAGTATTCCTGAGAATACTACTTTGGAGGTCCTTCCCTTCAGCTTGTAGCCTAGTTCTTTAAAATTATTCTTAAGGCTCCTCCACCTACCATTTATTCTGTCGTTGGTACCGACATGGACCACGACAGCTGGATCATCACCACCCCCTCCCAGCAATTTGTCCACCCGTTCCACCACATGCCGAACCCTGGCACCAGGGAGACAGCAAACCATTCGGTTGAGGTGGTCTTGGCGACAAATTATTCTATCCGTCTTCCTGATTATAGAATCCCCTACGACTATCAATTGTCTTGGCTTACCTGCATTACCATCCCGCCGACTACTAGCTGGGCTGTTCTTCCGGCTGTTAGGGAGATCAGTATCCACTAGGGCTGCCATTTCTGAGACTGACACCCTCGCATCATCACCCAACTTGGCAATTTTGCCTGGAATGTCAGAAACCGGATCGGCCTTCCTTTTCTTTGACCCCTTTCTACTGCCCCTAACTACATTAACCCAGCTACTTACCTGCATATTATATTGCATTGAGCTATAGTACCAGTACAGTGGTACCCCCCGAAAAATTACCCCATTTTGGAAACTAGATCCCTCAAAGAATTGATCTAGGGGTGTAGTGAGCATTTTGACCGCACAAGTGTTTTGCAAAAATGAGTGAACAATAGATGTTGCAGATTGAAAATTGCTGTTTTCCACAGATATGCCATTTCAGTGGCCAATGAGTTGTGCCCAGCTTGTACCACCGTAGACACAAATCCCATAAATTGTTAAGTGGGTTCTCCAGAATACCCCATATGTGGTATCAGGGTATATGTAATCTGTGCGGAGTACATCAGGGTATATGTAATCTGTGCGGAGTACATCAGGGTATATGAAATCTGTGAGGAGTACATCAGGATATATGTAAACTGTGGAGTACATCAGGATATATGTAAGCTGTGCGGAGTACATCAGGGTATATGTAAGCTGTGCGGAGTACATCAGGGTATATGTAAGCTGTGCGGAGTACATCAGGGTATATGTAAGCTGTGCGGAGTACATCAGGGTATATGTAAGCTGTGCGGAGTACATCAGGGTATATGTAAGCTGGGCGGAGTACATCAGGGTATATGTAAGCTGTGCGAAGTACATCAGGGTATATGTAAGCTGGGCGGAGTACATCAGGGTATATGTAAGCTGGGCGGAGTACATCAGGGTATATGTAATCTGTGAGGAGTACATCAGGGTATATGTAAACTGGGCGGAGTACATCAGGGTATATGTAAGCTGGGCGCAGTACATCAGGGTATATGTAATATGTGAGGAGTACATCAGGGTATATGTAAGCTGGGCGCAGTACATCAGGGTATATGTAATATGTGAGGAGTACATCAGGATATTTGTAAGCTGTGCGGAGTACATCAGGGTATATGTAAGCTGTGAGGAGTACATCAGGGTATATGTAAGCTGGGCGGAGTGCATCAAGGCATATGTAAGCTGGGCGGAGTACATCAGGGTATATGTAAGCTGGGCGGAGTACATCAGGGTATATGTAAGCTGGGCGCAGTACATCAGGGTATATGTAAGCTGTGAGGAGTACATCAGGGTATATGTAAACTGTGCGGAGTACATCAGGGCATATGTAAGCTAGGCGGAGTACATCAGGGTATATGTAAGCTTGGCGGAGTGCAACAGGTTCATAATAGGATGATGTAATAATGGGGAGAATGAATAATCCATGGATTGGTGTGGTACGCTTTGAACCAATCCTTTATACACAAGGCCGGGTTTATTGGGTATTATACAAAATATCTGCGCTCCAGTGTTGCCTTATATTTGACTTCTTTACTAGGCCTATAAGCTGCACAAGGCCCTAAAGTTTCCTCATCTTCGCTGCATCTACAGGGTCCACCTGGGGGGTCCAGCAAATGACAATGTGGGGTATTTAGTGAAATTCTACTGGACCTAAAAATGAGTCTGGGCCGTCATTTAGAATCATTTTTCACCATTGCGTTTTGAGAGTCATAACGTGTTATTTTTCCGGTGACGGAGCTGTGTGAGGGCGTGTTTTTTGTGGAACGAGGTGTAATTTTTATTGGTTCCATTTTGGGGTACATGAGATTTTTTTATCACTATTTATTCCATTTTTTGGGAGATGAGGAAACCAAAAAACAGCCATTCCAGCACGTGTCTTTTTTTGTTGTTTTTTTACAGTGTTCACCGTGCAGTATAAACAACAGGTTAACTTTATTCTGCGGGGCGATACGATTACAGCGACACCAAATTTATATAGTTTTTTTACGTTTCACTACGTTCCCACAATAAACATACTCTTTTCTAAAAAAAATCATGTTTTAGTGTCGCCCTTTTCTGACAGCCATAACTTTTTTATTTTTTCGTTGATATCGCATTTTTTTTCTAATAAAGGAGTTGATCAGGGAAACAGGGCAAGTGTTGTTTTTATTATTTATTAACTTTTATTTATTTCTTTTTCTTTCACATTTTTTTTTACATTTTTTACTTTTTCTTTTACACTGACCTGGGGACTTGAAGATCTGGTCTTCTGATCCCCGCTATGATGCACTGCACTACTTATGTAGTGCAGTGGATCGTAACTGTCATTTTTCATTTGAAAGTTCGCGTATTAGGTCCTGCCTAGTAACGGCTTCCTGGTTGCCATAGCAACAATCGCGGGGGGGGGGCCGGGGGTTACAGAGGGAGCTCCCTCCCTCTGTAAACCACTTCAATGCGGCGGACGTCATTGACAGCCGCATTGAAGGGGTTAAATGGCTGCGATCGGCGGTAACAGCCATCGCAGCCATTGCAGCGGCATGTCAGCTGTGTATAACAGCTGACAGCCGCTGAAGATAAAGCGCGCACAGCTCCTGTGCTCGCTTTATCTGCCGGGCGTAACTGTACACCCGAATGCGGGAACTAACTTGGTTTTCGGACGTACAGTTACGCCCAAATGCGGGAAGGGGTTAATGCAATATCTACATAGGTGTATAGAGGCCCATTTCCAGCAACCATCACTCCAGTGTTCTAATGGTACATTGTGTTTGCTAACTGTTTTAGAAGGCTAATGGATGATTAGAAAACACTTGAAACCCCTTGTGCAATTATGTTAGCACTAGGGATGTCATGATACCAGAATTTGGACTTCGATACCGATACTTCGTTTAGTATTGCGATTTCGATACCAATTTCGATACTTTTGCCAACCGTAATAAAAAAAAATTCTTCCGTTTTCTGAGGTGAGGCGCGAGGTGTGATGATGAATTTTGAACGCGCCTCACATTAATAGTAATTAATCCCATCATGTTTCTCAGTCATATTGGTTTAATGTGCGAGGTACATGATGGGGTTAATTACTATTAATGTGAGGAGCATGGAGGTTAAATTCATCGCACCTCGCGCCTCACATTAATAAGTGATAGAAAGCCGTGTTTATTTCATTGTTTAAAGCGCACACATCATAAGGGCTTATTCAGACGAACGTAAAATACGCGCGTGCAACGCGCGTGATTTTCACGTGCGTTGCCCGTAGCTATATTAGACAATGGGGCCATGCAGACATGGCAGCGTTTTTTGCGCAGCATTGCTCCGTTGCAAAAAACTCACGACATGTCCGTTGATTCAGCGTTTTCAACGCATCACGCACCCATTGAAGTCAATGGGTGCGTGAAAACCATGCATGTCGCACGGAAGCACTTCCGTGCGAACTGCGTGTTTGCGCAACAGCTGTCAAAAGGATGAATGTAAACAGAAAAGCACCACGTGCTTTTCTGTTTCCGAACATCCAAACGGAGTGTCTTTGCGATTAGCGAACCCCGACAACCGAAGCTAACTTCACCGGGTTCGGCCAAACTAGTTTTGGCCGAACCCGGCAAAAAAATTTCCGGTCCGCGACGTCGGGAGACATTCACTGTGCATGGTGCTGAAAGAGTTAAACTGTTTCAGCACCATGGACAGTGACTTGCGATCCCAAAATACATGAACCTGTAAAAAAAACCGAAGTTCTAACTTACCGATTACTCCTGTCTCCTTCCTGCAGTCCGACCTCCCGGGATGACACTTCAGTTCAAGTGACAGCTCCAGCCAATCACAGGCTTCAGCGGTCACTTGGACTGCCGCGTCATCCAGGGAGGTGGGGCCCGATGTCAAGAGAGGCGCGTCACCAAGGACGCGTCACCAAGGATGCGTCACCAAGGCAACGGCCGGGAAGTTCTCGGTAAGTAGGAACTTTATCTTTTTTTTAACAGGTTTTTCGCTGTTGTGTTCGGCATTCACTGTCGAGGGTGCTGAAAGATTTAGCTCTTTCAGCACCTTGGACAGTGACGGGCGTCGACAAGCCTCATCTCTATGATGCCGGCTGCGCGAAAATCACGCAGCCGCGCATCAGACACGGATGACACACGCAGCTGTCAAATGGTGTTTGCGCGCGCAAAACGCTGCGTTGTTTGCGCGCGCAAAAACGCAACGCTCGTGTGAATCCGGCCTAAATGATGCAAAAAAATTGTTGTGCGCGCCATTACTGAATGTGTGAATATTTTATGTATTGAGACTTATTTTAATGTTTATTGTAAAAAAGGCGTATATGTATTTTTTTTAAATTTTAACAATACTTTGTTTTTACTTTATTTTTAAACTTTAATGTACTGACATATATCAGATATATGCCAGTACATTAGCCTGTGGACGGGTAGCACACAGGCAGTTGTTAGGACATACTTGGGTATGTCCTAACAACATGAAATATGGTAAGACAGTCCTGGGGTCCGTCAATAGACCCTGGGCTGTCTGCCCATATATGGTATGGCCCTCAATCGCGTCACAGGAATTCCCTGTGACGCGATCCAGGGGCATCCCCCCTGCTCATTTTCTCCTGAATGCTGCAGTCAGCTGTGATCGCAGCATTCAGGGGAATAGCGGCGGAGATGAGAGGTTTCTCTGATCTCCGCCGTTATAGAGCGGGGCTGCGGCTGTGTAATACAGCCATTGCCCCGCTCCTGACAGGAAGTGCGCGCGCGGTCAGCATGAGGAGGTGCGGCCGGCGCTGCACTAATGATCGGCGGTTCAGGCACTGGAGACAGAACATGGGGGTGTTTTGTAGAGCGCCCGCCATGTTCTGTCTTCAGTGCCGCAGATCATTAGTGCAGCGCTGGCCGCATCGCATCATCCTGACCCAGCGAATTTATCATGAATCAGGAGCGGGGCTGTGGCTGAATTACACAGCCGCGCTCCCATACATTCATGTGTTACTATACTGAGCTGTGCGGCTGCGCAGCTCAGTATCGAAATACAGGAAATAGCGGTATCGAACCGTTTAGGGATGCAAAGTATCGAAACAGTATCGAAGTTTCGATGCACCGTGCATCCCTAGTTAGCACCGCTGTAAACAGTTTTGCAGTTTAGAGGAGCTATAAAACTGACCTTCCTTTGAGCTAGTTGAGAATCTGGAGCATTACATTTGTGGGTTCGATTAAACTCAAAATGGCTAGAAAAAGAGAGCTTTCATGTGAAACTCGACAGTCTATTCATGTTCCTAAAAAAGAAGGCTATTCCATGCGAGAAATTGCCAAGAAACGGAAGATTTCCTACAACGGTGTGTACTACTCCCTTCAGAGGACAGCACAAACAGGCTCTAACCAGAGTAGAAAGAGAAGTGGGAGGCCCCGCTGCACAACTGAGCAACAAGACAAGTACATTAGAGTCTCTAGTTTGAGAAATAGACGGCTCACAGGTCCTCAACTGGCAACTTCATTAAATAGTACCCGCAAAACGCCAGTGTCAACATCTACAGTGAAGAGGCGACTCCGGGATGCTGGCCTTCAGGGCAGAGTGGCAAAGAAAAAGCCATATCTGAGACTGGCTAATAAAAGGAAAAGATGAATATGGGCAAAAGCACACAGACATTGGACAGAGGAAGATTGGAAATAAGTGTTATGGACAGACAAATCGAAGTTTGAGGTGTTTGGATCACACAGAAGAACATTTGTGAGATGCAGAACAACTGAAAAGATGCTGGAAGAGTGCCTTACGCCATCTGTCAAGCATGGTGGAGGTACTGCGATGGTCTGGGGTTGCTTTGGTGCTGGTAAAGTGGGAGATTTGTACAAAGTAAAAGGGATTTTGAATAAGGAAGGCTATCACTCCATTTTGCAACGCCATGCCATACAATGTGGACAGCGCTTGATTGGAGCCAATTTCATCCTACAACAGGACAATGACCCAAAGCACATCTCCAAATTATGCAAGAACTATTTAGGGAAGAAGCAGGCAGCTGGTATTCTATCTGTAATGGAGTGGCCAGCGCAGTCACCAGATCTCAATCCCATAGAGCTGTTGTGGGAGCAGCTTGACCGTTTGGTATGCAAAAAGTGCCCATCAAGCCAATCCAACTTGTGGGAGGGGCTTCTGGAAGCATGGGGTGAAATTTCTCCCGATTACCTCAGCAAATTAACAGCTAGAATGCCAAAGGTCTGCAATGCTGTAATTGATGCAAATGGAGCATTCTTTGACGAAAGCAAAGTTTGAAGGAGAAAATTATTATTTCAAATAAAAATCATTTTTTCTAACCTTGTCAATGTCTTGACTATATTTTCTAGTCATTTTGCAACTCATTTGATAAATATAAGCGTGAGTTTTCATGGAAAACACTAAATTGTCTGGGTGACCCCAAACTTTTGAACGGCAGTGTATGTATAATATATATAAATATATATATATATAGAGGAGCGAGAGAGAGAGTCTAGCGTTAGGCATAGGGCATTGGGTAGCGTTAAGTGTAGGGCGTTAGTTAGGGGGGCGATTAGTTAGAAATAGTCAGTTACTTAGGACTAGTGTTAGGGAACATTTATTAGGTTTAGGTTTATGGTGTGGTAGTTTTAGCGTTTATATATAAGAAAATCTATAAAAAAAAATTGTGTAGCGTTTAGTTAGTGTTAGACTTAGCATTAGGTAGTGTTAAGGGTATGTTCACACGCAGTGACCAAAAGCCTCTGAAAATACGGAGCTTTATTCAGGCGAAAAATGCTCCTGATTTTCAGAAGCTTTTTTAGCAACTCGCGTTTTTCCGTTATTGGAGCTGTTTTTCAATGGAGTCAATGAAAAACGCCTCCAAAAACGTCCCAAGAAGTGACATGTGTCTTTTTACGCGCCGTATTTTGACAGTGACGCGTAAAATGTAGGCTCGTGGGAACAGAACACCGTAAAACCCATTGAAAGCAATGGGCAGATGTTTGTAGACGTATTAGGGGTGTTTTTTCAGGTGTAATTCGAGGTGTAAAACGCCCGAATTACATCTGAAAACACTTTGTGTGAACATACCCTGGGTGTAGGGCATTAGTTAGGGGGCAATTAATTAGAAATAGTTAGTTAGTTTAGTAAGATTAGCATGGCTCAGTGGCTGTAAACGGCAGAAGAGACTTACGCCATGATCTGCTCGCATACAGAAAGTGCAAGTGAGACTGATGAGCAAGTTTTATTTTTTATCATTGTCCACTAACACCAGTGACGAGGGGCCACAGCCAAGGCACCGCAGGCAAGATTGTCCGCCTGGCACTAGTGCCATTGATCCTGATTGGGTGTCCACGGAGTCATATACCTTGTGTGTTCGAGAATTTAATTCTCTGACGGGCATCCAAATCGGCATCGAGAGCTTTAGGGAGGAGGACTTTTTAAAAAATATTTCTCTCAGGGCTTATTTACGCGAACGTGTAATACGTCCGTGCAATGCGCGTGTTTTTCACGCGTGTCGTATGGACCTATGCTAGTCTATGGGGCAGTGCAAACTGTCAGTGATTTTTGCGCAGCGTGAGTCCACTGCGTAAAACTCACGACATGTCCTATATTTGTGCGTTTTTCGCACATCACGCACTCATTGAAGTCAATGGGTGCGTGAAAATCACGCGCACCACACGGAAGCACTTCCGTGGGACAAGCGTGTTTCGCGCAACAGCAGTCAAAAGTATGTTTGCAAACAGAAAAGCGCCACGTGCTTTTCTGTTTACAAACATCCAAACGGAGTGTCATAATGATGGCGGCTGAGCGAAAATCACGCAGCCGCACATTCTATGTGATGACACACGGAGCTGTTAAGTGCCTTTTGAGCACGCAAAACGCCGCGTTTTTTTCGTGTGCAAAACGCACATGCTCGTGCAAATCCGGCCTTAGAGGAATTATTAGTCCTAATTAGAGATGAGCGAACCGGGACAACCGAACCCGGTTTTGGTCCGAACTTCCGGAAAAGTTCGGTTCGCAGCGAATCCGAACTTCACCGGGTTCGGCCGAACCCGTTTTGACCGAACCCGGTCAAAAATATTATACAAATCGGCAGCCACTTGTCTCTATCAATCACTGATAGAGAAAAGAGGCTGCTGATTAAAAATAAAATAAAAAGCATTTCATACGTACCTGGTCGTTGTCTTGCGGACGAGTCTCTCTTCTTCCTCCAGTCCGACCTTCTTTTCTGACGCAGCAGCCTGTGATTGGCTGCAGAGGCCTCTGCAGCCCGTGATTGGCTGCAGAGGTCTCTGCAGCCCGTGATTGGCTGCAGAGGTCTCTGCAGCCCGTGATTGGCTGCAGAGGCCTCTGCAGCCCGTGATTGGCTGCAGCGCTCACATGGGCTGCATCGTCATCAAGGAATGTCGGGCCGGATGTCGCGAGGGACGCGTCACCAAGGCAACGGCCAGGAGACCGGACTGGAGGAAGCAGGGAGTTCCCGGTAAGTGTGAACGTCTTTTTTTTTTTTACAGTTACTCTATATTGTGATCGGTAGTCACTGTCCAGGGTGCTGAAACAGTTACTGCCGATCAGTTAACTCTTTCAGCACCCTGAAGAGTGACTATTTACTGACGTCGCCTAGCAACGCTGCCGTAATGACGGGTGCACACATGTAGCCACCCGTCATTACGGGGCCTCATGCACACGACCGTAAAAACACCCGTTATTAAGGGTCGTAATTACGACCCGAAATAGCGGGCCCATAGACTTCTGTTAGCCACGGGTACCTTCCCGTTTTCTCACGGGAAGGTGCCCGTGCCGTTAAAAAGATAGAACATGTTCTATTTTTTTATTTTACGGGTCGTGCTCGTAATTACGACTCGTAATTACGAGCACGGCAGGCCGCTTTTACGAGCCGTGCTGTCATTATAAGGGTATGTTCACACTACAGCGTCCGTTACGGCTGAAATTACGGGGATGTTTCCGCCTGAAAACATCCCCGTAATTTCAGCCGTTATGGCATATGCAGGCGCTTGAACGCCGCGTCCATTACGGACGTAATTGGCGCTGCTATTCATTGGAGTCAATGAATAACGGCTCCAATTACGGCCAAAGAAGTGACAGGTCACTTCTTTGACGCGGGCGTCTATTTACGCGCCGTCATTCGACAGCGGCGCGTAAATTACGCCTCGTGTGAACAGACAAACGTCTGCCCATTGCTTTCAATGGGCAGATGTTTGTCCGCGCTATCGAGGCGCTATTTTTGGACGTAATTCGGGGCAAAAACGCCCGAATTACGTCCGTAATTAGTGAGTGTGAACATACCCTGTGTTCACACGCACTAATTACGGATGTAATTCGGGATTTTTTGCCCCCAATTACGCCCGAAAATAGCGCCTCGATAGCGCTGACAAACATCTGCCCATTGAAAGCAATGGGCAGACGTTTGTCTGTTCACACGAGGCGTATATTTACGCGCCGCTGTCAAATGACGGCGCGTAAATAGACGCCCGTGTCAAAGAAGTGACCTGTCACTTCTTTGGCCGTAATTGGAGCCGTTATTCATTGACTCCAATGAATAGCAGCGCCAATTACGTCCGTAATGGACGCCGCGTTCAAGCGCCTGCACATGCCGTTACGGCTGAAATTACGGGGATGTTTTCAGACGGAAACATCCCCGTAATTTCAGCCGTTACGGACGCTGTCGTGTGAACATACCCTAAATTTTATAGCAGCACGGCCCGTAAAATAGAAAAATAGAACATGTTCTATTTTTTTAACGGCACGGGCACCTTCCCGTGAGAAAACGGGAAGGTACCCATGGGTAACAGAAGTCTATGAGCCCGTTATTGCGGGTCGTAATTACGACCCACAATAACGGGTGTTTTTACGGTCGTGTGCATAATGGGAGCACGGCTTGGAAAAACGACCGGCTGCCTGTAGCCGGCCGTGCTCCTCTCCTGAAATACTCTGTGCTGCCTTAAACTCTGTGGACAGGTCAGGATCCTGTTTCTTTTAAATGCTGCTAGGGAACCCGCTCGATCCACTATATAAGGCTGCGCTACAGTGCAGCATTTAAAAGAAACAGGATCCTGACCTGTCCACAGAGTTTAAGGCAGCACAGAGTATTTCAGGAGATGAGCGTGCAGATTCAGTGCTGCTGTGAACTCTGCCCTTACCATTACGTAGCTCAGTCTGTTACCTCTCCTCCACTCCTGTCCTCAATAACACCTTCACATGATTGGCAAGTCACCACCCCGCACAAGATCTGCACGCTCATCTCGTGAAATACTCTGTGCTGCTGTGAACTCTACTCTTACCACTACGTGGTGACTTGCCAATCATGTGAAGGTGTTCTTGAGGACAGGAGTGGAGGAGAGGTAACAGACTGAGCTACGTAATGGTAAGAGCAGAGTTCACAGCAGCACTGAATCTGCACGCTCATCTCCTGAAATACTCTGTGCTGCCTTAAACTCTATGGACAGGTCAGGATCCTGTTTCTTTTAAATGCTGCACTATAGCGCAGCCTTATATAGTGGATCGAGCGGGTTCCCAAGCAGCATTTAAAAGAAACAGTGTGTGTGTTTGGGTATGTGTCTTTGTCTGTTTTTGTTTTTATATGTGTGTTTGTGTATATATGGGTGTGTTTGTGTATATATGGGTGTGTTTGTGTATATATGGGTGTGTTTGTGTATATGTGTTTGTGTATATGTGTTTGTGTATATATATGGGTGTTTGTGTGTAGATGTTTGTTTGTGTGTGTGTGTTTTTGTATATGTGTGTGTTTGTGTATATGGGTGTTTATGTGTGTTTGTGTATATATATGGGTGTATTTGTATATATGTTTGTGTGTAGATGTTTGTGTATATGTGTGTTTGTGTATGGTTGTTTGTGTGTGCGTGCGTGTATATATGTGTGTAGGTGAGTAGAAGTATTGTTATTGTTCACATTGATAACTGTTTTTTTATGTTGTTGCAGATTTTGATGTACCGATTGGACTACATCTTCGATTCGTTGGACTACTGCGTAGATCTACGTTTTTTTAAAATTTAATAAAATGGTTAACGAGGGTTTTGTTGGGGATTTCTTATTTCAATAAAAAAGAATTGTCTTTGTGTTTTTTTTTAAACTTTATTAGTGCCTAGATAATGGTAGTTGGCTGATTGACAGCGTCCATTATTAAGGCGGTACTTAGTGTTAGCCGGTGCAGAGGCTAGCACTAACCACCCATTATTACCCCGGTACCCACCACCACCAGGGGTGCCGGGAAGAGCTTGGTACGATCCAGTACCCGACCATCTGTTGTGATGGTCGGGTACTGGGGCGGCCGTAGGCTGGTATTATGCGGCTGGGAAGGGCCAAAAACAGTGGACCTTCCCACCCTTGTAATGCTAGGCTGCTGCTGCTGTGTTGTAGCGGGCTGGTTATAAAAATGGGGGGGGGACCCCACGTCATTTTTTTTTGGAATTTAACAAATTTAACACTAGACGTTGGGTCCCCCACATTTTTAATAACCAGCCATATACGCAGCAGTCTGGCATTACATGGGTGGGAAGGGCCACTGGTTTTGTCCATTCCCAGGCTAATAACACTGTGTTGTATGTGGCTGGTTATGATAAATTGGGTGGAACCCCATGTCTTTTTTAAAAAAAATAAATAAATAATAAAAAAAAAATGACGTGGGGTCCCCCCCACTTTTATAACCAGCCAGATACAACACAGCAGCAGCAGCCTAGCATTACAAGGGTGGGAAGGTCCACTGTTTTTGGCCCTTCCCAGCCTCATAATACCAGCCTGCGGCCGCCCCAGAGCCCGACCATCACAACAGATGGTCGGGTACTGGATCGTACCTGGCTCTTCCCGGCACCCCTGGTGGTGGTGGGTACCGGGGTAATAATGGTGGTTAGTGTTAGCCTCTGTACCGGCTAACACTAAGCCTCGCCTTAGTAATGGATGTTGTCACTCAGACAGCGGCCATTACTAAAGTGGTAGTAATAAAATTTGAAAAGAAAAAGACAAAGATATAGATAAAATATTTTATTGAAATAAAGCACCCCCAACACAACCCTCATTAACCATTTTATTGTAGAAAAAAAAACCGTCATCGAAGTAGTCCTCGAAACCGACGTAGTCCAAACACCAAACCTGTAAAAAAAAAAAAAAAAATGAAATAAAACATGTCGTAGGCTTAGATTCAGTTTAATGTGTGATACTGACTGTTATACCATGTATAGAAGCCTGCCGCGAAGTTGACTTAGATACAGGGCGCCAGCAGACAGTATCATACATGGCCATACAGACATGTATACAAACAAACATACATACATGCAAACTATCATACATACATGCATACACACACACACACATGAAACCATACATACAAACATGCAAAGATACATACATATATACAAGCATGCACAAATATACATGCAAACATAAATACATGCAAACATAATTACATACATGCACATATATATAAACATACATGCAAAAATAAAAACATGCAAACATACATGACAACATACATACATACATGCAAACATACATACATACATACAAACATGTATACATACATGACAACATACATACATGCAAATATACATTCATGCAAACATACATAAATGCAAACATACATACATGCAAATATATACATGCAAATATACATACAAACATGCGCATATATACATACATGACAACATACATACATGACGACATACATACATACATACATAAAATGCAAACATACATTCATGCAAACATACATGCAAATATATACATGCAAATATACACATGCAAATATACACATGCAAATATACACATACATGCCAACATACATACATACATGCAAACATACACACATGCAAACATACATACATGCAAATATACATACAAACATACATGTACATATATACATACATACATGACAACATACATGCATACATACATACATGACAACATACATACATGACAACATACATACATGCAAACATACATTCATGCAAACATACATTCATGCAAACATACAGACATACATGCAAACATACATTCATGCAAACATACATACATGCAAACATACATGCAAATATATACATGCAAATATACATACACACATGCACATATATACATACATGCCAACATACATGCACATATATACATACATACATGACAACATACATACATGCCAAAAAAAATAATAATACGTTCATACTTACTTTCCTCCTGTCCGGGCTCCAGCGATGACGTTTCATCCATGTCGCCGCTGCAGCCTGTGATTGGCTGCAGAGGCGGTCACGTGGGATGAAGCGTCATCCTGCCGTGCGTGACCGCCACTACAGCCTGTGATTGGCTGCAGCGGCGAAAGGGATGAAACGTCATCGCTGGAGGCCGGACAGGAGGAAAGTAAGTACGAACGTATAATTTTTATTTTTTTATTACATTTAAATTGTATTTTCCGCGCGCCGAGCATGTACTGTCAAGGTTGCTGAAAGAGTTAGTGCAGCCCATTAACTCTATCAGCACCCGAGACAGTAGCATGCTCGGCGCACGTAAGTGACAGGTTCGGTCCGAACTAGTTCGGTCCGAATCGAACTTTTTTGTGAAATTCGGCGAACTAGCCGAACCGAACTTTTGAAAAGTTCGCTCATCTCTAGTCCTAATGGTTGAGCAGACCAATTTATACACTGTTCAATTTATTGCCAGTCACCCCACCTCTTATTACGCCAAAAATAACGTGTGGCGACCAGTAGTTGTGGCAGACATTTTAACATTTTGGGGCCTCCTATCGAACATGGGTTTGGTTAAGAAACCCACGATTAGGTCTTATTGGACATCTGATGTCCTGTGTGACTCACCTTTGTACAGGGAAGTGATGACAAGGCAGCGCTTTGAGACCATACTGCGCTTCCTTCATTTTGTGGATAACACCCTTTGCCCACCCCGCAGTGACCCCAGCGATGACTGGCCTTTTAAAATTAGGCCACTTTTAAATTATTTAAATGGCAAGTTTTCACAGACATATACCCCAGAAAAAATATTGCCATGGATGAGTCCCTGGTCCTTTTCAAAGGCCGGCTTCAATTCAGGCAATATTTGCCAAATCAGAGGGGCCGATTAGGGTTAAAAATTATGCGAGAGTGACTCGGGCTACACTCACAAATTTAGGGTATGTGATGGGAAAGACTCCCAAATTGTCCCTCCATAATACGCCCCTTCACTCAACATCAGTGGGAAAATTGTATGCACCTGATGCGTTCTCTCACTGGACACTATGGTCACAGGTATGGAGAATTTAGACGGAAGTCCATCTTTACCCAAGGCTGTCACTCCTAGCAACCCTAGGTTTTGGGAGCACAGGTGCACAAGATGGCCGTCGAGACAGCAATAAAGACAGAGTCCAGATGTGCGTCTGCATGGTCTCTCCTGGGTAGATAACTTATACTGAGCCATTATTACCGACTCCTTAGGAGGATCGACATCAGAGGACAGCAGCGGTTGCTGCAAAGTAGGGACCAGAGTAGGAAGGGCTACCTCCCGTCGAATCTCTTGGAGGCGTTCACGGATCCGTATAACAATCCGGGCAGATAGAAGGATAAGGTCATCCAGGGTAGACGGCAGATCCCGGGTGGCAAGTTCGTCCTTAATTCTGGGAGATAGTCCATGCCAGAATGCAGCCACCAAAGCCTCATTTTTCCATAACAGCTCTCCCGCCAGGGTGCGGAAGAGGATGGCGTACTCACTCACGGAGGTGTCTCCTTGGCGCAGGTTAATCAAAGAGGCCGCTGCAGATGAGACGCATCCAGGCTCCTCAAACACAATCCGAAATTTCGTGGATAACACCCTTTGCCCACCCCACAGTGACCCCAGCGATGACCAGCTTTTTAAAATTAGGACACTTTTAAATTATTTAAATGGAAAGTTTTCACAGACATATACCCCAGAAAAAATATTGCCATGGATGAGTCCCTGGTCCTTTTCAAAGGCCGACTTCAATTCAGGCAATATTTGCCAAATCAGAGGGGCCGATTAGGGTTAAAAATTAAGCGAGAGTGACTCGGGCTACACTCACAAATTTAGGGTATGTGATGGGAAAGACTCCCAAATTGTCCCTCCATAATACCCCCCTTCACTCAACATCAGTGGGAAAATTGTATGCACCTGATGTGTTCTCTCACTGGACACTATGGTCATAGGTATGGAGAATTTAGATGGAAGTCCATCTTTACCCAAGGCTGTCACTCCTAGCAACCCTAGGTTTTGGGAGCACAGGTGCACAAGATGGCCGTCGAGACAGCAATAAAGACAGAGTCCAGATGTGCGTCTGCGTGGTCTCTCCTGGGTAGATAACTTATACTGAGCCATTATTACCGACTCCTTAGGAGGATCGACATCAGAGGACAGCAGCGGTTGCTGCAAAGTAGGGACCAGAGTAGGAAGGGCTCCCTCCCGTCGAACCTCTTGGAGGCGTTCACGGATCCGTATATCAATCCGGGCAGATAGAAGGATGAGGTCATCCAGGGTAGACGGCAGATCCCGGGTGGCAAGTTCGTCCTTAATTCTTGGAGATAGTCCATGCCAGAATGCAGCCACCAAAGCCTCATTGTTCCATAACAGCTCTCCCGCCAGGGTGCGGAAGAGGATGGCGTACTCACTCACGGAGGTGTCTCCTTGGCGCAGGTTAATCAAAGAGGCAGCTACAGATGAGACCCATCCAGGCTCCTCAAACACCATACGAAAAGTCCGGAAGAAGGCAGGGAAGTCACGGGTCTCTGGTCCCTGTCTCTCCCAGATAGGGTTTGCCCATGCAAGAGCCTTGCCAGTGAGGAGAGAGATGATAAAAGCGACCCTGGCGCCATAAGACGAAAATGTCCTAGCATACAGACAGAAGTGGATCTGGCATTGATTAAGAAAACCATGACAGGTACTTGCTTCTCCATCATAGCGGTCAGGAAGTGGCAAAGAAACACGTGGGTCAATACTGCCAAGAGGTGTAGTCTGAGGATCAACATTGCCAGGAGGTGTAGTAGGAGGAACGGCAGCTTGTGACTGCTGCCGACGTGCAAGAATTTTCAACGCCTGGTGGAGTTGGTCCTGTCGAAACCGGAGGTCCATCATATCCGCTCGCATCTCCTGTGACATCGTCATAGTCTTGAATCGACCAGCGGGGTCCATGGCCTGAGCGTACGGTCATGAACGGTCTGTGGACCCACTGGGCTGTACTGCCTTGGCGGTAAGGCAGCTGGCCAACAGGGTGCAGGACAATGTCTATAGTTCATATAGGGTACCTGTGGCAGCTCGGACAGTAGCAAGGCAGGCTCGGCTTGAACTAGGCATCAGGTAGACGTCAGGCGAGGTGAAGCAGGTCAGACGTGGAACAGCACGACACGACTTTGGCACAGCACAGTGCTCGAACAGGAACAGAAACTGGAACACACTAGGAGGCAATCACATAGACAAACTATAGGGAACAACAACAACAACAACGCTCAGGCATAGAAGCAGGGGGCTGGACCCCTCTTATAGTCCAGGGTACTCACGGGTCAAGGGTCATCAGAATGTCCGGTGTGCGCTGCCCCTTTAAGAGTAGGCTCGAGCGTGCACGCGCACCCTACGGGATCCGGCTGAGGTGAGTGGACGCGAGCGCTGGCGTCTAATGAGGAGGAGGCTGGGGCCAGCGCTTGCCGACTCGTGGCTGCGGCTGTCAGGGGGAGGTTGGAGCTGACAGGCCGCAGCCACGGACATTACATACTGTTACTGAATAATATCTCCATACTGTTACTGAATAATACCTTTATACTGTTACTGAATAAAACCCCCATACTGTTACTGAATAATAACTCCAAACTGTTACTGAATAATACCTTTATACTGTTACTGAATAATACCTTCATACTGTTACTGAATAATACCTCTATACTGTTACTGAATAATACCTCCATACTGTTACTGAATAATACCTTTATACTGTTACTGAATAATGCCTCCATACAGTTAGTGAATAATACCTTTATACTGTTACTGAATAATACCTCCATACAGTTACTAAATAACACCTCCATACTGTTACTGAATAAAACTACCAAACCAGGATCACATATTACTACAACATAGTGTCAGAAAAAAACACCATACTGTTAGTGATTAAAACACACTATATATAGACCAATATTATCACCATACAGTGACCTTATAGAGGTAGATGCCAGTTATACAAAAGATATCTGCAGACCATATAAGTGATTACAGTATAGTTATATCGAGTGACTCACAGGTGACGTCTTCTCAGATTGAAGTTGCTCACTTTCACCTTTTCTTCTTCATCCAGCCAAGACCGCAATGACAACTTCTCCCGGACACAATTTCCTAAGCCCTGCAGAATATGACACAGATATCTTTGGCTCCTTGCTTTTCTAGCGTACTCCCTAACTAGCTACTTTTGTTCCCCTACACAGTGTTAGTGTCCCCTTTATACCTTACTCAGTGATAGAGCCACTTTTAGGTCCCTCACCCAGTAATAGAATTCCCACTCAGTACTAATACCCCCTTTATGTCCCCACAGAAATAATGTCCACACTCAGTAGTAATGCCACTTTTTCTGCCACACTCCGTAATAATGCCCCCACAGTAATTTTGCCTCCTTATACCCCCACTCAGTAAAAATGCCTGCTTTATGCCCCCACAATAAGGATGCCCCCTTTTGTATGCCACTTTTTTATGCCCCCTTTTTATTACTTAATAGACTTATGAAATTTAAATGAATTCAGTGGCCCGGCGTGGACGGCATGATGCAGTGACGTCATCGTGCCGGGCAGTTGACGTCATCAGTGTGCTCCCTCAGGTCTAAACCAGGCTGTGGCCTACAAGAGCAAACGGTGGAGCAGGGAGCCAATGGCCAGGGGTTGGCTGCCAAATTTTAGTCTGCGGGGCAAGCACACAGCACTGGCCCAAGAGTACCGGCCCATTCTGGGGGCACTGTGCAATTGGCGAGTTTGCCCCTAACACCACTGTGGAAGAACTCTGCTACCTGTCAACGGAAAAATCATTCGCCAGGTGGAAAAACATTGGTGGAGTACAAGAAAGCCTCACCTGGGAATTAGACTTTCTTGCACTACGCTATGGGGAAACATTTTTCCCTCTGGCGGATGACTTTTCAGTTGACAGGAAGCAGAGATACATGAAGGGGAATTATTTTTCCTTGACCTATAGTTTCTATTGTGGCAAGTTTAAGTTTTTTTTTACATTTTTATGCTGCTAATTTTTTTTTGGTAGGTTCCGCTGGACCATTTGGACTAAGTCGTAGATTCATTGGACTACTATGATGATCTACTTTTAAAAAAAAATATTTTTTAATACTTTATTACGGCCTTAGTAATGGTTGCTGTCTGATTGAGAGCATCCATTACTAAGAAGGGGCTTAGTGTTAAGTGCCAGTAAAAAGGCTATCACTAACCCCTATTACCCCAGTTCTCACTGCTGCGAGGGGAGTACGATCCAGTACCCGACCATCTGAAGCGACGGCAAGGCCGCAGGGCGGCCGCAGGCTGGTCTCATCAGGCTGGGAAGGGACAAAAACCATGGCCCTTCCCACCCTGGTAATGCTAGGCTGCAACTGCTTTATTGTATCTGGATGGTAATGAAAAATAGCGGGAACCCCACGTAATTTAAAAAAAAAAAATAATTGAAAAAAAATTATGTGTGATCCCCTCCATTTTTCATAACCAGCCGGATACAATAAAGCAGCCGCAGCCTAGCATTACCAGGGTGGGAAGGGCCACGGTTTTTGGGTACCGGGGTAATAATAGGGGGTTAGTGCTAGCCTTATTACTGGATAACACGAAGCCCCTTCTTAGTAATGGACGCTCTCAATCAGACAGCTGCCATTACTAAGGCGGTAATGAAGTATTAAAAAACAGAGACATCACATTTTTTTATTTTATTAAAATAACAACTCTTCCACACAATCCACTTTAACCATTTTATAAAAAAATAAAAAAAAATAAAAAAAGTTTAAATCAGTGAAGTAGTCCAACGAATCTACGACGTAGTCCATATGGTCCAGCGGATACTGCAAAACAAAAATTGGCAGTATGAAAAATAAAGATGGCTGCCCCCACAGAAGTACAAACATATGAATAAATAGTTACTTTAGGGAACATATTAAAATAACTAGAAAAAATAGGCCCATAAAGTAAAACATATAAAATAAAAAAAATAAAAAAATTATAACACCTTTCTTTTAAAGAGAACCCTTCACCTCCCCATACATGTGCAGCTGAGCTGCACAAACTCTGGGGCACTTAAAAAAAATAAAATTCTAGCCTCCTTCGTTATTTAGATATCGGTGCTGTCATATTTAACAGTCAATGGGGAGGTAGTTGGCAAGGGGGTGTGTAACATTGCCGTGACACTGTCCAATCAGCTACGGACAGTGTCACAGCAAGATCTGGAGAGAGGAGAGTGTGTGCGCACAGCTCTGCCACCCCTAAGGAACAGAAGAGGAGAAGAAGAGTGTGAACTCTTCTTCTTCTGTTCCATGTTATCGAAGCTGTGCGTGCACACACTGTCAGGGTATGTTCACACACACTAATTACGGACGTAATTCAGGCGTTTTTGCCCCGAATTACGTCCGAAAAATGCGCCTCAATATCGTTGACAAACATCTGCCCATTGAAAGCAATGGGCTGACGTTTGTCTGTTCACACGAGGCGTAT
Organism: Rhinoderma darwinii; assembly: GCF_050947455.1. Lineage (NCBI taxonomy): Eukaryota > Metazoa > Chordata > Amphibia > Anura > Rhinodermatidae > Rhinoderma > Rhinoderma darwinii. The sequence goes on from NC_134689.1 coordinate 64,504,817, forward strand.
ATTTATTCATTGTTATTCATTCGTTATTCATTGACTACAATGAAAGGCAGCGCCAATTACGTCCGTAATGGACGCGGCATTCAAGCGCCAGCACATGCCGTTACGGCTGAAATAACGGGGATGTTTTCTCCTGAAAACATCCCTGTAATTTCAGCCGTTACGGACGCTGCCGTGTGAACATACCCTCACTCTTTAGCTCTCAGCAGACAAGGACGACAAGACTGATCTCTCGCGAGAGATCACACAGTCTTGTTCTTGCCTGCGCCCGCACACGCTCTCCTCTCTCCAGCTCTTGCTGTTGACACTGTCCATAGCTGATTGGACAGTGTCACAGCGATGTTAGATTCCCCCTTGCCAATTACCGCCCCGTTGACAGTTCATGGGGTTATTTAAATATCGGGCGGCAAATTTTACGGCACCGATATCTAAATAATATATATATATATATATCAATGTGATTGGTGCAATTTTTAATTACTGTTTATTGAAAATTATTGTTACTTTTTGAGATACAGCTGCTTTGTGTGCTGTTTACAGAGCAGCTGTATATGGCGCTGACACCTGAAACCATAGGTCGTCTATTATCGATCACATCTAAGTTATGAGATGTGATCGGCAACAGATCGATCCTGCAGGACTGGCTGACACTGAACCCGTCAGTCCCGCTGACCTGACGGATACAAGATTCAGCGCTACATACAGCTGCTCTGTATACAGGATACAAAGCAGCTGTATCTCAAAAAGTAACAATAATTTTTAATAAAAAGTAATTAGAAAGTAGAACCAATCACACTGAACTCCCCCCCCCCCCCCTTTGCAGTGTAATAACTTCTGAGGGTGCTTTGGGGGGATTATACTGCAAGGAGGGTACTGACTTTGACCGCTTTGTGGGAGTGCTGTGGGTGACTTCTGTTGGGGGAGCTGTAAAGCGTTACTAAACTGCAAGGTTAGGGGGGGAGGGGGCTGAGCATCTGACTGACTGCTCTAAATGGGGACAGAATCCCCCCTATAGAGCCCTCTGCAGTAAGTCAGATGCTCGGACCCCCACCTATCCTTCAATTATACTGATGCGAGGTCTCTATGGGGTGGATTATTCCACTCCCATAGTGCCCTTGGCTATCAGTAAAATGCCCAGACCCCCCTTGCAGTATACTCCCGAGTCCCAGTCCCAGCAGCTTCGGCCGACCGAGTTAAGGCAGGAGCGTACTTCGTGACTTCTCCTGTTCGCTCGACCGCTCCTCCTGCAGACCTGCTCCTCTCTGGCGGCGGAGTGCTGCATACAGCGTCAGAGAGCAGGAGGAGGAGTGTTACACACGTGCCCATCATGCGACACATCTGCATGCCCCCTCTCCCGGGTCGAGTCCGTCCCTGGCTGAAAATGCCGCTCGTCATTTTTGGGTAGGTGGCGCCACCTGAGGCTGTCGGCTCACCTCTCCTCATGGCAGGTGCGGCACTGAGTGGCAGAGTGCAACGTTTCGGTCTATTCAACCTACTTCAGACACTAGAATGATTAAAGGACAATAGTCAAAATAAGGGCTTATTCACACGAACGTAAAATACGTCCGTGCTACGTATGTCCATATGTACTCATGACATGTCCTATATTTGGCCGTGTTTCGCGCTGCACGCACACATTGAAGTCAATGGGGGCGCGCAAATCGCGCTCGGCGCTTCCGGGTGCTTTTATGGACCACTTGCACGTGCAAAACACCGCGTTTTTTGCGCGCGCAAAATGCACACGCTCGTGTGAATTTGGCCTTAGTATGTATATTATACATCACAAGACACAGAGGAGAGGGGGAAAGGAAAACAACAAGGGTATTACATAACTACATAAATACATGTTACGCTGAACAAGTGTGTATTGAAGTTTAGGCTTTCTCAATTACTCCAAATGGCAGAATTTTTTTTTAGTGAAAAACAGAGTCAGGAGCTGGTATAAACATCCAAATACAGGTATAAATACAGAATTTTTACACTGTGGCAAAGATGTACAATCAAACATTCCAATTGTACGTAGGTATCTATAGACGCAAGTTAAGGAAGTACTGTACATGAGTATAATTCTCCACTAGATGGCAGAGGAGGTACTAGTTCCAAATGACCTTACTGAAATAAACTCTGTATTATAACACATAGACACATAGAGTAACACCTCATTCACACGACAGGGTCCAAGTGTCGGCCGATAAAATCGGCCGTTTTGGGCCGTTTTTCCCGGCCGGTTTGCATTAGTTTTGCATCCGTTTTGCATCCGTTCCGATTCTGTTCCAGGCCGTGTTGCTGTTTTTAACGGCCGATTTTGACCCGTTTTGCATCCGTTTTCTTCCCTGTCCGTTTTAAAATTGGATGAATTTCATTTAAATTTGTTGCCACACACAGCCCTTTGTAGATAATGCCACACAGCCCCCTGTAGGTAATGCCACCCAGCCCCCTGTTGGTAATTCCACCCAGCCCCATTGGTAATGCCACCCAGCCCCCTGCAGGTAATGCCACCAAGCCCCCTGCAGGTAATGCCACCCAGCACCCTGCAGGTAATGCCACCCAGCACCCTGCAGTTAATGCCACCCAGCACCCTGCAGGTAATACCACCCAGCACCCTGCAGGTAATGCCACCCAGCCCCTGCAGGTAATGCCACCCAGCCCCCTGCAGGTAATGCCAAACAGCCCCCTGCAGGTAATGCCACCCAGCCCCCTGCAGGTAATGCCACCCAGCCCCCTATAGGTAATGCCACCCTGCCCCCTATAGGTAATGCCACCCAGCCCCCTGCAGGTAATGCCACCCAGCCCCCTGCAGGTGATGCCACCCAGCCCCCTGTAGGTGATGCCACCCAGCCCCCTGCAGGTAATGCCACCCAGCCCCCTGTTGGTAATTCCACCCAGCCCCGTTGGTAATGCCACCCAGCCCAATGCAGGTAATGCCACCCAGCACCCTGCAGGTAATGCCACCCAGCACCCTGCAGTTAATGCCACCCAGCACCCTGCAGGTAATGCCACCCAGCACCCTGCAGGTAATGCCACCCAGCCCCTGCAGGTAATGCCACCCAGCCCCCTGCAGGTAATGCCAACCAGCCCCCTGCAGGTAATGCCACCCAGCCCCCTGCAGGTTTTGCCACCCAGCCCCCTATAGGTAATGCCACCCTGCCCCCTATAGGTAATGCCACCCTGCCCCTTGTAGGTAATGCCACCCAGCTCCCTGTTGGTAATACCACCCAGCCCCCTGCAGGTAATGCCACCCAGCCCCCTGCAGGTAATGCCACCCAGCCCCCTATAGGTAATGCCACCCTGCCTCTTGTAGGTAATGCCACCCTGCCCCTTGTAGGTAATGCCACCCTGCCCCTTGTAGGTAATGCCACCCAGCTCCCTGTTGGTAATGCCACCCAGCCCCCTGCAGGTAATGCCACCCAGCCCCCTGCAGGAAATGCCACCCAGACCCCTGCAGGTGATGCCACCTAGCCCCCTGTAGGTGATGCCACCCAGCCCCCTGTAGGTCATGCCACCCAGCCCCCTAGAGGTTGCACCCATCCCCCCCCCACACATTCCAGGAGAAGTCACTGACTTCCATGTCCATATATGGATAGTGTAGTCACTGACTTCTCCTGGAGAGGAATTCCCTGCCACAGGTCGGGAATTCCGCTTCAGAAGTGAGTGACGTCACTGTGTCCATATATGGACAGTGTAGTCACTCACTTCTCCTGTAGCGGAATCCCCGGCGATAGAGTCGGGATTCCGCTGCAGAAGTGATTGACATCGCTGTGTCCATATATGGACAGTGTAGTCACTCACTTCTCCTGTAGCGGAATCCCCGGCCATAGAGTCGGGGATTCCGCTGCAGAAGTGAGTGACATCGCTGTGTCCATATATGGACAGTGTAGTCACTCACTTCTCCTGTAGCGGAATCCCCGGCCATAGAGTCGGGGATTCCGCTGCAGAAGTGAGTGACATCGCTGTGTCCATATATGGACAGTGTAGTCACTCACTTCTCCTGTAGCGGAAGCCCCGGCCATAGAGTGGGGGATTCCGCTGCAGAAGTGAGTGACGTCGCTGTGTCCATATATGGACAGTGTAGTCAATCACTTCTCCTGTAGCAGAATCCCCAATCCCCGGCAGGGGATTGGGGATTCCGACTCCTAAAGGGAGCATAAAAAGACCCTCCTCCTCCTCCTCACCACATGCACTCTGCACTGTGGTGAGGAGGAGGAGGAGGAGGAGAGAGAACGCGGGAGCGATGGAATACATGGCCGTCACTCGGGACACATTCCTGTGATGGCCGTGTATTACCCGGCCCCATAGACTTCTATGGGAGCAGGGCGGCCGGGTAAACGGCTGAAAATAGGGCATGTCCCATTTTTTGACGGCCAGGTTTCCCGGGCCGTCAAAAAATCGGTCGTGTGAATAGCCCCATTAGGGGTCTATTGTTCCTAATGCAACCGGGTGACGGCCGATTTATGAACGGCCGTCACCCGGCCGGGAAACCTTGTCTTGTGAATATGGGCTAACACTGAATCAGGTACAGTTGGTATAACGAGAAAATAATCATGAACAAGTGTATACTGTAAAGTCATAGCGATTGGAAAATAAGACAGAAGTTGAAAACATAGTTCACTCAGAACCATTCAGACAGAAAATGCCATCTAAGTAGCGTGCGTGTAGAGGTAGTACATCCTCTATGTCACTGAGCCGTGCTGGGTAGACTGCATGGGCGAGCGCTTGTAGAGGTAATAGCGGCTGGCCGCTGTGTCATGGTGCTGAATGTGAGCGTTCCACGCTCACTTTAAATAAGGCGCCAAAGAGATTACTACTGACGTAGGTTTCGGTGGACGTGTCCGCACTGCTCACGCAAGTAGGCGTGACTCAGAAAGAGTCATGTAAGGGATGTGATTGGCCACAGCGCTCTACGCCTGTCGTGCAATCCGTGACAGGAGGTAAGAATGCTAAGTGGTTGCTAGGCTACAATGGGAAGGAGGGAGGAAATTACGTCGGCAGTACACAATTCAATGTGGCAGACTACGGAACTCTACAATAGCAATTACTATTTATTTATTAGTCAAATATGTGTCAGGAGTGTAGCGTCCACGGCCGCAGGCCATCGGGTTCACTCACCTCCCGACGCCCGCAGCCATGGATCTGTGAGCGCTGGTCCCCATCTCCTTCCTAGGAGACGCCAGCACTCACTTCCGCTCCGGTCTGCTGTGTCCCTTAGGGTGCGTGCGCATGCTCGTGCCCGCTCTTAAATGGCCAGCGTGCGCACATGAAAATAATCATGATCATCAGCCCACATGATTTCCTGGTCTATAAGAGGGCCTCAGCCATTCTGATCCTTGCCTGAGCGCTGTAGTTTATCCCAAGTCTGTCTTGCAAATGGTCCCTTAGTGTTTCCCGTTCCAGCTGTTACCAGTGCCCTGTTACATGTTCCTGTATCCAGTGTTGTGTTCTTGTTCCTGTGCCTGTTGGCGTTCCTGTGCCTGTGGGTGTTGGAGTCGTGTCCTACTGCACCTGCTGTCATTTGCCACGTACAGTGTTTCTGCCACGTCCAGTGTCTTCTGCCACATCTTGTACTGCCCGCCACGTCTGGCGGAATCTGCTGCACCGACCTCCATCCGTGCTGAAGCCACAGCCACTGTCTGGACTAATACAGGTACCCGAGTGTTAGGATCTTCTGTATTAGAGAAACGGAGGGGGACCCCTAGTGGTTGGCAGGGATATATTAACAACGAGAGATAATGTGCCTGGGCACACAGGTCCCAATTTCCCAACCACTGTTTAAATTGTAGCAGTTAAAATATAACTTTTATTAGTATATCAGATAAAAGACAAACAACAAGCAAAAGTTAAAAATGTTTTCAAAAGACGGCCAGTATGTCATAGAAGATAGAACAAGTGTATATAGCACGTCGCTGTACACAGTGTGAGAGACTGATTTGGCAGCTGCAGACTGCCGTTAGTTCATGCAGTCACACTAGAGTGAAAGGGATCACTGAACCGTCAGTGAATATTAAAATGGCGATAGCCCCCCCGACATGTTTCGCTGCATAAGCAGCGTCTTCAGGGGATAATTCGGGGCTACTGAGGAGCGCGCGTTTGATTTCCTGCTCCTCATATAAACTTGTGCTCATTTTGTATGACATCGTCATCTCTCCTCAGTGCCAATCAGCTACTCTCATATGACAAGCCTCCATGCCAGATGAATGACACAGTCGGCGGCCAGTGAGATGCCGAGAGTCAAGGTCCAATCATCGCGTGCATAGCGCGCATGCGTGTAGCAGTCAAAACGACTGACTGTAACTACCACCGACGTCTGCAATACAAACCGTAAGTACAGACAAAGGAGATAGCTAGTGAATATGAAAATCAACGAATGTGCATGACATGGCGAAGCGGCCAATAGGATTGGATGGCAATAGGGATATAAACAAGGAAATATGACGCCAGTGAGTGGAGAGTGTGAATGCAGATATTTACCACCATAAAAAAGTTATCACTGGGCATACATAGGATAGACACATCCATGAGTACAATGGATGATAATCAAGTAATGGAGAAAAGCAGGAATCAAGATAATAGGTTGTCTGTCATGTCAGTGATATCATATCAGTTATACTGTACATGCTTGAAAAGCACTGTGTAATGTAAGTGGATATATATCAGGAATTTATATATAGTTTGTACTGTTTTATAAACTGTCAATCTCACAGTAATATCATACTACAAAGGTAAATTTCTACAGAAAGGCCATAAAGGTGAAGCCTTCATTAAGACCATTGGGGCTGAGGGAATTCAGCCTGTGTATCCAACGGGCTTCCTCCTGTAAAAGCCTCTTATCTAAATTGCCAGCCCTCTGACCCAGTTTTACCTGGGTGATGCCCCAAAATTGGAGGACCTTAGGATCACCCTCATGGAAGGATCTAACATGTCTAGAGAGGGGAGTGTCCTCTTTCGTATTGATGGTGCTGATATGTTTAGAGATCCTTCTCCTGAGTTGTTGGATGGTCTTGCCAACATACAATTTGGGGCAAGGGCATCTGGCGGCATATATAACGCCACTGCTTTGACAATTAATAAAATGTCTGATGGTAAAGTTATGACCGTCTAGGGGGTTATTGAAATGCTTGGTCTTGGGCATGTATATACAGAAGGAACATCTGCCACAAGGGAAGGAACCCACAGTTGGAGATGCAAGCCACGTATTACGAGGAATGAGTGGTCTTGAATAATGACTCCGTGTTAGGAATTCACGAAGATTCCTACCACGTCGATAGGTGATATTCGGGATGTTAGAAATCACATCAGTTAAATCTGGATCCGACTGTAATGCAGCGAAACATGTCGGGGGGCTATCGCCATTTTAATATTCACTGACGGTTCAGTGATCCCTTTCACTCTAGTGTGACTGCATGAACTAACGGCAGTCTGCAGCTGCCAAATCAGTCTCTCACACTGTGTACAGCGACGTGCTATATACACTTGTTCTATCTTCTATGACATACTGGCCGTCTTTTGAAAACATTTTTAACTTTTGCTTGTTGTTTGTCTTTTATCTGATATACTAATAAAAGTTATATTTTAACTGCTACAATTTAAACAGTGGTTGGGAAATTGGGACCTGTGTGCCCAGGCACATTATCTCTCGTTAGGATCTTCTGTAGACTTTTGTATAGACTGAGACCTGGTCAGCTGCCTCTGCGCTACGGCGGAGCAGCCTAGTGGGTTCACATACCACGTGACCGTGACAAAGAGTGTCATCAGTCTGTCAATGTGGTGCAGCATAGGGGTAGATGTCCTGAGCTAGGTAAAGTGGTAATATTATGTATGAATATATCTATATAAGTGTGTAAAGTGTATGGCAACAAAAATTTTCACTTTTGCGTTGTCAGCATAGCGTCAGTATGTGATGGTGAATGTATGAAAATTTATTTTAATGTATTTTGAGAACTGATAGATTTGGGAAAAAAAAAAAGTTGAAAAAAGTTGAAAAAGGTAGGCATAAGCTAGCTCCTATTATACCCATAAAAAGGGATACCATGGTAGTCTAGTGGGTCTATCGTAGTTCTTGGTGGTAAACGGTAACTTTGTCAGCGTGTCTGAAGGAGGAAGCAATCGTATCAACATCATTAGGGCTACATAACAGTACAGGATATATGTTAATAATGGTACATTTCAAGTACGTTTCTACCAGATTCTTTTGAGATTTTTTTAACACCCTGTAATGAGATGTTCATATTATCAAACAGTATGCGACTTTATAGGAAACTACTGAGTTTGTAGCCCCTATTCAGTCCTTTCGGTTCCAATCTTTGTAATTTGTGGATCCAGAACGCTTCTCTTTGTTTAAGGGTTTTGATCCTATCACCCCCTCTTCTAGGGGCTGGAATATGTTCAGTCACCTGGAACCTGAGCTGTGTGATATTATGATGTTCTTTAATAAAGTGTGCTGGGACAGGGAGTAGTGCCTTACTGCATCTTATGTTAGACTTATGCTGACTAATACGGTCTTTTATGCATTGTGTAGTCTCTCCTACATAAGCCAAACCACACGGGCATTTTATCAAGTAGACCACATAATTTGTGTTACATGTGAAAAAGTTGTGAATTGGTATATCCTGACCAGTCTGTGGGCAGGGGCGTAGCTAGGGGGGGGGGCAAGCGGGGCATGTGCCCCGGGCGCAGTTCAGAGGGGGGCGCCAGCGCCACCTCCTCCTGCACTATAATTGTACCTGTGTCGCAAGGACACAGGTACAATTAGAAGCAATGAATGACCGGGCACGTTCCGTGCCCGGCCATTCAGCGCCTTTCCACGAATGAAGCGACTGGTACCTTTTGTACCAGTGACGCTTCCGTCGATGAAAGGCGCTGACTGACTGACAGGGAAAGTCATCCTGCCCAGCCAATCAGCGCCTTTCATAGACGCTGTGTTCAACCCCCTGGAGACCTGCGCAGAAGAGAGCAGGTCTCCATGGCTGCCGGACGGCGTGGGAGCGGGAATAAGATGAGTTTGAAATTTTTTTATATATTTTTTTAAATTGTAATAGACGTGTGTGTCTGTATCTGCGGGGGAGGGGGACTTTGTCTACACGGGGGACTTTATCTACGGGGGGTGTCTATCTACAGGGGGACTATATCTACAGGGCTGGGCTATATACAGGGGGACTATATCTACAGCGCTGGGCTATATACAGGAGGACTATATCTACCGGGCTGGGCTATATACAGGGGGACTATATATGCTGGGCTATATACAGGGGGACTATATCTACAGGGGGGCTATATACAGGGGGACTATACCTACAGGGCTGGGCTATATACAGGGGGACTATATCGGCTGGGCTATATACAGGGGGACTATATCTACAGGGGGGCTATATACAGGGGGACAATATATACAGGGGGACTATATCTACAGGGGGGCTATATACAGGGGGACTATATATACAGGGCTGGGCTATATACAGGGGGACTATATCTACAGGGGGCTATATACAGGGGGACTATATCTACAGGGCTGGGCTATATACAGGGGGACTGTATCTACAGGGGGGCTATATACAGGGGGACTATATCTACAGGGGGGCTATATACAGGGGGACTATATCTACAGGGCTGGACTATATCTACAGGGGGCTATATACAGGGGGACTATATCTACAGGGCTGGGCTATATACAGGGGGACTATATCTGCTGGGCTATATACAGGGGGACTATATCTACAGGGGGGCTATATACAGCGGGACTATATATACAGGGGGACTATATCTACAGGGGGGCTATATACAGGGGGACTATATCTACAGGGCTGGGCTATATACAGGGGGACTATATCTACAGGGGGGCTATATACAGGGGGACTATATCTACAGGGCTGGGCTATATACAGGGGGACTATATCTGCTGGGTTATATACAGGGGGACTATATCTACAGGGGGACTATATCTACAGGGGGACTATATCTACAGGGGGGCTATATACAGGGGGACTATATCTACAGGGGGGCTATATACAGGGGGACTATATCTACAGGGCTGGGCTATATACAGGGGGACTATATCTGCTGGGTTATATACAGGGGGACTATATCTACAGGGGGACTATATCTACAGGGGGACTATATCTACAGGGGGACTATATCTACAGGGGGCTATATACAGGGGGGCTATATACTGGAGTGGGCTGTCTATAGAGCACCATATACAGGGGTGGGCTATATAGTATATAGCCCCCTGTAGATATAGGCCACCCCTGTATATGGTGCTACATAGATAGCCCACCCCAGTATATAGCCCAGCCCTGTAGATATAGCCCAGCCCTGTAGATATAGCCCAGCCCTGTAGATATAGCCCACCCCTGTAGATATAGCCCACCCCTGTGTATAGCCCACCCCTGTATATAGCCCCCCTGTGTATAGCCCCTCTGTGTATAGCCCCCCTGTGTATAGCCCCCCTGTGTATAGCCCCCCTGTATATAGCCCAGCCCTGTAGATATGGTCCCAGTCCTGTAGATATGGTCCCAGCCCTGTAGATATGGTCCCAGCCCTTTAGATATGGTCCCATCCCTGTAGATATGGTCCCAGCCCTGTAGACATGGTCCCAGCCCTGTAGATATGGTCCCAGCCCTGTAGATATGGTCCCAGCCCTGTAGATATGCTCCCAGCCCTGTAGATATGGTCCCAGCCCTGTAGATATGGTCCCCCTGTAGATAGCCCACCCCTGTAGATATAGTCCCCCTCTAGATATAGTCCCCCTGTAGATATAGCCCACCCCTGTATATAGTCCCCCTGTAGATATAGCCCACCCCTGTATATAGTATCCCACAAATAGCTCCCCCTATAGCGCTCCACAGAAAGCCCACCCCTGTATATAGCCCCCTTGTACATATAGTCCACCCCTGTATATAGTGCTCCACAGATAGCCACCCGTGTATATAGTATATACAGGGGTGGGCTATCTGTGGAGCACTATATACAGGGGTGGACTATCTAGTGGAGCACTATATACAGGGGTGGACTATATGTACAAGGGGGGGCTATATACAGGGGTGGGTTATCTGTGAAACACTATATACAGGGGTGGACTATATGTTGAACACTATATACAGGGGTGGGCTATATCTACAGGGGGGCTACATACATGGTTGGGCTATCTGTAGAGCTCTATATACAGGGGTGGGCTATATCTACAGGGGGCTATATACAGGGGTGGGCTATCTGTAGAGCACTATAGGGGGAGTTATTTGTGGGACACTATATACAGGGGTGGTCTATATGGGGGCACTCTACACGGGGCTTTATGGCAGACACTATCTACAGGGACTCTATGGCAGGCACTATCTACAGGGGGCACAGTGTGTGTGTGGGACACGGTGTATGGTGCTATTATAATTAGAGGTGCAGTGTATGGCACTATTATATTTAGGGGTGTAGTGTGTGGTATAATGATAACTTTATATTTATTTATAGGTGCAGAAATGTTGGAAAAGTGAGAAGCTGAAGACATGTGAGCGGCAAACTGCAGAAATGGACCGGGAGAAGTCATCATAGAGGTCTAGACCAAATGGAGAAAAAGAACTAGAATCTGAGACGTCACCAGTGAGTCACTTAATGTAAATGTTCACTCTGCCTCTAATCAGCACTGTAGTCACTGTATGATCTGCAGCGAGATGATGGGTGGTATGATTATGATAGGATTTATTTTTTGTGAAACAGCATCTCCCAGCATATCCTTACCATTGTTCGGGCTATGCTGGGAGCTGTAGTTTTACGCCGTACATACCTATACGGCAGGGGTTGCACTAAATTGAGCTGTATTTGTTCTGGGGCTGTTTATATGTACCGAGCTTGGTTCTGGTGTTGTGTATAGAACCATATTGCTTGTGAAACGTACAAATAATTTTATGCTTGCGTTACATAAAAAGAAATGACACGTCGATTGGTAGAGAAAACAAACACGGCGAGGGGGAAGGAGATGTCGGGAAAGAGGTTGGGGGGGGCGCCAAACTGAATCTTTGCCCCGGGTGCTGGAGAACCTAGCTACGCCTCTGCTGTGGGTGATGTATCTTGTCGCCTTTGATGATGTGGGAACATTACATACAAGATCGGCATGGGAAGGTTCCTTTTTTAGGTGTACTTAGGAACATTTGGTGTTGTACCCTTTTGGTTGAGCCTATGTCTGCCTGACCAATTTGTTTCTAAGGTTTTTGGGTACAAGGTAAAAATGGATATTTGAATTCATCAATCTGGGGGTATGCTTCTTTAAGGAGGGGCCAATGTCTCATTATATGGTGTATTTTTTGTGAACAGGGGTGGTAGATATGTACAAATGGAATTTTGTTTTGTTTTTTTCTTTGTTGGTCCCTTCTGAGGTGTTTTCCCTTGCTTTATTTAATGTGTCAACAGGATGGCCTCTGTTCCTAACTTTTAGTGTCATTTCGTCCATTCTTTAGGATCTGGTTTGTTCATCATCCACAATCCTTTGTACCCGATTGTATTGTGATTTGGGTATTGAATTTTTTATGGATTGGGGGTGGCAGATGGTGTAATGGCGTAAGCCATTTTTGTCAGTTTCTTTAATATGTAAGTCGATGCTAAGCTTACCAGCTTCATCTTTTATGACCCGTGTGTCAAGGAAGCTAATGGATGTTGTATCATGAGTCATGGTGAATTGTAATTCAGGCCAAATGCTTCATTAATTTATCAAGTGGTCCGTGCCAGAGACAAAAAATTTCATCGATATATCTTTTCCACATGATTATATGTTCTTGGAAATCAGTATGGGGGTAGATGAAGTGTTCTTCAAAGAAGGCCATGTAACTGTTGGCATATGGGGGAGCAACATTTGAACCCATAGCCGTACCCTGTTTCTGAACATCATAAGTATCCTTAAAGAGACTCTGTCACCAGATTCTCAAATCCCTATCTCCTATTGCATGTGATCAGCGCTGCAATGTAGATAACAGTAAAGTTTTTTGTTTTTTTTAAAACGTTCATTTTTTCTTTTCTTTGAGATTTCCAGCAAGGGAAACGAAATCTCGTTTACCTCCGTAATCTCGCAGGATTACGCGTGGCTTGCTGGAATATCACAGAAAAGATTCAGAAGTGTCAGGATTCTGAACACACATGACGTCCAGGCTGGATTTCATGTGTAGTCATTATCAGGATACTTGATTAACGTTAATCTCTGTGTATGTGGCTGCACATCGCTGCTGTGTAAATGAATGGAGAGGAGTGTATGACGTTGACTGGTCACTGATTGGTCAGCGTCATACACGTAAACACGGCCAGTTAAAAACACAATACACGCCCAGTTGGACATAACGAAAAAAAAACGCCCAATTGTCAATTTCAAAGCTCATTTGCATATATATATAAAATAGCTCATAACTTGGCCAAAAATGAACGTTTAAAAAAAAACAAAAAACGTTACTGTTATCTACATTGCAGCACCGATCACATGCAATAGGAGATAGGGATTTGAGAATCTGGTGACAGAGCCTCTTTAAAGAGGAAGAAATTCTCTGAGTATTAGGGTGAGTAGGTCTGTACTTAGCTCGATTATTTTAGGCTCTTTACCTGATCTGGTCATGATCTCATGTACCGCGGTCAAGCCTTTGTTGTGTTGTATGGAGGTATACACACTGCAAACATCAAAAGTGACTATGAGGGTATCAGGTGGGATCTGACTCAGAGTATGCATGGTTGTCAAAAAGGCGCTGGTGTCTAGAAGAAATGACCTGGTGTTTTTTTATCAGGGGAGTAAGAAGTTTCTCCAAAAAGATGGACAGAAGGGACAGTATGGAATCTGTGGAGGCTATTATGGGGCGTCCTGGTGGGTTCTCAAGTCTTTTATGGATTTTGGGTAGTGTGTAAAAGACTGGTGTGATCGGATGTCATTTAGTTAAGTAGCTAGCTGTGTCCTGAACAATGGTGCCCGCCAGTGTATGCTTCTCTATAGTAACCCTGATTCTTGTGGATAGGGCCTGATTAATGGGTTGATAGATCGTTCTATCCCCCAATTGTCTATGGATTTCCTCCACATAAAGGGATTTGTCCATAATCAGCAACGCTCCTCCTTTGTCCGCTGGTTTGATGACCAGCTCTTTATCATCCACCAGTGAGGAGAGTGCTTGTCTGTCTAGACTACTGAGATTGGCTTGGCACTTGTAGTAGCCTAGGCCAAGTTCATAGCTGAATCGGTCCACATCCCTGTGTACCAATTTGATGAATGTCTCGATGGGAGGTGAGTTTTTGGGAGGAGAGAACAATCTCTTGTTCCTAATTCCCAAGTCTTTTGAAGTGACCATGGGGGTCACTGTGGTTACGGTCCTTTCCTCTTGTCTTGGGGTCTCGTACTTATTGGAGAAAAAGACCCGGAGGCGCAAGGAACTATAGAAACGATTCAGATTCATGTCAAGCTGGAACAGATCGTATCTATATATGGGGCAGAACGACAGGCCTCTCAGTAGGAGGAGTAGTTGTGCCGGGCCCAGGGATTTCGACGGGATATTCACAACTAAGGATTGTGTCGTGAAGCTCATAACTGAGACCTCGTCGCCATGGCCTGATTTGCATCCTCTACGATGTTTGCCTCCTCGCCTCGTCCTTTTCTTAGTCTTTTGTCGCGGTGTCGGCCTAAAAAATGGCTGTTGTGATTGTATCCTCTTTGGTAGAAATTTGATCCTTCGCCTCCTGACCCAGATAGTGAGGATTCTGATGACCAGTGTTGCCCTCTTCGTTCGTTCGTTCGTTCGTTCGTTCGTTCGTTCGTTCGTTCGTTCGTTCGTTCATTCCCAAAGATGCGTAACCTTCTTGCCATTTATAAATCCTATTGTTCCGGTAATTGTCTAGGTCCCATTTAAATTTCCTTCTTTTTTGGTTCTCTATTTCACTTAGATGAATCCCGAGGTTTGTTTTCGATTTTTTGTCAAAGCTAGTGTAGTCAGTTGAGGACAGAGTAGTCCTTAGTCAGGGGCATAACTAGGAAAGACTGGGCCCCATAGCAAACTTTTGACTGGGGCCCCCCCTCTGCTGGGTATCACACAACCCCCCTTGTAGATAGTGCCTCCCTATAGATAGCACCATACACAGCCCCCTGTAGATGGCGCCATACACAGCCCCCTGTAGATAACGCCTTACAGCCCCCCTGTAGATAACGCCATACAGCCCCCTGTAGATAATGCAATACAGCCCCCCCTGTAGATAACGCACTACAGCCCCCCTTTAGATAATGCCATACAGACCCCCCTATAGATAACGCCATACAGACCCCCCTGTAGATAACGCCATACAGCCCCCCTGTAGGGAACACAATACAGCCCCCCCTGTAGATAATGCCATACAGACCCCCCTGTAGAAAGCGGCATACAGACCCCCCTGTAGATAACGCCATACAGAACCCCCTGTAGATAACGCCATACAGAACCCCCTGTAGATAACGTCATACAGATCCCCCCTGTAAATGACGCCATACAGATCCCCCCTGTTGATAACACCATACAGACACCCCCTGTAGATAACGCCATACAGAACCCCCTGTAGATAACGCCATACAGAACCCCCCTGTAGATAACGCCATACAGAACCCCCTGTAGATAACGCCATACAGAACCCCCCTGTAGATAACGCCATACAGACCCCCTGTAGATAACGCCATACAGACCCCCCCTGTAGATAACGCCATATAGCCCCCAAAGAAAAAAAAAATGGCCTATAGTTTGTTCTACAAAAGACATGAATCCCCTATCCACAGGATAGGGGATACATGTGTGATCGCTGGATAAGGAGACATGTTTCAGGTTCTGCGCAGTTCAATAAAAATGAAAGGAGCGCTGGTCACGCATGCGCACCAGCGTGACTGGTAATTTCTATGGAGCTGTAAGCAGACCCCTGAAGTCCGAGGTTTGTCATGGAGAACTTCAGGGGACTTTCGGTCCCCCGTTCTCCTTATCGCTGGGCGTCCCAGCGATCACACATGTATCCCCTATACTGTGGATAGGGGATGCATGTCTTTTGTAGGAACAACTCCTTCAGTGGCGTCGCGCTGTAGCAGCCATAGCGGCTGCTAGCGAAGCCTCCGGACATGGGAAGGGGGACCCATGCAGGCGGGTGGCACGGGCCCCCTCATGCTTCGGGCCCCGTAACAGCTGCTACGGCTGCTATAGCGGTAGTTACGCCACTGTGCTTAGTTGTTGTTCGGCTGCTGACACCTCTTTTCTCAGATCTGTGATATTCTTCTGTAGATGAGATACAGTTAATACCATTAAATCAAACGAACATTTGTTGAGGATTTGTTCTAATTGTGTACAATACTCGGGGTTCTCCTTAAATATTGTTGGTCCGATGGGCATTCGTAGGCCACGTGGTATAGGATGGATCTTGATATATTCTGTCAACGTTGCGCTATGTAGCTCCTGATAAATAAGCCTTCGTGGCGTCTTCTCCAAGTCCCAGCTTCTTGTCTCTATTGGTGGTGTCTGTAAGAAATCTCTCGATGTTGTAACTTGTAATAGGATGTTCTCCATCTGTTCCTGGTTGTAGGAAAGTGTCAAATTTGACATATCTTCGTCTGTGCTCTTCTGAACGGGTAGATCGATTTGTATGTAGGTTCAGATAGCACCAGATACAGGGGGGAAGTGATTTTGCACGGATAGGGGCCCAGCCCAATAATGAGTATGAAAAGAGTATCCGACACACCAATTTGAGATAAAGGTAATTTTTTATTTTGTTTTTATTTCCAGTGGCAACGTTTCGGTCTATGCAACCTTCTTCAGGCACTAGAATCGTTAAAGGACAATAGTCAAAATAAGTATGTATATTATACATCACAAGACACAAAGGAGAGGGGGGGGGAACAACAAGGGTATTACATAACTACATAAATACATGTGACGCTGAACAAGTGTGCAGGGCCGCCATCAGGGGGGTATTAGGGGTACTAGTGTAGGGGGCCCGGCCAAAACTAATTGAAAGGGGGGCCCGGCAACTGCCGCGACTTGCCTTTGGTAGAAAAAAACAGGCCCCTGCAATGGGGCCTGTTCTTTTCACCAAAACAATGTCGTGAGCTGCGGGCCCCCCTCTCGTCAAACACCGCCGTGAGCTGCGGGCCCCCCTCTCATCACCGCCGCGGAACGCCCGCAAGCGCGCACCCGCGCACGCATGACCGCAAGCGCGCGCCCACGCGCGAACGACCAGGCGCGCCGCCGAGAGGGAGGCGGTGCGCCCGCAACACAAGTCCGATCTACGGGGAAGGACAGCCACACAGGGACAGCGGCGCACAGTTTACTTACCTGCTGGCCCGCCTCCGCCTCCTCATCCTCCTCGTCCTCCGCCTCCTCGTCCGACTCCGCCTCCGACTCCGCCTCCTCGCCCGACTCCTCCTCCTTCTCCAGAGCGTAGCTTCCGTCAGCACGGCCCCAACAGTGTGCACGGCCCCATAGAGTAACATAGGTCCTTTCGAGGCGCGTGAAAATCACGCGCGTTGCACGGACGTATTACACGTTCGTCTGAATAAGCCCTAACAATAAGGCACAGTTCACAGAGTTTTTGGGCCTTGATATTGACTCGGACACTGCGTCAGAATCAGCACCAAACAACTTCTGAAATCAATGGGAGTAAGTCGCGGAAAAAAGAAAAAGCAGCACGTCCTTTCTTGCCGCGGTTCCGCCTCTGACCTCCCATCTAAATCAATGGGAGGCAGAAAATGCATTTTTACCTGCGTTTTTTGTCTGATGTCCTCAATCGCCGCTGGCAAAAAACGCGGCAAGCTAGTGTGGGCACATCAAAATCTGCCTCAAAATTCGGTGCGCGGTTCCAGGCGGTCGCGGGTGCGCATGCGCGGGAGTTTGCGGGTGCGCGCGATCGGTCGCACGGGCGGCAGTGTTTGACGGCCCCCATGCTACCCAGGGCCGTCATCAGGGGGGGGGGGGGGTATTATGGGTACTGATGTGAGAGGCCCGGCCAAACCTAATTGAAAGGGGGGCCCGCAGCTCACGACATTCTTTTGGTGAAAAAAACAAGCCCCATTGCAGGGGCCTGTTTTTTTTCTACCAAAGGCAAGTCGCGGCAGTTGCCGGGCCCCCCTTTCAATTAGGTTTGGCCGGGCCTCTCACATCAGTACCCCTAATACCCCCCCTGATGGCGGCCCTGGTGCTGCCCTATAGTGCTGGACGGAGTACCGTTAACAGGCGGTGCCACGGTAGGGGGGCCCAGAAAATTTAGCTGTAGGGGGCCCTGAAATTCCTGATGGCGGCCCTGCAAGTGTGTATTGAAGTTTAGGCTTTCTAAATTACTCCAAATGTCAGAATTTAATCATGAACAAGTTTATACTGTAAAGTTATGGCGGCTGGTCAAGGCAGACATAGGCTCAACCAAAAGGGTACAATGCCAAACGTTCCTAAGTACACCTAAAAAAGGAACCTTCCCATGCCGATCTTGTATGCAATGTTCCCACATCATCAAAGGCGACAAGATACATCACCCACAGACTCGTCAGGATATACCAATTCACGACTTGTTCACATGTAACACAAATTATGTGGTCTAATTGATAAAATGTCTGTGTGGTTTGGCTTATGTAGGAGAGACTACACAATGCATAAAAGACCGTATTAGTCAGCATAAGTCTAACATAAGATGCAGTAAGGCACTACTCCCTGTCCCAGCACACTTTATCAAAGAACATCATAATATCGCACAGCTCAGGTTCCAGGTGATTTAACATATTCCAACCCCTAGAAGAGGGGGTGATAGAATCAAAACCCTTAAACGAAGGGAAGCGTTCTGGATCCACAAATTACAAACATTGGTACCGAAAGGACTGAATAGGGGCTACAAACTCAGTTGTTTCCTATAAAATCGCATACAGTTTGATAATATGAACATCTCATTGCAGGGTGCTAGAAAAAGTTTAAAAAAAATCTGAAAAGAATCTGGTAGAAACGTACTTGAAATGTACCATTATTAACATATATCCTGTACTGTTATGTAGCCCTAATGATGTTGATACGATTGCTTCTTCCTCCAGACACGCTGACAGAGTTACCGCTTACCACCAAGAACTACGATAGACCCACTAGACTACCATGGTATCCCTTTTTATGGATATAATAGGAGCTAGCTTATGCCTACCTTTTTCAACGTTTTTCTACTTTTTTCTTTTCCCAAATCTTTCAGCTTTCAAAATACAGTACATTAAAATAAATACTTCATACATTCACCATCATATACTGACGCTATGCTGACAATGCAAAGGTGTCCATTTTTGTTGGCATACACTTTACACACCCATATATATATATATATACATATATATATATATATATATATATATATATATATATATATATATATACTATTACCACTTTACCAAGCTCAGGACATCTACCCCTATGCTGCGCCACATTGACAGACTGATGAGACTCCTGTCACATATTTGTATAAATGGTAATTGCTATTGTAGAGTTCTGTCTAGTCTGCCACATTGAATTGTATACTACCGACTCAATTTCCTCCTGTCACCGATTGCACGACAGGTGTAGAGCGCTGTGACCAATCACGTCCCTTACATGACTCTTTCTGGGTCACGCCCACTTGCGCGAGTAGTGCTGATGTCATCACCACACCCACCAAATCTCCTTGGCGCCCTATTTAAAGTGAGCGTGGAATGCTCACATTCAGCGCCATGACACAGCGGCCAGCCGCTATTACCTCTACCATCGCTCGTCCATGCAGTCTACCCAGCACGGCTCAGGTAAGTGTGACATAGAGGATGTACTACCTCTACATGCACGCTACTTAGATCGCATTCTCTGTCTGAATGGTTCTGACTTGACTATGTTTTCAACTTCTGTCTTTTTTTTCCAACCGCTATGACTTTACAGTATACACTTGTTCATGATTATTTTCTCGTTATACCAACTGTACCTGATTCAGTGTGACTCTGTGTCTATGTGTTTCAAAACAGAGTTTATTTCAGTAAGGTAATTTGGAACTAGTGCCTCCAGTTCCATCTAGTGGAGAATTATACTTATGTACATTACTTCCTTAACTTATGTCTATAGATACCTACGTACAATTGGATTGTTTGATTGTACATCTTTCCCACAGTGTAATGCTGTATTTATAACTGTATTTGGATGTTTCTACCTGCTCCTGACTGTGTGTTTTTTACAAAAAAAAAATTCGGCCATTTGGAGTCATTGAGAAAACCTAAACTTCAATACACACTTGTTTAGCGTAACATGTATTTATGTCCTTGTTGTTCCCCCCTCTCCTTTGTGTTTTGTGATGTATAATATACATACTTATTTTGACTATTGTCCTTTAACCATTCTAGTGCCTGAAGAAGGTTGCATAGACCGAAACGTTGCACTTTGCCACTGGCATTAAAAACAAAATAAAAAATTACCTTTATCAGAAATTGGTGTGCCGGATACTCTTTTTATACACCTATTTATCACCTATTAAAAGCAGAGATCCTGGCTCAGTTGGGGGTTACCCTTTCTGTGCGGGCTCCTCGGGTTCATGCTTTGCGGTACGAGAGGACTAAACCGCCGCAATCCCAGCTGTTCGATCTCCTGCATCTGTCACGCAAGTGCCTTCAGCCCGAAGTCCTAAATCCTAGGGAGATGGTGGAGAGAGTGGTGATGGACTGGTACATGAGTAGCCTACCAAGAGAGTTGTATCACTGGGTTGCCCAGGGAGACCCCCAGACTCTAGATCAAATGCTTTCGGAAGTCGAGAGGTATACCTCTACTGAAGATTTTCTTGCCCCTGAACCAAAAGCGCGACCTCCTGAGTGACGCTACGAGGTCCACTCTGCCGTGGTAGGAGCAAATCCGGTCCCCAGGACCCGAATGGCGGAGTTGCCACGAGGAGGTAAGCTAAAGTTTAAACCCCTTACACCAGGCACCCAACAGTTCCACACTTCAATCCGGAGCAGACCTGACTTTCTCTGTTGGAGGTGCCAGCAGCCGGGCCACTTTGCAGCCCACTGTGACCAAAACGCGGAGACGATGGATTGCAGTGCCACTCGACGATGCTCCCTATTTGCCCATTTGGCCTGCAGTGCTGGTACCCAACAGGATGAGGGACTAGAGGAGCGACAAGTCCTTGTGAATGGGGCCATTGTCACAGCCCTCCAGGACTCTGGGAGTCTGGTCACCCTCTTGCGGGCCACCCAACCACAAGTACTGGTTAACCCTGAAAAGCAGGTGGGGGTGATATGTGTACATGGGGACACCAAGGACTACCCAGTGGCCAACGTCACTATAGAGACTGACTGTGGGACTGTTATTAATAATTTGATTCATGCCTTTATCATTGGCCGTGACTTTCCCTTATCTGGGAGCTGTAGGACCACAGCTCTCTTAGGGTAGGCAGGAATAATGTTGATACTGTGTCTTTGCACCCTGTTCCTTTAAATGAAGATGGGCCCACTGATGCGGTAGGGGTAACTGAATAGGGGGCCGACAATTTTACTCTGGCTGTTTTAGTAGGAGAAGAGGGTGAGCCTGCAGGTCATGAGGCAAGTACCCCTGATCTTGAGGTATCCCGGGACAACTTTGGAACAGCTCAACTGAGAGATCCCTCCCTAAAAAATGCCTTCGAGAATGTGACCGTCATTAATGGTGTTCCGCAGCGTCGTCATGCTGACAAATGTTTTCCCCATTTTGCTCTTAATGGGAATCTACTGTATCAGGTCACACAAATAATGGAGACCCTAGTTGAAAAGTTGCTGGTACCCGCCCCGTATAGACGTATGGTAGAGGACATGGCTCACACCAATGTGTTAGGTGGTCATTTAGGTACAAATAAGACCCAGGAAAGGATCCTACAAAGATTCTACTGGCTAGTCTGTTATAAAGATGTTGCTAACTATTGTAAATGCCCAACCTATCAGTTAACTACTCCTGTAGCCCACTTTAGGAGCCCGTTAGTTCCCCTACCTATAATTGAGGTCCCGTTTGAATGAATCACGATGCACCTAGTGGGACTGCCTGTTAAGTCTGCCCGAGGCCACCAGTATATTCTGGTGGTGTTGGACTATGCCACCAGATAACCCGAGGCTATCCCCCTGCGAAACACCTCCTCTAAATATATTGCCCGGGAGTTGGTTCACATATTTTCGAGAACTGGCCTGCCAAAGGAAATACTGACAGATCAGGGAACCTACTGGGAAGTTATGTAGGATCTTGAAGATCAAACAAATAAGAACCTCTGTCTGTCATCCTCAGACTGATGGGCTTGTAGAGAGGTTCAACAAGACCCTGAAGGGGATGTTAAAAAGGGTTATGGAGAAGGATGGTCGGGACTGGGATTGCTTATTGCCCTATTTGTAATTTTCTATCAGAGAGGTCCCTCAGGCCTCCACTGGGTTTTCTCAATTTAAGTTACTGAACGGCAGGCACCCCTGTTGTCTGCTCGATGTTACCAAAGAAACATGGGAGAGTGAGGCAACACCTTATAGGAGCATATTAGAACATGTTGCACAAATGCAAGATCGGATAGCCAGTGTCATGCCCATAGTAAAAGACCACCTACAGAGAGCTCAGATGACACAGAGCCGGATATATAACAGGGCGGCCAAAGTGAGGCAGTTTAACCCTGGTGATCGCATGTTGGTGTTTGTGCCCACAGTTGAAAGTACATTTTTGGCCAGGTGGCAGGGCCCCTATGAAATTGTGGAAAAGGTTAGTGAGGTAACTTATAAGATACATCATCTGGGGAAAAGGAAGCTGATCCAGCTCTATCACATAAATTTAATTAAACCCTGGCAGGATAGGGAGTCCTTGCTAACGTTCTCAAAAATATCCGGAGATCTGGATGTGCAGATTAAAAAGGTTAAGATTGCTGAAACTTTGTCACCGCCACAAAAATAAGAGACCAGTGAATTTTTACAGCATAATAGGGACCTTTTTTTCAAATCTCCCAGGGGTTACTGATGTAATAGAGCATGATATTATTACTGACCTGAAAGTCAAAGTAAGCACTAAGCCCTATAGAATCCCAGAAGCCAGGAGACAGGCCATCTCAGGGGAAGTCAAACGCATGTTAGAACTGGGGGTGATTGAGGAGTCTAATAGTGGGTGGTCCAGCCCCATAATATTAGTTCCAAAACCCGACCGGACATGGATGTTCTGCAATGACTTTCGTAAGCTGAACGAAGTTTCCAAATTTGATGCCTACCCTATGCCTAGGGTAGACTAGTTAATTGAGCAATTGGGGCCAGCCAGATATATTACAACCCTAGACCTCACAAAAGGGTACTGGCAAATTCCGTTGTCAAAGGAAGCCAGGGAGAAAACTGCCTTCTCCACCCCATAGGGGCTGTTTCATTATGTAACCATGCCCTTTGGGTTACAGGGTGCACCGGCCACCTTTCAAAGGGCGATGGATTGGGTTTTGAGTCCTCACAAAGGATACGTGGCAGCCTACCTAGATGATACAGTCCTCTTCAGCACTGACTGGGAGACCCAATTGAATAAAATTCAGTCTGTGTTAGATTCCCTAAGAAAAGCAGGGTTTACTGCTAACCCTGAAAAGTGTGCCATTGGGTTAGAGGAGGCCTGGTATTTGGGCAATTTGGTAGGAAGAGGTGTGATAAAACCTCCAATGAACAAAATTGAGGCAATACAAAATTGGCCACAGCCCCTTACAAAAAAACAGGTGAGGGCATTCTTAGGTATTGTGGGGTACTATCGAAGGTTCGTCCCAAACTTTGCCTCCATTGCAGCACCCTTAACAGATCTAACGAAAGGGAAGAAGTTTGTCATGGTTCAGTGGTCCCCAGAAGCAGAAAGGGCATTTCAGGGGCTTAAGAAAGCCTTGTGTAGTCAGCCGGTGTTGATAGCACCAGACTTTTCGAAATAATTTATTGTACAAATCAATGCCTCCAATGTTGGTTTAGGGGCAGTCCTATCGCAAGAAGTTAATTGGGAGGAGCATCCCATAATGTACCTAAGTAGGAAACTCACTTCTTGTGAGAGAAATTATTCAATAGTGGAAAAGGAATGTTTGGACATAAAGTGGGCACTAGAGATGCTAAAATACTATCTACTAGGCAGAAAATTCCGGCTAGTTTCGGATCATGCCCCCTTGAGGTGGATGTGCCACAATAAAGGAAATAATGCAAGGGTAACTAGATGGTACCTAGCATTGCAAAATTTAAATTATAGTGTGGAACACAGACGGGGGAAACTACATGTCAATGCCAATGGCCCTTTCACATCTCCATTGCTAATTAGCTACAAATGCCCATTCCCCCGGCCCTGGGCAGAGGGGGGATATGTAAACAGTCAGTTGGAAGACTGGTAGGGGGTAGGAATGTGCCACTGAGATTACTTATCTCAGTGGTGTAAATCTCTGAGACGTTTGTTGCTCAGCAAAGTTGGTTGGTGAGCAGGTGTTTTTAAACTGGATTTCAGGGTCCGGGATTTAGGAATGGCTGTAGAGATTCTGGGTGGGATGGTCAATCCCATACCTCCACTCCAGGTTTTGGTTCTAGAGGTTCTGAGTCTCAGCTGGCCCTGATTAAAGGGAAGCTGACAGTGTGATGGGTGTGAAGTGTGGCAGAGTGTAAGGAGGAAGGAGAGTGGTTTTCCTCCAGACTCTGCTACCAACGAACACCTAACAAAAGACACTTGCATGGTCAGGTGATGGCTGCTACAAGGTGAAGACTTTACATATTGTTTTTCCATAAGTTATATTGATTTGTTTGTTGCTTTACCCGGTGGAGACAAGCCCTGTGCAGAAGGATAAGCTTATTTGGAGCAAATAAAAAGTACCCGCTGCTTATGTTTACCCCATTTCCGTGTGCGTGACTGCCCAATACAGAAGCCGAAGTGGGACGCTGGCTTACTATATATATATATATATATATATATATATATATATATATATAAATAAAGCACGGAAGCAGCACTCAATAGCAAAAAAATTGAAATTTATTCACCCAGCAATGCAGCGTTTCACTTCCTCAATGGAAGCATTTTCAAGCTTGAAAATGCTTCCATTGAGGAAGTGAAGCGTTGCATTGCTGGGTGAATAAATGTCAATTTTTTTGCTATTGAGTGCTGCTTCCGTGCTCTATTTTTTCTATACATTACATGGGGAGACGTCACTCCTCAATACCAGAAGCATAGCACCAGCCTAATTTGGTTTTTGACACAGTGCTGCTCCTATTTTATGCTTTATCTTATATATATATATACAGTGAAGGAAATAAGTATTTGATCCCTTGCTGATTTTGTAAGTTTGCCCACTGTCAAAGACATTAACAGTCTAGAATTTTTAGGCTAGGTTAATTTTACCAGTGAGAGATAGATTATATTTAAAAAAAACAGAAAATCACATTGTCAAAATTATATATATTTATTTGCATTTTGCACAGAGAAATAAGTATTTGATCCCTTTGGCAAACAAGACTTAATACTTGGTGGCAAAACCCTTGTTGGCAAGCACAGCAGTCAGACGTTTTTTGTAGTTGATGATGAGGTTTGCATACATGTTAGATGGAATTTTGGCCCACTCCTCTTTGCAGATCATCTGTAAATCATTAAGATTTCGAGGCTGTCGCTTGGCAACTCGGATCTTCAGCTCCCTCCATAAGTTTTCGATGGGATTAAGGTCTGGAGACTGGCTAGGCCACTCCATGACCTTAATGTGCTTCTTTTTGAGCCACTCCTTTGTTGCCTTGGCTGTATGTTTCGGGTCATTGTCGTGCTGGAAGACCCAGCCACGAGCCATTTTTAATGTCCTGGTGGAGGGAAGGAGGTTGTCACTCAGGATTTGACGGTACATGGCTCCATCCATTCTCCCATTGATGCGGTGAAGTAGTCCTGTGCCCTTAGCAGAGAAACACCCCCAAAACATAATGTTTGCACCTCCATGCTTGACAGTGGGGACGGTGTTCTTTGGGTCAAAGGCAGCATTTCTCTTCCTCCAAACACGGCGAGTTGAGTTAATGCCAAAGAGCTCAATTTTAGTCTCATCTGACCACAGCACATTCTCCCAATCACTCTCAGAATCATCCAGATGTTCATTTGCAAACTTCAGACGGGCCTGTACATGTGCCTTCTTGAGCAGAGGGACCTTGCACGCACTGCAGGATTTTAATCCATTACGGCGTAATGTGTTACCAATGGTTTTCTTGGTGACTGTGGTCCCAGCTGCCTTGAGATCATTAACAAGTTCCCCTCGTGTAGTTTTCGGCTGAGCTCTCACCTTCCTCAAGATCAAGGATACCCCACGAGGTGAGATTTTGCATGGAGCCCCAGATCGATGTCGATTGACAGTCATCTTGTATGTCTTCCATTTTCTTACTATTGCACCAACAGTTGTATCCTTCTCACCCAGCGTCTTACTTATGGTTTTGTAGCCCATTCCAGCCTTGTGCAGGTCTATGATCTTGTCCCTGACATCCTTAGAAAGCTCTTTGGTCTTGCCCATGTTGTAGAGGTTAGAGTCAGACTGATTAATTGAGTCTGTGGACAGGAGTCTTTTATACAGGTGACCATTTAAGACAGCTGTCTTTAATGCAGGCACCAAGTTGATTTGGAGCGTGTAACTGGTCTGGAGGAGGCTGAACTCTTAATGGTTGGTAGGGGATCAAATACTTATTTCTCTGTGCACAATGCAAATAAATATATATAATTTTGACTATGTGATTTTCAGTTTTTTTTTTTAAATATAATCTATCTCTCACTGGTAAAATTAACCTAGCCTAAAAATTCTAGACTGTTCATGTCTTTGACAGTGGGCAAACTTACAAAATCAGCAAGGGATCAAATACTTATTTCCTTCACTGTATATATATATATATATATATATATATATATATATATATATATATATATATATATATATTTTTATATGTTTATCAAAGATCTTCAAAAATAAGGAGTTCTAAAATGGCTTTTCTTTTCCTTATTTTTTTTACTTCCAATATGGCATATCCTAATAACGCGTCCAAAAATGTGCAAAAATTGCACACAAAACACTTAGAAAAACACCCGAAAAATGCTTAAAAGAACGATTAAGCTTCCCATTTACATCAATGGGAAAGCCCGCCGTTAGTACATACAATTTTAATTTACAAAAAATGCAAGAGGCAAATAAAGGCAGTTTTTTTCCCCAACAAACAGATAACACTAGTCTAAATATAGGAAATTATAGTTATCTTTATTGATTAAACCAAAATAATGAACCACATGTAAAGCTAAAATTACAATGCAGTCAAACAGCAAAGCTCTTCATTGCTAAGGCTAGATAATAGTGTACTACTAGCTATGGAAAGAGCATAGACAGGAAATTGTCCACTATATGATGGCGAGGTGAATGAAATAACTAACTAATGTAGGTAGCTATCTGTATGCCCTGGCTGTCTAAGACTACATACTAAGGCACACACAGCATCTTCAGGGCTTATTAATCAGATGGAGAACAAAATCTCTTTCTTGATTTCATGACAGTACTAAATACCAACACTATTGGCATGCGTTTCAATCACGAAATACACAAAAACCATATAAATTTTTGGGATCTTAAAATCTTATTGGACCCTGGTGGCAGTGTCCACACAGATATTTTTCATAAAGCTAATGTTACCAAAAGCTTTTTACATTGGAAGAGTTACCATCCACCCTTGCTCAAAAGAGATATCCCCATTGGCCAATATTTGAGAGCTAAAAGAAACTGCTCAATTCAACAGACTTTTCAATTAGAATGTGATGGATTATTTCAAAAATTCCTAGCCCATCGATACTCCAACAAAAGCCTACATTGGGATTATGCCAGGATCAGGGCGACTAAGAGAAGCAATCTCCTTTGTTCTCAATCAACAATAAACACTAATTCCCCTAAGTTTATTAGGTGTATTGAAACTTATGATGCTTGCTCCTCACAGGTGGTTAATATCCTACGCAGATACTCGACCATTTTATCTTCGGACCCAGATCTATGCAGTGTTATCTCTACTACCCCCACTGTTACCCACCGAAGGGGTAAGAATCTCAGTAAATTATTAGTCCATAGTCATTTTACCAGACAGAAAACCTCACAATCAATCTGGCTAAATTCTTCAATTTTTGGCTCCCACCCCTGTGGGAGATGCTCTTTCTGTTCCAGGCTATGACAGGCTATGAAGTCCTGAGTCTTTCGAACACCTGAGTGCCCCACCAATTTGGAGCTGTGTCCCCAGCGGAGAATTCTCTTCCTGTCTGCAAGGTGGACAAAAGTATTTCCAGGAGGAATGTCTCTAATTTGCAACGGGCTAGCAACAATAATCCTAGACCGTTCTCTAATATATTAAGGAATTTCCTCATAGTCATTAGTCTCAAATGGTCGGGACAGGGCGTCAGCCTTCACATTCTTATGAGCAGGGCGGAAGTGAAGCAAGAATTGAAACCTGGCGAAGAACAGCGACCACCTGGCTTGGCGAGGATTTAGTCGTTGTGCTGACTGTAAGTGTGTAAGGTTCTTGTAGTCTATATAAATGATAATAGGGTGAACCGCACCCTCCAGCAGGTGTCTCCATTCCTCTAATGCCAACTTGATGGCCACCAACTCCAGATCCCCGATGGAAAAGCTGCGTTCTGCCGGAGAAAACAATTTCGAGAACAAGCCACAGGCCACCATCTTGCCCTTACAGTGTTTTTTGACATAGGAGTGCTCCAGCACCAACAGAAGATGCGTCCACTTCCAGAAAGAACTGCCGAGAAGCATCAGGGTGGTAAAAAAATGATGTTGAAATGAAAGTGTTCTTGAGCTTAGTAAATGTCGATTATGCCTCTGGAGGCCAAACCTTGGTGTTCACCCCCTTCTTGTTGAGGGCCAAAATTGGAGCAGTCAGAGATGAGAAGTTCGGGATATATTGCCTATAGAAGTTCGCAAATTCCAGAAATCTTTGTACAGACCGAAAGCCCTGTGTACGTGGCCACTCTAAGACGGATATCACCTTCTCTGGGTCCATCTTGAGGCCATGGTCAGATACAATGTAGCCCAGGAAGGGCAGAGAATTTTTTTCGAACACACATTTCTCAATTTTAGTGTAAAGGATCTGCCAGGCACAGCTTCGGGGTTAACTCCCTTAATTAATCAGTCAGCACCTGAATCTACATCCCTGAGACTGACTCCAGCTTCCACCACTCAGGCTGGCAGGCTTAGGAGTGGGAGAGCCTATCGCAACCTGGCCAGACTCAGCTAGCTCCCGCCCTCGGTCTATTTAAGCCTGCCTTTCCTGTTCCTCCAGTGCTTGTGATTCTTTTTCGTGTGGTTTCCTGGCCCAGCTGCCGCTCCTTCTATTTTGTTCCTGCTCCATACAGACCCTGGCTTACTGACTACTCTTCTGCTCTTCGTTTGGTACCTCGCACACTCCTGGCTTGACTCGGCTCGTTCACCACTCTGGTTGCTCATGGTGTTGCCGTGGGCAACTGCCCCTTTCCCTTGCTTGTATTCCCTTGTATGTTTGTCGTGTTTGTCATGCACTTACTGAGTGCAGGCACCGCCGCCCAGTTGTACCCCGTCGTCTAGGCCGGGTCGTTGCAAGTAGGCAGGGACAGAGTGGCGGGTAGATTAGGGCTCACTTGTCCGTTTCCCTACCCCCAGGTCATTACATTAATCACAAGCCCATACCTAGTCTACCCTGGTCCCTGACACCACTATGGACCCCCGTGAGACCCTGGCTCAGCAAATGCAGGGTCTCTCCCTACAGGTCCAGGCCCTGGCTCAGAGGGTCAACCAGCCTGATGCTACCTTGGTAGTTCCCCCCACCGCACCTCTTGAACCCCACCTCAAGTTGCCCGACCGGTTCTCAGGGGACCGGAGGGCTTTTCTCTCCTTTCGGGAGAGTTGTAGGCTTTACTTTCGTTTAAAGCCTCATTCCTCAGGTTCGGAGAGCCAGCGGGTGGGTATAATTATGTCCCGGCTCCAGGAAGGGCCCCAAGAGTGGGCCTTCTCCTTGGCTCCTGATGCCACTGAACTTTCCTCCGTTGATTGTTTCTTTTCTGCTCTCGGACTTATTTATGACGAGACTGACAGGACTGCCTTTGCCGAGAGTCAGCTGGTGACCTTACGTCAGGGTAAGAGACCTGTTGAGGAGTATTGCTCTGACTTTAGGAAGTGGTGCGTAGCTTCTCGGTGGAATGACCCTGCCTTAAGGTGCCAGTTTAGGTTGGGTCTGTGGAATGCCCTGAAAGACCTGCTAGTTAGCTATCCCTCTTCTGACTCCCTAGACCAGGCTATGGCTTTAGCGGTACGACTTGACCGACGTCTCAGGGAACGACAACATGAACGTTTATGTGTTTTCTCCTCCGACTCCCCCATGATGCCTCCCGAAGTTCCGTTGCTTCGTTCCTCCCCGAAAGACTCAGAGATACCTATGCAACTCGGGGCCTCCGTGTCCCTCCAACAACGTAGAGATTTCCGCAGGAAGAATGGTCTCTGCTTCTACTGTGGGGATGACAAGCATCAAGTGAACAACTGTCCTAAGCGTAAGAATAAGCAGCCGGAAGAACTTCCGCGCCTAAGTGATCATCGGGGAGGTCTCTTGGGCGCACAGGTATTTCCAGTAAATAGGAAGCGTACTAAGATCTTGCTTCCCTTTCAGGTCTGTTTTGGTGGTAGGTCTGCTACCGGCAGCGCCTTCGTGGATTCAGGGTCCTCTACTAATATTATGTCTGTGGAATTTGCTATGTCTCTTGCTATGCCTCTGATTGATTTGCCTAAACCTGTCCCGGTAGTGGGTATCGACTCCACTCCTCTTGCTAATGGTTATTTTACACAGCATACCCCTGTTTTTGAACTCCTTGTTGGCTCCATGCATTTGGAGCAATGCTCTGTACTGTTGATGCAGGGATTATCGTACGATTTGGTTCTAGGCCTTCCCTGGTTGCAGTTGCATAATCCCACGTTTGACTGGAATACTGGGGAGCTAACCAAATGGGGTAATTAATGTTGTACGTCATGTTTTTCTGTTAATTCTATTTCTCCCCCTGAGGAGGCGAATACGCTACCCGAGTTTGTTCAGGACTTCGCTGATGTTTTCTCTAGGGAGGCCTCCGAAGTGTTACCTCCTCATAGAGAATACGATTGCGCTATCGAATTGCTACCAGGAGCTAAGCTTCCTAAGGGTAGGATATTTAATCTTTCTTGTCCCGAACGTGAAGCCATGAGAGAGTATATCCAGGAATCCCTGGCCAAGGGTTAGATTCGTCCCTCTTCTTCTCCGGTAGGTGCTGGCTTCTTCTTCGTGGGGAAGAAGGATGGTGGTCTTAGGCCATGCATTGACTACCGTAGCCTGAATAAGGTCACGGTAAGGAACCAGTATCCCCTTCCTTTGATTCCTGATCTCTTTAATCAGGTTCAGGGGGCCCAATGGTTCTCTAAATTGGATCTACGGGGGGCGTATAACCTTATTCGCATCAAAGAGGGGGATGAGTGGAAGACTGCGTTTAACACGCCCGAAGGCCATTTCGAATACCTCGTCATGCCCTTTGGGTTGTGTAATGCCCCTGCGGTCTTCCAGAATTTCATAAATGAGATTTTGAGAAATTACCTGGGGATATTTCTTGTAGTGTACCTTGATGACATACTGGTGTTTTCCAAGGACTGGTCCTCCCACATTGAGCATGTCAGGAAGGTGCTCCAGGTCCTTCCGGAAAACAAACTGTTTGCCAAAACCGAAAAATGTGTGTTTGGGGTACAGGAGATACCATTTTTAGGTCAAATCCTCACTCCTCATGAATTCCGCATGGACCCCGCCAAGGTTCAGGCTGTGGCGGAATGGGTCCAACCTGCCTCCCTGAAGGCGTTACAGTGTTTTTTGGGGTTCGCTAATTATTACAGGAGATTTATTGCTAACTTCTCGGTCATCGCTAAGCCTCTTACGGACCTCACTCGCAAAGGTGCTGATCTCCTCCACTGGCCTCCTGAGGCTGTCCTGGCTTTTGAGGTCCTTAAGAAGTGCTTTATATCGGCCCCGGTGCTGGTTCAGCCCAACCAAATGGAGCCATTTATCATGGAAGTTGACGCATCTGAGGTGGGAGTGGGGGCTGTCTTGTCCCAGGGTACCAGGTCCCTCACCCATCTCCGCCCCTGTGCCTACTTCTCCAGGAAGTTTTCGCCAACTGAGAGTAACTATGATATTGGCAACCGCGAACTCTTAGCCATTAAATGGGCATTTGAAGAGTGGCGCCACTTCCTGGAGGGGGCTAGACACCAGGTAACGGTCCTTACCGACCACAAGAATCTGGTTTTCCTAGAATCTGCCCGGAGGCTAAACCCGAGACAAGCTCGATGGGCGTTATTTTTTACCAGATTCAATTTTTTGGTTACCTATAGGGCTGGGTCTAAAAATATTAAGGCTGATGCACTGTCGCGTAGCTTCATGGCCAGCCCTCCTTCGGAGGAAGATCCTGCTTGTATTTTGCCTCCAGGTATAATCATTTCCTCGATCGATTCTGATTTAGTCTCTGAAATTGCTGCTGATCAAGGTTCAGCTCCCGGGAACCTTCCTGAGAACAAGCTGTTTGTTCCACTGCAATTCCGGCTAAGGGTACTTAGGGAAAATCATGACTCCGCACTATCTGGTCATCCAGGCATCCTGGGTACCAAGCACCTCATTGCCAGAAATTATTGGTGGCCTGGGTTGCCTAAAGACGTTAAGGCCTACGTCGCCGCTTGTGAGGTTTGTGCTAGGTCCAAGACTCCCAGGTCCCGACCAGCGTGCTTACTGCGTTCGTTGCCCATTCCCCAGAGACCTTGGACACATATCTCCATGGATTTTATCACCGATTTGCCTCCATCCCAAGGCAAGTCGGTGTTGTGAGTGGTGGTAGACCGCTTCAGTAAGATGTGCCACTTTGTGCCCCTCAAGAAACTACCCAACGCCAAGACGTTGGCTACCTTGTTTGTCAAACACATCCTGCGTCTCCATGGGGTCCCTGTCAATATTGTTTCGGACAGAGGGGTACAATTTGTTTCATTGTTTTGGAGAGCCTTCTGTATGAAGTTGGGGATTGATCTGTCCTTCTCCTCTGCCTTCCATCCTGAAACCAATGGCCAAACGGAGAGGACTAATCAATCTCTAGAACAATACTTAAGGTGTTTTGTCTCTGACTGTTAATATGATTGGGTCTCATTCATTCCCCTCGCCGAATTTTCCCTTAATAACCGGGTCAGTAACTCGTCAGGGGTCTCTCCCTTTTTCTGTAATTTTGGGTTTAATCCACGGTTCTCCTCCGTTTCACCTGGTAGTTCCAACAATCCCGAGGTAGAGGTCGTTCATCGGGAACTGTGCACAGTCTGGGCCCAGGTTCAGAAGAACCTAGAGGCGTCCCAGAGCATACAAAAAACTCAGGCTGATAGAAAACGTTCTGCTAACCTCCCTGTTTATGGTCGGGGATCTGGTGTGGTTGTCGTCTAGGAACTTGCGTCTCAAGGTTCCGTCCAAGAAGTTTGCTCCCCGGTTTATTGGGCCGTATAAGGTCATTGAGGTCCTCAATCCTGTCTCCTTCCGGCTGGAGTTACCCCCGTCTTTTCGTATACACGACGTGTTTCATGCCTCCCTCCTTAAACGCTGCTCCCCGTCCTTGGCTCCCTCGAGGAGACCTCCTGTTCCCGTCCTCACCCCTGAGGGGGTGGAATTCGAGGTGGCCAGGATTGTGGACAGTAAGATGGTCCAAGGCTCCCTCCAGTACCTGGTCCATTGGAGAGGTTACGGGCCCGAGGAGAGGACTTGGGTACCCGCCCGGGATGTTCACGCTGGGGTATTGGTCAGGAGGTTCCACCTGCGTTTCCCCAGTAAGCCAGGTCCACTTAGAAAGGGTCTGGTGGCCCCTCATAAAAGGGGGGGTACTGTAAAGGATCTGCCAGGCACAGCTTCGGGGTTAACTCCCTTAATTAATCAGTCAGCACCTGAATCTACATCCCTGAGACTGACTCCAGCTTCCACCACTCAGGCTGGTAGGCTTAGGAGTGGGAGAGCCTATCGCAACCTGGCCAGACTCAGCTAGCTCCCGCCCTCGGTCTATTTAAGCCTGCCTTTCCTGTTCCTCCAGTGCTTGTGATTCTTTTTCACGTGGTTTCCTGTCCCAGCTACTGCTCCTTCTATTTTGTTCCTGCTCCATACAGACCCTGGCTTACTGACTACTCTTCTGCTCTTTGTTTGGTACCTCGCACACTCCTGGCTTGACTCGGCTCGTTCACCACTCTGGTTGCTCACGGTGTTGCCGTGGGAAACTGCCCCTTTCCCTTGCTTGTATTCCCTTGTATGTTTGTCGTGTTTGTCGTGCACTTACTGAGTGCAGGGACCGCCGCCCAGTTGTACAGCGTCGTCTAGGGCGGATCGTTGCAAGTAGGCAGGGACAGAGTGGCGGGTAGATTAGGGCTCACTTGTCCGTTTCCCTACCCCCCGGTCATTACATTTAGCATATAGGTGATTCTCCCATAACCGTGATAGAAGTTGGCGAACGTGTCTCCAATGTGTGATAACATCAGGTGAGTAAACCAGGATGTCGTCCAGATAGACCACCACACAGACAGAAGATCCCGGAAAATTTTATTTACAAATTCCTGGAACACATCTGGAGAATTACACAGTCCAAAGAGCTTCACAAGGTGTCACGTTGGGTTCGTGGACCCACTAAGCCGTTCCGCCTTGACGGTATGGCAGCTGGCCAACAGGGCGCAGGTCACAATCTATAGTTTGTATAGTGTACCTGTGGTAGCTCGGACAGTAGCAAGGCAGGCTCGACTGGGACTAGGCAGTAGGTAGACGTCAGGCGTGGAGTAGCAGGACAGGCGTGGAATACAGCACAGCACGACTACAGCTCAGCACGGCACTTGACCAGGATAGCACAGGATACAGGTACATGGAACACTGGGAACTGGAAAACACTAGGAGACCATTTGCATAGACAAACTTTGGATATGACAAGCAACGCTCAGGCATTTAATGGAGGGGCACAGCCATTCTTATAGCCCATGGTGCTCTGTGAGCAATCAGCTCAATCTCCCTCCTGTGTGCGCTTTGGCTTCTTAAGTATGGACTGAGCTTGCGAGCGCACCCTGGTGGTCACTGTGGAACAGGACGGCCGTATGTGCAGAAATCTTTGGAGAGATGGGCATCGACTGGATGGAAGAAATTCGTGGTCAGTGACCACGGATGTTACAGTAGGCATTCGAAATGGCCGTCACGGGTGTTAACCCCTTAGTGACCACCAATACGCCTTTTTACGTTGGTCACTAAGGGGCCTTAGGCTAGGCTGACGCCTTTTCACGTGAGCCTAGTCTAAGTCCTGCACGGGTTTCCCATGCAGGCTGGAGCCGGGGCTCAGCTGTCTGATGACAGCTGAGCTCCTGCTCCAACGCCCGCGATCGAAGTTTACTTAGATCGCGGCCGTTTAACCCGTTAAATGCCGCCGTCAATAGCCGCGGCATTTAACTTTGTTTGCAGAGGGAGTGAGCTCCCTCTGTCACCCATCGGCGGCCCGCGAATGCAATCGCGGGTCTCCGATGGGGTGTCATGGCAGCCGGGGGCTTGATAAAAGCCCCCAGGTCTGCCCTGGACATATGTCTGTTAGGACGCGCCGGAGGCACGTCCTAACAGATTGCCTGTCAGTTTTACACTGACAGGCAATAATGCTCTGGTATACGAAGTATACCAAAGCATTATAGCAGCAATCTGAAGATCGCACAGTAAAGTCCCCTAGTGGGACTAGTGAAATAAATAATAAATGTGAAATAAATATTAATAATAAAAGTTACAGTAAAAAAATAAATAAAACCATTTTTTTTCCATAAAAAGTGGTTTTATTTTTTAAAAGTGTAAAAAATAAATAAAAGTACACATATATGGTATCGCCGCGACCGTAATGACTCCATTAATAAAGTTAATATGTCATTTAAACCGCAAGGTGAACACCGTAAAATAAAAACGCAAAAAACAATGGCGAAATTGCAATTTTTTTCCATTGCCCCCCAAAAAAGTAATAATAAAAATGAATCAATAAGTCCCATGCACCCCAAAACAGTACCAATCAAAACTACGTCTCGTCCCGCAGAAAACAAGGCCAAAAAAATAACTACATTGATGAAAAATAAAAAAGTTACGGCTCTTGGAAAGCAACGATGTGAAAAAATAAAAAAGTTATAGCTCTTTGAATGCGGCTATAGAAAAACGAATAAAATAGCTTGGTCATTAGGGCCTAAAATGGGCTGGTCACTAAGGGGTTACGGATCAAATTATATGCTCCGCTTTGTGAATACCTTGATCCAGCTTTGTGAATACATTGCCCTACGAATTCTATCAAAAACATGGCTAGGGTTTCTGGCAGGGAAAGAGGATAAACGTGCCCTCGAGGCGGTTAAGGATCAGGGAGTAAGTCAACAGGGAAGTCGTAGATGCGATGAGGAGGAAGAGCCTCTGCCTCCCTCTTACTGAAGACGTCCGCAAAACTAATATAATGAGATGGTAGATCGGGGAGTGCCTGAGGCAATGGCGGCAAAACAGGACGGACCTGTGGTAGGCAGCGGCTAAAGCATCTGGGCCCCATCGGAGTACCACTCCGAATTCCAGTTCAGGACCAGGGCGTGTAGACTAAGCCAAGGCAGGCCCAACAGGACCGGGTTTTGACGTTTGGCGTCGTCCCACCTAGAGTTGCCTCCCCAACCAGGTGCTGGAGTTTCCCGGCTTTTGTGATCATTGGCGCACGAAATGGCCTTTAAGGCTGCAATACAGACCTGAGGTGCGTCTGCACTGTTTCTCCTACTCCGACAACTTGACTCTGTCTACCTGCATTGGTTTTTCAGGTAGAGCAACAGGAGGGGGCAGTAGTGGTCTCTGGAACGAGGGGGCCAATCTGTGAAAACGTCTCTCCCGCCGATCCTTCAGAGCACATTCCTGGATCCTCATGTCGACACGGGTGCCCAACAGGATAAGGGCAGAAGGGAGGTCCCGGGCTGCTAGCTCGTCCTTGATGTGTTTAGATAGTTCCAACCAAAAGGTCACCACCAACGCCTTGTTGTTCCATGCCAACTCTACTGCCAGGGTACGAAAGGAGATGGCATACTCTCTTACTGTGGACCCTCCTTGCTTGAGGGTTCGCATAGTGGTTGCTGCAGAGAATGTTTGACCTGGGTCCTCGAACACGACACGAAAAGTCTGTAAGTACAAGTCTAGGTCAGAGAATTCAGGTCCCTGTCATTCCAGGATGGGGTTCGCCCATGCGAGGGCCTTGTCATGAACACTACCTTGACCTCATCAGAGGGGAAGAGATGAGCTTGCAGTCTAAAATTAATAGTACATTGATTGATGAACCCTATACAGGCTCTAGGGTCACCGACATAGCGGGAAGTAAGAGGCATAGCAACTAAGTATCCAGAACAGACAGGAGGAGTAATGGGCAGTGCAACAGCAGCAGCATCCGGATGAGGAGCAGGGAGTTGATCCAGTCGGGCGATGATGGAGTTTACAGCCACGAGGAATTGATCCTGGCGTGCACGTAGGTCACGCATATCTGTCTGTACGACCTGAACTGTGGTCTTAGATTGGCCAGTGGATTCCATGGCCTGAGCGTACTGTCACGATCTAGGGGTATGTGGACCCACTAGGCCACTCCACCGTAGCGAAGAGGCAGCTGGACAACTCAGTCTATGCAATGTCTTGTGGAAGAGGTTCGTAGCACAAGGGTACCTGAGATAGCCAGACAGCAGCAGGGCTACGGCACAGATGGGGCTAGGTGAGGCAGGTTGCACCAGACGTGGCTGATGGCACCGGGAGTAGCAGATGACACCGGACATGGTGTAGTCCAGTTGGCGTGGCGGGTTGCGCCAGACGTGGAGGATGGTACCAGGGATGGCAGATGACACCAGACATGGTGTATCCAGTAGGCGGCACAACACAACTCCAGGCTCAGGAACGAAACACAGCACTGGATACAGAAGATAGTAAGCAGGGCACGGGAACTCTGGGAGTAGGAAAACACTAAGGGGCCATTTGCAATACAAACATGGGAAAAGTACACACAACGTTCAAGCAAGGAGTGGGAGGGCAGAGCCCTTTTTATAGTCCAAGGTGCACTGGGGATAGGGAACTTTTAGGGAGTGCGCGGGCTGGCCTATCGCATAGTCCAGGAATGGAAGGCCGCATCTCCGGGGAGGGGGAGGCTGGCAGATGGCCAGGAAGTTGCAGTCACAGCCTCAATGAAGGTTTTACCTTTGTACCTTTCCTCTAAATTTTACCCAATATCGTGTTCTCTTTATTTCTTGTTTCATGTCATAGATTACATTACTCTAATTTCACACTCATTATGCCAAATATTTGCCAAAAACAGCTATATATATGTCACGGTTTGTGGGTTTGTGGACCCACTAGGCCGTACCGCCGTAGCAGGGAGGCAGCTGGCCAAACAACATGAAACCCCAGCAATACAAAGTCCCGCACAAGGGTACCTGGATAGTCCACACAGTGGTCGCAGCTCTGGCACTGATGGAGATGGGTGCAGAAGGTAACGCCAGACATGGCAGATGACAGCAGGTGCCGCAGGTTGCGCAAGACGCGGCAAATCCCCCTGGATCTGGCAGATGACACAGGACGTGGCAGATGACACAGATGCCACAGGTTGCGCCAGACATGGCAAATCCCTCTGGCCGTGGCAGATGACACAGGACGTGGCAGATGACACAGATGCCGCATGTTGCGCCAGACGTGGCCAATCCCTCTGGACGTGGTAGATGACACAGGTGCAGTAGACACGACTCCAACTAGCAAGCACAGGAACAAGAACACATCACGGGATACAAGAACAGGTAACAGGGCAAGGGTAACAACTGGAACAGGAAACACTAAGGGACCATTTGCAAGACAGACTTGGGAATTAATAACAACGCTCACGCAAGGATCAGACGGGCTGGGGCCCTCTTATAGTCAAGGAAATCATGTGTGTTGATGATGATGATTTTCTACATGCGCGCACGCTGGCTTTTTAAGAGCGGGCACGAGCGTGCGCGCGCACCCTACTGGACATAGCGGACCAGAGCAGAAGTAAGCGCTGGCGTCTCATATATTTATTTTAGTAAAACAAAAATGTCAGCCGCACAGCCAAGAAGTCGTAATGATGAGGGTGCAAGCCCGTCAGGGACAAGACCAAGGTCGCCCAGATGT
Organism: Rhinoderma darwinii; assembly: GCF_050947455.1. Taxonomy (NCBI): domain Eukaryota; kingdom Metazoa; phylum Chordata; class Amphibia; order Anura; family Rhinodermatidae; genus Rhinoderma; species Rhinoderma darwinii. Next base: position 64,543,962 of record NC_134689.1, read on the forward strand.
ATAGTTAAGAAAAATAATCTCTCTGCTGCCGAAAAGCGTGAAATAGTGCAATACCTTGGACAAGGTATGAAAATATTGGTTATTTCAAGAAAACTTAGGCGTGAACATCGTACTATGAAAAGATTTGTGGCTGATTCAGAGCACAGACGATTCGTTCAGATAAAGGCATAATGAGGAAGGTTTCTGCCAGACAAATTAATAGGATTAGGAGAGCAGCTGCTAAAATGCTCACAAGCAGAAACGGTTGCAGTGGGCTCAGAAATACACGAAGACTAATTTTCAAACCGTGTTGTTTACTGATGAGTGCCGTGCAACCCTGGATGGTCCAGATGGATGGAGTAGTGGATGGTTGGTGAATGGCCACCATGTCCCAACAAGGCTGCGACGTCAGCAAGGAGGTGGCGGAATCATGTTTTGGGCTGGAATCATGGGGAGAGAGCTGGTAGGCCCCTTTAGGGTCCCTGACGGTGTGAAAATGACCTCTGCAAAGTACGTAGAGTTTATGACTGACCACTTTATTCCGTGGTACAAAAAGAAGAACCGTGCCTTTCGTAGCAAAATTATCTTCATGCATGATAATGCACGATCTCATGCTGCAAAGAATACCTCTGTGTCATTGTCTGCTATGTGCATAAATTGTGAAGGTGATATCAAAGAAGGGGTCCTATGTTAACTTGTAACTTGGCCTGTTAAGTTTTTTTTAATTGAAAGAGCTTTTGATTTCTGTAAATATGACCTCCTGATGCTGCAAATTCAACAAATTACCATTTTAGTTCTCTTTACAACCTTTAAAACGTTTTGATCTCTGTTGTGCATAATAATTTGAAACAGTGCATTTTGAGTTTTTTACTTCTAAACAAAAATCTGTTATCATTAGGAGATTTGTTCAATAAAATTTGCATTATACTCCAACGATTGATGGCTTGAAGATTATACTGACCGTCATTTGCATCGACTATTTAGGAAAATCAGCTAAAAATAACATTTGCATAATAATTTGGAACACGGTGTATATATATATATATATATATATATATATATATGTATAAATATAAACTTTAATTGCTGTTCATTCTCTCTCTTTTTTTCCTCCTTTAATATTGGCAGTGATATTCCCGATAATTTAAAATATGTGGTTGATCGATGGACTCACATACACTGTTTATCACTATACATTTTCCTTCGTAAAATGACTTGTCCTTGACATGGGCAATCTACTTTTCTCTCTCCCGAATTAAAAATGTCTAGGACTAACCAAATCCCTGAGCATGCGCAATATCATTATCCCCTTCATTTACAAAATCCTAAATCCTAGGACTTTTGTACCCTAACTGGATTTTGCTTCAGTGAACTAAGTCCCTGAGCATGCGCAAATCCGGAATTTCTTCTTTACTTCTGCGCATTTGCACATGTGTGGAGGAGAACTGCAAAAAAAGATCGAGCGTATCTGACACACGTGCACATGCGCAAACACGGTTTTCTACTTGGCAGAGGTCCTCTACTTTCTATCGACTAACTCCCGTTTATCACGCACCCCTTCCCACATCATTCGTAGGTTTTAAAAGAGGTGGTTCTCGTGAGAACGGCGTCATTAGCCCCGATACCCCTGAAGATGCTGCGTGTGCTGCGAAACATGTCGTGGGGCGGGGGGGGGGGGGGCTTTTCTGAATTTTTACAGCTATGTAGTTAGACAGCCAGGGCAGACAGACAGCTACCTACATTAGTTAGTTATTTCATTCACCGTGCCATCGTATAGTGGACAATTTCCTGTCTATGCTCTTTCCATAGCTAGTAGTACACCATTACCTAGCCTCAGCAAGGAGGACCTTTGCTGTTTGACTACATTGTAACTTTAGCTTTACATGTGGTCCGTTATTTTGGTTTAATCAATAAAGATAACTATAGTTGGGAAAAAAACTGGCTTTATTTGCCTCTGGTATTTTTTATAAATTAAAATTGAATGTTTGTTTACCAACTAATAGGGTCCTTCAGTTGATAGTACATACAACGCGCTTTTCTACATAATGTTTTTGTGTTGGGTCAATTCTTTGGCGCGTAAAACACGCAAATTGTTCCAATAGTTATTGGGTGTCCTGATTACGCTCCACAGAACTTGCAAAAAGTGCGCACAAAACAAAAACCACATGAAAAATGCATAAAAATCTATTGATTAAGTTGGTTGTCCACTACTGGACAACTGATGACCTATCCACCGGATAGGTCATTAGAATAGGATGGTGGAGGTCCGACAACTGAACCCTGCACCGATCAGCTGCCTCTCACTGATTTAAATGGAAGGTCAGAGGCGGAAACCGTGGCAAAAAAGGCATGCCACTTTTTTTTTCCCCGCGAGCAGCCAAAAGCCGCCCGGGAAAAAAATGCCTTTTCCTCCCATTGAAATCAATTGTGCGCTTTCCACATCAAAATCAACACTAAAAAAACCTCTGTGTGAACAGGGACACATGTCTCTGTTATTAAATACTTTATTAGCAACTTTAGGGCTTATTCAGACGAACGTAAAATACGCGCGTGCAACGCGCGTGATTTTCACGTGCGTTGCCCGTAGCTATATTAGACAATGGGGCCGTGCAGACATGGCAGCGTTTTTTGCGCAGCGTTGCTCCGTTGCAAAAAACTCACGACATGTCCGTTGATTCAGCGTTTTCAACGCATCACGCACCCATTGAAGTCAATGGGTGCGTGAAAACCACGCATGTCGCACGGAAGCACTTCCGTGCGAACTGCGTGTTTGCGCAACAGCTGTCAAAAGGATGAATGTAAACAGAAAAGCACCACGTGCTTTTCTGTTTCCGAACATCCAAACGGAGTGTCTTTGCGATTAGCGAACCCCGACAACCGAAGCTAACTTCACCGGGTTCGGCCAAACTCGTTTTGGCCGAACTCGGCAAAAAAAATTCCGGTCCGCGACGTCGGGAGACATTCACTGTGCATGGTGCTGAAAGAGTTAAACTGTTTCAGCACCATGGACAGTGACTTGCGATCCCAAAATACATGAACCTGTAAAAAAAACCGAAGTTCTAATTTACCGATTACTCCTGTCTCCTTCCTGCAGTCCGACCTCCCGGGATGACACTTCAGTTCAAGTGACAGCTCCAGCCAATCACAGGCCAAGCACAGGCTGCAGCGGTCACTTGGACTGCCGCGTCATCCAAGGAGGTGGGGCTCGATGTCAAGAGAGGCGCGTCACCAAGGACGCGTCACCAAGGCAACGGCCGGGAAGTTCTCGGTAAGTAGGAACTTTATCTTTTTTTTTTACAGGTTTTTCGCTGTTGTGTTCGGCATTCACTGTCGAGGGTGCTGAAAGATTTAGCTCTTTCAGCACCTTGGACAGTGACGGGCGTCGACAAGCCTCATCTCTATGATGCCGGCTGCGCGAAAATCACGCAGCCGCGCATCAGACACGGATGACACACGCAGCTGTCAAATAGTGTTTGCGCGCGCAAAACGCTGCGTTGTTTGCGCGCGCAAAAACGCAACGCTCGTGTGAATCCGGCCTTAGTAATCACAGTTGTCTATTTGATGACGTCCATTACTAAGACGGGTTTAGTGTTAGCCAGTAAAAAGGCTAGCACTAAACCCCCATTATTACCCACTGCCACCAGGTGTAGCATGAAGATGGCGGCTGCATGCTGGTATTATCTGGCTGGGAAGGACAAAAAGCATGGCACTTCCCACCCTGGTAATGCTAGGCTGCGGCTGCTTTATTGTATCTGACTGGTCATGAAAATGAAGGGGACCACACATTGTTTTCGTCAATTATTTATAAATGTTTTTAAAAAATGTAACCCCTTCTCGACATCCGCCGTATTTATACGGCGCTGCCGGGAAGGTGTTCCCGCAATGCGCAGTACAGTTACGTCGCGGTGATGGGTTGCTCTGGCAATAGGACGCCAGATAATGATGTCCGAGTCGGCCTTGTATGGGAGCCGATGAGGACCCGCCTGCGGCGAGTCCCCATAGGCTTGCTGTCAGTGAAAAACTGACAACGCTAATACACTGCACTACATATGTAGTGCAGTGTATTAGAGTAGCGATCGGGGCATCAGGCCCTCAAGTCCCCTACTGGGACAAGTCAAAAAAGTAAAGGAAAGTTAATAAAAATGTGGTAAAACAATAAAAACACACACGTTTCAAATAAAAATAAAGCTAAACTGACTTTTTTCCCATAGTAAGTCTTTTATTATGGGAAAAACCGTAAAAATTAAAAAAAACTATACATAATTGGTATCGCCGCGTTCGTAATGACCCAAAATACAAAACTATTATGTAATTTATCCCGCACGGTGAACGCCGTAAAAAAAAAAACATGAAAAACAACGCCAGAATCTTTGTTTTTAGGTCACATCTCCTTCCAAAAAATGCTATAAAAAGTGATCAAAAAGTCACATTTACTCCAAAATAGTACTAATAAAAATGGCAATCCATCCCGCAAAAAAATAATCCCTGACACACCGCTTTGTGGACGCAAAAATAAAAAAGTTATGGGTCTTAGAATATGGCGACACAGAAAACAAATGATTTTATCAAAAAAGTGATTTTATTGTGCAAAAGCTGCAATACATAAAAAAACTATATAAATTTGGTTTCGCCGTAATCGTATCGACCCGCAGAATAAAGCTAACATGTAATTTAGGGCGCACTGTGGATGTCGGAAAAAAAACCAATAAAAAACTATTCCAGAATTGCTTGTTTTTGGTAATTTCCTTTACCAAAAAAATGAAATAAAAAGTGATCAAAAAGTCGTATGTGTTCTAAAATGGTACCAATAAAATCTACAGCCCGTCTCGCAAAAAACAAGCCCGCACACCGCTCAATCAACTGAAAAATAAAAAAGTTATGGCACTAGTAATGCGGTGATGAAAAACATCTCAATGCGCAGGCCGGAGGGGAACATTCCTTCAGTTTCAGGGCCCTAGTATTTAGGAACTAGGAAAGGGAAGGGACATAGCACATCCGCTGGAAGTGAGGGTGTCCGTATTATACCAGCGCAAAACTTTCCCAGCAACATTCCCCAAACTACGAAGGACAAAAAGTCCCCAAAAGGTGCATAGCGTTACAAAAGGGGGATAAGAAAGAAAACTATTTATCAGTGTGACACCGGCCTGCGCATAACAGATGGCTTCACAGCGTAACACACATCTATGGATAATTGTATTATTTACCCATTATTATACCCTCTTATTATGCCCCGATGTACTCCGCACAGATTAAAAATGCCACCACATTATAAACTGAAATACCAGCAAAACCCCAAACAGAACTATTACCAAGCAAAATCTATGCTCAAAATTGTGGTCTTTCCCTTCTTAGCCCTACAGTGTGCCCAAACAGCAATTTATGGCCACAAGTAAGGCATTACCATACCCGGGAGAACTCGCTTAACAATTTATGGGGTAAGATTCTCTAGGGGCACAACATATTGTGCGGTGAATGGGCAGATCAGGGGAAAAATTGCAATTTTCACTTTGCACCATCCACTGCGTATTCATTTATGAAAAACACCTGTGGAGTCTAAATTCTCACTACACCCCTTGATAAATGCCTTTAGGGGTGTAGTTTCTAAAACGGGGGTCACTTTTGTTTGGTACATCAGTGGTTTTGCAAATGCAACATGGCGTCCGCAAACCATTCCAGCAAAATCTACACTCCAAAAGATAAATACCGCTCCTTTTCTTCTGAATGCTCCCATATATGTAAACAGCTGATTATAACCACATATGGGGTGTTACCGTACTCCGGAGAAATTTCTTTACAAATGTTGGCGTGCTTTTTCTTCTCTATTCCTTGTAAAAATGAAAAATGTTGATCTAAACCTACATCTTGTTGGAAAAAAAAATTATTTTTCATTTTCATGGCTTAATACTAATTAATTCAGCAAAAAACCCTTGGAATCAAAATTTTCACTATACCCCTAGATGATTCCTCAGGGGGTGCAGTTTCTCAAATAGAGTCACTTTTGGGGTGTTTCCACTGTACTAGTACTACAGGGGCTCAGCAAATGTGACAAAATCCAAATGGTGCTCCTTTCATTCTGAGCCCTACCGTGTGTCGAAACAGATGTTTATAACCACATGTGGGGTATTGTCTTACGCGGGAGAAATTGCTTTACAAATGTTGTGGTGCTTTTTCTCCTTCAGTCCTTGTGGAAATGAAAAAAAATTAGCTAAACCTACATTTTATTTGAAAAAATGTAGATTTTCATTTTCACAGCCTACTTCCAAAAATTTCTGCAAAAAACCTGTGGGGTCAAAATGCTCACTATACCCCTAGATAATTTCCTCAAGGGGTATAGTTTCCAAAATGGGGTCACTTGTTGGGGGTTTCCACTGTTTTGTCCATTCAGGGGCTTTGTAAATGTGACATGGACTCCGCAAACCATTCCTGCTAAATTTGAGCTCCAGGAGCCAAAAAGCGCTCTTTCCCTTTTAAGCCCTGCCGTGTTTCCAAACAACCGTTTATTACCACATGTGGGGTATTGTTTTACTCGGGAGAAATTGTTCTACAAATGTTGTGGTGCTTTTTCTACTTTAGTTCTTTTGGAAATGAAAAAAAATTAGCTAAACCTTCATTTTATTTGAAAAAATGTAGATTTTCATTTTCATGGCCTAGTTCCAAAAATTTTTGCAAAAAAACTGGCGGGTAAAAATGCTTACTACACCCCTAAATAAATTCCTCGAGGGGTGTAGTTTCCGAAATGGGGTCACTTTTGGGGGGTTTCCACTGTTTTAGTTCCACAAGACCTGTTCTAAGCTGACATGGTGCCTAAAATATATTCTAATAAAAAGGAGGCCCAAAATCCACTAGGTGCTACTTTTGCTTCGGGGGCCGGTGCTTCAGTCCAGTAGCACACTAGAGGCACATGTGGGATATTTCCTAAAACTGCAGAACCTGGGCAATAAATATTGAGTTGCATTTCACTGGTATAACCTTCTGTGGTACAAAAAAAGTGCGTTTTGGCCAGTCCTTTCAAGGGGGTGGGGCCGGGGTGGCTGGCCCGTCATTGCCTTCTGGCGGGGGAGCAGGGGTGGCAGGAGGAAAATCCGGGTTCTGCTGGCAGTTTAATGAGGGCCAGTGTAAGTTCGGACCCGGTTGTAAGTTCAAACATAGCTCCTGCGGGGGGATCTCTCACGGAGCGGTTAAATGTTTTCGGAAGGGAAAACGACAAGGGGCCGGGGGCGCTAGTCAAGGGCCGGACACCGGTGAGGTGGGAAGACATGGAACCCTTTCTAAATAGGTACCCTGATAAGTCCAGGGCTAGTTTGTTGTTGGATGGTTTTCGGGTTGGTTTCCGTATCCCTGCCCCTGCTCACAAGGCTCCGTTTACCTTGCGTAGTTTGCGTTCAGCGTTGCAGTATCCAGGGGTAGTAGGGGATAAGTTGCGGAAGGAGGTGGAGTTGGGGCGCATGGCAGGTCCGTTTGAGAGTTGCCCTTTACCGGATCTGGTGGTGTCACCGCTGGGGGTGGTGCCTAAGAAGGAGCCGAATAAGCTTAGGCTCATACATCATTTATCTTACCCGAGGGGGCGATCGGTTAATGATGGGATTTCTCTGAAACTTTGCTCGGTGGCTTACACGTCGTTTGATGCGGCAGTTGCGTGGGTGCTCCGCTACGGTGTGGGTGCATTAATGGCAAAAACGGATATTGAGTTGGCCTTTCGCCTCCTCCCTGTGCATCCTGAGAGCATACGGCTGTTAGGATGTTATTGGGACGGGGCTTATTTTGTGGATCGCTGCCTCCCTATGGGGTGTTCTATTTCCTGTGCCTATTTTGAGGCTTTTAGTTCTTTCCTGGAGTGGGTGGTTTGCGATGTTGCGGGGGTCTCGTCGGTCATACATTACTTGGATGATTTCCTGTGTGTTGGTCCGGGCGGGTCTTCGGTTTGTGCTACATTGTTGAGCACGATGGAGTGGGTGGCAAAGAGGTTCGGTGTGCCTTTGGCCCAGGACAAAACGGAGGGACCTAGCTCCTGTCTGGTCTTTTTAGGAATCACCATTGATTCTTTGAGGATGGAGTGTCGGCTCCCGGAAGATAAATTGGTAGCGTTACGGGCGGAGGTGGACCTGGCTAGGCATTTGCGTAAGATCACTTTATGTGCATTACAGTCATTGTTGGGTAAGCTTAACTTTGCTTGCAGGATTATGCCCATGGGCCGGATTTTCAGCAAGCAGCTGTCGGGAGCAACAGCTGGGGTGACAGCCCCTCATCATTTTATTCGTCTGACACAGGCGCTGAGGGTGGATTTGGCAGTTTGGTTTGAGTTTTTGTATCGTTATAATGGGAGGTCCTTGATCATGGCCCCGGTGGTTGACAGCGTGGATTGGGAGTTGTTTACAGATGCTGCGGGGGGCGTGGGATTTGGGGCTTACTGCGGGGGTCAGTGGTGCGCGGCGCGGTGGCCTGAGGAATGGGTGGAGTTGGGTTTGGTGAAGAACCTGGCATTCCAAGAGCTGTTTCCCATAGTAGTGGCGGTGGAAATTTGGAGTGAGAGGTTTCGGGACAGCAAGGTACGGTTCCATTGTGACAACTTGGGCGTGGTGGGGGCTATTAACAACGTGTCAGCATCATCCCCCCCGGTCGTCCGGCTGTTGAGGCACTTGGTTTTACGTTGCTTGTCTTTGAACGCTTGGGTTGTGGCGGTTCATGTGCCAGGGATCAAAAATTACATCGCAGATTCTCTTTCTCGCTTGCAGTGGGAGCGTTCCAGGATGGTGGCTCCGGACACGGAGGAGGACAGGATCGCTTGCCCGGAATGGTTGTGGGGGCTGGGTTACGAGCCGCAGGAGGTTTGATTCAGGCTTCGCTTGCTCAGGGTACTTGGGCTGCTTATGATTCGGCGTGGCGGGAGTGGGAGAGTTGGTTGGCAGTTCTGGAGTGTGTAGTGACGGATGATGATTGGGTGGTGGCGTTGTTAGTTTTTCTGGGGCAAGTCTCTATCGCGGGCTGGTCAGTGTCCAAGGTAAATCGTTTTGTGGCAGCCCTGGATTTTGGTTTTAAGGTCCGGGGGTACACGGATGTTACAAAAAGTTTTTGGGTTGGCCAGGCCCTGAGGGGGTACAGGAGAGGGAGGATGTTCCCGGATCGGCGGCGCCCAGTGTCTTTTATGTTGTTGGAACAGTTGTGGGGGGTGTTGTGTGACATTTGTTTTTCCAGCTACAAGGTGACCCTGTATAGGTTGGCGTTCTCGTGGGCATTTTTTGGGGCCCTGAGGGTCAGGAAGCTGGTGGCTCCCAGCACAAGGAGACCTGGGGGGTTGAGAATGGAAGATGTGTTGGTAACGGATCTGAGTGTGGAATTCTGGATCCGGCGGTCTAAGACGGATCAAGGGGGTCGGGGTAAGAGAGTGGTGTTGGGGGTGGCCAAGGGGGTCAGGATGTGCCCGGTCGCCTGCTTTGCGGGGTTCAGAGAGGTTTCAACGGTGCGTAGGGGACAGTTGTTGTGTCATGAGGATGGGTCCTTTATGTCCCGGTATCAGTTTACGTGGGTTTTTCGTAGGTGTCTGCGGCAGTTGGGATTGGAGGAGGCTTTGTTTTCCCCCCATTCTTTTCGGATTGGGGCAGCGACGGAGGCGGTGGCATGGGGATTGGGTGAGGAAGTGGTAAAGCAGATAGGTCGATGGGATTCCCGCCGTTTCCAGCTGTATGTGCACCCTCAGTTTATATGATAGTCCAGTCGTAATCCCTCCTTCTCTACACTCCCTCCTGCTCCCCTCGTCGTTTTTTCTCTCCTCCTCCATGTTTCGCTTGCATCCTTACTCGTATTGTTAATCAGTGGTTTTATTTTTCAGGACCCGCGGGCCGATTGGTGTGGCTCGTCGGGCATTCCTACGTTCATTGGGGGGCGGAGCGGGCGGATGTTCGTCCGGACGGGCGGCAGTTGGGTTTTCGGCGGGAGGATGTAGTCGTGCGGTGGCTGGGGAGTAGGGGGATGCTGTGGAGTCGGGTGTTGCCGGATGTGCATCGGTTTGCGCTAATGGACAGGGCCCCGGATGTCTTGGTGTTACATGTCGGGGGTAACGATTTGGGTAGTCGTCCTTTTCGGGAATTGATCAGGGATATAAAATACGATCTACTCAGGTTATGGTCCGTTTTCCCGGGTATTAAGGTGGTGTGGTCAGAGATTGTCCCGCGGAAGGTTTGGCGGCATGCAAGATCGGTGCCGCGGTTAAATAAAGCCAGGGAAAAGGTTAATCGGGCATTTTCGGGTTTCGTGCTGAGAAACGGGGGGATCTTCGTGCGTCATTATGACTTCGAGGATGGCCAGGGTAATTATTGGCTAGGTGATGGTGTGCACCTGATGGCCGTGGGGATAGACCTGTGGACTCTGCGCCTGCAGGAAGGTATCGAAAGGGCCCTCTCGTTGGGTGGGGGCTCGCATACTTAAAGATGTCTAAGTATGTTCGTGTGGCGGATTGGGGGTCCTTGGAGTTGGTGGTAAATTACTGTGGGGGGGGATTCATATGGGGTATGGTCCCTCCCCAATTTATTATGGTTGGTAGTCTGGTCAATTTGGGCTCCTGCTTAGTGGTGTCCCGGGGAGTGGTCAATTTGGGCTCCTGCTGGGTGGTGTCCCGGGGAGTGGTTGCGGTTGAGGTCAGCCAACTGCAGGTATAACGGTGCCCCTGAGCCAGTAGGGTTACAGACTTTTGTAACTCCAAGGACTCCCCTTCCATTGTTATTATTTGTAAATTGTTGTTCTTGATGTTTGTTTGTAAATAAAATGGCTGCTGTGGCCAAATTTATCCAACCCAAGTGTCTGAGTCTTATTAGAGGGACTGGGGGGGGGTTTGGAAAAGGTATGGCCGTTAATGGGGAAGGTGAGTAGGGAAGCCACATGCCCCCGGTACGAGTGTACGCACTCTACAGTCCCCTGATCATGCTAAAATGCATGATCATCCAAAGATGTTTTGTCTGGTGGTGATTTGTTCGAATTTTAAAAGCCTGTTTATCTAGAATGGATTGAAACCATAGAGCTGACGTCCCAGCAGGTGGGCTGTTAGTTTAACAGGATCGTATTTTAGGGATTCTTTGTTTTGTGGTGTTGCTCCTTTGGGTCTTCACCTGGCCACCGCGATCAAGGAAAAAATATGGAAGCAGGAATTTGCTAATATTTGGTTATTCATCTCGGTGGATCATGTAGATGCGTTCTGTTGACTGTTGCTATAAAGAGTTCCACTTTGTCGCCGGAGATTAGTTGGGCGTCAAAGGCAATTGATGTGTTGATTTAGTTTAACCTAGCACAGAAGCAATCAAGAAACGCAAATTTGAATGATGTTTAGATAAAAAAAAACTTGCAGAAATTTTGGGCAATTGGCTGCAGGATTTTACTACCCTGACATGTCATTTGCCAATGTTTTCCTGCAAAGAACTTGAAACTCTTCATACATTTAGTGTCCACAGACTGCATGTAGGTGAGGCCTGAAGGCGCTATTATGAAGAGTTCCGCTGTCACTTGGCTTTGTTACCAGAGATTGGTTGTGCATCAACTGATGTGTGGATCCTGTTAATCCTAGAACAGAACCAAGCAAGGTCCTTTCCAGGGGAGCCACTGCCACATTTGTAGACTGATTCAAGATAGACCGCGAAGGTGGGGGTCGTGTATTGGCAAGTTAGGTGGCGTCTTTTCCCCGCTGCGCATACTCTATTAAAAGATTTAATGTCTGTCAGAATTCTAAATTCACAGTTTTTTGGTGCATTCTACTGGGGTTCCTCCCACCAGTTTCCAATTTGAAGCGGTGTTTAAGGCTTGTCTGTGGAAGCAGGTAATGGATGCTTCTGAATTTGGGATATGCTCCTTCAGAATGGTGCAGTGACAGAGGTTGATGCTCTGGGCCTGGGTGAGTAGGAGATAAAGAGGCTAGGCAGATAGAGTTCTAACAGCTATAGATAGTATGTGGTCCCTGATTTGATGCTGTTCTGAATAAGATAACCCCTCCCCACTTTGTCTTTTAAGTTCCTTGCGCACCACAGTTTGGATTGTCAGGCACGCCTTTATATATTGGGAACATTTTTCACTTGGTGTCGCATCGGTCGACGTCCTTTAAAGAGGGCAAGGGGGCTATGGTGCATACAATTGCTTCCAGAGGTGGTAGTCAGAGGCTTATTTTTCTGGTTGTTATACACAGGTGGAAATTACATTGGGCAGGTCAAATTAGCTGGACTTTTATCCTTCATTAAGGCAGACATAGGTAATTTTAAATAGTTGTTTGAAAAGTTTGCTTTATGAAATTGGTACTAGGAAGTCATGGAGGCGGACTAGAGACTTTGTGGCTATTAAGAGGGCTCAAAGGTTAGGATTTCCAGGTTTGAAGGTTCTACAGGAAGGATGACATTGTGTAACCATTTGCTGGAGGGCAAAAGTGGGAGTCTCCTGTTAGGCATTCATTTGAATGGCAAAGGTTTAGATATAAATTGTCAGATTTACAGGACAATGTGGAAGGTATGTTGGCTTTGCTTGGTGGGTGTGGTCAGATAACTCAGTATGTGTACTGTACTCGTTCTCCTCTTTGGCGGTTATGATGGCCCTGAAGGCGGTTCTTGAGGATATTCTACATGGCACTGCCTAGCAGTGGTTTTCGGTATCACAGGCAAAGGAAAGAACAGGGCAATACGGAAACAGGAGGATTTGTGACCGTGAAAGTTACAGGAGTGGGATAGGTTATCAAGGGTTGGGTAGGTGGGGATAAAGAGTCAGGTGTAGGGAACAAAGCTCTCTTTAACTTGGCGGCAGCAAAAAGAGCACCCGCCTTTCCCTCCCCCTATAGCACTAATGTTTTTCTCCTGTAATGCACTCAAGAAAAGTATGGTGATGTTTCGGTGTTGTTTTTCCTTTTAGCAGGTATCAAAGCTGGCGGTCATGATGGCCCTGCAGGTGATTCTTGATAGTATCCTACATGCTCGCTGACTAACATTAGCATTATAGGAAAAATAAAATTGAAATAGTTGAACGCAACCTTATACAACCCTTTAGGGCAGTTTGTTGAAACATAAACATTTTTATCTGGTATATATTAATCAATATGAAGCTGTGGCCACTCCCAGTTTCCTTATCAAGTTTTTTTTTGTCTTTTATTAGGGATTTGCAGGTGTTATCTACTAGGGATGTAGAGGGTAAGGTTAATCTGGTCACTGCAGTCTGAGGCGAAAATAAATTAGGAGAATTGTCTTCTGACTCATGGGAGTTTTGCCTTCTTCATGGATTTACACTGCTGGATAATAGGTTTACTAGTTAGTACTATGTGTCTTTTCAGCCTTACTTTGTTTGTCTTTAGGTGCTGCAGCTGTGAGATCACATTAGGGTCCCATGAGATTTCAGTTCAATGGATTAGCTGTGCAATGGAGTATTCCCACTGAAGATTGCATTTCCCATGGTGTCTCTTTGGAGAATGTGCACTCCCACACATGTCAGTTTCATGTCATTGCCTCTCTGTCGTAGATAGAACCGACTAGGGAAAAGGTATCTAGGCCGAGGCTAGTGTGAGGTTAGCTCCAATTTGTTCCTTTAAAAAAAAAAAAGAGAGATGGTGCTTCTGTACATAGATCATGCATGACCAGTCACCTGGTTTGGATACAACATATGGATGCAAATGGGTGATGACATAAAAATTGTGTACGGGAGTATTTATAACTGTGCATGCAATCGTGTAACAGCTTTTTTAAACACACTTTTTAATGTAGTTCTGGATTACCCTAATGATTAAAACAATGCAAATGCTAATTATATCATAACAACCTTTTTCTATTTATGTGTTTAAAAATTTTGTTTTGGCTTTACACAAATGGATAGTTATCATAACAATAAATAGTTTGTTTTAATAACTTGCTATTACTTCTGGGGAAATGGATTTGAATTTTTTTTAATATGCAATTATATGTATCTGTACCCTCTAGGTGATTACAATTATTAAGTATCTTTTTTGATGATCCCACAAAAGCATTAGGGAGAATTATATTACCTTGTTTTAGTTACTTTAAATTGAAATTATTTTTCTGTTGAACCTATTGTCTCATTTAATATTAACTTTTAGGGTTAAAAATGAAAGCACAATAACAACTTTATAGTACATGCTTTAAACTTGCAATTAGTTCATTTTATTATGACTTCTTGATTAAAATGCATTAAAGCAATGAAAGTTTTTGTATTGATTAAAATACAAATAGCATACAAATGAATCCCTGGAATAGTGTACACAATTATATTGCTTACATTGTTAAATGCTTCTAGAAATGATTTAATGGCTTGTGTTTTGAGTTTTTACAGGCTCAACGTTTTTATTATTTTATTGTAATTATATATGAATAACTCATACATATGGAATATACTTCCCCATGCAAATTTAAAAAATGTTAGTAAACTTGATAAATATGGAATTAATAGGAGTTTTTTTTTACACGTTTTTTGACGCAGAAACCGTTTCGGAAAACACGCCAAAAAACGGCCGAAAATGCCTCCCATTGATTTCAATGGGAGGCGTTTTTTTTGGGCTCGCGGGTAAAAGAAGGGACATGCCCTATCTTTGGGCGTTTACGCCTCTGACCTCCCATTGACATCAATGGGAGGCAGAGAAAGCGTATTTAGTGCCGTTTTATGCCCGCGGCGCTAAATTGTCGTGGGCAAAAAATGCAGCGAAAATCGGCGTACAGGCAGAGTAAAATCTGCCTCAAAATTCCAAACAGAATTTTGAGGCAGATTTTCTGCCAGCAAAAAACATGGTGTGAACCCAGCCATAGGATTTATAGTTGATTATTTATTTTTGACTGATAATGGCAAAAATGCAACTTTCACAGTTCAGTCGTTAAAGGTAATCACCTTATTTTATTTTTTATAAAACACTATTTTTCCTTTTTTTTAAACTCTTTTCTATTATTAATAATAATATTTATATGGTTGCATCCATTTTGCCTCAGTTGACATAGATATGCTTTTGGCCAGTTCTCGGCTTCAGAATTTAGCTGTCAAATAAATGTTGACAGATGGAGCTGATTTTTGTTAGCCAGAAATTTCATTTTCATGCACTGCAGGCAGGCACTAACAGATTCATGGCCGCGGCCGTCGAGTGGTGAGTAGGAATGACAGTCCGCGGCCGTGGACGCTACACTGAGCTTGGTTCGGGTGCTGTATTTATGTACTGAGATTGGTTCAGTTGCTGTATATATGTACTGAGATTTGTTCTGGGGCTGTATATATGCACTGGGCTTGTTTCTGGTTCTGTATTTATGTACTGACCTTTGTTCTGCTGCTGTACATATTCACTGAGCTTGGACCTGGTGCTGGACATATGTACTGACCTGGTTCTGGTGTTGAAATCATGTACTGAGCTTTTGTAAAGGATCTGCCAGGCACAGCTTCTGTGTCTACGCCCATAGATAATCAGTCTGCACCTGCTTCTATGTCTGTGAGACTGACTCCATCTTCCACTACTCAGGGTGGCAGGCTTAGGAGTGGGAGAACCTATCACAGCCTGGCCAGATGGAGCTAGCTCCCGCCCTCTGTCTATTTATACCTGCCTTTCCTGTTCCTCCTTGCTTGTGATTTCTTCTCGTTTGGTTTCCTGGCCCTGCTGCAGCTTCTTGTACTATTGTCCTTGCTTCATATTGACCCCGGCTTGCTGACTACTCTCCTGCTCTGCGTTTGGTACCTCGTACTCTCCTGGTTTGACTCGGCTTGTTCACTACTCTCCTGCTCTGTGTTTGGCATCTCGTACTCTCCTGGTTTGACTCGGCTT
Source organism: Rhinoderma darwinii (assembly GCF_050947455.1). NCBI lineage: Eukaryota > Metazoa > Chordata > Amphibia > Anura > Rhinodermatidae > Rhinoderma > Rhinoderma darwinii. The sequence continues at coordinate 64,559,704 of NC_134689.1, forward strand.
GTTCACTTCTCTTGTTGCTCACGGTGTTGCCGTGGGCAACTGCCCCTTTCTCCCCCTAGCTCTGTGTACCCTTGTCTGTTTGTCTGTCGTGCACTAATTGAGCATAGGGACCGTCGCCCCAGTTGTACCCCGTCGCCTAGGGCGGGTCGTTGCAAGTAGGCAGGGACTGAGTGGCAGGTAGATTAGGGCTCACTTGTCTGTCTCCCCACCCCCGTCATTACAGCTTTGTTCTGGTACTGTATATAGGTACTGGGCTTGGTTATGGTCCTGTATTTATGTACTGAGCCTTGTTCTGGTGCTGTATTTATGTACTGAGCTTGTTTCTGGTGGTGTATTTTTGTATTGAGCTTGGTTCTCGTGCTGTATTTATGTACTGAGCTTGGTTTGGGTGCTGTACTTATGTACTGAGCTTGGTTTGGGTGCTCTACTTATGTACAGACCTGGTTCTGGTGTTGAATTCATGTACTGAGCTTTGTTCTGGTGCTATGTATATGTACTGAGCTTTGTTCTGGTGCTGTATTTATGTACTGAGCTTTGTTCTTGTTCTGTATGTATGTACTGAAGTTGGTTCTGGTGCTATATTTATGTATTGAGCTTGGTTTTCGTGATGTATTTATGTACTTAGCTTGGTTTGGGTGCTGTACTTATGTACTGAGCTTGGTTCTGGTGTTGTATTTATGTACTGAGCTTTGTTCTGGTGCTATGTATATGTACTGAGCTTTGTTCTGGTGCTGTATTTATGTACTGAGCTTTGTTCTTGTTCTGTATTTATGTACTGAAGTTGGTTCTGGTGCTATATTTATGTATTGAGCTTGGTTCTCATGCTGCATTTATGTACTGAGCTGTGTTCTGGTGCTGTACAATAGTACTGAGCTTGGTACTGTTGTTGTGTATATGTACAGAACTTTCTTTTGGTGCTGTATATATGTACTGGGCTTGGTTATCGGCCTGTATGTATGTACTGAGAGTTGTTCTGGTGCTGTATTTATGTACTGAGCTTGGTTATGGTGCTATGTTTATGTTCTGAGCTTTGTTCTGGTGCTGTATTTATGTATTGAGATTGTTTCTCGTGCTGTATTTATGTACTGAGCTGTGTTCTGGTGCTGTACATATTTACTGAGCTTGGTTCTGGTGTTGTATTCAGGTACAGAGCTTTGTTCTGGTGCTGTATATATGTTCTGAGCTTGGTTCTGTTGCCATATATATGTTCTGAGCGTGTATCTGGTTCTGTATTTATGTACTGAGCTTGGTTCTGGTGCTATATTTATCTACTGAGCATTGTTCTGGTGCTGCATCTATGTAATGAGCTTAGTTTGGGTGCTGTACATATGTACTAAGCTTGGTTCTGGTGCTGTATTTATGTAATGAGCTTAGTTTGGGTGCTGTACATATGTACTGAGCATGATTCTGGTGCTGTATTTATGTACTGAGCTTTGTTCGGGTGCTGTACCTATGTACTGAGCTTGGTTCTGTTGTTGTTTTCATGTTCTATGTACTCAGCTTGGTTATTGTGCTGTATATATGTACTGAGCTGTGTTCTGGTTCTGTATTTATGTACTGGGCTCGATTCTGGTGCTGTATTTATGTACTGAGCGTGGTTCTGATGCTGTATTTATGTACTGAGCTTGGTTTAGGTGCTGTACATATGTATTGAGTTTTGTTCTGGTGCTGTATTTATGCACTAAGGTTTGTTCTGGTGCTGTATATATGTATTGAGCTTTCTTCTGGTGCTGTATTTATGTACTGGGCATGGTTCTGGTTCTGTATTTATGTACTGAGATTGGTTGTGGTGCTGGACATATGTACTAAGTTGGTTCTGGTGTTGTATTCATGTACCGAGTTTTGTTCTGGTGCTGGATAAATGTACTGAGCTTGGGTCTTGTACTGCATATATATACTGAGCTTTGTTCTACTACTATAAATATGTACTGAGCGTGGATCTGGTTCTGTATTTATGTACTGAGCTTGGCTCTGGTGCTATATTTATGTACTGGGCTCTGTTCTGGTGCTGTATTTATGTACTGAGCTTTGTTCTGGTGCTGTATTTATGTACTGACCTTGGTTCTGGTGCTGTACATATGTACTAAGCTTGGTTCTGGTGTTGTATTTAGGTACTGAGCTTTGTTCTGTTGGTGTAAAGGATCTGCCAGGCACAGCTTCGGGGTTAACTCCCAGAACTAATCAGTCAGCACCTGAGAATACATCCCTGAGACTGACTCCTGCTTCCACCATTCAGGCTGGCAGGCTTAGGAGTGGGAGAGCCTATCGTAACCTGGCCAGACTCAGCTAGCTCCCGCCCTCGGTCTATTTAAGCCTGCACTTCCTGTCCCTCGGTGCTTGTGATTCTTTCCTTGTGGTTTCCTGGCCCAGCTACAGCTCCTGCTATTTTTGATCCTGCTCCATACAGACCCTGGCTTACCGACTACTCTTCTGCTTTTCGTTTTGTACCTCGCACACTCCTGGCTTGACTCGGCTCTTTCACCACTCTGGTTGCTCACGGTGTTGCCGTGGGCAACGGCCCCCTTTCCTTGCTTGTGTTCCTTTGTATGTTTGTCGTGTTTGTCGTGCACTTACTGAGCGCAGGGACCGCCGCCCAGTTGTACCCCGTCGCCTAGGGCGGGTCGTTGCAAGTAGGCAGGGACAGAGTGGCGGGTAGATTAGGGCTCACTTGTCCGTCTCCCTACCCCCTGCCAAATTTAGGGTCACTTAGAAATGTCCTTATTTTTTAAAGAAAAGCACAGTTTTTTTCAATGAAGATAACATTAAATTAATCAGAAATACACTATATACATTGTTAATGTGCTAAATGACTATTCTAGCTGCAAACGTCTGGTTTTTAATGCAATATCTACATAGGTGTATAGAGGCCCATTTCCAGCAACCATCACACCAGTGTTCTAATGGTACATTGTGTTTGCTAACTGTGTTAGAAGGCTAATGGATGATTAGAAAACACTTGAAAACCCTTGTGCAATTATGTTAGCACCACTATAAACAGTTTTGCTATTTAGAGGAGCTATAAAACTGACCTTCCTTTGAGCTAGTTGAGAATCTGGAGCATTACATTTGTGGGTTCGATTAAACTCTCCAAATGGCTAGAAAAAGAGAGCTTTTATGTGAAACTCGACAGTCTATTCTTGTTCTTAGAAATTAAGGCTATTCCATGTCATACCCTGTGGACAGCGCTTGACTGGAGCCAATTTCATCCTACAACAGGACAATGACCCAAAGCACACCTCCAAATTATTCAAGAACTATTTAGGGAAGAAGCAGGCAGCTGGTATTCTATCTGTAATGGAGTGGCCAGCGCAGTCACCAGATCTCAACCCCATAGAGCTGTTGTGGGAGCAGCTTGACCGTATGGTACGCAAGAAGTGCCCATCAAGCCAACCCAACTTGTGGGAGGGGCTTCTGTAAGCATGGGGTGAAATTTCTCCCGATTACCTCAGCAAATTAACAGCTAGAATGCCAAAGGTCTGCAATGCTGTAATTGTTGCAAAGAGAGCATTCTTTGACGAAAGCAAAGTTTGAAGGAGAAAATTATTATTTCAAATAAAAATCATTATTTCTAACCTTGTCAATGTCTTGACTATATTTTCTAGTCATTTTGCAACTCATTTGATAAATATAAGTGTGAGCTTTCATGGAAAACACAAAATTGTCTGGGTGACTCCAAACTTTTGAACGGTAGTGTGTATATATATATATATATATATATACAATGGAAAAGCAGCAGCACTCAAAATGCAATCCCAAGATGGTCTCAGGTGCAAGCAGGTAATCCTGATCCAGTGGATATAGATCAATATTGAAGAAAGTCCCACAGCACTCCGTGTTAGTGAAAAAAATGGTTGATTTAAGCCAGCACAAGCTGCAACGTTTACGTCCTGCTATAGGACCTTTATCAAGCATAGTGATACAAGTAATGTGTGAACCATATATAGTGAGTGTCTCATTAGCATAATGAGTAAACATTAAGACAGTATATATAACAAAACCATACTGATATACATTCAAATCCGACACTTTTAAAAAGATTTCTAGTGATCAGTTGCCAGTGTTGCCAACAGTGAATACAAAATTACAAAAACATTATTAAAACATGCGAAATCTCTATGATTGTCATGAAATTGAAAATGCAACAATATGTGTGTGGGTGGAGAACATCCGACCACTCACCAATCTGGGCTAGTGTATGTAAATTCGTGAAAGGAGAGGCAGGTCTGTTCCACCTGTTGAATCCACAAGCTCATTAGAGTCCCTCACCCTTCTACTGTGCATGCTCTCACAAAGTAGAATGAAGACAGCAGTTGCATTGCAACAATTGACACTCAAGCCAGTTAGTGAGTTTCACACAGCAAGCAATACAGGAAATAGAAATGAGGTGTGCCAACTAGCATCTGAATCTACCAGACTGCAATCCAAGACTGATATTTAAATTATGATGACTTAATATCTGAGACAATCAGAGCACTGTACAACATAACAGTGCTACATTTATGATATTAGTAATTCCCTTGGGTAGAGATGAGCGAACTTATCAAAAGTTCGGTTCGGCTATTTCGCCGAATTTCACTAAAAGTTCGATTCGGACCGAACCAGTCATTTCCGTGCGCCGAGCATGGTACTGTCCAGGGTGCTGATAGAGTTAATAGGCTGCACTAACTCTTTCAGCAACCTTGACAGTACATGCTCGGCGCGCGGAAAATAAAATGTTAATGTAATAAACAAAATAATAATAATACGTTCATACTTACTTCCCTCCTGTCCGGCCTCCAGCGATGACGTTTCATCCATGTCGCTGCTGCAGCCAATCACAGGCTGTAGTGGCGGTCACGCACGTCAGGATGACGTCAGAAGGCCTGCCTCCAGGGATGAGAAGAAAAGTGACGGGACCGTTCAAATCTTCGTGGGAATGTCTTAGGTGAGTTTATTTATGTATGTATGTTTGCATGTATGTATGTTGTCATGTATGTATGTTGTCATGTATGTATGTGTATATGTGCATGTATGTTTGCATGCATGTATGTTGGCATGTATGTATGTTGTCATGTATGTATGTATGTATGTATGTATGTTGTCATGTATGTATGTATATATGTGCATGTATGTTTGCATGTATGTTGGCATGTATGTATATATGTGCATGTTTGTATGTATATTTGCATGTATATATTTGTATGTATGTATGTATGTATGTATGTATGTTTGCATGTATGTATGTATGTATGTTTGCATGTATGTATGTTTGCATGTATGTATGTATGTATGTATGTTGTCATGTATGTATGTATGTATATATGTGCATGTATGTTTGCATGTATATTGGCATGTATGTATATATGTGCATGTTTGTATGTATATTTGCATGTATATATTTGCATGTATATATTTGCATGTATGTTTGCATGTATGTCTGTTTGTATGTATGTTTGCATGTATGTATGTATGTTGTCATGTATGTATGTTGTCATGTATGTATGTGTATATGTGCATGTATGTTTGCATGCATGTATGTTTGTATGTATGTATGTTTGCATGTATGTTGGCATGTATGTATTTTGGCATGTATGTATGTTGGCATGTATGTAAGTATATATGTGCATGTATGTATGTTTGCATGCATGTTTATATATATGTGCATGTATGTAATTATGTTTGCATGTATTTATGTTTGCATGTATATTTGTGCATGCTTGTATATATGTATGTATGTATGTATCTTTGCATGTTTGTGTGTATGTATGTATCTTTTCATGTGTGTGTGTGTGTGTATGTATGTATGAATGATAGTTTGCATGTATGTATGTATATATGTGTGTAAGTTTGCATGTATGTATATTTGCATGTATATATGTGCATGCTCGTATATATGTATGTTTGTATATATGTATGTATGTATGTTTGCATGTATGTTTGTTTGTATATATGTCTGTATGGCCATGTATGATACTGTCTGCTGGCGCCCTGTATCTAAGTCAACTTCGCGGCAGGCTTCTATACATGGTATAACAGTCAGTATCACACATTAAACTGAATCTAAGCCTACGACATGTTTTATTTCATTTATTTATTTATTTTTTTCTTACAGGTTTGGTGTTTGGACTACGTCGGTTTCGAGGACTACTTAGATGACGGGTTTTTTTCTACAATAAAATGGTTAATGAGGGTTGTGTTGGGGGTGCTTTATTTCAATAAAATATTTTATCTATATCTTGGTCTATTCTTTTCAAATTTTATTACTACCACTTTAGTAATGGCCGCTGTCTGAGTGACAACATCCATTACTAAGGCGAGGCTTAGTGTTTGCCGGTGCAGAGGTTAACACTAGCCACCATTATTACCCTGGTACCCACCACCACCAGGGGTGCAGGGAAGAGCCAGGTACGATCCAGTACCCGACCATCTGTTGTGATGGTCGGGCTCCGGGGCGGCCGCAGGCTGGTATTATGAGGCTGGGAAGGGCCAAAAACAGTGGACCTTCCCACCCTTGTAATGCTAGGCTGCTGCTGCTGTGTTGTATCTGGCTGATTATAAAAGTGGGGGGGACCCTACGTCTTTTTAAAAAAATTAAAAATTAATAAATAAATAATTTAAAAAAATAAGACATGGGGTTCCACCCAATTTATCATAACCAGCCACATACAACACAGTGTTATTAGCCTGGGAATTGACAAAACCAGTGGCCCTTCCCACCCATGTAATGCCAGACTGCTGCGGCCTTGTATATGGCTAGTTATTAAAAATGTGGGGGACTCGTCTATTGTTAAATTTGTTAAATTAAAAAAAAAAACCGCCGTGGGGGTCCCCCCCCATTTTTATAACCAGCCCGATACAACACAGCAGCAGCAGCCTAGCATTACAAGGGTGGGAAGGTCCACTGTTTTTGGCCCTTCCCATCCTCATAATACCAGCCTACGGCCGCCCCAGTTCCCGACCATCACAACAGATGGTTGGGTACTGGATCATACCAAGCTCTTCCCGGCAACCCTGGTGGTGGTGGGTACCGGGGTAATAATGGGTGGTTAGTGCTAGCCTCTGCACCTGCTAACACTAAGTACCGCCTTAATAATGGACGCTGCCAATCAGCCAACTGCCATTATCTAGGCACTAATAAAGTTTAAAAAAAAACACAAAGACAATTCTTTTTTATTGAAATAATTAATCCCCAACAAAACCCTCGTTAACCATTTTATTAAAATTTGAAAAAACGTAGATCTACGCAGTAGTCCAACGAATCGAAGATGTAGTCCAATCGGTACATCAAAATCTGCAACAACATAAAAAAACAGTTATCAATGTGAACAATACCAATACTTCTACTCACCTACACACATATATACACGCACAACGCAAACAAACAACCATACACAAACACAACATTTTTTAATTATTGTATATTCATGTGTTATCTTCAATAAAGTATTTTTCTATTTTCTCATATTTCTAGTCTATTGGCATCTTCTTCTTTAGGTTATATATTTATGCTTTGGATGCTTTGTGGGTACACGCCCCAGGATCTAGCTCACACCTGAATATATGTTTGCTGACGGCTGCATTCTACTTCTTTTGAGCTATCCAGATCCATGCTGTATTTTTTTGGTTATAATACCAATACTTCTACTCACCTACACACATATATACACGCACAACACAAACAAACAACCATACACAAACACACACATATATACACAAACACAACCAGATATACACACACATACACACATAAACAGACAAACACACACACACACATATACACAAACTCACACATATACAAACAAAAACAAAAACACACATATCCAAACACACATATACACAAACACACACATATACACAAACACACATACACATATACACAAACACATATACACAGTTATACACAAACACAACAAGATATACACAAACACACACACACACACACATAAAGAGACAAACACAAACACATATACACACACATATACACGAACTAACACATATACACAAACACATATACAAACAAAAACACACATACCCAAACACACACACATATACACAAACACACACATATACACAAACACATGTACACAAACAGACCCATATATACACAAACACACACATATACACACAAACACACACACACACACAAACATATACACAAAAACATATACACAAACACACCCATATATACACAAACACACACACATAAACACACACCCATATACACACATATACACAAAAACACACATATACACAAACACACACATATACACAAACACATGTACACAAACAGACCCATATATACACAAACACACACATATACACACAAACACACACACAAACACATATACACAAACTCACCCATATACACACACACACACACACACACACACACACACACACACATAAACACACACCCATATACACACATATACACAAACATACACAAACACACATACACATATACACAAACACATATACACAGTTATACACAAACACAATAAGATATACACAAACACACACACACATAAAGAGACAAACACAAACACATGTAGACACACATATACACGAACTAACACATATACACAAACACATATACAAACAAAAACACACATACCCAAACACACACATATACACAAACACATATACAAACAAAAACACACATACCCAAACACACACATATACACAAACACACACATATACACAAACACATGTACACAAACAGACCCATATATACACAAACACACACATATACACACAAACACACACACACACAAACAAACATACCCATATATACACAAACATAAACACATACCCATATACACACATATACACAAACACACACATATACACAAACACATGTACACAAACAGACCCATATATACACAAACACACACATATACACACACAAACACACACACATACATATACACAAACACATATACACAAACTCACCCATATATACACAAACACACACACACACACACACATAAACACACACCCATATACACACATATACACAACCATACACATATACAAAAACACACACACATACACATATACAAAAACACACACACACACAAATATCTACACACAGACATATACACAAATACACCCATATATACACACACATATACACAAACATATACACAAACACATATACACAAACACACCCATATATACACAAACACACATAAACACACACACACACACATATACATAAACACACATATAAAAACAAACACACACATACACAAACACACACACACTGTTTCTTTTAAATGCTGCTGGGGAACCCGCTCGATCCACTATATAAGGCTGCGCTACAGTGCAGCATTTAAAAGAAACAGGATCCTGACCTGTCCATAGAGTTTAAGGCAGCACAGAGTATTTCAGGAGATGAGCGTGCAGATTCAGTGCTGCTGTGAACTCTGCTCTTACCATTACGTAGCTCTCAGTCTGTTACCTCTCCTCCACTCCTGTCCTCAAGAACACCTTCACATGATTGGCAAGTCACCACGTAATGGTAAGAGCAGAGTTCACAGCAGCACAGAGTATTTCAGGAGATGAGCGTGCGGATCTTGTGCGCGGTGGTGACTTGCCAATCATGTGAAGGTGTTCTTGAGGACTGGAGTGGAGGAGAGGTAACAGACTGAGAGCTACGTAATGGTAAGAGCAGAGTTCACAACAGCACAGAATCTGCACGCTCCTCTCCTGAAATATTCTGTGCTGCTGTGAACTCTGCTCTTACCATTACGTAGCTCTCAGTCTGTTACCTCTCCTCCACTCCAGTCCTCAAGAACACCTTCACATGATTGGCAAGTCACCACCGCGCACAAGATCCGCACGCTCATCTCCTGAAATACTCTGTGCTGCTGTGAACTCTGCTCTTACCGTTACGTAGTGACTTGCTAATCATGAAGGTGTTATTGAGGACAGTAGTGGAGGAGAGGTAACAGACTGAGAGCTACGTAATGGTAAGAGCAGAGTTCACAGCAGCACTGAATCTGCACGCTCATCTCCTGAAATACTCTGTGCTGCCTTAAACTCTGTGGACAGGTCAGGATTCTGTTTCTTTTAAATGCTGCACTGTAGCGCAGCCTTATATAGTGGATCGAGCGGGTTCCCTAGCAGCATTTAAAAGAAACAGGATCCTGACCTGTCCACAGAGTTTAAGGCAGCACAGAGCATTTCAGGAGATGAGCACGGCCGGCCACAGGCAGCCGGTCGTTTTTCCAAGCCGTGCTCCCATTATGCACACGACCGTAAAAACACCCGTTATTGCGGGTCGTAATTACGACCCGCAATAACGGGCTCATAGACTTCTGTTACCCACGGGTACCTTCCCGTTTTCTCACATGTTCTAATTTTCTATTTTACGGGCCGTGCTGCTATAATTAGGGTATGTTCACACGACAGCGTCCGTAACGGCTGAAATTACGGGGATGTTTCCGCCTGAAAACATCCCCGTAATTTCAGCCGTAACGGCATGTGCAGGCGCTTGAACGCCGCATCCATGACGGACGTAATTGGCGCTGCTATTCATTGGAGTCAATGAATAACGGCTCCAATTACGGCCAAAGAAGTGACAGGTCACTTCTTTGACGCGGGCGTCTATTTATGTGCCGTCATTTGACAGCGGCGCGTAAATATACGCCTCGTGTGAACAGACAAACGTCTGACCATTGCTTTCAATGGGCAGATGTTTGTCAGCGCTATCGAGGCGCTATTTTCGGGCGTAATTCGGGGCAAAAACGCCCGAATTACGTCCGTAATTGGTGCGTGTGAACACAGGGTATGTTCACACGCACTAATTACGGACGTAATTCGGGCGTTTTTGCCCCGAATTACGTCCGAAAATAGCGCCTCGATAGCGCTGACAAACATCTGCCCATTGAAAGCAATGGGCAGACGTTTGTCTGTTCACACGAGGCGTAATTTACGCGCCGCTGTCAAATGACGGCGCGTAAATAGACGCCCGCGTCAAAGAAGTGACCTGTCACTTCTTTGGCCGTAATTGGAGCCGTTATTCATTGACTCCAATGAATAGCAGCGCCAATTACGTCCGTAATGGATGCGGCGTTCAAGCGCCTGCATATGCTGTAACGGCTGAAATTACGGGGATGTTTTCAGGCGGAAACATCCCCGTAATTTCAGCCGTAACGGACGCTGTCGTGTGAACATACCCTTATAATTACAGCACGGCTCGTAAAAGCGGCCGGCTGCCCGTGGCCGGCCGTGCTCGTAATTACGAGTCGTAATTACGAGCACGGCCCGTAAAATAAAAAAATAGAACATGTTCTATCTTTTTAACGGCACGGGCACCTTCCCGTGAGAAAACGGGAAGGTACCCGTGGCTAACAGAAGTCTATGGGCACGCTGTTTCGGGTCGTAATTACGACCCTTAATAACGGATGTTTTTACGTGTGCATGAGGCCCCGTAATGACGGGTGGCTACATGTGTGCACCCGTCATTACGGCAGCGTTGCTAGGCGACGTCAGTAAATAGTCACTCTTCAGGGTGCTGAAAGAGTTAACTGATCGGCAGTAACTGTTTCAGCACCCTGGACAGTGACTACCGATCACAATATAGAGTACCTGTAAAAAAAAAAAAGACGTTCACACTTACCGGGAACTCCCTGCTTCCTCCAGTCCGGTCTCCTGGCCGTTGCCTTGGTGACGCGTCCCTCTCGACATTCGGCCCGACATTCCTTGATGACGATGCAGCCCATGTGAGCACTGCAGCCAATCACGGGCTGCAGAGGCCTCTGCAGCCAATCACAGGCTGCAGAGGCCTCTGCAGCCAATCACAGGCTGCCACGTCAGAAAAGAAGGTCGGACTGGAGGAAGAAGAGGGACTCGTCCGCAAGACAACGACCAGGTACGTATGAAATGCTTTTTATTTTATTTTTAATCAGCAGCCTCTTTTCTCTATCAGTGATTGATAGAGATAAGTGGCTGCCGATTTGTATAATATTTTTGACCGGGTTCGGTCAAAACGGGTTCGGCCGAACCCGGAGAAGTTCGGATTCGCTGCGAACCAAACTTTTCCGGAAGTTCGGACCGAAACCGGGTTCGGTTGTCCCGGTTCGCTCATCTCTATTAAGGACTATAGGTTTAGAAAATATAGTTTGTAATTGGATTGAGAATTGGCTCAAGGACCGTATCCAGAGAGTTGTGGTCAATGATTCCAACTCTGAATGGTCCCCAGTAATAAGTGGTGTACCCCAGGGTTCAGTGCTGGGACCACTATTATTCAACTTATTTATTAATGATATAGAGGATGGGATTAATATCACTATTTCTATTTTTGCAGATGACACCAAGCTATGTAATTTAGTTCAGTCTATGGAAGATGTTCATGAATTGCAAGCAGATTTAAACAAACTAAGTGTTTGGGCGTCCACTTGGCAGATGAAGTTTAATGTAGATAAATGTAAAGTTATGCATCTGGGTACCAACAACCTGCATGCATCATATGTCCTAGGGGGAGCTACACTGGCGGATTCACTTGTTGAGAAGGATCTGGGTGTACTTGTAAATCATAAACTAAATAACAGCATGCAGTGTCAATCAGCTGCTTCAAAGGCCAGCAGGATATTGTCGTGTATTAAAAAAGGCATGGACTCGCGGGACAGGGATGTAATATTGCCACTTTACAAAGCATTAGTGAGGCCTCATCTAGAATATGCAGTTCAGTTCTGGGCTCCAGTTCATAGAAAGGATGCCCTGGAGTTGGAAAAAATACAAAGAGCAACGAAGCTAATTAGGGGCATGGAGAATTTAAGTTATGAGGAAAGATTAAAAGAATTAAACCTATTTAGTCTTGAAAAAAGACGACTAAGGGGGGACATGATTAACTTATATAAATATATTAATGGCACATACAAAAAATATGGTGAAATCCTGTTCCATGTAAAACCCCCTCAAAAAACAAGAGGGCACTCCCTCCGGCTGGAGAAAAAAAGGTTCAACCTGCAGAGGCGACAAGCCTTCTTTACTGTGAGAACTGTGAATCTATGGAATAGCCTACCGCAGGAGCTGGTCACAGCAGGGACAGTAGATGGCTTTAAAAAAGGCTTAGATAATTTCCTAGAACAAAAAAGTATTAGCTCCTATGTATAGAAATTTTTCCTTCCCTTTTCCCGTCCCTTGGTTGAACTTGATGGACATGTGTCTTTTTTCAGCCGTACTAACTATGTAACTATGTAACTATGTAACTATATATATACATCTGATTGTGTACTACTGGACTAGCAGTATTAGTCGGGCAGATGTGGATGCGTATCATTATATCCTGGTACATGTAGAGCTGGTGAGTGGTCACGATGTTTCAATGGTAATCTGAAAAACATTAATAATTTATATAAGTAAAACATTATTCAACAAGATTGTCCCAATAAATATGAAAAAAAATATGAAAAAAAATAAAAATGTTGAACAGCATGTATCACATACCGCATGCTATTACATGCATGCGTGTATAAAAACATTCAATAAGGAGGACACTGCATGGGCACCCAACATTGCAAAAGCCATGTGTTAATTAATTCAATCTCGCCACATTAAATTCGATATTAAGGCCCCTAGGATGTAAGGAACCCAATAAATGTATCCAATTAAGTTCACATTTATGTAAAAGTCTATGTCTATCTCCCCCCCTGTAATGAATGGGAATGTGTTCAAGGATCATATATAATGAGTGTATTATTATGCTAATGAGACACTCACTATATATGGTTCACACATTGCCTGTATCACTATGCTTGATAAAGGTCCTATAGCAGGACGGAAACGTTGCAGCTTGTGCTGGCTTAATAAACCACCATTTTTTTTCACTAACACAGAGTGCTGTGGGGCTTTCTTCAATATATGTATATATACATCTATAGTGTGTGTGTGAGTGTGTGTGTGTGTGTGTGTGTGTGTGTGTGTGTGTGTGTGTGTGTGTGTGTACTGAGCTTTGTTCTGGTGATGTATGTATGTACTGTTAAATTTTACAAGGAATGCCAGAGGCAAATAAAGCCAGTTTCCCCCCCCCCCCCCAACTAACAAGTATCACTACTCTTAATACTAAGGAGTTATCCTTATTAACTTTGACAAAAAGACTAATCACATATATGGTTAAAATTATATTATTAATATATTATTTAGTAAAACAGCAACAGTCTTTCTTGCTTAGGCTAAGTGACAGTATAGTACCAGCCAGTAGAGACTGAGCATAGATAAATGATTATCTGCTATGCGGTAATAGATTGTATCTAAGCTAATATGAGTAGCTATCTATATGCTTAGGCTGCATAGACCTACATTGAGGTAAAAATTAAAGAAGCCCTCCAGACATGTTTCACTGCCACGCAGCGTCTTCAGGGGTATAGGGGCTAATGGCGGCGTCCTCATAAGACACAACACTTTTAAAACCTACGTTTGACGTAGGAAGGGGAGTGTCGTAGACAAAAGCCAATAGGTGTGAGTGCATAAAGGCGCACCGCTTTCATACATGATGGATGTATATGTCAGCCAATAGAAAGTGGAGAGGCTCGGCAAATCAGGGAACACTGTGTGTGTATGCACACATATATGATAGATACACTTGGCCACTTTCTTCTCCGCTGCAGTGCTAATGCGCAGATGCGGGGACTTAGAAATTTTGAGGTAATGAAGAGATTCTGGATTTGCGCATGCTCAGAGACTTAGACAACTGAAGACTATCCAGTAGAAGTACAAATGTCCTAGAAATTAGACTATTGGAAAAGGTAATATCTTTGCGTATACTAGGTACTTAGAACTCCGAGCATGAATGCATAGATGGTATCCATTCACAGAATAATATTGCCAATAATGAAGGAAGAGATAAGGATGAAAATGCTAGAAAGAAGAAAGAAGAACGGACCACCATTATGGTCAAAGATGTATATAAATGGCTCTTTTCAGAGCGTATTTAACGTAATGCGTATAAGAGAAGAGTTGTGTCATTTAGAGTATAGTAATGGAGGATAAAAAATATGGATAAATTATTAGAGAAAAGATACAAAGTTGAAACCTTCATTGAGGCCATTAGGACTCAGGCTATTGAGACGGTATCACAATCTGTGTGTATGTGGAGCCACTGGGCCGTACCGCCGTGGCGGGATAGCAGCTGGCCAAACAGGGTACAAAGTCAATGTCTATAGTTCGGATAAAGGTATCTGCGGCAATTCAGACAGTAACGATGTTTTAGGCTCGGATGGAACTCTGGCAGCAGGCAGACAACAGGTGCAGCGGGTGTAGTAGGCGACACAACAAGACTCTGTACAGCACAGGAACACGGTAGCACGGGTTTTAGGATACAATAGCAGGAACAGGAATACTGGGAACTTGAAAACACTCAAGGGACCATTTTCAAAGATTAACACAAGGTGTAATGACGGGGGTAGAGAAACAGACAAGTGAGCCCTAATCTACCCGCCACTCAGTCCCTGCCTACTTGCAATGACCCGCCTTAGGCGACGGGGTACAACTGGGCGACGGTCCCTACGCTCAATAAGTGCACGACAAACAAACAGACAAGAGAACACAGAAGCTAAGGGAAATGGGGCAGTTGCCCAAGGAAACACCGTGAGCAACAAGAGCAGTGAACGAGCCGAGTCAAACCAGGAGTGTACGAGGTACCAAACGCAGAGCAGCAGAGTAGTGAACAAGCCGAGTCAAACCAGGAGTGTACGAGGTACCAAACGCAGAGCAGGAGAGTAGTCAGAAAGCCAGGGTCAATATGAAGCAAGGACAAATAGTTCAAGAAGCTGCAGGAGGGCCAGGAAACCAAACGAGAAGAATCACAAGCAAGGAGGAACAGAAAAGGCAGGAATAAATAGACAGAGGGCGGGAGCTAGCTCCGTCTGGCCAGGCTGTGATAGGCTCTCCCACTCCTAAGCCTGCCATCCTGAGTGGTGGAAGATGGAGTCAGTCTCACAGACATAGAAGCAGGTGCAGACTGATTACCTATGGGCGTTGATACAGAAGCTGGGCCTGGCAGATCCTTTACAGTACCCCCCTTTTATGAGAGGCCACCGGACCCTTTCTAAGTGGACCTGGTTTATTGGGGAAATGAAGGTGGAACCTCCTGACCAATATCCCAGCGTGAACATCCCGAGCGGGTACCCAAGTCCTCTCCTCAGGCCAGTATCCTCTCCAATGGACCAAGTACTGGAGGGAGCCTTGGACCATCCTGCTGTCCACAATCTTGGCCACCTCAAATTCTACCCCCTCAGGGGTGAGAACAGGGACCGGAGGTTTCCTCGAGGGAGCCAAGGACGGGGAGCAGCGTTTAAGGAGGGAGGCATGAAACACGTCGTGTTTTTTGTGTGCTCTGGGACGCCTCTAGGTTCTTCTGAACCTGGGCCCAGACTGTGCACAGTTCCCGATGAACGACCTCTACCTCGGGATTGTTGGAACTACCAGATGAAACGGAGGAGAACCGTGGATTAAACCCAAAATTACAGAAAAAGGAGGAGACCCCTGACGAGTTACTGACCCGGTTATTAAGGGAAAATTCGGCGAGGGGAATGAATGAGACCCAATCATATTGACAGTCAGAGATAAAACACCTTAAATATTGTTCTAGAGACTGATTAGTCCTCTCAGTTTGGCCATTAGTTTCAGGATGGAAGGCAGAGAAGAAGGACAGATCAATATCCAACTTTTTACAGAAGGCTTTCCAAAACAATGAAACAAATTGTACCCCTCTGTCAGAAACAATATTGACAGGGACCCCATGGAGATGCAGGATGTGTTTGACAAACAAGGTAGCTAAAGTCTTAGCATTGGGTAGTTTCTTGAGGGGCACAAAGTGGCACATCTTACTGAAGCGGTCTACTACAACCCACACCACCGACTTGCCTTGAGATGGAGGCAAATCGGTGATAAAATCCATGGAGATATGGGTCCAAGGTCTCTGGGGAATGGGTAAAGAACGTAATAAGCCCGCTGGTCGGGACATGGGAGTCTTGGACCTAGCACAAACTTCACAAGCGGCGACGTAGGCCTTAACGTCTTTAGGCAACTCAGGCCACCAATAGTTTCTGGCAATGAGGTGCTTGGTACCCAGGATGCCTGGATGACCAGATAGTGTGGAGTCATGATTTTCCCTAAGTACCCTTAGCCGGAATTGCAGGGGAACAAATAGCTTGTTCTCAGGAAGGTTCCCGGGAGCTGAACCTTGATCAGCCGCAATTTCAGAGACTAAATCAGAATCAATAGAGGAAATGATTATACTTTGAGGCAAAATACAAGCAGGATCTTCCTCCGAAGGAGGGCTGGCCATGAAGCTACGCGTCAGTGCATCAGCCTTAATATTTTTAGATCCAGCCCTATAGGTGACCAAAAAGTTGAATCTGGTAAAAAATAAGGCCCATCAATCTTGTCTCGGGTTTAGCCTCCGGGCAGATTCTAGGAAAACCAGATTCTTGTGGTCGGTAAGGACCGTTACCTGGTGCCTAGCCCCCTCCAGGAAGTGGCACCACTCTTTAAATGCCCATTTAATGGCTAAGAGTTCGCGGTTGCCAATATCATAGTTACTCTCAGTGGGTGAAAACTTCCTGGAGAAGTAGGCACAGGGGCGGAGATGGGTGAGGGACCTGGTACCCTGGGACAAGACAGCCCCCACTCCCACCTCGGACGCGTCAACCTCCACGATAAATTGCTCCATTTGGTTGTGCTGAACCAGCACTGGGGCCGAGATAAAGCACTTCTTAAGGACCTCAAAAGCCTGGACAGCCTCAGGAGGCCAGTGGAGGAGGTCAGCACCTTTGCGAGTGAGATCCGTAAGAGGCTTAGCGATGACCGAGAAGTTAGCAATAAATCTCCTGTAATAATTAGCGAACCCCAGGAAGCACTGTAACGCCTTCAGGGAGGCAGGTTGGACCCATTCGGCCACAGCCTGGACCTTGGCGGGGTACATGCGGAATTCATGAGGAGTGAGGATTTGACCCAAAAATGGTATCTCCTGCACCCCAAACACACATTTTTCGGTCTTAGCAACCAGTTTGTTTTCCCGAAGGACCTGGAGCACCTTCCTGACATGCTCAATGTGGGAGGACCAGTCCTTGGAAAACACAAGTATGTCATCAAGGTACACTAAAAGAAATACCCCCAGGTAGTCTCTTAAAACCTCATTTATGAAATTCTGCAAGACCGCGGGAGCATTACCTTATTCAAGTTTCGGTAGTCAATGCATGGCCTAAGACCACCATCCTTCTTCCCTACGAAGAAGAAGCCAGCACCTACCGGAGAAGTAGAGGGGCGAATGTAACCCTTGGCCAGGCATTCCTGTATATACTCACTCATGGCTTCACGTTTGGGACAAGAGAGATTAAATATCCTACCCTTAGGGAGCTTAGCTCCTGGTACCAAATCAATTGCGCAATCGTATTCTCTATGAGGTGGTAACACTTCGGAGGCCTCTTTAGAGAAAACATCAGCAAAGTCCTGAACAAACTCAGGTAGAGTGTTCACCTCCTCAGGAAGAGAAATAGAATTAACAGAAAAACATGACGTCATGCATTCATTACCCCATTTGGTAAGATCCCCAGTATTCCAGTCAAACGTGGGATTATGCAACTGCAACCAGGGATGGCCTAAAACCAAATCGGACGATAATCCCTGCATCACCAGTACAGAGCACTGCTCCAAATGCATGGAGCCAACAAGGAGTTCAAAAACAGGGGTATGCTGCGTAAAATAACCATTAGCAAGAGGAGTGGAGTCGATACCCACTACCGGGACTGGTTTAGGCAAATCAATCAATGGCATAGCTAGAGACATAGCAAATTCCACAGACATAATATTAGCAGAAGACCCTGAATCCATCCACGAAGGCACTGCCGGTAGCAGACCTACCACCAAAAGAGACCTGAAAGGGAAGCAAGATTTTATTACCTTTCATATTTACGGGAAATACCTGTGCGCCCAAGTGACCTCTCCGATGGTGAATTAGGCGCGGAAGTTCCTCCGGCTGCTTATTCTTACGCCTAGGACAGTTGTTCACTTGATGATTGTCATCCCCACAGTAGAAGCAGAGACTATTGTTCCTGTGAAACTCTCTACGTTGTTGGGGGGACACGGAGGCCCCGAGTTGCATAGGTACCTTCGAGTCTTCCATGGAAGAACGAAGCAACGGAACCTCGGAAGGCATCATGGGGGAATCAGAGTAGAAAACACAAACACGTTCAGGTCGTCGTTCCCTGAGACGTCGGTCAAGTCGTACCGCTAAAGCCATAACCTGATCTAGGGAGTCAGAAGAGGGATAGCTAACTAGCAGGTCTTTCAGGGCGTTCGACAGACCCAATCTAAACTGGCACCTTAAGGCAGGGTCATTCCACCGAGAAGCTACGCACCACTTCCTAAAGTCAGAACAATACTCCTCAACAGGTCTCTTACCCTGACGTAAGGTCACTAGCTGACTCTCGGCAAAGGCAGTCTTGTCAGTCTCATCATAAATGAGGCCGAGAGCAGAAAAGAAAAGATCAACGGAGGAAAGTTTAGGGGCGTCAGGAGCCAAGGAGAAGGCCCATTCTTGGGGCCCGTCCTGGAGCCGGGACATAATTATACCCACCCGCTGGCTCTCAGAACCAGAGGAGTGGGGCTTTAAGCGAAAATAGAGCCTACAACTCCCGAAAGGAGAAAAAAGTCTTCCGGTCCCCTGAGAACCGGTCAGGCAACTTGAGGTGGGGTTCAAGAGGTGAGTTGAGGGGCACTACCAGGGTAGCATCAGGCTGGTTTTCCCTCTGAGCCAGGGCCTGGACCTGTAGGGAGAGGCCCTGCATTTGCTGAGCCAGGGTCTCAAGGGGGTCCATAGTAGTGTCAGGGACCAGGGTAGACTAGGTATATGGGCTTGTGATTATGTAATGACGGGGGTAGGGAAACAGACAAGTGAGCCCTAATCTACCCGCCACACAGTCCCTGCCTACTTGCAACGACCCGCCCTAGGCGACGGGGTACAACTGGGCGACGGTCCCTACGCTCAATAAGTACACGACAGACAAATAGCCAAGGGACCACCGAAGCTAAGGGAAAGGGGCAGTTGCCCACGGAAACACCGTGAGCAACAAGAGTAGTGAACGAGCCGAGTCAAACCAGGAGTGTATGAGGTACCAAACGCAGAGCAGGATAGTAGTCAGAAAGCCAGGGTCAATATGAAGCAAGGACAAATAGTTCAAGAAGCTGCAGGAGGGCCAGGAAACCAAACGAGAAGAATCACAAGCAAGGAGCAACAGGAAAGGCAGGTATAAATAGACAGAGGGCGGGAGCTAGCTCCGTCTGGCCAGGCTGTGATAGGCTCTCCCACTCCTAAGCCTGCCATCCTGAGTGGTGGAAAATGGAGTCAGTCTTACAGACATAGAAGCAGGTGCAGACTGATTACCTATGGGCGTTGATACAGAAGCTGTGCCTGGCAGATCCTTTACACAAGGTAGGTACAAACAATGCTCAGGCAATGAAGGAAGGGGCAGGGCCCTTCTTATTGTCCAGGGTGATATCGGAGCAATCAGCTCAATCTCACACATGTGTGCGCTCTTGCTCTTTAAGGATGGACTGAGCTCGTGCACGCACCCTAGTGGTCACTATGAAACAGGACGGCCGCATGTGCTGGCATCTCTGGAGAGAAAGGCGTTGGTAGGAGAGGAGTTTATGGTCAGCGATCACGGTCGTTACACATCATTGCATCACTGTAGCTCCCTGAAGGAGCGGAATCCCTGTGTGGCCGGGGATTTGGCTCCTGGAGTGCTGCTTGATGCTTCTGTCTATATATGGACAGTGACATCAGGGGAAACTCCTGAAGCGGAATCCCCGGTCACAGCATTGCAGACTCTATGACCGGGGATTCCACTCCAGGAGGAGACAATGACGTTATGGGCTTTATTAATATGTTTTGGTTAAAATAATTGTAAAGTATTTTTTTATATATTTTATCAATGTAGGTAAAAATTTATATAGCAGTGCAGAAATCCCTTATCCTGCACTTGAAGAACAGAATTTGTCTTTTGTATACTCTGTTATCAATTGTTACTGTTTTACAACAAGGTTGGACTCTATTGCTTGCTGAGGTAAGTGAAAATCTTATCACACTGGTATATTGTATGCACTGTGTGAATTAGTATTGCTGTCAATCATTAAACATTGTATCTGTTTCTTGTATGCATTGACAGTTGCAGTGTTTTCTATTTGTAAATAGAAATTGTATCAATTTTTGGTTCTGTGCTGTGCACTGAATGTGTCACTATAAGCTTGCTAGTCTAAAAGTTGTCAATTCTCAAAGTTCTCTTAGATTCACTGAATTTATGATACAATTTTAGATTCTTGCAATTGTCCACATTGTTTTATTTTAACATGCTGGCTAATTCTGTCTGAAATAGCAATGGTGCGTTAATCTGTGTGAATGCGCACCACAGGGAATGCTCTAATTGTCATGTTCTCATTGTTATTTCCTGCCTTGGGTTTGTGAGAGACTGTGAACAGCAGCACTAGATAGTATGTATGCTAGATAGCTTGTGTGCCAACGATCTTTTGCAGATAGAATTGCACTGTTTTTGGGCTGCTTGCTGTCTGTTATCGCCACTTTCCATAAGGGCAAGGAGCAGCAGCTGATTGTAATATTCTGACAAAGCTGCCTGTATGTGTCAGCGAGCCCTGTGAGCACTACAAATTCTATTAAAGATGCACTTTATATTGTGCTCTATTTGTGAGCTGCTTGCTGTTCACTATCTCTGCTTTCACAGAAAGGGTAGTGAACAGCAACACAATTGGTAATCTGATCAACCAGCTTTTGTACGTCAGCTTGCTTAGTGAGCTGGTTCTATGAGCGCTGCCAGGGATTTTACCCTGCAGCGTCTGTCAAGATACACGCACCGCTCTCTTTCAGGGAGCAGCGCTTCCACATAGATTGTAATGTTCTGAAAGTGCTGCCTGTGTGTGTCAGCGAGCCCTGTGAGCGCTACAAATTCAATTAGATATGCACTTTATATTGTGCTCTATTTGTGAGCTGCTTGCTGTTCACTATCTCCGCTATCACAGATTGGGCAATGAATAGCAGCACGATTTGGTAATCTGATCGACCAGCTTTTGTATATCAGCTGGCTTAGTGAGCTGGTTCAATGAGCGCTGCCAGGGATTTTACCCTGCAGCGTCTGTCAAGATACACGCACTGCTCTCCTTCAGGGAGCAGCGCTTCCACATGTGAGTCGTTGCCGACTTTTAGTTAATTATTCAGGTAGCGTTTGATAAGGCTAGGACCTTAGACATTGATTTCATAAATATGACTGGACACCCGACGCGCGTTTCGCCGGCATTCCGGCTTCCTCTTCCTCGCCTCGTCATTGCCATTTGCCAAGTCAGTGTGTGAATAAGCTTTTAGAAGGGGCTCATCCCCGTTGCATGGGTTAACAATCCAACTTGCAATACAGGCAGCCTTTGTAGTACTATAACGCCCAGCATTCCCTGAGTGCATAGTGGCTGATAGAAATTCTCATTCATTGCCATTTGCCAAGCCAGTGTGTGAATAGGCTTTTAGAAGGGGCTCATCCCCGTTGCATGGGTTAACAATCCAACTTGCAATACAGGCAGCCTTTGTAGTACTATAACGCCCAGCATTCCCTGAGTGCACAGTGGCTGATAAAAATTCTCATTCATTGCCATTTGCCAAGCCCGTGTGTGAATAAGCTTTTAGAAGGGGCTCATCCCCGTTGCATGGGTTAACAATCCAACTTGCAATACAGGCAGCCTTTGTAGTACTACAACGCCCAGCATTCCCTGAGTGTACAGTGGCTGATAGAAATTCTCATTCATTGCCATTTGCCAAGCCAGTGTGTGAATAAGCTTTTAGAAGGGGCTCATCCCCGTTGCATGGGTTAACAATCCAATTTGCTATACAGGCAGCCTTTGTAGTACTACAACGCCCAGTATTCCCTGAGTACACCGTGGCTGATAGAAATTCTCATTCATTTCCATTTGCCAAGCCAGTGTGTGAATACGTTTTTAGAAGGGACTCATCCCCGTTGCATGGGTTAACAATCCAACTTGCAATACAGGCAGCCTTTGTAGTACTACAACGCCCAGCATTCCCTGAGGGCACATTGGCTGATAGAAATTCTCATTCATTGCCATTTGCCAAGCCAGTGTGTGAATAAGCTTTTAGAAGGGGCTCATCCCCGTTGCATGGGTTAACAATCCAACTTGCAATACAGGCAGCCTTTGTAGTACTACAACGCCCAGCATTCCCTGAGTGCACCGTGGCTGATAGAAATTCTCATTCATTGCCATTTGCCAAACCAGTGTGTGAATAAGCTTTTAGAAGGGGCTCATCCCCGTTGCATGGGTTAACAATCCAACTTGCAATACAGGCAGCCTTTGTAGTACTATAACGCCCAGCATTCCCTGAGTGCACAGTGGCTGATAAAAATTCTCATTCATTGCCATTTGCCAAGCCAGTGTGTGAATAAGCTTTTAGAAGGGGCTCATCCCCGTTGCATGGGTTAACAATCCAACTTGCAATACAGGCAGCCTTTGTAGTACTACAACGCCCAGCATTCCCTGAGTGCACAGTGGCTGATAGAAATTCTCATTCATTGCCATTTGCCAAGCCAATGTGTGAATAAGCTTTTAGAAGGGGTTCATCCCCATTGCATGGGTTAACAATCCAACTTGCAATACAGGCAGCCTTTGTAGTACTATAACGCCCAGCATTCCCTGAGTGCACAGTGGCTGATAGAATTTCTCATTCATTGCCATTTGCCAAGCCAGTGTATGAATAAGCTTTTAGAAGGGGCTCAGCCCCGTTGCATGGGTTAACAATCCAACTTGCAATACAGGCAGCCTATATAGTACTACAACGCCCAGCATTCCCTGAGTGCACCATGGCTGATAGAAATTCTCATTCATTGCCATTTGCCAAGCCAGTGTGTGAATAAGCTTTTAGAAGGGGCTCATCCCCGTTGCATGGGTTAACAATCCAACTTGCAATACAGGCAGCCTTTGTAGTACTAAAACACGCCCCGCATTTCCTGAGTGCACCGTGGCTGATAGAAATTCTCATTCATTGCCATTTGCCAAGCCAGTGTGTGAATAAACTTTTAGAAGGGGGTCATCCCCGTTGCATGGGTTAACAATCCAACTTGCAATACAGGCAGCCTTTGTAGTACTATAACGCCCAGCATTCCCTGAGTGCACAGTGGCTGATAGAAATTCTCATTCATTTCCATTTTCCAAGCCAGTGTGTGAATACGCTTTTAGAAGGGGCTCATCCCCGTTGCATGGGTTAACAATCCAACTTGCAATACAGGCAGCCTTTGTAGTACTATAACGCCCAGCATTCCCTGAGTGCACAGTGGCTGATAGAAATTCTCATTCATTGCTATTTGCCAAGCCAGTGTATGAATAAGCTTTTAGAAGGGGCTCATCCCCGTTGCATGGGTTAACAATCCAACTTGCAATACAGGCAGCCTATATAGTACTACAACGCCCAGCATTCCCTGAGTGCACCATGGCTGATAGAAATTCTCATTCATTGCCATTTGCCAAGCCAGTGTGTGAATAAGCTTTTAGAAGGGGCTCATCCCCGTTGCATGGGTTAACAATCCAACTTGCAATACAGGCAGCCTTTGTAGTACTAAAACACGCCCCGCATTTCCTGAGTGCACCGTGGCTGATAGAAATTCTCATTCATTGCCATTTGCCAAGCCAGTGTGTGAATAAACTTTTAGAAGGGGGTCATCCCCGTTGCATGGGTTAACAATCCAACTTGCAATACAGGCAGCCTTTGTAGTACTATAACGCCCAGCATTCCCTGAGTGCACAGTGGCTGATAGAAATTCTCATTCATTTCCATTTTCCAAGCCAGTGTGTGAATACGCTTTTAGAAGGGGCTCATCCCCGTTGCATGGGTTAACAATCCAACTTGCAATACAGGCAGCCTTTGTAGTACTATAACGCCCAGCATTCCCTGAGTGCACAGTGGCTGATAGAAATTCTCATTCATTGCTATTTGCCAAGCCAGTGTATGAATAAGCTTTTAGAAGGGGCTCATCCCCGTTGCATGGGTTAACAATCCAACTTGCAATACAGGCAGCCTATATAGTACTACAACGCCCAGCATTCCCTGAGTGCACCGTGGCTGATAGAAATTCTCATTCATTGCCATTTGCCAAGCCAGTGTGTGAATAAGCTTTTAGAAGAGGCTCATCCCCGTTGCATGGGTTAACAATCCAACTTGCAATACAGGCAGCCTTTGTAGTACTATAACGCCCAGCATTCCCTGAGTGCACAGTGGCTGATAGAAATTCTCATTCATTGCTATTTGCCAAGCCAGTGTATGAATAAGCTTTTAGAAGGGGCTCATCCCCGTTGCATGGGTTAACAATCCAACTTGCAATACAGGCAGCCTATATAGTACTACAACGCCCAGCATTCCCTGAGTGCACCATGGCTGATAGAAATTCTCATTCATTGCCGTTTGCCAAGCCAGTGTGTGAATAAGCTTTTAGAAGGGGCTCATCCCCGTTGCATGGGTTAACAATCCAACTTGCAATACAGGCAGCCTTTGTAGTACTATAACGCCCAGCATTCCCTGAGTGCACAGTGGCTGATAAAAATCTCATTCATTGCCATTTGCCAAATCCAGTGTGTGAATAAGCTTTTAGAAGGGGCTCATCCCCGTTGCATGGGTTAACAATCCAACTTCCAATACAGGCAGCCTTTGTAGTACTATAACGCCCAGCATTCCCTGAGTGCACAGTGGCTGATAGAAATTCTCATTCATTTCCATTTGCCAAGCCAGTGTGTGAATAAGCTTTTAGAAGGGGCTCATCCCCGTTGCATGGGTTAACAATCCAACTTGCAATACAGGCAGCCTTTGTAGTACTACAACGCCCCGCATTTCCTGAGTGCACCGTGGCTGATAGAAATTCTCATTCATTGCCATTTGCCAAGCCAGTGTGTGAATAGGCTTTTAGAAGGGGCTCATCCCTGTTGCATGGGTTAACAATCCAACTTGCAATACAGGCAGCCTTTGTAGTACTATAACGCCCAGCATTCCCTGAGTGCACAGTGGCTGATAAAAATGCTCATTCATTGCCATTTGCCAAGCCAGTGTGTGAATGCGCTTTCAGAAGGGGCTCATCCCCGTTGCATGGGTTAACAATCCAACTTGCAATACAGGCAGCCTTTGTAGTACTACAACGCCCAGTATTCCCTGAGTGCACCGTGGCTGATACAAATTCTCATTCATTGCCATTTGCCAAGCCAGTGTGTGAATAAGCTTTTAGAAGGGGCTCATCCCCGTTGCATGGGTTAATAATCCAACTTGCAATACAGGCAGCCTTTGTAGTACTATAACGCCCAGCATTCCCTGAGTGCACAGTGGCTGATAGAAATTCTCATTCATTGCCATTTGCCAAGCCAGTGTATGAATAACCTTTTAGAAGGGGCTCATCCCCGTTGCATGGGTTAAAAATCCAACTTGAAATACAGGCAGCCTTTGTAGTACTACAACGCCCAGCATTCCCTGAGTGCACCGTGGCTGATAGAAATTCTCATTCATTGCCATTTCCAAAGCCAGTGTGTGAATAAGCTTTTAGAAGGGGCTCATCCCCGTTGCATGGGTTAACAATCCAACTTGCAATACAGGCAGCCTTTGTAGTACTATAACGCCCAGCATTCCCTGATTGCACAGTGGCAGCTAAAAATTCTCATTCATTGCCATTTGCCAAGCCAGTGTGTGAATAAGCTTTTAGAAGGGGCTCATCCCCATTGCATGGGTTAACAATCCAACTTGCAATACAGTTAGGCTTTGTAGTACTACAATGCCCATCATTCCCTGAGTGCACAGTGGCTGATAGAAATTCTCATTCATTGCCATTTGCCAAGCCAGTGTGTGAATAGGCTTTTAGAAGGGGCTCATCCCCGTTGCATGGGTTAAAAATCCAACTTGCAATACAGGCAGCCTTTGTAGTACTACAACGCCCAGCATTCCCTGAGTGCACCGTGGCTGATAGAAATTCTCATTCATTGCCATTTGCCAAGCCAATGTGTGAATAAGCTTTTAAAAGGGGCTCATCCCCGTTGCATGGGTTAACAATCCAACTTGCAATACAGGCAGCCTTTGTAGTACTACAACGCCCAGCATTCCCTGAGTGCACAGTGGCTGATAGAAATTCTCATTCATTTCTATTTGCCAAGCCAGTGTGTGAATAGGCTTTTAGAAGGGGCTCATCCCCGTTGCATGGGATAACAATCCAACTTGCAATACAGGCAGCCTTTGTAGTACTACAACGCCCAGCATTCCCTGAGTGCACAGTGGCTGATAGAAATTCTCATTCATTGCCATTTGCCAAGCCAATGTGTGAATAAGCTTTTAGAAGGGGTTCATCCCCATTGCATGGGTTAACAATCCAACTTGCAATACAGGCAGCCTTTGTAGTACTATAACGCCCAGCATTCCCTGAGTGCACAGTGGCTGATAGAAATTCTCATTCATTGCCATTTGCCAAGCCAGTGTGTGAATAGGCTTTTAGAAGGGGCTCAACCCCGTTGCATGGGTTAACAATCCAACTTGCAATACAGGCAGCCATTGTAGTACTATAACGCCCAGCATTCCCTGAGTGCACAGTGGCTGATAAAAATGCTCATTCATTGCCATTTGCCAAGCCAGTGTGTGAATGCGCTTTTAGAAGGGGCTCATCCCCGTTGCATGGGTTAACAATCCAACTTGCAATACAGGCAGCCTTTGTAGTACTACAACGCCCAGTATTCCCTGAGTGCACCGTGGCTGATGCAAATTCTCATTCATTGCCATTTGCCAAGCCAGTGTGTGAATAAGCTTTTAGAAGGGGCTCATCCCCGTTGCATGGGTTAATAATCCAACTTGCAATACAGGCAGGCTTTGTTGTACTATAACGCCCAGCATTCCCTGAGTGCACAGTGGCTGATGCAAATTCTCATTCATTGCCATTTGCCAAGCCAGTGTGTGAATAAGCTTTTAGAAGGGGCTCATCCCCGTTGCATGGGTTAATAATCCAACTTGCAATACAGGCAGGCTTTGTTGTACTATAACGCCCAGCATTCCCTGAGTGCACAGTGGCTGATAGAAATTCTCATTCATTGCCATTTGCCAAGCCAGTGTATGAATAAGCTTTTAGAAGGGGCTTATCCCCGTTGCATGGGTTAAAAATCCAACTTGCAATACAGGCAGCCTTTGTAGTACTACAACGCCCAGCATTCCCTGAGTGCACCGTGGCTGATAGAAATTCTCATTCATTGCCATTTCCAAAGCCAGTGTGTGAATAAGCTTTTAGAAGGGGCTCATCCCCGTTGCATGGGTTAACAATCCAACTTGCAATACAGGCAGCCTTTGTAGTACTATAACGCCCAGCATTCCCTGAGTGCAGAGTGGCTGATAGAAATTCTCATTCATTGCCATTTGCCAAGCCAATGTGTGAATAAGCTTTTAAAAGGGGCTCATCCCCGTTGCATGGGTTAACAATCCAACTTGCAATACAGGCAGCCTTTGTAGTACTACAACGCCCAGCATTCCCTGAGTGCACAGTGGCTGATAGAAATTCTCATTCATTTCTATTTGCCAAGCCAGTGTGTGAATAGGCTTTTAGAAGGGGCTCATCCCCGTTGCATGGGATAACAATCCAACTTGCAATACAGGCAGCCTTTGTAGTACTACAACGCCCAGCATTCCCTGAGTGCACAGTGGCTGATAGAAATTCTCATTCATTGCCATTTGCCAAGCCAATGTGTGAATAAGCTTTTAGAAGGGGTTCATCCCCGTTGCATGGGTTAACAATCCAACTTGCAATACAGGCAGCCTTTGTAGTACTATAACGCCCAGCATTCCCTGAGTGCACAGTGGCTGATAGAAATTCTCATTCATTGCCATTTGCCAAGCCAGTGTATGAATAAGCTTTTAGAAGGGGCTCATCCCCGTTGCATGGGTTAACAATCCAACTTGCAATACAGGCAGCCTATATAGTACTACAACGCCCAGCATTCCCTCAGTGCACCATGGCTGATAGAAATTCTCATTCATTGCCATTTGCCAAGCCAGTGTGTGAATAAGCTTTTAGAAGGGGCTCATCCCCGTTGCATGGGTTAACAATCCAACTTGCAATACAGGCAGCCTTTGTAGTACTACAACGCCCAGCATTCCCTGAGTGCACCATGGCTGATAGAAGTTCTCATTCATTGCCATTTGCAAAGCCAGTGTGTGAATAAGCTTTTAGAAGGGGCTCATCCCCGTTGCATGGGTTAACAATCCAACTTGCAATACAGGCAGCCTTTGTAGTACTATAACGCCCAGCATTCCCTGAGTGCACAGTGGCTGATAGAAATTCTCATTCATTTCCATTTGCCAAGCCAATGTGTGAATAAGCTTTTAAAAGGGGCTCATCCCCGTTGCATGGGTTAACAATCCAACTTGCAATACAGGCAGCCTTTGTAGTACTACAACGCCCAGCATTCCCTGAGTGCACAGTGGCTGATAGAAATTCTCATTCATTTCTATTTGCCAAGCCAGTGTGTGAATAGGCTTTTAGAAGGGGCTCATCCCCGTTGCATGGGATAACAATCCAACTTGCAATACAGGCAGCCTTTGTAGTACTACAACGCCCAGCATTCCCTGAGTGCACAGTGGCTGATAGAAATTCTCATTCATTGCCATTTGCCAAGCCAATGTGTGAATAAACTTTTAGAAGGGGTTCATCCCCGTTGCATGGGTTAACAATCCAACTTGCAATACAGGCAGCCTTTGTAGTACTATAACGCCCAGCATTCCCTGAGTGCACAGTGGCTGATAGAAATTCTCATTCATTGCCATTTGCCAAGCCAGTGTATGAATAAGCTTTTAGAAGGGGCTCATCCCCGTTGCATGGGTTAACAATCCAACTTGCAATACAGGCAGCCTATATAGTACTACAACGCCCAGCATTCCCTCAGTGCACCATGGCTGATAGAAATTCTCATTCATTGCCATTTGCCAAGCCAGTGTGTGAATAAGCTTTTAGAAGGGGCTCATCCCCGTTGCATGGGTTAACAATCCAACTTGCAATACAGGCAGCCTTTGTAGTACTACAACGCCCAGCATTCCCTGAGTGCACCATGGCTGATAGAAGTTCTCATTCATTGCCATTTGCAAAGCCAGTGTGTGAATAAGCTTTTAGAAGGGGCTCATCCCCGTTGCATGGGTTAACAATCCAACTTGCAATACAGGCAGCCTTTGTAGTACTATAACGCCCAGCATTCCCTGAGTGCACAGTGGCTGATAGAAATTCTCATTCATTTCCATTTGCCAAGCCAGTGTGTGAATAAGCTTTTAGAAGGGGCTCATCCCCGTTGCATGGGTTAACAATCCAACTTGCAATACAGGCAGCCTTTGTAGTACTACAACGCCCCGCATTTCCTGAGTGCACCGTGGCTGATAGAAATTCTCATTCATTGCCATTTGCCAAGCCAGTGTATGAATAAGCTTTTAGAAGGGGCTCATCCCCGTTGCATGGGTTAACAATCCAACTTGCAATACAGGCAGCCTATATAGTACTACAACGCCCAGCATTCCCTGAGTGCACCATGGCTGATAGAAATTCTCATTCATTGCCATTTGCCAAGCCAGTGTGTGAATAAGCTTTTAGAAGGGGCTCATCCCCGTTGCATGGGTTAACAATCCAACTTGCAATACAGGCAGCCTTTGTAGTGCTACAACGCCCAGCATTCCCTGAGTGCACAGTGGCTGATAAAAATCTCATTCATTGCCATTTGCCAAGCCAGTGTGTGAATAAGCTTTTAGAAGGGGCTCATCCCCGTTGCATGGGTTAACAATCCAACTTGCAATACAGGCAGCCTTTGTAGTACTATAACGCCCAGCATTCCCTGAGTGCACAGTGGCTGATAGAAATTCTCATTCATTTCCATTTTCCAAGCCAGTGTGTGAATACGCTTTTAGAAGGGGCTCATCCCCGTTGCATGGGTTAACAATCCAACTTGCAATACAGGCAGCCTTTGTAGTACTACAACGCCCCGCATTTCCTGAGTGCACCGTGGCTGATAGAAATTCTCATTCATTGCCATTTGCCAAGCCAGTGTGTGAATAGGCTTTTAGAAGGGGCTCATCCCCGTTGCATGGGTTAACAATCCAACTTGCAATACAGGCAGCCATTGTAGTACTATAACGCCCAGCATTCCCTGAGTGCACAGTGGCTGATAAAAATGCTCATTCATTGCCATTTGCCAAGCCAGTGTGTGAATGCGCTTTTAGAAGGGGCTCATCCCCGTTGCATGGGTTAACAATCCAACTTGCAATACAGGCAGCCTTTGTAGTACTACAACGCCCAGTATTCCCTGAGTGCACCGTGGCTGATGCAAATTCTCATTCATTGCCATTTGCCAAGCCAGTGTGTGAATAAGCTTTTAGAAGGGGCTCATCCCCGTTGCATGGGTTAACAATCCAACTTGCAATACAGGCAGCCTTTGTAGTACTACAACGCCCAGCATTCCCTGAGTGCACCATGGCTGATAGAAGTTCTCATTCATTGCCATTTGCAAAGCCAGTGTGTGAATAAGCTTTTAGAAGGGGCTCATCCCCGTTGCATGGGTTAACAATCCAACTTGCAATACAGGCAGCCTTTGTAGTACTATAACGCCCAGCATTCCCTGAGTGCACAGTGGCTGATAGAAATTCTCATTCATTTCCATTTGCCAAGCCAATGTGTGATTAAGCTTTTAAAAGGGGCTCATCCCCGTTGCATGGGTTAACAATCCAACTTGCAATACAGGCAGCCTTTGTAGTACTACAACGCCCAGCATTCCCTGAGTGCACAGTGGCTGATAGAAATTCTCATTCATTTCTATTTGCCAAGCCAGTGTGTGAATAGGCTTTTAGAAGGGGCTCATCCCCGTTGCATGGGATAACAATCCAACTTGCAATACAGGCAGCCTTTGTAGTACTACAACGCCCAGCATTCCCTGAGTGCACAGTGGCTGATAGAAATTCTCATTCATTTCCATTTGCCAAGCCAGTGTGTGAATAAGCTTTTAGAAGGGGCTCATCCCCGTTGCATGGGTTAACAATCCAACTTGCAATACAGGCAGCCTTTGTAGTACTACAACGCCCCGCATTTCCTGAGTGCACCGTGGCTGATAGAAATTCTCATTCATTGCCATTTGCCAAGCCAGTGTGTGAATAGGCTTTTAGAAGGGGCTCATCCCTGTTGCATGGGTTAACAATCCAACTTGCAATACAGGCAGCCTTTGTAGTACTATAACGCCCAGCATTCCCTGAGTGCACAGTGGCTGATAAAAATGCTCATTCATTGCCATTTGCCAAGCCAGTGTGTGAATGCGCTTTCAGAAGGGGCTCATCCCCGTTGCATGGGTTAACAATCCAACTTGCAATACAGGCAGCCTTTGTAGTACTACAACGCCCAGTATTCCCTGAGTGCACCGTGGCTGATACAAATTCTCATTCATTGCCATTTGCCAAGCCAGTGTGTGAATAAGCTTTTAGAAGGGGCTCATCCCCGTTGCATGGGTTAATAATCCAACTTGCAATACAGGCAGCCTTTGTAGTACTATAACGCCCAGCATTCCCTGAGTGCACAGTGGCTGATAGAAATTCTCATTCATTGCCATTTGCCAAGCCAGTGTATGAATAACCTTTTAGAAGGGGCTCATCCCCGTTGCATGGGTTAAAAATCCAACTTGAAATACAGGCAGCCTTTGTAGTACTACAACGCCCAGCATTCCCTGAGTGCACCGTGGCTGATAGAAATTCTCATTCATTGCCATTTCCAAAGCCAGTGTGTGAATAAGCTTTTAGAAGGGGCTCATCCCCGTTGCATGGGTTAACAATCCAACTTGCAATACAGGCAGCCTTTGTAGTACTATAACGCCCAGCATTCCCTGATTGCACAGTGGCAGCTAAAAATTCTCATTCATTGCCATTTGCCAAGCCAGTGTGTGAATAAGCTTTTAGAAGGGGCTCATCCCCATTGCATGGGTTAACAATCCAACTTGCAATACAGTTAGGCTTTGTAGTACTACAATGCCCATCATTCCCTGAGTGCACAGTGGCTGATAGAAATTCTCATTCATTGCCATTTGCCAAGCCAGTGTGTGAATAGGCTTTTAGAAGGGGCTCATCCCCGTTGCATGGGTTAAAAATCCAACTTGCAATACAGGCAGCCTTTGTAGTACTACAACGCCCAGCATTCCCTGAGTGCACCGTGGCTGATAGAAATTCTCATTCATTGCCATTTGCCAAGCCAATGTGTGAATAAGCTTTTAAAAGGGGCTCATCCCCGTTGCATGGGTTAACAATCCAACTTGCAATACAGGCAGCCTTTGTAGTACTACAACGCCCAGCATTCCCTGAGTGCACAGTGGCTGATAGAAATTCTCATTCATTTCTATTTGCCAAGCCAGTGTGTGAATAGGCTTTTAGAAGGGGCTCATCCCCGTTGCATGGGATAACAATCCAACTTGCAATACAGGCAGCCTTTGTAGTACTACAACGCCCAGCATTCCCTGAGTGCACAGTGGCTGATAGAAATTCTCATTCATTGCCATTTGCCAAGCCAATGTGTGAATAAGCTTTTAGAAGGGGTTCATCCCCATTGCATGGGTTAACAATCCAACTTGCAATACAGGCAGCCTTTGTAGTACTATAACGCCCAGCATTCCCTGAGTGCACAGTGGCTGATAGAAATTCTCATTCATTGCCATTTGCCAAGCCAGTGTGTGAATAGGCTTTTAGAAGGGGCTCAACCCCGTTGCATGGGTTAACAATCCAACTTGCAATACAGGCAGCCATTGTAGTACTATAACGCCCAGCATTCCCTGAGTGCACAGTGGCTGATAAAAATGCTCATTCATTGCCATTTGCCAAGCCAGTGTGTGAATGCGCTTTTAGAAGGGGCTCATCCCCGTTGCATGGGTTAACAATCCAACTTGCAATACAGGCAGCCTTTGTAGTACTACAACGCCCAGTATTCCCTGAGTGCACCGTGGCTGATGCAAATTCTCATTCATTGCCATTTGCCAAGCCAGTGTGTGAATAAGCTTTTAGAAGGGGCTCATCCCCGTTGCATGGGTTAATAATCCAACTTGCAATACAGGCAGGCTTTGTTGTACTATAACGCCCAGCATTCCCTGAGTGCACAGTGGCTGATGCAAATTCTCATTCATTGCCATTTGCCAAGCCAGTGTGTGAATAAGCTTTTAGAAGGGGCTCATCCCCGTTGCATGGGTTAATAATCCAACTTGCAATACAGGCAGGCTTTGTTGTACTATAACGCCCAGCATTCCCTGAGTGCACAGTGGCTGATAGAAATTCTCATTCATTGCCATTTGCCAAGCCAGTGTATGAATAAGCTTTTAGAAGGGGCTTATCCCCGTTGCATGGGTTAAAAATCCAACTTGCAATACAGGCAGCCTTTGTAGTACTACAACGCCCAGCATTCCCTGAGTGCACCGTGGCTGATAGAAATTCTCATTCATTGCCATTTCCAAAGCCAGTGTGTGAATAAGCTTTTAGAAGGGGCTCATCCCCGTTGCATGGGTTAACAATCCAACTTGCAATACAGGCAGCCTTTGTAGTACTATAACGCCCAGCATTCCCTGAGTGCAGAGTGGCTGATAGAAATTCTCATTCATTGCCATTTGCCAAGCCAATGTGTGAATAAGCTTTTAAAAGGGGCTCATCCCCGTTGCATGGGTTAACAATCCAACTTGCAATACAGGCAGCCTTTGTAGTACTACAACGCCCAGCATTCCCTGAGTGCACAGTGGCTGATAGAAATTCTCATTCATTTCTATTTGCCAAGCCAGTGTGTGAATAGGCTTTTAGAAGGGGCTCATCCCCGTTGCATGGGATAACAATCCAACTTGCAATACAGGCAGCCTTTGTAGTACTACAACGCCCAGCATTCCCTGAGTGCACAGTGGCTGATAGAAATTCTCATTCATTGCCATTTGCCAAGCCAATGTGTGAATAAGCTTTTAGAAGGGGTTCATCCCCGTTGCATGGGTTAACAATCCAACTTGCAATACAGGCAGCCTTTGTAGTACTATAACGCCCAGCATTCCCTGAGTGCACAGTGGCTGATAGAAATTCTCATTCATTGCCATTTGCCAAGCCAGTGTATGAATAAGCTTTTAGAAGGGGCTCATCCCCGTTGCATGGGTTAACAATCCAACTTGCAATACAGGCAGCCTATATAGTACTACAACGCCCAGCATTCCCTCAGTGCACCATGGCTGATAGAAATTCTCATTCATTGCCATTTGCCAAGCCAGTGTGTGAATAAGCTTTTAGAAGGGGCTCATCCCCGTTGCATGGGTTAACAATCCAACTTGCAATACAGGCAGCCTTTGTAGTACTACAACGCCCAGCATTCCCTGAGTGCACCATGGCTGATAGAAGTTCTCATTCATTGCCATTTGCAAAGCCAGTGTGTGAATAAGCTTTTAGAAGGGGCTCATCCCCGTTGCATGGGTTAACAATCCAACTTGCAATACAGGCAGCCTTTGTAGTACTATAACGCCCAGCATTCCCTGAGTGCACAGTGGCTGATAGAAATTCTCATTCATTTCCATTTGCCAAGCCAATGTGTGAATAAGCTTTTAAAAGGGGCTCATCCCCGTTGCATGGGTTAACAATCCAACTTGCAATACAGGCAGCCTTTGTAGTACTACAACGCCCAGCATTCCCTGAGTGCACAGTGGCTGATAGAAATTCTCATTCATTTCTATTTGCCAAGCCAGTGTGTGAATAGGCTTTTAGAAGGGGCTCATCCCCGTTGCATGGGATAACAATCCAACTTGCAATACAGGCAGCCTTTGTAGTACTACAACGCCCAGCATTCCCTGAGTGCACAGTGGCTGATAGAAATTCTCATTCATTGCCATTTGCCAAGCCAATGTGTGAATAAACTTTTAGAAGGGGTTCATCCCCGTTGCATGGGTTAACAATCCAACTTGCAATACAGGCAGCCTTTGTAGTACTATAACGCCCAGCATTCCCTGAGTGCACAGTGGCTGATAGAAATTCTCATTCATTGCCATTTGCCAAGCCAGTGTATGAATAAGCTTTTAGAAGGGGCTCATCCCCGTTGCATGGGTTAACAATCCAACTTGCAATACAGGCAGCCTATATAGTACTACAACGCCCAGCATTCCCTCAGTGCACCATGGCTGATAGAAATTCTCATTCATTGCCATTTGCCAAGCCAGTGTGTGAATAAGCTTTTAGAAGGGGCTCATCCCCGTTGCATGGGTTAACAATCCAACTTGCAATACAGGCAGCCTTTGTAGTACTACAACGCCCAGCATTCCCTGAGTGCACCATGGCTGATAGAAGTTCTCATTCATTGCCATTTGCAAAGCCAGTGTGTGAATAAGCTTTTAGAAGGGGCTCATCCCCGTTGCATGGGTTAACAATCCAACTTGCAATACAGGCAGCCTTTGTAGTACTATAACGCCCAGCATTCCCTGAGTGCACAGTGGCTGATAGAAATTCTCATTCATTTCCATTTGCCAAGCCAGTGTGTGAATAAGCTTTTAGAAGGGGCTCATCCCCGTTGCATGGGTTAACAATCCAACTTGCAATACAGGCAGCCTTTGTAGTACTACAACGCCCCGCATTTCCTGAGTGCACCGTGGCTGATAGAAATTCTCATTCATTGCCATTTGCCAAGCCAGTGTATGAATAAGCTTTTAGAAGGGGCTCATCCCCGTTGCATGGGTTAACAATCCAACTTGCAATACAGGCAGCCTATATAGTACTACAACGCCCAGCATTCCCTGAGTGCACCATGGCTGATAGAAATTCTCATTCATTGCCATTTGCCAAGCCAGTGTGTGAATAAGCTTTTAGAAGGGGCTCATCCCCGTTGCATGGGTTAACAATCCAACTTGCAATACAGGCAGCCTTTGTAGTGCTACAACGCCCAGCATTCCCTGAGTGCACAGTGGCTGATAAAAATCTCATTCATTGCCATTTGCCAAGCCAGTGTGTGAATAAGCTTTTAGAAGGGGCTCATCCCCGTTGCATGGGTTAACAATCCAACTTGCAATACAGGCAGCCTTTGTAGTACTATAACGCCCAGCATTCCCTGAGTGCACAGTGGCTGATAGAAATTCTCATTCATTTCCATTTTCCAAGCCAGTGTGTGAATACGCTTTTAGAAGGGGCTCATCCCCGTTGCATGGGTTAACAATCCAACTTGCAATACAGGCAGCCTTTGTAGTACTACAACGCCCCGCATTTCCTGAGTGCACCGTGGCTGATAGAAATTCTCATTCATTGCCATTTGCCAAGCCAGTGTGTGAATAGGCTTTTAGAAGGGGCTCATCCCCGTTGCATGGGTTAACAATCCAACTTGCAATACAGGCAGCCATTGTAGTACTATAACGCCCAGCATTCCCTGAGTGCACAGTGGCTGATAAAAATGCTCATTCATTGCCATTTGCCAAGCCAGTGTGTGAATGCGCTTTTAGAAGGGGCTCATCCCCGTTGCATGGGTTAACAATCCAACTTGCAATACAGGCAGCCTTTGTAGTACTACAACGCCCAGTATTCCCTGAGTGCACCGTGGCTGATGCAAATTCTCATTCATTGCCATTTGCCAAGCCAGTGTGTGAATAAGCTTTTAGAAGGGGCTCATCCCCGTTGCATGGGTTAACAATCCAACTTGCAATACAGGCAGCCTTTGTAGTACTACAACGCCCAGCATTCCCTGAGTGCACCATGGCTGATAGAAGTTCTCATTCATTGCCATTTGCAAAGCCAGTGTGTGAATAAGCTTTTAGAAGGGGCTCATCCCCGTTGCATGGGTTAACAATCCAACTTGCAATACAGGCAGCCTTTGTAGTACTATAACGCCCAGCATTCCCTGAGTGCACAGTGGCTGATAGAAATTCTCATTCATTTCCATTTGCCAAGCCAATGTGTGATTAAGCTTTTAAAAGGGGCTCATCCCCGTTGCATGGGTTAACAATCCAACTTGCAATACAGGCAGCCTTTGTAGTACTACAACGCCCAGCATTCCCTGAGTGCACAGTGGCTGATAGAAATTCTCATTCATTTCTATTTGCCAAGCCAGTGTGTGAATAGGCTTTTAGAAGGGGCTCATCCCCGTTGCATGGGATAACAATCCAACTTGCAATACAGGCAGCCTTTGTAGTACTACAACGCCCAGCATTCCCTGAGTGCACAGTGGCTGATAGAAATTCTCATTCATTGCCATTTGCCAAGCCAATGTGTGAATAAACTTTTAGAAGGGGTTCATCCCCGTTGCATGGGTTAACAATCCAACTTGCAATACAGGCAGCCTTTGTAGTACTATAACGCCCAGCATTCCCTGAGTGCACAGTGGCTGATAGAAATTCTCATTCATTGCCATTTGCCAAGCCAGTGTATGAATAAGCTTTTAGAAGGGGCTCATCCCCGTTGCATGGGTTAACAATCCAACTTGCAATACAGGCAGCCTATATAGTACTACAACGCCCAGCATTCCCTCAGTGCACCATGGCTGATAGAAATTCTCATTCATTGCCATTTGCCAAGCCAGTGTGTGAATAAGCTTTTAGAAGGGGTTCATCCCCGTTGCATGGGTTAACAATGCAACTTGCAATACAGGCAGCCTTTGTAGTACTACAACGCCCAGCATTCCCTGAGTGCACCATGGCTGATAGAAGTTCTCATTCATTGCCATTTGCAAAGCCAGTGTGTGAATAAGCTTTTAGAAGGGGCTCATCCCCGTTGCATGGGTTAACAATCCAACTTGCAATACAGGCAGCCTTTGTAGTACTATAACGCCCAGCATTCCCTGAGTGCACAGTGGCTGATAGAAATTCTCATTCATTTCCATTTGCCAAGCCAGTGTGTGAATAAGCTTTTAGAAGGGGCTCATCCCCGTTGCATGGGTTAACAATCCAACTTGCAATACAGGCAGCCTTTGTAGTACTACAACGCCCCGCATTTCCTGAGTGCACCGTGGCTGATAGAAATTCTCATTCATTGCCATTTGCCAAGCCAGTGTATGAATAAGCTTTTAGAAGGGGCTCATCCCCGTTGCATGGGTTAACAATCCAACTTGCAATACAGGCAGCCTATATAGTACTACAACGCCCAGCATTCCCTGAGTGCACCATGGCTGATAGAAATTCTCATTCATTGCCATTTGC
Organism: Rhinoderma darwinii; assembly: GCF_050947455.1. Lineage (NCBI taxonomy): Eukaryota > Metazoa > Chordata > Amphibia > Anura > Rhinodermatidae > Rhinoderma > Rhinoderma darwinii. The sequence goes on from NC_134689.1 coordinate 64,598,887, forward strand.
CAAGCCAGTGTGTGAATAAGCTTTTAGAAGGGGCTCATCCCCGTTGCATGGGTTAACAATCCAACTTGCAATACAGGCAGCCTTTGTAGTGCTACAACGCCCAGCATTCCCTGAGTGCACAGTGGCTGATAAAAATCTCATTCATTGCCATTTGCCAAGCCAGTGTGTGAATAAGCTTTTAGAAGGGGCTCATCCCCGTTGCATGGGTTAACAATCCAACTTGCAATACAGGCAGCCTTTGTAGTACTATAACGCCCAGCATTCCCTGAGTGCACAGTGGCTGATAGAAATTCTCATTCATTTCCATTTTCCAAGCCAGTGTGTGAATACGCTTTTAGAAGGGGCTCATCCCCGTTGCATGGGTTAACAATCCAACTTGCAATACAGGCAGCCTTTGTAGTACTACAACGCCCCGCATTTCCTGAGTGCACCGTGGCTGATAGAAATTCTCATTCATTGCCATTTGCCAAGCCAGTGTGTGAATAGGCTTTTAGAAGGGGCTCATCCCCGTTGCATGGGTTAACAATCCAACTTGCAATACAGGCAGCCATTGTAGTACTATAACGCCCAGCATTCCCTGAGTGCACAGTGGCTGATAAAAATGCTCATTCATTGCCATTTGCCAAGCCAGTGTGTGAATGCGCTTTTAGAAGGGGCTCATCCCCGTTGCATGGGTTAACAATCCAACTTGCAATACAGGCAGCCTTTGTAGTACTACAACGCCCAGTATTCCCTGAGTGCACCGTGGCTGATGCAAATTCTCATTCATTGCCATTTGCCAAGCCAGTGTGTGAATAAGCTTTTAGAAGGGGCTCATCCCCGTTGCATGGGTTAACAATCCAACTTGCAATACAGGCAGCCTTTGTAGTACTACAACGCCCAGCATTCCCTGAGTGCACCATGGCTGATAGAAGTTCTCATTCATTGCCATTTGCAAAGCCAGTGTGTGAATAAGCTTTTAGAAGGGGCTCATCCCCGTTGCATGGGTTAACAATCCAACTTGCAATACAGGCAGCCTTTGTAGTACTATAACGCCCAGCATTCCCTGAGTGCACAGTGGCTGATAGAAATTCTCATTCATTTCCATTTGCCAAGCCAATGTGTGATTAAGCTTTTAAAAGGGGCTCATCCCCGTTGCATGGGTTAACAATCCAACTTGCAATACAGGCAGCCTTTGTAGTACTACAACGCCCAGCATTCCCTGAGTGCACAGTGGCTGATAGAAATTCTCATTCATTTCTATTTGCCAAGCCAGTGTGTGAATAGGCTTTTAGAAGGGGCTCATCCCCGTTGCATGGGATAACAATCCAACTTGCAATACAGGCAGCCTTTGTAGTACTACAACGCCCAGCATTCCCTGAGTGCACAGTGGCTGATAGAAATTCTCATTCATTGCCATTTGCCAAGCCAATGTGTGAATAAACTTTTAGAAGGGGTTCATCCCCGTTGCATGGGTTAACAATCCAACTTGCAATACAGGCAGCCTTTGTAGTACTATAACGCCCAGCATTCCCTGAGTGCACAGTGGCTGATAGAAATTCTCATTCATTGCCATTTGCCAAGCCAGTGTATGAATAAGCTTTTAGAAGGGGCTCATCCCCGTTGCATGGGTTAACAATCCAACTTGCAATACAGGCAGCCTATATAGTACTACAACGCCCAGCATTCCCTCAGTGCACCATGGCTGATAGAAATTCTCATTCATTGCCATTTGCCAAGCCAGTGTGTGAATAAGCTTTTAGAAGGGGTTCATCCCCGTTGCATGGGTTAACAATGCAACTTGCAATACAGGCAGCCTTTGTAGTACTACAACGCCCAGCATTCCCTGAGTGCACCATGGCTGATAGAAGTTCTCATTCATTGCCATTTGCAAAGCCAGTGTGTGAATAAGCTTTTAGAAGGGGCTCATCCCCGTTGCATGGGTTAACAATCCAACTTGCAATACAGGCAGCCTTTGTAGTACTATAACGCCCAGCATTCCCTGAGTGCACAGTGGCTGATAGAAATTCTCATTCATTTCCATTTGCCAAGCCAGTGTGTGAATAAGCTTTTAGAAGGGGCTCATCCCCGTTGCATGGGTTAACAATCCAACTTGCAATACAGGCAGCCTTTGTAGTACTACAACGCCCCGCATTTCCTGAGTGCACCGTGGCTGATAGAAATTCTCATTCATTGCCATTTGCCAAGCCAGTGTATGAATAAGCTTTTAGAAGGGGCTCATCCCCGTTGCATGGGTTAACAATCCAACTTGCAATACAGGCAGCCTATATAGTACTACAACGCCCAGCATTCCCTGAGTGCACCATGGCTGATAGAAATTCTCATTCATTGCCATTTGCCAAGCCAGTGTGTGAATAAGCTTTTAGAAGGGGCTCATCCCCGTTGCATGGGTTAACAATCCAACTTGCAATACAGGCAGCCTTTGTAGTGCTACAACGCCCAGCATTCCCTGAGTGCACAGTGGCTGATAAAAATCTCATTCATTGCCATTTGCCAAGCCAGTGTGTGAATAAGCTTTTAGAAGGGGCTCATCCCCGTTGCATGGGTTAACAATCCAACTTGCAATACAGGCAGCCTTTGTAGTACTATAACGCCCAGCATTCCCTGAGTGCACAGTGGCTGATAGAAATTCTCATTCATTTCCATTTGCCAAGCCAGTGTGTGAATAAGCTTTTAGAAGGGGCTCATCCCCGTTGCATGGGTTAACAATCCAACTTGCAATACAGGCAGCCTTTGTAGTACTACAACGCCCCGCATTTCCTGAGTGCACCGTGGCTGATAGAAATTCTCATTCATTGCCATTTGCCAAGCCAGTGTGTGAATAGGCTTTTAGAAGGGGCTCATCCCCGTTGCATGGGTTAACAATCCAACTTGCAATACAGGCAGCCATTGTAGTACTATAACGCCCAGCATTCCCTGAGTGCACAGTGGCTGATAAAAATGCTCATTCATTGCCATTTGCCAAGCCAGTGTGTGAATGCGCTTTTAGAAGGGGCTCATCCCCGTTGCATGGGTTAACAATCCAACTTGCAATACAGGCAGCCTTTGTAGTACTACAACGCCCAGTATTCCCTGAGTGCACCGTGGCTGATGCAAATTCTCATTCATTGCCATTTGCCAAGCCAGTGTGTGAATAAGCTTTTAGAAGGGGCTCATCCCCGTTGCATGGGTTAATAATCCAACTTGCAATACAGGCAGGCTTTGTTGTACTATAACGCCCAGCATTCCCTGAGTGCACAGTGGCTGATAGAAATTCTCATTCATTGCCATTTGCCAAGCCAGTGTATGAATAAGCTTTTAGAAAGGGCTCATCCCCGTTGCATGGGTTAAAAATCCAACTTGCAATACAGGCAGCCTTTGTAGTACTACAACGCCCAGCATTCCCTGAGTGCACCGTGGCTGATAGAAATTCTCATTCATTGCCATTTCCAAAGCCAGTGTGTGAATAAGCTTTTAGAAGGGGCTCATCCCCGTTGCATGGGTTAACAATCCAACTTGCAATACAGGCAGCCTTTGTAGTACTATAACGCCCAGCATTCCCTGAGTGCAGAGTGGCTGATAGAAATTCTCATTCATTGCCATTTGCCAAGCCAATGTGTGAATAAGCTTTTAAAAGGGGCTCATCCCCGTTGCATGGGTTAACAATCCAACTTGCAATACAGGCAGCCTATATAGTACTACAACGCCCAGCATTCCCTCAGTGCACCATGGCTGATAGAAATTCTCATTCATTGCCATTTGCCAAGCCAGTGTGTGAATAAGCTTTTAGAAGGGGCTCATCCCCGTTGCATGGGTTAACAATCCAACTTGCAATACAGGCAGCCTTTGTAGTACTACAACGCCCAGCATTCCCTGAGTGCACCATGGCTGATAGAAGTTCTCATTCATTGCCATTTGCAAAGCCAGTGTGTGAATAAGCTTTTAGAAGGGGCTCATCCCCGTTGCATGGGTTAACAATCCAACTTGCAATACAGGCAGCCTTTGTAGTACTATAACGCCCAGCATTCCCTGAGTGCACAGTGGCTGATAGAAATTCTCATTCATTGCTATTTGCCAAGCCAGTGTATGAATAAGCTTTTAGAAGGGGCTCATCCCCGTTGCATGGGTTAACAATCCAACTTGCAATACAGGCAGCCTATATAGTACTACAACGCCCAGCATTCCCTGAGTGCACCATGGCTGATAGAAATTCTCATTCATTGCCATTTGCCAAGCCAGTGTGTGAATAAGCTTTTAGAAGGGGCTCATCCCCGTTGCATGGGTTAACAATCCAACTTGCAATACAGGCAGCCTTTGTAGTACTATAACGCCCAGCATTCCCTGAGTGCACAGTGGCTGATAAAAATCTCATTCATTGCCATTTGCCAAGCCAGTATGTGAATAAGCTTTTAGAAGGGGCTCATCCCCGTTGCATGGGTTAACAATCCAACTTGCAATACAGGCAGCCTTTGTAGTACTATAACGCCCAGCATTCCCTGAGTGCACAGTGGCTGATAGAAATTCTCATTCATTTCCATTTGCCAAGCCAGTGTGTGAATAAGCTTTTAGAAGGGGCTCATCCCCGTTGCATGGGTTAACAATCCAACTTGCAATACAGGCAGCCTTTGTAGTACTACAACGCCCCGCATTTCCTGAGTGCACCGTGGCTGATAGAAATTCTCATTCATTGCCATTTGACAAGCCAGTGTGTGAATAGGCTTTTAGAAGGGGCTCATCCCCGTTGCATGGGTTAACAATCCAACTTGCAATACAGGCAGCCTTTGTAGTACTATAACGCCCTGCATTCCCTGAGTGCACAATGGCTGATAAAAATTCTCATTCATTGCCATTTGCCAAGCCAGTGTGTGAATAAGCTTTTAGAAGGGGCTCATCCCCGTTGCATGGGTTAACAATCCAACTTGCAATACAGGCAGCCTTTGTAGTACTACAACGCCCAGCATTCCCTGAGTGCACCATGGCTGATAGAAATTCTCATTCATTGCCATTTGCCAAGCCAGTGTGTGAATAAGCTTTTAGAAGGGGCTCATCCCCGTTGCATGGGTTAACAATCCAACTTGCAATACAGGCAGCCTTTGTAGTACTATAACGCCCAGCATTCCCTGAGTGCACAGTGGCTGATAGAAATTCCCATTCATTGCTATTTGCCAAGCCAGTGTATGAATAAGCTTTTAGAAGGGGCTCATCCCCGTTGCATGGGTTAACAATCCAACTTGCAATACAGGCAGCCTATATAGTACTACAACGCCCAGCATTCCCTGAGTGCACCATGGCTGATAGAAATTCTCATTCATTGCCATTTGCCAAGCCAGTGTGTGAATAAGCTTTTAGAAGGGGCTCATCCCCGTTGCATGGGTTAACAATCCAACTTGCAATACAGGCAGCCTTTGTAGTACTATAACGCCCAGCATTCCCTGAGTGCACAGTGGCTGATAAAAATCTCATTCATTGCCATTTGCAAAGCCAGTGTGTGAATAAGCTTTTAGAAGGGGCTCATCCCCGTTGCATGGGTTAACATTACAATCCAACTTGCAATACAGGCAGCCTTTGTAGTACTATAACGCCCAGCATTCCCTGATTGCACAGTGGCTGCTAAAAATTCTCATTCATTGCCATTTGCCAAGCCAGTGTGTGAATAAGCTTTTAGAAGGGGCTCATCCCCATTGCATGGGTTAACAATCCAACTTGCAATACAGTTAGCCTTTGTAGTACTACAACGCCCATCATTCCCTGAGTGCACAGTGGCTGATAGAAATTCTCATTCATTGCCATTTGCCAAGCCAGTGTGTGAATAGGCTTTTAGAAGGGGCTCATCCCCGTTGCATGGGTTAACAATCCAACTTGCAATACAGGCAGCCTTTGTAGTACTATAACGCCCAGCATTCCCTGAGTGCACCGTGGCTGATACAAATTCTCATTCATTGCCATTTGCCAAGCCAGTGTGTGAATAAGCTTTTAGAAGGGGCTCATCCCCGTTGCATGGGTTAATAATCCAACTTGCAATACAGGCAGCCTTTGTAGTACTATAACGCCCAGCATTCCCTGAGTGCACAGTGGCTGATAGAAATTCTCATTCATTGCCATTTGCCAAGCCAGTGTGTGAATAAGCTTTTAGAAGGGGCTCATCCCCGTTGCATGGGTTAAAAATCCAACTTGCAATACAGGCAGCCTTTGTAGTACTACAACGCCCAGCATTCCCTGAGTGCACCGTGGCTGATAGAAATTCTAATTCATTGCCATTTCCAAAGCCAGTGTGTGAATAAGCTTTTAGAAGGGGCTCATACCCGTTGCATGGGTTAACAATCCAACTTGCAATACAGGCAGCCTTTGTAGTACTATAACGCCCAGCATTCCCTGATTGCACAGTGGCTGCTAAAAATTCTCATTCATTGCCATTTGCCAAGCCAGTGTGTGAATAAGCTTTTAGAAGGGGCTCATCCCCATTGCATGGGTTAACAATCCAACTTGCAATACAGTTAGCCTTTGTAGTACTACAACGCCCATCATTCCCTGAGTGCACCGTGGCTGATAGAAATTCTCATTCATTGCCATTTGCAAAGCCAGTGTGTGAATAAGCTTTTAGAAGGGGCTCATCCCCGTTGCATGGGTTAATAATCCAACTTGCAATACAGGCAGCCTTTGTAGTACTATAACGCCCAGCATTCCCTGAGTGCACAGTGGCTGCTAAAAATTCTCATTCATTGCCATTTGCCAAGCCAGTGTGTGAATAAGCTTTTAGAAGGGGCTCATCCCCATTGCATGGGTTAACAATCCAACTTGCAATACAGGCAGCCTATATAGTACTACAACGCCCAGCATTCCCTGAGTGCACCATGGCTGATAGAAATTCTCATTCATTGCCATTTGCCAAGCCAGTGTGTGAATAAGCTTTTAGAAGGGGCTCATCCCCGTTGCATGGGTTAACAATCCAACTTGCAATACAGGCAGCCTTTGTAGTGCTACAACGCCCAGCATTCCCTGAGTGCACAGTGGCTGATAAAAATCTCATTCATTGCCATTTGCCAAGCCAGTGTGTGAATAAGCTTTTAGAAGGGGCTCATCCCCGTTGCATGGGTTAACAATCCAACTTGCAATACAGGCAGCCTTTGTAGTACTATAACGCCCAGCATTCCCTGAGTGCACAGTGGCTGATAGAAATTCTCATTCATTTCCATTTTCCAAGCCAGTGTGTGAATACGCTTTTAGAAGGGGCTCATCCCCGTTGCATGGGTTAACAATCCAACTTGCAATACAGGCAGCCTTTGTAGTACTACAACGCCCCGCATTTCCTGAGTGCACCGTGGCTGATAGAAATTCTCATTCATTGCCATTTGCCAAGCCAGTGTGTGAATAGGCTTTTAGAAGGGGCTCATCCCCGTTGCATGGGTTAACAATCCAACTTGCAATACAGGCAGCCATTGTAGTACTATAACGCCCAGCATTCCCTGAGTGCACAGTGGCTGATAAAAATGCTCATTCATTGCCATTTGCCAAGCCAGTGTGTGAATGCGCTTTTAGAAGGGGCTCATCCCCGTTGCATGGGTTAACAATCCAACTTGCAATACAGGCAGCCTTTGTAGTACTACAACGCCCAGTATTCCCTGAGTGCACCGTGGCTGATGCAAATTCTCATTCATTGCCATTTGCCAAGCCAGTGTGTGAATAAGCTTTTAGAAGGGGCTCATCCCCGTTGCATGGGTTAACAATCCAACTTGCAATACAGGCAGCCTTTGTAGTACTACAACGCCCAGCATTCCCTGAGTGCACCATGGCTGATAGAAGTTCTCATTCATTGCCATTTGCAAAGCCAGTGTGTGAATAAGCTTTTAGAAGGGGCTCATCCCCGTTGCATGGGTTAACAATCCAACTTGCAATACAGGCAGCCTTTGTAGTACTATAACGCCCAGCATTCCCTGAGTGCACAGTGGCTGATAGAAATTCTCATTCATTTCCATTTGCCAAGCCAATGTGTGATTAAGCTTTTAAAAGGGGCTCATCCCCGTTGCATGGGTTAACAATCCAACTTGCAATACAGGCAGCCTTTGTAGTACTACAACGCCCAGCATTCCCTGAGTGCACAGTGGCTGATAGAAATTCTCATTCATTTCTATTTGCCAAGCCAGTGTGTGAATAGGCTTTTAGAAGGGGCTCATCCCCGTTGCATGGGATAACAATCCAACTTGCAATACAGGCAGCCTTTGTAGTACTACAACGCCCAGCATTCCCTGAGTGCACAGTGGCTGATAGAAATTCTCATTCATTGCCATTTGCCAAGCCAATGTGTGAATAAACTTTTAGAAGGGGTTCATCCCCGTTGCATGGGTTAACAATCCAACTTGCAATACAGGCAGCCTTTGTAGTACTATAACGCCCAGCATTCCCTGAGTGCACAGTGGCTGATAGAAATTCTCATTCATTGCCATTTGCCAAGCCAGTGTATGAATAAGCTTTTAGAAGGGGCTCATCCCCGTTGCATGGGTTAACAATCCAACTTGCAATACAGGCAGCCTATATAGTACTACAACGCCCAGCATTCCCTCAGTGCACCATGGCTGATAGAAATTCTCATTCATTGCCATTTGCCAAGCCAGTGTGTGAATAAGCTTTTAGAAGGGGTTCATCCCCGTTGCATGGGTTAACAATGCAACTTGCAATACAGGCAGCCTTTGTAGTACTACAACGCCCAGCATTCCCTGAGTGCACCATGGCTGATAGAAGTTCTCATTCATTGCCATTTGCAAAGCCAGTGTGTGAATAAGCTTTTAGAAGGGGCTCATCCCCGTTGCATGGGTTAACAATCCAACTTGCAATACAGGCAGCCTTTGTAGTACTATAACGCCCAGCATTCCCTGAGTGCACAGTGGCTGATAGAAATTCTCATTCATTTCCATTTGCCAAGCCAGTGTGTGAATAAGCTTTTAGAAGGGGCTCATCCCCGTTGCATGGGTTAACAATCCAACTTGCAATACAGGCAGCCTTTGTAGTACTACAACGCCCCGCATTTCCTGAGTGCACCGTGGCTGATAGAAATTCTCATTCATTGCCATTTGCCAAGCCAGTGTATGAATAAGCTTTTAGAAGGGGCTCATCCCCGTTGCATGGGTTAACAATCCAACTTGCAATACAGGCAGCCTATATAGTACTACAACGCCCAGCATTCCCTGAGTGCACCATGGCTGATAGAAATTCTCATTCATTGCCATTTGCCAAGCCAGTGTGTGAATAAGCTTTTAGAAGGGGCTCATCCCCGTTGCATGGGTTAACAATCCAACTTGCAATACAGGCAGCCTTTGTAGTGCTACAACGCCCAGCATTCCCTGAGTGCACAGTGGCTGATAAAAATCTCATTCATTGCCATTTGCCAAGCCAGTGTGTGAATAAGCTTTTAGAAGGGGCTCATCCCCGTTGCATGGGTTAACAATCCAACTTGCAATACAGGCAGCCTTTGTAGTACTATAACGCCCAGCATTCCCTGAGTGCACAGTGGCTGATAGAAATTCTCATTCATTTCCATTTGCCAAGCCAGTGTGTGAATAAGCTTTTAGAAGGGGCTCATCCCCGTTGCATGGGTTAACAATCCAACTTGCAATACAGGCAGCCTTTGTAGTACTACAACGCCCCGCATTTCCTGAGTGCACCGTGGCTGATAGAAATTCTCATTCATTGCCATTTGCCAAGCCAGTGTGTGAATAGGCTTTTAGAAGGGGCTCATCCCCGTTGCATGGGTTAACAATCCAACTTGCAATACAGGCAGCCATTGTAGTACTATAACGCCCAGCATTCCCTGAGTGCACAGTGGCTGATAAAAATGCTCATTCATTGCCATTTGCCAAGCCAGTGTGTGAATGCGCTTTTAGAAGGGGCTCATCCCCGTTGCATGGGTTAACAATCCAACTTGCAATACAGGCAGCCTTTGTAGTACTACAACGCCCAGTATTCCCTGAGTGCACCGTGGCTGATGCAAATTCTCATTCATTGCCATTTGCCAAGCCAGTGTGTGAATAAGCTTTTAGAAGGGGCTCATCCCCGTTGCATGGGTTAATAATCCAACTTGCAATACAGGCAGGCTTTGTTGTACTATAACGCCCAGCATTCCCTGAGTGCACAGTGGCTGATAGAAATTCTCATTCATTGCCATTTGCCAAGCCAGTGTATGAATAAGCTTTTAGAAAGGGCTCATCCCCGTTGCATGGGTTAAAAATCCAACTTGCAATACAGGCAGCCTTTGTAGTACTACAACGCCCAGCATTCCCTGAGTGCACCGTGGCTGATAGAAATTCTCATTCATTGCCATTTCCAAAGCCAGTGTGTGAATAAGCTTTTAGAAGGGGCTCATCCCCGTTGCATGGGTTAACAATCCAACTTGCAATACAGGCAGCCTTTGTAGTGCTACAACGCCCAGCATTCCCTGAGTGCACAGTGGCTGATAAAAATCTCATTCATTGCCATTTGCCAAGCCAGTGTGTGAATAAGCTTTTAGAAGGGGCTCATCCCCGTTGCATGGGTTAACAATCCAACTTGCAATACAGGCAGCCTTTGTAGTACTATAACGCCCAGCATTCCCTGAGTGCACAGTGGCTGATAGAAATTCTCATTCATTTCCATTTTCCAAGCCAGTGTGTGAATACGCTTTTAGAAGGGGCTCATCCCCGTTGCATGGGTTAACAATCCAACTTGCAATACAGGCAGCCTTTGTAGTACTACAACGCCCCGCATTTCCTGAGTGCACCGTGGCTGATAGAAATTCTCATTCATTGCCATTTGCCAAGCCAGTGTGTGAATAGGCTTTTAGAAGGGGCTCATCCCCGTTGCATGGGTTAACAATCCAACTTGCAATACAGGCAGCCATCGTAGTACTATAACGCCCAGCATTCCCTGAGTGCACAGTGGCTGATAAAAATGCTCATTCATTGCCATTTGCCAAGCCAGTGTGTGAATGCGCTTTTAGAAGGGGCTCATCCCCGTTGCATGGGTTAACAATCCAACTTGCAATACAGGCAGCCTTTGTAGTACTACAACGCCCAGTATTCCCTGAGTGCACCGTGGCTGATGCAAATTCTCATTCATTGCCATTTGCCAAGCCAGTGTGTGAATAAGCTTTTAGAAGGGGCTCATCCCCGTTGCATGGGTTAACAATCCAACTTGCAATACAGGCAGCCTTTGTAGTACTACAACGCCCAGCATTCCCTGAGTGCACCATGGCTGATAGAAGTTCTCATTCATTGCCATTTGCAAAGCCAGTGTGTGAATAAGCTTTTAGAAGGGGCTCATCCCCGTTGCATGGGTTAACAATCCAACTTGCAATACAGGCAGCCTTTGTAGTACTATAACGCCCAGCATTCCCTGAGTGCACAGTGGCTGATAGAAATTCTCATTCATTTCCATTTGCCAAGCCAGTGTGTGAATAAGCTTTTAGAAGGGGCTCATCCCCGTTGCATGGGTTAACAATCCAACTTGCAATACAGGCAGCCTTTGTAGTACTACAACGCCCCGCATTTCCTGAGTGCACCGTGGCTGATAGAAATTCTCATTCATTGCCATTTGCCAAGCCAGTGTATGAATAAGCTTTTAGAAGGGGCTCATCCCCGTTGCATGGGTTAACAATCCAACTTGCAATACAGGCAGCCTATATAGTACTACAACGCCCAGCATTCCCTGAGTGCACCATGGCTGATAGAAATTCTCATTCATTGCCATTTGCCAAGCCAGTGTGTGAATAAGCTTTTAGAAGGGGCTCATCCCCGTTGCATGGGTTAACAATCCAACTTGCAATACAGGCAGCCTTTGTAGTGCTACAACGCCCAGCATTCCCTGAGTGCACAGTGGCTGATAAAAATCTCATTCATTGCCATTTGCCAAGCCAGTGTGTGAATAAGCTTTTAGAAGGGGCTCATCCCCGTTGCATGGGTTAACAATCCAACTTGCAATACAGGCAGCCTTTGTAGTACTACAACGCCCCGCATTTCCTGAGTGCACCGTGGCTGATAGAAATTCTCATTCATTGCCATTTGCCAAGCCAGTGTGTGAATAGGCTTTTAGAAGGGGCTCATCCCCGTTGCATGGGTTAACAATCCAACTTGCAATACAGGCAGCCATTGTAGTACTATAACGCCCAGCATTCCCTGAGTGCACAGTGGCTGATAAAAATGCTCATTCATTGCCATTTGCCAAGCCAGTGTGTGAATGCGCTTTTAGAAGGGGCTCATCCCCGTTGCATGGGTTAACAATCCAACTTGCAATACAGGCAGCCTTTGTAGTACTACAACGCCCAGTATTCCCTGAGTGCACCGTGGCTGATGCAAATTCTCATTCATTGCCATTTGCCAAGCCAGTGTGTGAATAAGCTTTTAGAAGGGGCTCATCCCCGTTGCATGGGTTAACAATCCAACTTGCAATACAGGCAGCCTTTGTAGTACTACAACGCCCAGCATTCCCTGAGTGCACCATGGCTGATAGAAGTTCTCATTCATTGCCATTTGCAAAGCCAGTGTGTGAATAAGCTTTTAGAAGGGGCTCATCCCCGTTGCATGGGTTAACAATCCAACTTGCAATACAGGCAGCCTTTGTAGTACTATAACGCCCAGCATTCCCTGAGTGCACAGTGGCTGATAGAAATTCTCATTCATTTCCATTTGCCAAGCCAGTGTGTGAATAAGCTTTTAGAAGGGGCTCATCCCCGTTGCATGGGTTAACAATCCAACTTGCAATACAGGCAGCCTTTGTAGTACTATAACGCCCAGCATTCCCTGAGTGCACCGTGGCTGATACAAATTCTCATTCATTGCCATTTGCCAAGCCAGTGTGTGAATAAGCTTTTAGAAGGGGCTCATCCCCGTTGCATGGGTTAATAATCCAACTTGCAATACAGGCAGCCTTTGTAGTACTATAACGCCCAGCATTCCCTGAGTGCACAGTGGCTGATAGAAATTCTCATTCATTGCCATTTGCCAAGCCAGTGTGTGAATAAGCTTTTAGAAGGGGCTCATCCCCGTTGCATGGGTTAAAAATCCAACTTGCAATACAGGCAGCCTTTGTAGTACTACAACGCCCAGCATTCCCTGAGTGCACCGTGGCTGATAGAAATTCTAATTCATTGCCATTTCCAAAGCCAGTGTGTGAATAAGCTTTTAGAAGGGGCTCATACCCGTTGCATGGGTTAACAATCCAACTTGCAATACAGGCAGCCTTTGTAGTACTATAACGCCCAGCATTCCCTGATTGCACAGTGGCTGCTAAAAATTCTCATTCATTGCCATTTGCCAAGCCAGTGTGTGAATAAGCTTTTAGAAGGGGCTCATCCCCATTGCATGGGTTAACAATCCAACTTGCAATACAGTTAGCCTTTGTAGTACTACAACGCCCATCATTCCCTGAGTGCACCGTGGCTGATAGAAATTCTCATTCATTGCCATTTGCAAAGCCAGTGTGTGAATAAGCTTTTAGAAGGGGCTCATCCCCGTTGCATGGGTTAATAATCCAACTTGCAATACAGGCAGCCTTTGTAGTACTATAACGCCCAGCATTCCCTGAGTGCACAGTGGCTGCTAAAAATTCTCATTCATTGCCATTTGCCAAGCCAGTGTGTGAATAAGCTTTTAGAAGGGGCTCATCCCCATTGCATGGGTTAACAATCCAACTTGCAATACAGTTAGCCTTTGTAGTACTACAACGCCCATCATTCCCTGAGTGCACAGTGGCTGATAGAAATTCTCATTCATTGCCATTTGCCAAGCCAGTGTGTGAATAGGCTTTTAGAAGGGGCTCATCCCCGTTGCATGGGTTAACAATCCAACTTGCAATACAGGCAGCCTATATAGTACTACAACGCCCAGCATTCCCTGAGTGCACCATGGCTGATAGAAATTCTCATTCATTGCCATTTGCCAAGCCAGTGTGTGAATAAGCTTTTAGAAGGGGCTCATCCCCGTTGCATGGGTTAACAATCCAACTTGCAATACAGGCAGCCTTTGTAGTGCTACAACGCCCAGCATTCCCTGAGTGCACAGTGGCTGATAAAAATCTCATTCATTGCCATTTGCCAAGCCAGTGTGTGAATAAGCTTTTAGAAGGGGCTCATCCCCGTTGCATGGGTTAACAATCCAACTTGCAATACAGGCAGCCTTTGTAGTACTATAACGCCCAGCATTCCCTGAGTGCACAGTGGCTGATAGAAATTCTCATTCATTTCCATTTTCCAAGCCAGTGTGTGAATACGCTTTTAGAAGGGGCTCATCCCCGTTGCATGGGTTAACAATCCAACTTGCAATACAGGCAGCCTTTGTAGTACTACAACGCCCCGCATTTCCTGAGTGCACCGTGGCTGATAGAAATTCTCATTCATTGCCATTTGCCAAGCCAGTGTGTGAATAGGCTTTTAGAAGGGGCTCATCCCCGTTGCATGGGTTAACAATCCAACTTGCAATACAGGCAGCCATTGTAGTACTATAACGCCCAGCATTCCCTGAGTGCACAGTGGCTGATAAAAATGCTCATTCATTGCCATTTGCCAAGCCAGTGTGTGAATGCGCTTTTAGAAGGGGCTCATCCCCGTTGCATGGGTTAACAATCCAACTTGCAATACAGGCAGCCTTTGTAGTACTACAACGCCCAGTATTCCCTGAGTGCACCGTGGCTGATGCAAATTCTCATTCATTGCCATTTGCCAAGCCAGTGTGTGAATAAGCTTTTAGAAGGGGCTCATCCCCGTTGCATGGGTTAACAATCCAACTTGCAATACAGGCAGCCTTTGTAGTACTACAACGCCCAGCATTCCCTGAGTGCACCATGGCTGATAGAAGTTCTCATTCATTGCCATTTGCCAAGCCAGTGTGTGAATAAGCTTTTAGAAGGGGCTCATCCCCGTTGCATGGGTTAACAATCCAACTTGCAATACAGTTAGCCTTTGTAGTACTACAACGCCCATCATTCCCTGAGTGCACAGTGGCTGATAGAAATTCTCATTCATTGCCATTTGCCAAGCCAGTGTGTGAATAGGCTTTTAGAAGGGGCTCATCCCCGTTGCATGGGTTAACAATCCAACTTGCAATACAGGCAGCCTTTGTAGTACTATAACGCCCAGCATTCCCTGAGTGCACCGTGGCTGATACAAATTCTCATTCATTGCCATTTGCCAAGCCAGTGTGTGAATAAGCTTTTAGAAGGGGCTCATCCCCGTTGCATGGGTTAATAATCCAACTTGCAATACAGGCAGCCTTTGTAGTACTATAACGCCCAGCATTCCCTGAGTGCACAGTGGCTGATAGAAATTCTCATTCATTGCCATTTGCCAAGCCAGTGTGTGAATAAGCTTTTAGAAGGGGCTCATCCCCGTTGCATGGGTTAAAAATCCAACTTGCAATACAGGCAGCCTTTGTAGTACTACAACGCCCAGCATTCCCTGAGTGCACCGTGGCTGATAGAAATTCTAATTCATTGCCATTTCCAAAGCCAGTGTGTGAATAAGCTTTTAGAAGGGGCTCATACCCGTTGCATGGGTTAACAATCCAACTTGCAATACAGGCAGCCTTTGTAGTACTATAACGCCCAGCATTCCCTGATTGCACAGTGGCTGCTAAAAATTCTCATTCATTGCCATTTGCCAAGCCAGTGTGTGAATAAGCTTTTAGAAGGGGCTCATCCCCATTGCATGGGTTAACAATCCAACTTGCAATACAGTTAGCCTTTGTAGTACTACAACGCCCATCATTCCCTGAGTGCACCGTGGCTGATAGAAATTCTCATTCATTGCCATTTGCAAAGCCAGTGTGTGAATAAGCTTTTAGAAGGGGCTCATCCCCGTTGCATGGGTTAATAATCCAACTTGCAATACAGGCAGCCTTTGTAGTACTACAATGCCCAGCATTCCCTGAGTACACAGTGGCTGATAGAAATTCTCATTCATTGCCATTTGCCAAGCCAGTGTGTGAATAAGCTTTTAGAAGGGGGTCATCCCCTTTGCATGGGTTAACAATCCAACTTGCAATGCAGGCAGCCTTTGTAGTACTACAACGCCCAGCATTCCCTGAGTGCACAGTGGCTGATAGAAATTCTCATTCATTGCCATTTGCCAAGCCAGTGTGTGAATAGTCTTTTAGAAGTGGCTCATCCCCGTTGCATGGGTTAACAATCCAACTTGCAATACAGGCAGCCTTTGTAGTACTACAACGCCCAGTGTTCCCTGAGTGCACCGTGGCTGATAGAAATTCTCATTCATTGCCATTTGCCAAGCCAGTGTGTGAATAAGCTTTTAGTAGGGGCTCATCCCCGTTGCATGGGTTAACAATCCAACTTGCAATACAGTTAGCCTTTGTAGTACTACAACGCCCAGCATTCCCTGAGTGCACAGTGGCTGATAGAAATTCTCATTCATTGCCATTTGCCAAGCCAGTGTGTGAATAAGCTTTTAGAAGGGACTCATCCCCGTTGCATGGGTTAACAATCCAACTTGAAATACAGGAAGCCTTTGTAGTACTACAACGCCCAGTATTCCCTGAGTGCACCGTGGCTGATAGAAAATCTCATTCATTTCCATTTGCCAAGCCAGTGTGTGAATAAGCTTTTAGAAGGGGCTCATCCCCGTTGCATGGGTTAACAATCCAACTTGCAATACAGGCAGCCTTTGTAGTACTACAACGCCCAGCATTCCCTGAGTGCACAGTGGCTGATAGAAATTCTCATTCATTGCCATTTGCCAAGCCAGTGTGTGAATAAGCTTTTAGAAGGGGCTCATCCTCGTTGCATGGGTTAACAATCCAACTTGCAATACAGTTAGCCTTTGTAGTACTACAACGCCCATCATTCCCTGAGTGCACAGTGGCTGATAGAAATTCTCATTCATTGCCATTTGCCAAGCCAGTGTGTGAATAAGCTTTTAGAAGGGGCTCATCCCCGTTGCATGGGTTAACAATCCAACTTGCAATACAGGCAGCATTTGTGGTACTACAACGCCCAGCATTCCCTGAGTGCACAGTGGCTGATATAAATTCTCATTCATTGCCATTTGCCAAGCCAGTGTATGAATAAGCTTTTAGAAGGGGCTCATCCCCGTTGCATGGGTTAACAATCCAACTTGCAATACAGGCAGCCTTTGTAGTACTACAATGCCCAGCATTCCCTGAGTACACAGTGGCTGATAGAAATTCTCATTCATTGCCATTTGCCAAGCCAGTGTGTGAATAAGCTTTTAGAAGGGGGTCATCCCCTTTGCATGGGTTAACAATCCAACTTGCAATGCAGGCAGCCTTTGTAGTACTACAACGCCCAGCATTCCCTGAGTGCACAGTGGCTGATAGAAATTCTCATTCATTGCCATTTGCCAAGCCAGTGTGTGAATAGTCTTTCAGAAGTGGCTCATCCACGTTGCATGGGTTAACAATTCAACTTGCAATACAGGCAGCCTTTGTAGTACTACAACGCCCAGTGTTCCCTGAGTGCACCGTGGCTGATAGAAATTCTCATTCATTGCCATTTGCCAAGCCAGTGTGTGAATAAGCTTTTAGTAGGGGCTCATCCCCGTTGCATGGGTTAACAATCCAACTTGCAATACAGTTAGCCTTTGTAGTACTACAACGCCCAGCATTCCCTGAGTGCACAGTGGCTGATAGAAATTCTCATTCATTGCCATTTGCCAAGCCAGTGTGTGAATAAGCTTTTAGAAGGCACTCATCCCCGTTGCATGGGTTAACAATCCAACTTGAAATACAGGAAGCCTTTGTAGTACTACAACGCCCAGTATTCCCTGAGTGCACCGTGGCTGATAGAAATTCTCATTCATTTCCATTTGCCAAGCCAGTGTGTAAATAAGCTTTTAGAAGGGGCTCATCCCCGTTGCATGGGTTAACAATCCAACTTGCAATACAGGCAGCCTTTGTAGTACTACAACGCCCAGCATTCCCTGAGTGCACAGTGGCTGATAGAAATTCTCATTCATTGCCATTTGCCAAGCCAGTGTGTAAATAAGCTTTTAGAAGGGGCTCATCCTCGTTGCATGGGTTAACAATCCAACTTGCAATACAGTTAGCCTTTGTAGTACTACAACGCCCATCATTCCCTGAGTGCACAGTGGCTGATAGAAATTCTCATTCATTGCCATTTGCCAAGCCAGTGTGTGAATAAGCTTTTAGAAGGGGCTCATCCCCATTGCATGGGTTAAAAATCCCACTTGCAATACAGGCAGCCTTTGTGGTACTACAACGCCCAGCATTCCCTGAGTGCACAGTGGCTGATAGAAATTCTCATTCATTGCCATTTGCCAAGCCAGTGTGTGAATAAGATTTTAGTAGGGGCTCATCCCCGTTGCATGGGTTAACAATCCAACTTGCAATACAGGCAGCATTTGTGGTACTACAACGCCCAGCATTCCCTGAGTGCACAGTGGCTGATATAAATTCTCATTCATTGCCATTTGCCAAGCCAGTGTATGAATAAGCTTTTAGAAGGGGCTCATACCCGTTGCATGGGTTAACAATCCAATTTGCAATACAGGCAGCCTTTGTAGTACTACAACGCCCAGCATTCCCTGAGTGCACCGTGGCTGATAGAAATTCTCATTCATTGCCATTTGCCAAGCCAGTGTGTGAATAAGCTTTTATAAGGGGCTCATCCCCATTGCATGGGTTAATAATCCAACTTGCAATACAGGCAGCCTTTGTAGTACTACAACGCCCAGCATTCCCTGAGTGCACAATGGCTTATAGAAATTCTCATTCATTGCCATTTGCCAAGCCAGTGTGTGAATAAGCTTTTAGAAGGGGCTCATCCCCGTTGCATGGGTTATTAATCCAACTGGCAATACAGGCAGCCTTTGTAGTACTACAACGCCCAGCTTTCCCTGAGTGCACCGTGGCTGATAGAAATTCTCATTCATTGCCATTTGCCAAGCCAGTGTGTGAATAAGCTTTTAAAAGGGGCTCATCCCCGTTGCATGGTTTAACAATCCAACTTACAATACAGGCAGCCTTTGTAGTACTACAACGCCCAGCATTCCCTGAGTGCACAGTGGCTGATAGAAGTTCTCATTCATTGCCATTTGCCAAGCCAGTGTGTGAAAAAGCTTTTAGAAGGGGCTCATCCCCATTGCATGGGTTCAAAATCCAACTTGCAATACAGGCAGCCTTTGTAGTACTACAACGCCCAGCATTCCCTGAGTGCACAGTGGCTGATAGAAATTCTCATTCATTGCCATTTGCCAAGCCAGTGTGTGAATAAGCTTTTAGTAGGGGCTCATCCCCGTTGCATGGGTTAACAATCCAACTTGCAATACAGGCAGCCTTTGTGGTACTACAACGCCCAGCATTCCCTGAGTGCACAGTGGCTGATAGAAATTCTCATTCATTGCCATTTGCCAAGCCAGTGTGTGAATAAGCTTTTATAAGGGGCTCTTCCCCGTTGCATGGGTTAACAATCCAACTTGCAATACAGGCAGCCTTTGTAGTACTACAACGCCCAGCATTCCCTGAATTCACCGTGGCTGATAGAAATTCTCATTCATTGCCATTTACCAAGCCAGTGTGTGATGAAGCTTTTAGAAGGGGCTCATTCCCGTTGCATGGGTTAATAATCCAACTTGCAATACAGGCAGCCTTTGTAGTACTACAACGCCCAGCTTTCCCTGAGTGCACCGTGGCTGATAGAAATTCTCATTCATTGCCATTTGCCAAGCCAGTGTGTGAATAAGCTTTTAGAAGGGGCTCATCCCCGTTGCATGGGTTAACAATCCAACTTGCAATACAGGCAGCCTTTGTAGTACTACAACACCCAGCATTCCCTGAGTGCACAGTGGCTGATAGAAATTCTCATTCATTGCCATTTGCCAAGCCAGTGTGTGAATAGGCTTTTAGAAGGGGCTCATCCCCGTTGCATGGGTTAACAATCCAACTTGCAATACAGGCAGCCTTTGTAGTACTATAACGCCCAGCATTCCCTGAGTGCACAGTGGCTGATAGAAATTCTCATTCATTGCCATTTGCCAAGCCAGTGTATGAATAAGCTTTTAGAAGGGGCTTATCCTCGTTGCATGGGTTAACAATCCAACTTGCAATACAGGCAGCCTATGTAGTACTACAACGCCCAGCATTCCCTGAGTGCACCATGGCTGATAGAAATTCTCATTCATTGCCATTTGCCAAGCCAGTGTGTGAATAAGCTTTTAGAAGGGGCTCATCCCCATTGCATGGGTTAAAAATCCAACTTGCAATACAGGCAGCCTTTGTAGTACTATAACGCCCAGCTTTCCCTGAGTGCACCGTGGCTGATAGAAATTCTCATTCATTGCCATTTGCCAAGCCAGTGTGTGAATAAGCTTTTAGAAGGGGCTCATCCCCGTTGCATGGGTTAACAATCCAACTTGCAATACAGGCAGCCTTTGTAGTACTACAACACCCAGCATTCCCTGAGTGCACAGTGGCTGATAGAAATTCTCATTCATTGCCATTTGCCAAGCCAGTGTGTGAATAAGCTTTTAGAAGGGGCTCATCCCCGTTGCATGGGTTATTAATCCAACTGGCAATACAGGCAGCCTTTGTGGTACTACAACGCCCAGCATTCCCTGAATGCACCGTGGCTGATAGAAATTCTCATTCATTGCCATTTACCAAGCCAGTGTGTAAATAAGCTTTTAGAAGGGGCTCATTCCCGTTGCATGGGTTAATAATACAACTTGCAATACAGGCAGCCTTTGTAGTACTATAACGCCCAGCATTCCCTGAGTGCACAGTGGCTGATAGAAATTCTCATTCATTGCCATTTGCCAAGCCAGTGTGTGAATAAGCTTTTAGAAGGGGCTCATCCCCGTTGCATGGGTTATTAATCCAACTGGCAATACAGGCAGCCTTTGTAGTACTACAACGCCCAGCTTTCCCTGAGTGCACCGTGGCTGATAGAAATTCTCATTCATTGCCATTTGCCAAGCCAGTGTGTGAATAAGCTTTTAGAAGGGGCTCATCCCCGTTGCATGGGTTAACAATCCAACTTGCAATACAGGCAGCCTTTGTAGTACTACAACGCCCAGCATTCCCTGAGTGCACAGTGGCTGATAGAGATTCTCATTCATTGCCATTTGCCAAGCCAGTGTGTGAATAAGCTTTTAGTAGGGGCTCATCCCCGTTGCATGGGTTAACAATCCAACTTGCAATACAGGCAGCCTTTGTGGTACTACAACGCCCAGCATTCCCTGAGTGCACAGTGGCTGATAAAAATTCTCATTCATTGCCATTTGCCATGCCAGTGTGTGAATAGGCTTTTAGAAGGGGCTCATCCCCGTTGCATGGGTTAACAATACAACTTGCAATACAGGCAGCCTTTGTAGTACTACAACGCTCAGTATTCCCTGTGTGCACCGTGGCTGATACAAATTCTCATTCATTGCCATTTGCCAAGCCAGTGTGTGAATAAGCTTTTAGAAGGGGCTCATCCCCGTTGCATGTGTTAATAATCCAACTTGCAATACAGGCAGCCTTTGTTGTACTATAACGCCCAGCATTCCCTGAGTGCACAGTGGCTGATAGAAATTCTCATTCATTGCCATTTGCCAAGCCACTGTGTAAATAAGCTTTTAGAAGGGGCTCATCCCCGTTGCATGGGTTAACAATCCAACTTGCAATACAGGCAGCCTTTGTAATACTACAACGCCCAGCATTCCCTGAGTGCACCATGGCTGATAGAAATTCTCATTCATTGCCATTTGCCAAGCCAGTGCGTGAATAGGCTTTTAGAAGGGGCTCATCCCCGTTGCATGGGTTAACAATCCAACTTGCAATACAGGCAGCCTTTGTAGTACTACAACGCCCAGTATTCCCTGAGTGCACCGTGGCTGATACAAATTCTCATTCATTGCCATTTGCCAAGCCAGTGTGTGAATAAGCTTTTAGAAGGGGCTCATCCCCGTTGCATGGGTTAACAATCCAACTTGCAATACAGGCAGCCTTTGTAATACTACAACGCCCAGCATTCCCTGAGTGCACCGTGGCTGATATAAATTATTATTCATTGCCATTTGCCAAGCCAGTGTGTGAATAAGCTTTTAGAAGGGGCTCATCCCCGTTGCATGGGTTAATTAACCAACTTGCAAGACAGGCAGCCTTTGTAGTACTACAACGCCCAGCATTCCCTGAGTGCACAGTGGCTGATAGAAATTCTCATTCATTGCCATTTGCCAAGCCAGTGTGTGAATAGGCTTTTAGAAGGGGCTCATCCCCGTTGCATGGGTTAACAATACAACTTGCAATACAGGCAGCCTTTGTAGTACTACAACGCCCAGTATTCCCTGAGTGCACCGTGGCTGATACAAATTCTCATTCATTGCCATTTGCCAAGCCAGTGTGTAAATAAGCTTTTAGAAGGGGCTCATCCCCGTTGCATGGGTTAACAATCCAACTTGCAATACAGGCAGCCTTTGTAATACTACAACGCCCAGCATTCCCTGAGTGCACCATGGCTGATATAAATTCTTATTCATTGCCATTTGCCAAGCAAGTGTGTGAATAGGCTTATAGAAGGGGCTCATCCCCGTTGCATGGGTTAACAATCCAACTTGCAATACAGGCAGCCTTTGTAGTACTACAACGCCCAGCATTCCCTGAGTGCACCGTGGCTGATAGAAATTCTCATTCATTGCCATTTGCCAAGCCAGAATGTGAATAAGCTTTTACAAGGGGCTCATCCCCGTTGCATGGGTTAACAATCCAACTTGCAATACAGGCAGCCTTTGTAGTACTACAACGCCCAGCATTCCCTGAGTGCACCGTGGCTGATAGAAATTCTCATTCATTGCCATTTGCCAAGCCAGTGTGTGAATAAGCTTTTAGAAGGGGCTCATCCCCGTTGCATGGGTTAACAATCCAACTTGCAATACAGGCAGCCTTTGTAGTACTACAATGCCCAGTATTCCCTGAGTGCACCATGGCTGATACAAATTCTCATTCATTGCCATTTGCCAAGCCAGTGTGTGAATAAGCTTTTAGAAGGGGCTCATCCCCGTTGCATGGGTTAGTAATCCAACTTGCAATACAGGCAGCCTTTGTAGTACTATAACGCCCAGCATTCCCTGAGTGCACAGTGGCTGATAGAAATTCTCATTCATTGCAATTTTCCAAGTCAGTGTGTGAATAAGCTATTAGAAGGGGCTCTTCCCCATTGCATGGGTTAACAATCCAACTTGCAATACAGGCAGCCTTTGTAATACTACAACGCCCAGCATTCCCTGAGTTCACCGTGGCTGATATAAATTCTTATTCATTGCCATTTGCCAAGCAAGTGTGTGAATAGGCTTATAGAAGGGGCTCATCCCCGTTGCATGGGTTAACAATCCAACTTGCAATACAGGCAGCCTTTGTAGTACTACAACGCCCAGCATTCCCTGAGTGCACCGTGGCTGATAGAAATTCTCATTCATTGCCATTTGCCAAGCCAGAATGTGAATAAGCTTTTACAAGGGGCTCATCCCCGTTGCATGGGTTAACAATCCAACTTGCAATACAGGCAGCCTTTGTAGTACTACAACGCCCAGCATTCCCTGAGTGCACCGTGGCTGATAGAAATTCTCATTCATTGCCATTTGCCAAGCCAGTGTGTGAATAAGCTTTTAGAAGGGGCTCATCCCCGTTGCATGGGTTAACAATCCAACTTGCAATACAGGCAGCCTTTGTAGTACTACAATGCCCAGTATTCCCTGAGTGCACCATGGCTGATACAAATTCTCATTCATTGCCATTTGCCAAGCCAGTGTGTGAATAAGCTTTTAGAAGGGGCTCATCCCCGTTGCATGGGTTAACAATCCAACTTGCAATACAGGCAGCCTTTGTAGTACTACAATGCCCAGTATTCCCTGAGTGCACCGTGGCTGATACAAATTCTCATTCATTGCCATTTGCCAAGCAAGTGTGTGAATAGGCTTTTAGAAGGGGCTCATCCCCGTTGCATGGGTTAGTAATCCAACTTGCAATACAGGCAGCCTTTGTAGTACTACAACGCCCAGCATTCCCTGAGTGCACAGTTGCTGATAGAAATTCTCATTCATTGCCATTTGCCAAGCCAGTGTGTGAATAGGCTTATACAAGGGGCTCATCCCCGTTGCATGGGTTAATAATCCAACTTGCAATACAGGCAGCCTTTGTAGTACTACAACGCCCGGCATTCCCTGAGTGCACAGTGGCTAATAGAAATTCTCATTCATTGCCATTTGCCAAGCCAGTGTGTGAATAAGCTTTTAGAAGGGGCTCATCCCCGTTGCATGGGTTAACAATCCAATTTGCAATACAGGCAGCCTTTGTAGTACTACAACGCCCAGCATTCCCTGAGTGCACAGTGGCTGATAGAAATTCTCATTCATTGCCATTTGCCAAGCAAATGTATGAATAAGCTTTTAGAAGGGGCTCATCCCCGTTGCATGGGTTAACAATCCAACTTGCAATACAGGCAGCCTTTGTAGTACTACAACGCCCAGCATTCCCTGAGTGCACCGTGGCTGATAGAAATTCTCATTCATTGCCATTTGCCAAGCCAGAGTGTGAATAAGCTTTTAGAAGGGGCTCATCCCCGTTGCATGGGTTAACAATCCAACTTGCAATACAGGCAGCCTTTGTAATACTACAACGCCCAGCATTCCCTGAGTGCACCGTGGCTGATATAAATTATTATTCATTGCCATTTGCCAAGCCATTGTGTGAATAAGCTTTTAAAAGGGGCTCATCCCCGTTGCATGGGTTAATAATCCAACTTGCAAGACAGGCAGCCTTTGTAGTACTACAACGCCCAGCATTCCCTGAGTGCACAGTGGCTGATAGAAATTCTCATTCATTGCCATTTGCCAAGCCAGTGTGTGAATAGGCTTTTAGAAGGGGCTCATCCCCGTTGCATGGGTTAACAATACAACTTGCAATACAGGCAGCCTTTGTAGTACTACAACGCCCAGTATTCCCTGAGTGCACCGTGGCTGATACAAATTCTCATTCATTGCCATTTGCCAAGCCAGTGTGTAAATAAGCTTTTAGAAGGGGCTCATCCCCGTTGCATGGGTTAACAATCCAACTTGCAATACAGGCAGCCTTTGTAATACTACAACGCCCAGCATTCCCTGAGTGCACCGTGGCTGATATAAATTATTATTCATTGCCATTTGCCAAGCCAGTGTGTGAATAAGCTTTTAGAAGGGGCTCATCCCCGTTGCATGGGTTAATAATCCAACTTGCAAGACAGGCAGCCTTTGTAGTACTACAACGCCCAGCATTCCCTGAGTGCACAGTGGCTGATAGAAATTCTCATTCATTGCCATTTGCCAAGCCAGTGTGTGAATAGGCTTTTAGAAGGGGCTCATCCCCGTTGCATGGGTTAACAATACAACTTGCAATACAGGCAGCCTTTGTAGTACTACAACGCCCAGTATTCCCTGAGTGCACCGTGGCTGATACAAATTCTCATTCATTGCCATTTGCCAAGCCAGTGTGTAAATAAGCTTTTAGAAGGGGCTCATCCCCGTTGCATGGGTTAACAATCCAACTTGCAATACAGGCAGACTTTGTAGTACTACAACGCCCAGCATTCCCTGAGTGCACCGTGGCTGATAGAAATTCTCATTCATTGCCATTTGCCAAGCCAGAGTGTGAATAAGCTTTTACAAGGGGCTCATCCCCGTTGCATGGGTTAACAATCCAACTTGCAATACAGGCAGCCTTTGTAGTACTACAACGCCCAGCATTCCCTGAGTGCACCGTGGCTGATAGAAATTCTCATTCATTGCCATTTGCCAAGCCAGTGTGTGAATAAGCTTTTAGAAGGGGCTCATCCCCGTTGCATGGGTTAACAATCCAACTTGCAATACAGGCAGCCTTTGTAGTACTACAATGCCCAGTATTCCCTGAGTGCACCATGGCTGATACAAATTCTCATTCATTGCCATTTGCCAAGCCAGTGTGTGAATAAGCTTTTAGAAGGGGCTCATCCCCGTTGCATGGGTTAGTAATCCAACTTGCAATACAGGCAGCCTTTGTAGTACTATAACGCCCAGCATTCCCTGAGTGCACAGTGGCTGATAGAAATTCTCATTCATTGCAATTTTCCAAGTCAGTGTGTGAATAAGCTATTAGAAGGGGCTCTTCCCCATTGCATGGGTTAACAATCCAACTTGCAATACAGGCAGCCTTTGTAATACTACAACGCCCAGCATTCCCTGAGTTCACCGTGGCTGATATAAATTATTATTCATTGCCATTTGCCAAGCCAGTGTGTGAATAAGCTTTTAGAAGGGGCTCATCCCCGTTGCATGGGTTAATAATCCAACTTGCAAGACAGGCAGCCTTTGTAGTACTACAACGCCCAGCATTCCCTGAGTGCACAGTGGCTGATAGAAATTCTCATTCATTGCCATTTGCCAAGCCAGAGTGTGAATAGGCTTTTAGAAGGGGCTCATCCCCGTTGCATGTGTTAATAATCCAACTTGCAATACAGGCAGCCTTTGTTGTACTATAACGCCCAGCATTCCCTGAGTGCACAGTGGCTGATAGAAATTCTCATTCATTGCCATTTGCCAAGCCGGTGTGTAAATAAGCTTTTAGAAGGGGCTCATCCCCGTTGCATGGGTTAACAATCCAACTTGCAATACAGGCAGCCTTTGTAATACTACAACGCCCAGCATTCCCTGAGTGCACCATGGCTGATATAAATTCTCATTCATTGCCATTTGCCAAGCAAGTGTGTGAATAGGCTTATAGAAGGGGCTCATCCCCGTTGCATGGGTTAACAATCCAACTTGCAATACAGGCAGCCTTTGTAGTACTACAACGCCCAGCATTCCCTGAGTGCACAGTGGCTGATAAAAATTCTCATTCATTGCCATTTGCCAAGCCAGTGTGTGAATAAGCTTTTAAAAGGGGCTCATCCGCATTGCATGGGTTAACAATCCAACTTGCAATACAGTTAGCCTTTGTAGTACTACAACGCCCATCATTCCCTGAGTGCACAGTGGCTGATAGAAATTCTCATTCATTGCCATTTGCCAAGCCAGTGTGTGAATAAGCTTTTAGAAGGGGCTCATCCCCGTTGCAAGGGTTAACAATCCAACTTGCAATACAGGCAGCCTTTGTAGTACTACAACGCCCAGCATTCCCTGAGTGCACAGTGGCTGATAGAAATTCTCATTCATTGCCATTTGCCAAGCCAGTGCGTGAATAGGCTTTTAGAAGGGGCTCATTCCCGTTGCATGGGTTAACAATCCAACTTGCAATACAGGCAGCCTTTGTAGTACTACAACGCCCAGTATTCCCTGAGTGCACCGTGGCTGATACAAATTCTCATTCATTGTCATTTGCCAAGCCAGTGTGTGTATAAGCTTTTAGAAGGGGCTCATCCCCGTTGCATGGGTTAATAATCCAACTTGCAATACAGGCAGCCTTTGTAGTACTATAACGCCCACAATTCCCTGAGTGCACCGTGGCTGATATAAATTATTATTCATTGCCATTTGCCAAGCAAGTGTGTGAATAGGCTTATAGAAGGGGCTCATCCCCGTTGCATGGGTTAACAATCCAACTTGCAATACAGGCAGCCTTTGTAGTACTACAACGCCCAGCATTCCCTGAGTGCACCGTGGCTGATAGAAATTCTCATTCAGTGCCATTTGCCAAGCCAGTGTGTGAATAAGCTTTTACAAGGGGCTCATCCCCGTTGCATGGGTTAACAATCCAACTTGCAATACAGGCAGCCTTTGTAGTACTACAACGCCCAGCATTCCCTGAGTGCACCGTGGCTGATAGAAATTCTCATTCATTGCCATTTGCCAAGCCAGTGTGTGAATAAGCTTTTAGAAGGGGCTCATCCCCGTTGCATGGGTTAACAATCCAACTTGCAATACAGGCAGCCTTTGTAGTACTACAATGCCCAGTATTCCCTGAGTGCACCGTGGCTGATACAAATTCTCATTCATTGCCATTTGCCAAGCCAGTGTGTGAATAAGCTTTTAGAAGGGGCTCATCCCCGTTGCATGGGTTAGTAATCCAACTTGCAATACAGGCAGCCTTTGTAGTACTATAACGCCCAGCATTCCCTGAGTGCATAGTGACTGATAGAAATTCTCATTCATTGCAATTTTCCAAGTCAGTGTGTGAATAAGCTATTAGAAGGGGCTCTTCCCCATTGCATGGGTTAACAATCCAACTTGCAATACAGGCAGCCTTTGTAGTACTACAACGCCCAGCATTCCCTGAGTGCACAGTTGCTGATAGAAATTCTCATTCATTGCCATTTGCCAAGCCAGTGTGTGAATAGGCTTATACAAGGGGCTCATCCCCGTTGCATGGGTTAACAATCCAACTTGCAATACAGGCAGCCTTTGTAGTACTACAACGCCCGGCATTCCCTGAGTGCACAGTGGCTAATAGAAATTCTCATTCATTGCCATTTGCCAAGCCAGTGTGTGAATAAGCTTTTAGAAGGGGCTCATCCCCGTTGCATGGGTTAACAATCCAATTTGCAATACAGGCAGCCTTTGTAGTACTACAACGCCCAGCATTCCCTGAGTGCACAGTGGCTGATAGAAATTCTCATTCATTGCCATTTGCCAAGCAAATGTATGAATAAGCTTTTATAAGGGGCTCATCCCCGTTGCATGGGTTAACAATCCAACTTGCAATACAGGCAGCCTTTGTAGTACTACAACACCCAGCATTCCCTGAGTGCACCGTGGCTGATAGAAATTCTCATTCATTGCCATTTTCCAAGCCAGTGTGTGAATAAGCTATTAGAAGGGGCTCTTCCCCGTTGCATGGGTTAACAATCCAACTTGCAATACAGGCAGCCTTTGTAGTACTACAACGCCCAGCATTCCCTGAGTGCACAGTGGCTGATAGAAATTCTCATTCATTGCCATTTGCCAAGCCAGTGTGTGAATAGGCTTATAGAAGGGGCTCATCCCCGTTGCATGGGTTAACAATCCAACTTGCAATAAAGGCAGCCTTTGTAGTACTACAACGCCCAGCATTCCCTGAGTGCACCGTGGCTGATAGAAATTCTCATTCATTGCCATTTGCCAAGCCAGTGTGTGAATAAGCTTTTAGAAGGGGCTCATCCCCGTTGCATGGGTTAACAATCCAACTTGCAATACAGGCAGCCTTTGTAGTACTACAACGCCCAGCATTCCCTGAGTGCACAGTGGCTGATAGAAATTCTCATTCATTGCCATTTGCCAAGCAAATGTATGAATAAGCTTTTATAAGGGGCTCATCCCCGTTGCATGGGTTAACAATCCAACTTGCAATACAGGCAGCCTTTGTAGTACTACAACACCCAGCATTCCCTGAGTGCACCGTGGCTGATAGAAATTCTCATTCATTGCCATTTTCCAAGCCAGTGTGTGAATAAGCTATTAGAAGGGGCTCTTCCCCGTTGCATGGGTTAACAATCCAACTTGCAATACAGGCAGCCTTTGTAGTACTACAACGCCCAGCATTCCCTGAGTGCACAGTGGCTGATAGAAATTCTCATTCATTGCCATTTGCCAAGCCAGTGTGTGAATAGGCTTATAGAAGGGGCTCATCCCCGTTGCATGGGTTAACAATCCAACTTGCAATAAAGGCAGCCTTTGTAGTACTACAACGCCCAGCATTCCCTGAGTGCACCGTGGCTGATAGAAATTCTCATTCATTGCCATTTGCCAAGCCAGTGTGTGAATAAGCTTTTAGAAGGGGCTCATCCCCGTTGCATGGGTTAACAATCCAACTTGCAATACAGGCAGCCTTTGTAGTACTACAACGGCCAGCATTCCCTGAGTGCACCGTGGCTGATAGAAATTCTCATTCATTGCCATTTGCCAAGCCAGTGTGTGAATAAGCTTTTAGAAGGGGCTCATCCCCGTTGCATGGGTTAATAATCCAACTTGCAATACAGGCAGCCTTTGTAGTACTATAACGCCCAGCATTCCCTGACTGACTGGCACCTTATGAGTCACTGATTTTCCGCCAGTCCGTATAACAATTTAAATGGGCATTATTTCTGTCTAAGGGTTTAATTCAACGTGCTAATTAAGTACAGCCGATGCCTTTGGTGCTATTATACAAGTCACAGCATACACTGACTGCCACCTATTCACAGTCACTGATTTTCAGCCAGTCCAATAATATTTTATAAGGGCCTCATTCCTCTAGTAGGGGAAGGGGTTTTGATTCAATTTGCTGCACTCCAGCACTGCAGTGAAATGTCTGGTAAAAAAAGGTTGTGAAAGGATGGGGTAGAGGAAAAAACACCCATGCCGTGTCCTCTTCCAGTCCAAATGTTGGATCTGTTGGTGCCAGACCCAGTACCAGCATTTGTGGCACAAGACATGTGCCCAGTTCCACTAGTAGCAGCAGCCATCTGCCTGCTGGTAGTAGTAGTAGTAGTATCAGCAAGCCAGACTTGTCCATCTCCTCCGGTGGGCGGGTTACTTTAGACAATATGGCCATTGTGGACTGGTTGGCTGGCTCGCGGTCATCTCAGCAGGAAGACTCTGACGATCTGGCTTCAAGCCAGGTTTCGTTGGATTCCAGATCCTCTACAGTTCCATGGCACAGTGACAGTAGTAATATGGGTATTTCTAGCGTTTCCATTTCATCATCTATGTCTTCACTCCCCCTTCCTAGCGGGAAGCCATCTTTCCTGAGAGTCCTAAGAGACATCTCCTCGGGTGCGAAGGAAGATACTGAACAACATAGTGATGATGATTTGTTTTCCGCGAGTCAGCCAACGGAGTGTGTTGCGGCGGTGGAAGCGGTGTCCGAGACACATAGCTGTCGTAGTGGGGGTGTTGTTGGTGGTAGCCGTGGTGGCAGACGCAGTAATGAGGGGGGGCATGGAGCCCGCCATGATGTCACATCACATTCACAACACAGTGACAGAAGTGGCGGGGATGATGAGGAGGGCTATGATGATGTTGTTTTAGACAGGACGTGGGAACCAGTTGACGAGGTGATGACGGCGTTAGAGGAGGAGGGTAGTAGTGGCAGCACTGGCAGTGATAAACAGCCAAGCCGAGGTAGGGGCAGAAGTCAATATGCAAAACGTTGCAGCAGTAGGGTCAGCTCAGGAGTCGGTGACGGCGACACTGATGCTACTGGTGTAGGCTCCTGAAAAAAGCCTGCCAGACAAGGGGCAAGCTCGGGTGGTGGTGGTTGTGGTGGTGGACATGGTACTACCTCTTTACGGTACTCTGCCGTGTGGCAATTTTTCTGTACCTTCCCGGAGGACGAAAACATGGCACAGTGCCGTATCTGCAAGCAAAAAGTAAGGCGTGGGCAGGGCAGCAATGTAGGAACTACCGCTCTACGTAAACACATGGAGCGGCATCACAAGGCCATGTGGGACAATCGACATGCCCCACCATCATGTACATCTAATAAAGACCCCTCTGCCGCTGCTGCTCCGAGTCCCTGTCATCTAAGTAGTAGCCAGGCCTTATCCACCATGTCGTTGTTATCATCATCATCACTGTCATCTAGTGCTCCTCCTACGTCCCGTCAGTTATCCATTACGGAATCGTTGTCCAATAAGCAACAATATATACCAAGTCATCCACTTGTCATGCGGCTTAATTCACACCTGGCTAAGTTGTTGGCGGTGCAGTCGCTGCCGTACCACCTGGTCGACTCCGCCGGCTTCAAGCAATTGATGGCGTGTGCTCAGCCTAGGTGGCGAATAACTAGCCGACATTACTTATCCAAAACAGCTGTCCCTGCCTTGCACAAGCACGTGGAGGAAAAGATGGGCCAGTCCTTGCAATTATCCGTGTGCAGCAGGGTACATACCACCGTAGACACGTAGAGCAGCAACTATGGGCAGGGACAGTACATGTCTTTCACAGCCCACTGGGTCAATATTTTGCAGTCCGATGCACCACCGCAGCAATGCCAGGCATTACCACCTCCACGCTTGTATCTTTCTGGTTCAACTCTGGACACCAGGCACCTACCATCCTCCTCCTCCTACTTCTCCTCCTCCTTGCCCTCCTCAATGGAGGTCTTCCCGCCACCGACAGGACACAGCGTATCTTCCACTCCTCCTTCCTCCTCTTTTCATAGGTGCAAGGTGAAGCGCCACAACGCTGTCTTACACCTGCTGAGCCTGGGCGAGAAAAGCCACACAGGGCAGGAGCTGCTCCTGTGCATCAAGGAGGAAATCACACGCTGGCTGTCTCCTCTGAAACTCACACTGGGCAATGTTGTCTCTGACAACGGGAAGAACGTTGTGGCTGCACTGCGTCTAGGTCACCTGACACACGCTCCTTGCATGGCACATGTGATCAATCTGGTCATAACACGCTTCTTAAAGTCATATGTTGGTTTGAAGGGTGTGCTGGCCATGTCCAGGAGGGTTTGCGTTCGCTTTAGACGTTCGTATGCATTTAAGCACGCCCTCCTGGACTTGCCGCGTCAAAACAATCTCCCAGAACACAGCCTGATTTGCGACGTTCCAACACGCTGGAATTCCACCCTGCACATGTTGGACCGTCTGTACAAACAGCGGAAAGCAGTGAATGATTTCCTGATGAAGCAGACAGGCAGCGTTTGGAGCCAGTGTAATTTCGAGCTCAGGCACTGGCAGCTGGTTAGAGACGCATGTCGCGTTTTGAAGCCCTTTGAAGAGGCCACACGATTTGTGATCCGTGACGCTAGCGGAATTAACGATGTTATGCCGCTGATATTCATTATGGAGCAAACGCTCACAGCGATGATTCAGCAAAGGATGGAGGAAGGATCACATCTGGCTATGGATGTTGAGGAGGAGGAGGAGGAGGATGAGGATGAGGAAACAGGACCTGAAGAGGAGCTGGATTTGGAGATGCAATCACAGGAAGGGATAGGGGATGAGGCAGCCGCACAACATGACAGTGATGGTGATGATGAGTCTGACGACGACCTTGATGATGGACAACCATGGCAGTATGGGGCGGAGATGGAACCAACCAGGCCCTCTGAAACGCTGGCCAGGATGGCGAGCTGTATGCTTCGTTACTTGCGCGCTGACTGTCGTATTGCTAGCATGAAGCAAAGAGATGAGTACTGGATAGCCACACTTTTAGACCTTCGGTATAAAGCCAGAATGGGGGAGTTTTTTGCGCCATCCGAGAGGGAGGCAAAATTGGCTTATTATCGAGAGAAGCTATGCAGCCAGCTTGTCACAGCTTTCAAACGGCAAACACCTGCTGCAAGCATGTCTGACCGGGGGGCCACTCTCCGCTCCCCACTGTCTCATCGTTCCATCGCCTCTGCAGCCAATTCAATTTGGAAAATATGATGACAACATTTTTACATCCAATACCCCGACCTGACACACATCGTAGTCACCAAAGGGATGTTTACCATCACCAGCACCTAAACAACCAGGTTCACTCGTACCTGGACTGTGCCCTTTCTCCGTCAGAAATCCTGATCCCAGACCCCATGGACTTCTGGGTCAGCAGATTGGATCATTGGCAAGAACTGGCCCAGTTTTCCATGTGTGTACTGTCTTGTCCACCCTCCAGTGTAGCGTCAGAGAGGGTATTCAGCACGGCAGGGGGCTTCGTCACCCCTAAGCGAACAAGATTGTCCGCCAACAGCTTGGAAAATCTCACGTTTCTGAAAATAAATCAGGCGTGGATCGGTGAGGATTTTAAAACCCCTGTGCCTGATGCCACTGATTAGATCTGACATTGCTGCTGCTGCTGCCGCCTGCTACTGCCGCCTGCTACTGCCGCCTGCTACTACGGGATTCTGTCCTGTCCACTCTATTTTTAATGTGCCGCTGTTGGTGCTGCTACTACTTCTACCACCAATCCACCCCCAGTGCCGTCTGCTACAAGCAGGCCTGCCCCACCACAGGGCTTTGTCCTGTGACTGTCCAGTGTCTTTTAATGTGCTGCTACTACTACTACCACCCTTGCTGTCCAATGGCTACCTCTACTACCACCAATACACCTCCACTGCCGTCTGCTACAAGCAGGCCTGATGCCTGCCCCACCACAAGGCTTTGTCCTGTGACTGTCCAGTCTTTTTTAATGTGCTGCTACTACTACTACCACCACCCTTGCTGTCCGTTGACTACCTCTACTACCACCAATACACCTCCACTGCCGTCTGCTACAAGCAGGCCTGAGGCCAGCCCCACCACAGGGCTTTGTCCTGTGACTGTCCAGTCTGTTTTAATGTGCTGCTACTACTACTACCACCACCCTTGCTGTCCGTTGGCTACCTCTACTACCACCAATAAACCTCCACTGCCGTCTGCTACAAGCAGGCCTGAGGCCAGCCCCACCACAGGGCTTTGTCCTGTGACTGTCCAGTCTGTTTTAATGTGCTGCTACTACTCCTAACACCACCCTTGCTGTCCGTTGGCTACCTCTACTACCACCAATACACCTCCACTGCCATCTGCTACAAGCAGGCCTGAGGCCTGCCCCACCACAGGGCTTTGTCCTGTGACTGTCCAGTCTCTTTTAATGTGCTGCTACTACTACTACCACCACCCTTGCTGTTCGTTGGCTACCTCTACTACCACCAATACACCTCCACTGCCATCTGCTACAAGCAGGCCTGAGGCCTGCCCCACCACAGGGCTTTATCCTGTGACTGTCCAGTCTCTTTTAATGTGCTGCTACTACTACTACTACCACCACCCTTGCTGTCCGTTGGCTACCTTTACTACCACCAATACACCTCCACTGCCGTCTGCTACAAGCAGGCATGAGGCTTGCCCCACCACAGGGCTTTGTCCTGTGACTGTCCAGTCTCTTTTAATGTGCTGCTACTACTACTACCACCACCCTTGCTGTTCGTTGGCTACCTCTACTTTCACCAATACACCTCCACTGCCGTCTGCTACAAGCAGGCCAGCCTCACCACAGGGCTTTGTCCTGTGACTGTCCAGTGTCTTTTAATGTGCTGCTACTACTACTACTACCACCACCCGTGCTGTCCGTTGGCTACCTCTACTACCACCAATACACCTCCACTGCCGTCTGCTACAAGCAGGCCTGAAGCCTGCCCCACCACAGGGCTTTGTCCTGTGACTGTCCAGTCTCTTTTAATGTGCTGCTACTACTACTACCACCACCCTTGCTGTTCGTTGGCTACCTCTACTACCACCAATACACCTCCACTGCCATCTGCTACAAGCAGGCCTGAGGCCTGCCCCACCACAGGGCTTTATCCTGTGACTGTCCAGTCTCTTTTAATGTGCTGCTACTACTACTACCACCACCTGTGCTGTCCGTTGGCTACCTCTACTACCACCAATACACCTCCACTGCCATCTGCTACAAGCAGGCCTGAGGCCTGCCC
This sequence comes from Rhinoderma darwinii, assembly GCF_050947455.1. Lineage (NCBI taxonomy): Eukaryota > Metazoa > Chordata > Amphibia > Anura > Rhinodermatidae > Rhinoderma > Rhinoderma darwinii. The sequence continues at coordinate 64,634,160 of NC_134689.1, forward strand.
CACCACAGGGCTTTGTCCTGTGACTGTCCAGTCTCTTTTAATGTGCTGCTACTACTACTACCACCACCCTTGCTGTTCGTTGGCTACCTCTACTTTCACCAATACACCTCCACTGCCGTCTGCTACAAGCAGGCCAGCCTCACCACAGGGCTTTGTCCTGTGACTGTCCAGTGTCTTTTAATGTGCTGCTACTACTACTACTACCACCACCCGTGCTGTCCGTTGGCTACCTCTACTACCACCAATACACCTCCACTGCCGTCTGCTACAAGCAGGCCTGAAGCCTGCCCCACCACAGGGCTTTGTCCTGTGACTGTCCAGTCTCTTTTAATGTGCTGCTACTACTACTACCACCACCCTTGCTGTTCGTTGGCTACCTCTACTACCACCAATACACCTCCACTGCCATCTGCTACAAGCAGGCCTGAGGCCTGCCCCACCACAGGGCTTTATCCTGTGACTGTCCAGTCTCTTTTAATGTGCTGCTACTACTACTACCACCACCCGTGCTGTCCGTTGGCTACCTCTACTACCACCAATACACCTCCACTGCCATCTGCTACAAGCAGGCCTGAGGCCTGCCCCACCACAGGGCTTTGTCCTGTGACTGTCCAGTCTCTTTTAATGTGCTGCTACTACTACTACCACCACCCGTGCTGTCCGTTGGCTACCTCTACTACCACCAATACACCTCCACTGCCGTCTGCTACAAGCAGGCCTGGACGGCTTGTGAAAAGCCATTGCTTGTTGCTTTTACATCCATGTATGGATGAACCCCGGCAGGCATCTGCCAATAAAAAGGGTAAATTTTTGAAGGGCTTGTCAAAAGCCATTGCTTGTTGCTTTTACATTACATCCATGTATGGATGAACCCCGGCAGGCATCTGCCAATAAAAAGGGTCAATTTTTGGAGGGCTTGTGAAAAGCCATTGCTTGTTGCTTTTACATCCATGTATGGATGAACCCCGGCAGGTATCTGCCAATAAAAAGGGTCAATTTTTGGAGGGCTTGTGAAAAGCCATTGCTTGTTTCTTTTACATCCATGTATCTGTATGGATGAACCCCGGCAGGCATCTGCCAATAAAAAGGGTACATTTTGGAGGGCTTGTGAAAAGCCATTGCTTGTTGCTTTTAAATTACATCCATGTATGGATGAACCCCGGCAGGCATCTGCCAATAAAAAGGGTAAATTTTTGGAGGGCTTGTGAAAAGCCATTGCTTGTTGCTTTTACATCCATGTATGGATGAACCCCGGCAGGCATCTGCCACCATAAAGGGTACATTTTTTGAGGGCTTGTCAAAAGCCATTGCTTCTTCTTTTACCACCTTATATGTATGAACCCTGGCAGGCATCTGCCGCCAAAAATGGTTAATTTTTGTACCTTTTTTAACAATGCATTAAGCATACAACATGCACAAGTGCAGTGGTTTCTGTTAATTATCACCGTGTCCCATCCGTTTTCCTATAGCCATACATGTTGGCGTAACTTTGACACTAACTTTGCCTTAAAGACAGCTCAAAAGTACTTGGATACACTCATGGGTGACCTAAGAGTGTTATACAGAGCTTCTAGGGCTTTTAAACAGTGTTATACACGATTTTTAGGGGCTTTCTTGAATTACAGGTTCGGTCAGAACTAGTTCGGTCCGAATCGAACTTTTTCATGAAATTCGGCGAACCAGCCGAACCGAACTTTTCATAAGTTCGCTCATCTCTAGTCACCACCTTGCCTTCCTACCTTAGAGATACTAAGGACACTGTCACCAGGATCCATGAGATTATTGTTACATCCACCACATTACTGGCTAGTATTGACGTTAAATCACTTTACACTAATATTCAACACCATTTAGGACTCACTGCAGTTAAATATTTTTTAAGCACCAAGGGAACCCAATTTCACTCACATGTTAACTCACAATTATTTCACCTTTTATAGTAAATACTATCATGAAATAAAATGTACCGTCATGGGCACAGTTTGTACACCCACTTATGCTAATTTATTTTTAGGGTGGTTGAAGAACACAATAGATTTCACTGAAGATTTACTTTGTTTTACTTGTCACGTTGTATTTTGGGGTCATTACATTGCTGATATCCATGTTTTATGGGATGGAGATCGTAATATTTTCTTGATTTCATGTCAATATTGAATACCAATACTATTGCAATGCATTTCACACATGAAATACATGATAACCATATAAATTTTTTAGATCTCAAAATCTCATTGGACCCTGGTGGCAGTGTCCATGCAGATATCTTTCTTAAGGCTACCGCCACTAATAGCTTCCTACATTGGAAGAGTCACCATCCCGCTTTGCTTAAAAGAAGCATCCCCATTGGCCAATATTTGAGAGCCAAAGGGAATTGCTCAGCTGAGCACACCTTCCAATTACAATGTGATGATTTATTTAAAAAATGTATAGCCCGGGGGTACCCCAAAAACAGTTTACATCGGGCTTATTCTCCTTTGTTCTCTAAATACCCCCAATTTATTAGATGTATTGGCGCTTATGATGCCTGTTCCTAACAGTTGATCAAGATCTACGTAGATACTGGCCGATTTTATCTTCAGACCCGGATCTATGTGATGCCATCTCTACTACCCCTACGGTTACTTACCGTAGAGGTAAGAATCTCTGTGCATTTCTAGTTTACAGTCACTTTACCAGACAAGAAACTTCACAATCCACTTGGCTCAAATCTTCCATCCATGAGTCTCATCCATGTGGGAGATGTTCCCATCTGTTCACATGTTGTGGTGCTGTGTGGTGGTGTCTGTTGCTGTAGTGCTACACTTGTGGGGGGACGTGGCCCAGAGCCAAGGAGGCTTGGCACGGTCTGAAGGCATGGGTGCTTTTGGGCCCCTGGGTTGCTCCCTCTGCAGGAGCGGTGCTGCGGTGGCGGTAGCCGCCATGCAGTGCTGCAACCGCTAGAGTAGGGACCCACTTTTAGAGGTCGCCGTGAAGTGGCAAGTGGGCTTGCATACAATTTGATCAAAATGTTACAAAGAACCTCTCGTTCACATTTAAATATTTTGCCTAGCCACATTGATCATAGTATACAGTGGATGTGCGGTCCATGTCTATTCTCTCCCCTTTGAGATGTTCCTTCTGTCCCTATATGTCAAACACAAAATATTTTTGCAATCCCACTGATGACCAGACATATCACATTAAGAATTTCATCAATTGCCAGAGCAGTGGAGTTGTCTATGCGGCTAGATGCTCCTGTCCAAAACTGGTAAGACCATACAGCAGCTCAGGAGAAGAACTTCTAAACACTTTAGTTCTATAAAAAACCAAGAAGATACTCTCCTGTCAAGACATGTCAGAACTCTACACGACGGAAATATTAAGTCACTTCAATTTTGGGGCATTACCCAAGTGAGATTAGGACCAAGAGGTGGCGATCACAAACTACTTCAGGAAGAAGCTCGGTGAATTCAACGTCTCAATAGCCTGAGTCCTAATGGCCTCAATGAAGGTTTCACCCTTGCATCTTTTCCATAATAATTTATCCATATTTTTTATCCTCCATTAACATATTCTAAATTACATTACTCTTCTCTTATACACATTACGTTAAATACACTCTAAAAAGAGCCATTTATATACATCTTTGACCATAACGGCGGTCCATTCTTCTTTCTACTTTTTACTAGCATTTTCATCTTTATCTCTTCCTTCATTATCGGCAATAATATTCTGACAAATGAAATATCCATTTTTTATTGTCAGATCTCGGCTTACAGAGGATACACTATTGATAAACAATACTTATTATTATGTCTTTTTCCTTTTAAAAACTATTTCTTCCGAAAATAGGCCATCTATTCTCTTCTTCTTCACATAAAACTGACAATTTTTCTGAATGGTACCGTCAATACATTCATGCTTGGAGATCTAAGCACCTAGTATACGCAAAGCTATTACCTTTTCCACCATAATAGTCTAAATCCTAGGACTTTTGTACTTCTACTGGATAGTCTTCAGTTGTCTAAGTCTCTGATCATGCCCATAGCCGGAATCCCTTCATTACCTCGAAAGTTCTAAGTCCCCGCATCTGCGCATCAGCACAGCAGCGGAGAAGAAAAACACCAAGTGTATCTATCATACATGTGCGCATGCACAGAACGTGTTCCCTGATTGGCTGAGCCACTCCACTTTCTATTGGCTGCCATATACATCCATCATGTTTGGAAAAGGTGTGCTTTTATGCACTCACACCTATTGGCTTTTGTCTATGACACACCCCTTCCTACATCAAACGTAGGTTTTAAAAGGGTTGTGTCTCGTGACAATGCTCCCATTAGACCCTATACCCCTGAAGATGCTGCGTGGCAGTGAAACATGTCTGTGGGCTTCTATAATTTTTATCTCAATGTAGGTCTAGGCAGCCTGAGCATATAGATAGCTAGTCATATTAGCTCTGATATAATCTATTACCGCATAGTGGACAATCCTTTCTCTATGATCTGCCTCTACCGGCTGGTACTATACTGTCACTTAGCAAGAAAGACTGTTGCTGTTTTACTACATTGTAATTTTAACTTTATATGTGGTTTGTCTTTTTGTTAAAATTAATAAAGATAACTCCTTAGTAATTAGAGTAGTAAGACATGTTAGTTGGGAAAAAAACTGGCTTTATTTTCCTCTGGCATTCTTTGTAAAATGTAACTATTCGCCTGCCCGTTAACTTATGGGGTCCATCAGTGTGTTTGTATATATGTACTGAGCTTTGTTCTGGTTCTGTATCTATGTACTGAACTTGGTTATGGTACTGTGATTATGTACTGAGCTTGGTTGTGGTGTGGTAATTATATAGGCTATATTTAGGATGACAAAATTACAAGGTAGAGGAAATTGTTGCAATTCATTGAATATTTAATGGGAACGTGTCAGGTAATTTGAACCCCTTGAACCGCCAACATTTGGTAATACATGACCTGACAATATTTCCAAACATTCCCCTGTATATTTTTTTTAGATTTAGAAAAAATCTATAATATCAAATTTTAAAACGGTGCATGCTGTATGCTAATTACTCTATGAAGGGTCATGAGGCGGTGCCGCTATCCTGAAGAGTCACACAGTCCTGACTCCAAACCCACTATCCATGATTGATTGACATCCCCCAGCTGTTCTGCATCACTATTATTCTCTATCAACTCTCTCTGATATACCATTGCCTTTGGCACGCACTGTGCAGCGAGGTGTACTCTGCACTGCACTGTGCATGCCAGGAAAGTACAATGCATTGGCGCATCCGCAGAAGTTGGTGGATGCTGGTAGTGATGTATAACAGTCAGGGAGATGTCAAGATTTTGGGGGCACATTTTAACTTTCACCTTATGCAGGGCAGGTTTAACAAAGAAAAGGAGAAAGACAATACATGTACAATACATATGAGATGTGGGCAAAGTCAGGGGCGTAGCTAGTGGGGGCAGGCGGAGCATGTGCCTCGGGCGCAACTAGGTGGTAGGGAAGGTGGGGCGCCGCAGAACAGCTGATCGCTGCTGTTAGATGCCCTGTATGTCAGACACCTGCAGCAGCGATCAGCGTTAAAAAGAGACACTAGATCATGCGGTGGCATTCTGTCTGAGGTCTGTGACGGCCCAGGAGTGGACCAGTCCAGTCACCTGACCTGTCATGTGACCTCACATCAGTGACATGGGGTCAGAGGATTCAGGTCAGGTGACTAGACTGGTTCATTTCTGGGCTGTCACTGACCCTAGTCAGAAGGAACTCTGCCACTGCCTGCGCCGCATGACCTCCTCGGCTCCTCTGGAGAGTCACATCAGGCAGAGTGGAGAGTGGTAGCAGTATGCTACCGCTCTCTGCTCTGTTTACTGTGTGGTGCTAAGTACAAAAGGGGGTGTGGCACTATTTACAATAGGGGGAGTGTAGCGCTATTTACAAGGGGGAGTGTGGCGCTATTTACAAGGGGGAGTGTGGCGATATTTACAAGGGGGGGTGCCGCTATCTACAAGGGGGGCTTTGTGGCGCTGTTTACAAGGGGGGGCTGTATGGCACTATCTACAAGGGGGAGCGGTGTGTGGCGCAATCTACAACATGGGGCCATGTGTGGCTCTATCCAAAACAGCGGGATGTGTGTGGCATTATCTACAAGAGAGGGGCTGCGTGCGGCACTATCTACAAAGGGTGGTGTGGCACTATTTACAAGGGGCTGTGTGGCGCTACCTACAAGAGAGGGGCTGTGTGTGGCAATAACTACAGGAAAGGGGCTGTGTGTGGCGCTATTTATGAGGGGGGCTGTGTGTGACGATATCTACAAGGGGGGCTGTGTGTGGCGCTGTTTACAAGGGGGCAATATGTGTGGTGCTATCTACAACAGGGGGATGTGTGGCGCTATCTACAACAGGGTGGCTGTGCGGGGTTAACTACAAGGGGGGCTGTGTGTGGCGCTATCTACAGGGGACTGTGTGTGGCGCTATCTACAGGGGGCTGTTTGTGGTGCTATCTACAGGGGGCTTTGTGTGGCCTCTTTATTTTATTTTAATTTATTTTTATGTTAACTCCCTTATATAATTATATCGCTTGTAAAATGTAGAAACGGTTTTATGCTTGAGTTACATTTAAAAAAAGATGAATGTAAGTCCACATATATTTTCTTTTCCCCTACTAACGAAATGCACTTATTTTTTATGGACTATCTGAACTGAATGTTTATACCGTCCCTATACACAGGATTGTTGCTCCTTTTTTATTGTTTAAATTTCATAAAAACCATCATTAGTTGGAGTTTTGATGTGGAACTGCTAAACAAGTGATAGAAAACTCCTCGGTCTAAAAAGGGACCGTGAAAAGTGGTGGGAGGCTATAAGCACTCTAAAGTCCATCTTGGTTATACATTGACGAAGCTCCAGGTCTATTTAAAGGTGTTAATATTCAGCAAGACTTTAACTGAAATTTTCAAGGTTGGCACAACCACTAGTGAAATACACATTATATCAGTAAATAAGTGTGTATCTAATTGTTGTTATTTCTGTTGTAGCAGTGCAGATACTAAGGGGCAGGATTTGGGCCCAAAATTATATATTTAAAAGGTATGTTTCAAGAGAAAATGTCCTTACTCCTTATTTGTTAGGCAGGAAGCCTGGAGGAGTGTCTGGGTTGCTGGAGTGGAGGAGAAAAGTTCCACTCCGTATTTAAGACAGTCCTGGGTTTGGGCTGCCTTAGGAGTCTCATTAGCTGCCAAGGCTCCTTTAAGAAAGGTGTGATCTATTCACACAATGCTCCCAGTCTGAGGAAGACAGGTATTGCCAGCCTGTGGGAGAAAGAAGTTCTGATAAGAACATACGTTTGTTGTGAGGTGCTGGGCAGATGGCCTTTCACCCTGATAGCTATGGAAGCTGTATGTTTAGTTATAGGCTGGACGGCCTAGGGTTTATTTTTGAACTGTTTTGTAAAACTGCTTTTCATGTATGAAGACAATAAAGCTGGTTGCGGCTAGTTTCATACTGAATCTACTGTGTTGGAGTGAAAATTCTTAAGTGTGCCAACCATCTTACCCTGGAGATGGTGATCCTGTGAGCTAACTTACCCCAAGTTGTCACACTGCTCTAACGATTAAAAAAATACTCCCCTCTATGAACACTTCCTGTTATTTTGGAATATTCAGGGCATGTCCACGCAGGGTGGATACGCTCCATAAAAGCAAACTGCATCCGCCCTGGCCTCCGCAGAGAATTCTGGCCGAAAAAATGCACCAAATTGTGGTGCAGTTTTTCAGCTTGAACGTCCACTGTGGAAGACTGCACGTAAAAAAAAAAAGTTTCATACTTACCCATAGCCATGACGACGCTTCCCTTTGTGGTCCTGCAGCCCAGCCTCTTCAGATGACGTTTCATCCCATGTGACCGCTTGACCGCTGCAGCACATCAGGGGACATCATCACAGGAGGCTTGCCTGGATGAAGAAGCACAGAATTCTGGTTAAGTATAAGATTTTTTTTTTATTTCTGAGTTGCGATTTTTTTCAGGAGGAATTGTAGCTTTTCCGACGTAAAAATTGATACATCATCTATTTGTTGCGGGTTTTAACTTTCCATTGAATTCAATGGGGGAAAACCCGCAACAAAAAAGCAGTGATTACGCAAATACAATTGTTATGCTGCAGATTCCAAAAATGATTCTGACTGTTTTTTCTGCTTATTGCGTGTGGATGAGATTTGTTCAAATTTCATCCACTCTGCTGCTACTGTATTATGCTACAGTATTTACGTTACGTGTGGGCCCGGCCTTAAGTCTATCTACCTGACTCTCTCTGTATTAACATAGCGTGCATAGTTGATCCTTGAGTCCTCATAACTGGGCCTGCTGCGGTGTTTAGCTATGTTACCCTTTCTCGGTACATTCGCATTGGGCACATCTGCTTTAGTTGGCACTGCACTAAAAACGTATTCTCCATGTTTCTAAAATGACAAGAAGAAACCCCAATAATGAGGAAGTGGACTTAAACGAAAGTTAAAAAAATAGGAAGTCTGGGGCAACCCCTTCTAAAAGTGGCTTAACAAGATTGATAAGTATTAGGGAGTAACAACCTCAGGGGCCAACTGTAAAGTAAATCAGAAAACAACTTCGCACTTTAATTCCATAGCTAGCATATATGTAAATGATGCTCTAAATACCAGCCAGGAAAAAAAAGCAACAGGACTCTGTAAAGTTTAAAACCCTTAGGCGAAAATTGAATTGACACCCATTGATTCACATCCCCAGGCTGTTCTACATTACTACCAGCCTCTTCCAACTCTTGTGTATGCGCCGTTGCCTTGTACTTCCCTAACATGTGTGGTGCAGCGATGAAGCTGAGCAGAGTACACCTCGCTGCACGGTGCCTGCCCATGGAGTACCAGGCAATGGCGCATCCAAGAAGTTTCAGGAGACTAGTAGTGATGCAGAACAGCCAGGAAGATGTCAATCAATCATGGAAAGGAGTCTGGACTGTGTGACTCTTCAGGATACCCATGACCCTATTAAAGAGTACTTAGTATAGAGCGTTCACCATTTTAAAATTTGATTTTATATATTTTGCTGCATCTGAAAATAACATACACGGGAATGTTTGGAAATATTGTCAGGTCATGTATTATCGCATGGTGGTGGTTCAAGGGTTTAAAACTACCTGACAGATTTCCATTAAATTTACAATGAATTGCAACAATTCCATCAGCCCTGCAATTTTGTTATTATAAATATATCCTATATAATTACAGCACCAAGCTCTGACATATATATACACTACCATTCAAAAGTTTAGGGTCACTTAGAAATTTCCTTATTTTTGAAAGAAAAGCACAGTTTTTTTCAATGAAGATAACATTAAACGAATCAGAAATACACTCTATACATTTTTAATGTGCTAAATGACTATTCTAGCTGCAAACGTCTGGTTTTAAATGCAATATCTACATAGGTATATAGAGGCCCATTTCCAGCAACCATCACTCCAGTGTTCTAATGGTACATTGTGTTTGCTAACTGTGTTAGAAGGCTAATGGATGATTAGAAAACACTTGAAAACCCTTGTGCAATTATGGTAGCACCGCTGTAAACAGTTTTGCTGTTTAGAGGAGCTATAAAACTGACCTTCCTTTGAGCTAGTTTAGAGTCTGGAGCATTACATTTGTGGGTTCGATTAAACTCTCCAAATGGCTAGAAAAAGAGTGCTTTCATGTGAAACTCGACAGTCTATTCTTGTTCTTAGAAATGAAAGCTATTCAATGCGAGAAATTGCCAAGAAACTGAAAATTTATTACAACGATGTGTACTACTCCCTTCAGAGGACAGCACAAACAGGCTCTAACCAGAGTAGAAAGAGAAGTGGGAGGCCCCGCTGCACAATTGAGCAACAAGACAAGTACATTAGAGTTTCTAGTTTGAGAAATAGACGCCTCACAGGTCCTCAACTGGCAGCTTCATTAAATAGTACCCGCAAAACGCCAATGACCCAAAGCACACCTAAAAATCATGCAAGAATTATTTAGGGAAGAAGCAGGCAGCTGGTATTCCATCTGTAATGGAGTGGCCAGTGCAGTCACCAGATCTCAACCCCATAGAGCTGTTGTGCGAGCAGCTTGACCGTATGGTACGCAAGAAGTGCCCATCAAGCCAATCCAACTTGTGGGAGGGGCTTCTGGAAGCATGGGGTGAAATTTCTCCCGATTACCTCAGCAAATTAACAGCTAGAATGCCAAAGGTCTGCAATGCTGTAATTGCTGCAAATGGAGCATTCTTTGACGAAAGCAAAGTTTGAAGGAGAAAATTATTATTTCAAATAAAAATCATTATTTCTAACCTTGTCAATGTCTTGACTATATTTTCTAGTCATTTTGCAACTCATTTGATAAATATAAGTGTGAGTTTTCATGGAAAACACAAAATTGTCTGGGTGACCCCAAACTTTTGAACGGTAGTGTATATGGCACTAGAACAAAGTTATGCAGATAAATACAGCACCAGAACCAAACTCAGTTCATATCTCTAGCATGAGAACCAAGCTCAGTTCATATATATATATACAGTACCAGAACAAGCTCAGTACTTAATGCAGCACCAGAACCTAGCTCCGTACATAAATACAGCTCCAGAACAAAGCTCAGTACATAAATACAGCACCAGAACCAAGCTCAGTCCATATATACATCTTTAGAACCAAACTCGGCTCACAAATACAGCACCAGAACCGAGCTCAGTACATATATACAGCACCAGAACTAGGCTCAGGAATTAAATACAGCACCAGGATCAAGCTAAGTACATAAATACAGCACTAGAACCAAGCTCAGTACATAAATACAGCACAAGAACAAAGCTTACTAAATAAAAACAGCACAAGCTCAAATACAGCTTAGTACAAAGATCATTTGCAAATTCAGTATAACCCCTGCCATTTAGATTTGTATGAGGTAAAACTATAGCTCCCAGTTCCCATTTCTGCAGTTTGCTGTTCAGTTGTCTTCAGCTTCTCATGTTTTAAACATTTCCGTACCTATAGACGAATATATAAATTCTCATGGGGTCACACACTACGCTCCTAAATATAGTAGCGCCATACACTGCACCTCTAATTATAATAGCACCATATACTGTGTCTCTGATTATAATAGCACGACACACTGTGCCCCCTATATAAAGTGCCCCATGTAGATAGTGCCCCTCATAGTGCCACCCATAGAGCCCCCTGTAGACAGTACCCATCATTAACCCTTTAATGACCAGTCTATTTTAAACCTTAATAACATGCTATTTTTTACATTTTTCCATCATCGAATTCCAAGACCGATACATTTTTTATTTTAGCATCGACATAGCTGTATAAGGTCTTGTTTTTTGCAGGGACAAGTTGTATTTTTTTTTAATACCACCATTTTGGGGTACATAGAATTTAATGATTAACTTTTATTACCTTTTTTTGGGGGGAATGGAAAAAAAACTGAAATTTTGCCACTCTTTTTTTTGCGTCCTAAATCTACGCCATTTACCATGTGGTATAAATAACACAACAACTTTATTCAGCGGGTTGTTACGATTGCAACGATACCAAATGTCATGTCCGTGGCTGCGGGCCATTAGCACCACTCTCCCCATGACAGCCACACCCACGAGTCGATGAGCGCTGGCCCCAGTCTCCTCCACAGGAGACACCAGCGCTCGCTTCCACTCACCTCAGCCGGATCCCGCAGGGTGCGCTCGCACGCTCATGCCCGTTCTTATAGGGACAGCGTGCGCACCGGACTTTGATAAAGCATCAGTTCGTGAGTACCCTGGACTATAAGAGGGGTCCAGCCCCCTGCTACGATGCCTGAGCGTTGTTGTTGTTTCCCTAGTTTGTCTATGCAATAAGTTCCTGTTCCTGTTCCCTGCATTCCGTACTATCCTGGTCGAGTACTGTGCTGAGACAAAGTCGTTCCATGCTGTATACCACGCCTGACCTGCTTCACCATGCCTGACGTCTACCTGCTGCCTAGTCCCAGACGAACCTGCCTTGCTACTGTCCGAGCTGCCACAGGTACCCTATACAAACTATAGACATTGACCTGCGCCCTGTTGGCCAGCTGCCATACCGCCAAGGAGGTACGGCCCAGTGGGTCCACAGACCCTACCTAACACCAAATTTGTATAGATTTTATATTTTTTACTACTTTTACATAGTTAAAACACCTTTTCTTTCAAAGTTATTTGTTTTTGTGTCTCCATATTTGAAGAGCCATAACTATTTTATTGTTCCACCGATGCAGTTTTATGAGGGCTTTTGTTTTGTCGGATGACTTGTAGTTTTTATTGGTACCATTTTGGAGCAGATGCAACTTTTTGATCACTTTTTATCACATTTTTGTTAAGGCAGGATTTACAGAAAATAGCATTTTTCCATTGTTTTTTATTTTAGTTTTTACGGCATTCACTGTGCGGGATATATAATGTAATAGCTTTATATATGGGGTTGTTATGAACGCGGCAATACCAAATATGTGTAACTTTTTTACTTTATTATTATTTTTTTTAATAATAAAGCATCTTGTAAGGGGAAAAAGTGGGTTTTGAATTTTTTTTTCACTTTTTTTATTAACTTTATTAAACTTTTTTTTTTACATTTTTACTAGTCCCACTAGGGGACTTTAATATGCAATCATCCGATCGCTTTTATAATACACTGAAATACTTTTGTATTGCAGTGTATTACTGCCTGTCTGTTTAAAATGAACAGGCATCTACTAGGCATCTACTAGGCCTTTATTAGGCCCCCGGCTGCCATAGAAGACATAGCCACTCGGCGATATTAATGCCGGGTGTTGGTGTGAGAGAGAGCTCCCTCCCTCTCTCCAAAACAACTCCGATGCAGTGCTCGCTATTGAGCGCCGCATCTGAGGGGTTAAATGGGTGAGATTGATACTGATATTGATCTCACTGTTCGAGCAGGGATGCCCCAAGCCCTCCGCTACTTCTGGTAGCTGAGCGCTGGGAGATTTAACGTCTCCCTGATATGTTTATTTATTCTACTGCAGCGCCGTGAAAAGGAGTATGGATCAGAATTAAGCCCATTAATGGCCGCTGTGAAAAGGCGTATTGGCGGTCACTAACGGTTTAAGTCCCGTGTAGACAGTGCCCCGCATTGATCCTCCTGTAGACAGTGGCCATCACAGAGCCCCCTGTAGAGAGTGCCCCACATAGAGCCCCCTGTAGACAATGCCCCACATAGAGCTACCTGTAGACAGTACTCCACATAGAGCCCCCTGTAGACAGTGCCCCATATAGAGCCCCTGTAGACGGTGCCCTCATACATAGTGCACCGGAGAGAGCCTCCTGTAGATAGTGCCCTCATATAGCCTCTTGTAGATACTGATCCCCATAGAGCCCCCTGTAGATATTTCCCCCCATAGAGAGCCCCTGGAGACAGTGCCCTACATAGATATCGGCCCCCATAAATCCACCTGTAGATAGTGCCCCACATACAGCACCCTGTAGATAGAGCCTCCTGTTAATAGAGCCCCCCTGCAGATACAGACCCCTTGTAGATAGAGTCTCTGTGTAGATAATGCCACTCACACTGGTAACTGAAAAAAAAACAACTTTACATACTCACCTGATCCCGTTTCGTGCCGTCTGCTAGTAACGCAGGCCTGGTCTGTTCTGACGAAATCTGCTGGAGCTGAATTACTAATGTTCCCTACCCTGCCATTCTGTGCCTTTCAATGATGCAACTGGTGCGATGATGTCATCTTGCAACTTAATTCATTGGAAGGCGCTAAATAGCAGGGCAAGTAACTAATGCTCCTTGCATTTCCAGCGCTAATGATCCATGTAATTGTATCTGCGTCCTAGAGATGCAGATACAATTATAGTGCAGGAGGGGGTGGCAGCTGTAAAGGATCTTCCAGGCACTACGTCTGTGGATACTCCCAGGGTTAATCAGTCGACACCTGAGGCCAGACCTCTTAGACTGACACCGGCTCCCACCAATCAGGGTGGCAGGCTCAGGAGTGGGAGAGCCTATCGCGGCCTGGTCAGTCGGAGTTAGCTCCGCCCCCTGTCCATTTATACCTGCCGTTTTCTCTTCCTCATTGCTTGTTATTCTTCTTGGATTCCTGGCCCCACTGCTGCCTTGCTCCAGCCTGCTTCTGCCGTGCTTCTGCCTTGCTTCAGTTCCCGCTTATCCTGCTTCGCTCTGCCCCTGGCTTGCTTCCTGCTCCGTGCTCTGCGTTTGTATACTCCACTACATCCTGATCCTGACTGGCTCGTTCACCACTCCGTTTCCTCACGATGTTCCGTGGGCTACTGTCCCTTCCCTTGCTTGTTCCCTGTTTGTATCCCCTTGCACTTAGTCAGCGTAGGGACCGCTGCCCAGTTGTACCCCGTCGCCTAGGGCGGGTCGTTGCAAGTAGGCAGGGACAGGGCGGTGGGTAGATTAGGGCTCACTTGTTCCCTTCACCTCCTTCCTGCCATAACACAATAACAAGCCCATACCTAGTCTACCATTTCTCCTACGCTGACGCTATCATGGACCCCCTTGAGACCCTGACCCAGCAGATGCAGGGCCTCTCCCTACAGGTCCAGGCCCTGGCTCAGAGGGTCAACCAGTCTGACGCTGCCATAGTAGTACCCCTCACCTCACCTCTAGAACCCGACCTCAAGTTACCTGACCGGTTCTCAGGGGACCGTAAGACTTTTCTCTCCTTCCGGGAGAGTTGCAGACTTTACTTCCGTCTAAAACCTCACTCCTCAGGTTCCGAGAACCAGCGGGTGGGTATCATTATATCCCGACTCCAGGAAGGGCCCCAAGAGTGGGCCTTCTCCTTGGCTCCTGACGCCCCTGAACTTTCCTCCGTCTATCGTTTTTTTGCTGCCCTCGGACTCATTTACGACGAGACTGACAGGACTGCCTTAGCCGAGAGTCAGCTGGTGACCTTACGTCAGGGTAGGAGACCTGTTGAGGAATACTGTTCTGATTTTAGAAAGTGGTGTGTAGCTTCTCGGTGGAACGATCCGGCTCTAAGGTGCCAGTTTAGGTTAGGACTATCTGACGCCCTGAAGGATCTGCTTGTTAGCTACCCCTCTTCTGACTCCCTAGACCAGGTTATGGCCCTAGCAGTACGACTTGACCGACGTCTCAGGGAACGTCAGCTTGAACGTTTCAATGTTTTCCCCTATGACTTCCCTGCGATTCCCCCCAAGGTCCAGTCTCCTCGCTTTTCCACGGAAGACTCGGAGGTACCTATGCAACTCGGGGCCTCCGTGTCCCCTCGACAACGTAGAGAGTTCCGCAGGAAGAATGGTCTCTGCTTCTATTGTGGGGGTAACAAGCATCTACTGAACACCTGTCCCAGGCGCAAGAATAAGCAGCCGGAAAACTTCCGCGCCTAAGTGATCATCGGGGAGGTCACTTGGGCGCACAGGTATTTCCCGTTAATATGAAACGCAATAAAATTTTGCTTCCCTTTCAGGTCTCGTTTGTTGGCCGGTCTGCCACTGGCAGTGCCTTCGTGGATTCTGGCTCATCTGCTAATATCATGTCTGTGGAATTTGCTATGTCTCTAAAAATGCCTTTTATTGATTTGCCTTATCCTGTCCCGGTAGTGGGTATCGACTCCACTCCTCTTGCTAATGGTTATTTTACTCAGCATACTCCTGTTTTTGAACTCCTTGTTGGCTCCATGCATTTGGAGCAGTGCTCTGTACTGGTGATGTAGGGATTATCGTCCGATCTGGTATTAGGTCTTCCCTGGTTGCAGCTGCATAATCCCACGTTTGATTGGAATACTGGGGATCTCACCAAATGGGGTAGTGAATGCCTGACGTAATGTCTTTCGGTTAACTCTATTTCTCCCCGTGAGGAGGTAAACATGCTACCTGAGTTTGTTCAGGACTTCGCTGATGTGTTTTCTAAGGAGGCCTCCGAGGTGTTGCCCCCTCATAGAGATTACGATTGCGCCATCGATTTGGTACCTGGTGCTAAGCTTCCTAAAGGTAGGATATTTAATCTTTCATGTCCTGAACGTGAAGCTATGAGGGAGTATATCCAAGAATGCCTGGCCAAGGGTTTCATTCGCCCCTCGACTTCTTCTGTAGGTGCTGGCTTCTTCTTCGTGGGGAAGAAGGATGGTGGTTTTAGGCCGTGCATTGACTATCGGAACTTAAATAAGGTCACAGTAAGGAACCAGTATCCCCTTCCTTTGATTCCGGATCTTTTTAATCAGGTTCAGGGGGCCCAATGGTTCTCTAAGTTCGATCTACGGGGGGCATATAACCTTATCCGCATCAAAGAGGGGGATCAGTGGAAGACTGCGTTCAACACGCCCGAAGGTCATTTCGAATACCAGGTCATGCCCTTTGGGTTGTGTAATGCCCCTGCCGTTTTCCAGAATTTTATTAATGAAATTCTGAGAGATTACCTGGGAAATTTTCTTGTAGTGTACCTTGATGACATACTAGTGTTTTCCAAGGACTGGTCTTCCCACGTGGAGCATGTCAGGAAGGTCCTCCAGGTCCTCCGGGAAAATAATCTGTTTGCAAAAACCGAAAAATGTGTGTTTGGGGTACAGGAGATACCATTTTTGGGTCAAATCCTCACTCCTCATGAATTCCGCATGGACCCTGCCAAGGTTCAGGCTGTGGCGGAATGGGTCCAACCTGCCTCCCTGAAGGCGCTACAGTGTTTTTTGGGGTTCGCTAACTATTACAGGAGATTTATTGCCAACTTCTCGGTCGTCGCTAAGTCTCTTACGGACCTCACTCGCAAGGGTGCTGATGTCCTCCACTGGCCTCCTGAGGCCGTCCAGGCTTTTGAGACCCTCAAGAAGTGCTTTATCTCGGCCCCCGTGCTGGTTCAGCCCAACCAAAGGGAGCCATTTATTGTGGAGGTTGACGCGTCCGAGGTGGGAGTGGGGGCCGTCTTGTCCCAGGGTACCAGCTCCCTCACCCATCTCCGCCCCTGTGCTTACTTCTCTAGGAAGTTTTCGCCCACGGAGAGTAACTATGATATTGGCAACCGCAAACTTTTAGCCATTAAATGGGCTTTTGAAGAGTGGCGTTACTTCCTGGAGGGGGCTAGACACCAGGTAACGGTCCTTACCGACCACAAGAATATGGTTTTCCTAGAATCTGCCCGGAGGCTAA
The DNA here is from genome assembly GCF_050947455.1 of Rhinoderma darwinii. NCBI lineage: Eukaryota > Metazoa > Chordata > Amphibia > Anura > Rhinodermatidae > Rhinoderma > Rhinoderma darwinii. The sequence continues at coordinate 64,651,301 of NC_134689.1, forward strand.
ACCCGAGACAAGCTCGATGGGCGCTATTCTTTACCAGATTTAACTTCTTGGTTACCTATAGTGCTGGGTCCAAAAATATTAAGGCTGATGCACTGTCACGTAGTTTCATGGCCAATCCTCCTTCTGAGGAGGATCCTGCTTGTATTTTACCCCCTGGTATAATTGTTTCTGCCACTGATTCTGATTTAGCCTCTGACATTGCGGCTGATCAAGGTTCAGCTCCCGGGAACCTCCCTGGGGACAAGCTGTTTGTCCCCCTGCAATACCGGCTAAGGGTACTCAGGGAAAACACTGACTCCGCACTATCTGGTCATCCTGGCATCTTGGGTACCAAACACCTCATTACCAGAAACTATTGGTGGCCTGGGTTGCCTAAAGACGTTAGGGCTTACGTCGCGCTTGTGAGGTTTGTGCTAGGTCCAAGACCCCTAGGTCCCGACCTGCGGGCTTACTACGTTCTTTGCCCATTCCCCAGAGACCTTGGACCCATATCTCCATGGATTTTATCACCGATTTGCCTCCATCTCAGGACAAGTCGGTGGTGTGGGTGGTAGTAGACCGCTTCAGCAAGATGTGCCACTTTGTGCCCCTTAAGAAACTACCTAACGCCAAGACATTAGCTTCTTTGTTTGTTAAACACATTTTGCGTCTCCATGGGGCCCCAGTCAATATCGTTTCTGACAGAGGGGTACAATTTGTTTCCTTAATTTGGAGAGCTTTTTGTAAAAAGTTGGAGATTGATCTGTCCTTCTCCTCCGCCTTCCATCCCAAAACTAATGGCCAAACGGAAAGGACTAATCAATCCCTGGAACAATATTTAAGGTGCTTCATCTCTGACTGTCAATTTGATTGGGTCTCATTCCTTCCCCTCGCCGAATTTTCCCTGAATAACCGGGTCAGTAACTCGTCAGGGGTCTCCCCGTTTTTCTGTAATTTCGGGTTTAATCCAAGGTTCTACTCCGTTTCTCCTGGTTGTTCCAATAATCCCGAGGTAGAGGACGTTCATCGGGAACTGTGCACAGTCTGGGCCCAGGTTCAGAAGAACCTAGAGGCGTCCCAGAGCGTACAAAAGATTCAGGCTGATAGAAGACGTTCTGCTAACCCCCGGTTTGTCGTCGGGGATCTGGTGTGGTTGTCGTCTAGGAACTTGCGCCTTAAGGTCCCGTCCAGGAAGTTTGCTCCCCGATTTATTGGGCCTTATAAGGTCATTGAAGTCCTCAACCCTGTATCCTTCCGTCTGGAGCTGCCCCCATCCTTTCGCATACACAACGTCTTTCATGCCTCCCTCCTTAAACGCTGCTCCCCGTCCTGGTCCCCCTCGAGGAAACCTCCTGTTCCCGTTCTCACCCCTGAGGGGGTGGAATTCGAGGTGGCCAAGATTGTGGACAGTAGGATGATCCAGGGCTCCCTCCAGTACCTGGTCCATTGGAGAGGATACGGGCCGGAGGAGAGGACTTGGGTACCTGCTCGAGATGTTCACGCTGGGGTATTGGTCAGGAGGTTCCACCTTCTCTTCCCCACTAAACCGGGTCCTCTTAGTAAGGGTCCGGTGGCCCCTCATAAAAGGGGGAGTACTGTAAAGGATCTGCCAGGCACTACGTCTGTGGATACTCCCAGGGTTAATCAGTCGACACCTGAGGCCAGACCTCTTAGACTGACACCGGCTCCCACCAATCAGGGTGGCAGGCTCAGGAGTGGGAGAGCCTATCGCGGCCTGGTCAGTCGGAGTTAGCTCCGCCCCCTGTCCATTTATACCTGCCGTTTTCTCTTCCTCATTGCTTGTTATTATTCTTGGATTCCTGGCCCCACTGCTGCCTTGATCCAGCCAGCTTCTGCCGTGCTTCTGCCTTGCTTCAGTTCCCGCTTATCCTGCTTCGCTCTGCCCCTGGCTTGCTTCCTGCTCCGTGCTCTGCGTTTGTATACTCCACTACATCCTGATCCTGACTGGCTCGTTCACCACTCCGTTTCCTCACGGTGTTCCGTGGGCTACTGCCCCTTCCCTTGCTTGTTCCCTGTTTGTATCCCCTTGCACTTAGTCAGCGTAGGGACCGCCGCCCAGTTGTACCCCGTCGCCTAGGGCGGGTCGTTGCAAGTAGGCAGGGACAGGGCGGTGGGTAGATTAGGGCTCACTTGTTCCCTTCACCTCCTTCCTGCCATAACAGCAGCAGTTGCTTTCAGTGGCGCCCCTGTCCCCTCAGAGAAACAGCAGGCCTTCACCTGAGGCAAGAAGTTTAACTCGCCTCATGGACGGTGCAACCCTGTTGGGGACAGATTTTATAGAAGAATCGTTAAACTTGCTGCGTTTCCTGAGGACCTGGAGGGAGGAAACTGCATTGCATTTAATAAATACTGGATTCTGGAGATATTTAAGCATCATCACTATTCTAATTAGCACATGAATACCTCTCATACCAAGAATTTTGGGCAAACCACAATCCAAAAAAGGAGGCAGCACTCCAGTAGTATAGAAAAATCCAAAATGTATTCACCCAACATACAGACAATGTTTCACCTTCCCATTGAACGCATTTTTCGATTGAAGGATTTTTCTATACTACTGGAGTGCTGCCTCTTTTTGTGGATTGTGGTTTGATCTTTGCTTGAGGTCTTTTGTCAAGATTCCTCTGAGGATAGCACCCACAACTTTATGCTACAGTGCAGCTCCTATATCTTCTTTGTTCCAAGAATTAGGCAGTAATCCTAGATCAATCCTGTGTAAATTTCTATGTTTCAAGGATTGAGATACGGTTTTAAGAAAATCAAGAAATCAGCTCTCTATTATAAAATAACAACCACATAATGCTATTCACCGGACTTTCTGCATCTACACAGAAGAAACAACAATCATTTAATAAGGTTAAAAAGAAACTCTCATCTGCAGCATTCTCTCACATACCCAGTTTAAGAGTATTTGTCACAAGTTTAGTGTGCCCTAGCTAATAGGCGCTGTCACACTGATAATCTTAGTGAAAATTGTGTCCCAAAACGTGTATTACTATAAAAGTTATGAGCTTTTTTTCTAAATATATAAATGAGCCTATAAGTATGGATGGGCATCAACATCAGAGATTCTTCTGAGGTGGAGCTAGCTCACAGCCTCTGACGCTGTCCTATCTGCATGAAGCTGCTTCACACAGTGTAAGTGACTAAAGTTGGAGGGAAGCGGGATCAATTCAAAAAGCCATATCTCGGGCTGAGAAAGAGGAGATTCTGATCTTTCATATTAAATTAGGATCGCAGTTCTAGCTGTGAAGCAACCAGAAATATCACCAGTTGAAAACACAGTCGGGAAGGGAAGCAGTGTACTATAAGATCACACTGTGTTGCTGGGCAGGGAAGGGGAAGAAGCTTTATGCTGATTGGACAGCGTCATACAGAAGACATTACACCGCCCAGAGTGAACCTCCTATTTGGCTATTAGAGCCTAATTAGCATATTTAGAAAAATGTACATCATTTTGCAAATAATAAACGTTTTTGAAAATAAATCACACTGTAATTTTCAGCATCATAGCGCCTATTCATTAGAAGATAGGGAATTGATAAACTAGTGACAGATCCTCTTTAAAGTACATGTGTCGTATCAAGACTCATTTTTCTTTGACTCTCTAAAAGAAGTGTGCGAATGGCTTGATAGAAAAGGATTTAAATGATAATCAGATTCTTCCATAACGGAGGGAAAGAGGAATAAGGAGAGGAACTTAATTATTTTTTTCTCTCTTAATTTCCACGGCTTCTTCCGCTTAAACCATCTTTTGATTTGATCTATATATGTTTTTCTTATTTTTTATATGCTAAGGGTGGGTGGGATAAATGTCCCTCATTTGGGATCTGCAGTTCCCCTCAAGTTGGGGGGTTCAAATTGATTGTTGAAGGGTTTTACATAAATATATATATATATATGGGAAACATAAAGATAATGTTCTAAAAAGTGCAGGTATATTTATCTCCGCTCCAAATCTTTTAAAGAAACTTTTACAACTTTTTTTTTATTTTAAATCTATTTTTTAATGCCAAAGAGGAGCAATCTAGACTTGCACTTCAATCCTATTCAGAGGGCGGCTGGCTAGGACTTCTCCTCGCTTCCATTGTTAAGAACCAATCCCTTCCGACATCTATAACCAATATAAGAACGTAAACCGAGTATAGTAGCTGCACCGTAGTGAAAATCCAAATAATGACGGGTGCTAGCCTCAGGAAAATTGACAGAATTCCCTCAAACCATCAATGTACAATCCAGAAGAGAAGGCAGCACTCCAGTAGTGTAAAAACTATTTATTCACCTAACCTTCCCATTGAAGGCATTACCAAGCAATGAATGTGTATTCTCACAGCATATACAGTATTTTTCAGACTATAAGACACAGTTTTTAGCAAGAATAAATCTTGCTAAAAAGTTCCAATGTCTTATAGTCAGCAGTCAAGGGCCCCCTGACCGCTCCTTACTTAACCCCTTCCCGACCCGTGATGTGCCGGCACATCATGGGGAGGGGATTATGTATGGAGCAGGCTCACGTGCTGAGCCCACTCCATACACTGCAGGTGCCAGCTTCTGACACTCTGCTCTAACGGCCAGGAGCAGCGATGGCGCTGTTCCTGTTAATTTAACTAGTTAAACGCCGCGGTGGTTTTCCCATGAAGTACATTTATGACATATGCACAGGATATGTCATCTATCTCTAGAAGGGTATTGCAAAAATTGTCATCTATCTCTAGAAGGGTATTGCAAAAATTGATAAATTGGGTATACGTTTAAATTAATAAGTATGAATTTAACTGCCTATGTAAACGTTTAAAAATAATTTTATTGGTATAAATCTAAAAGATTAGGCACTAATGCCAAAGAATCTGAGTACAGGCGTTGGCAAAACAGATCATGGATCCTTAGTAGAGTGTCTGAAATATATTGGTGGAAGTTCAGTAAACTCATATATCAATGCGACACTAGACAAGAGTAGTAAAAGAAACTACTGATCTATTTTCCATAGCGATACAAAATCACCAAGTCTTAATGAGATGTCTATGATACACCGTTGCAACCATGTACCCCTTCAATACTCCAAAAAGGCCTTAACAATTATAACATTGGTCTGTTAACCACAAGTAAGCAAGTGTCCCTACGCATCTCTGTGCCCCTGTCATACAGGGGAGCGTCCTCAGGGGTATAAATTGCTTTGATCATTTATTATTGCCGGCCAGCATATGTTATGCTGTTTGTTTTGTGTTCTCCCGCGTGCACTGAGACCCTGGTCTAGCGCACGACAGGGAAACCCTGGAGCCTTATAAGGCTTAGCCTCACCCACATTGTAAACATAATTGGGACCTAAACCAGTAGGTATTTAGAACGTCACATTGACGCCCCCCAACTGGAGCGGCTCCCTGGTAATGTCGCGTCCAATAAAATAGATGCTTCACGCATCAATAGTCGCTAGGGGAACTTCAGGCGGCCGAGACATACACCACGGTACATACAAGGTGAAGTGGATTGTGCGAATAAAGGAGCTAATGTACAAGAGCCAACCTTAAAGGTTACAGGAAATTTGTTAGGGATACGAGATACAATGAACAATATGTGCCACAGTAGGGAAATAGCCGCACAAAACGGTACATAACGACACTGCATTGGATCAGACAGATATCAATGCCGAAGGTGCCGATATGACAAAGCTACTCCAAAACCAAAGATCAGAGTTGGTATATATATTTTGGTGATACGGAACCATGTAAAAAGATCTGGCCAGGTCAAATTATGGACAAATAGGAAGGAAACAGGGAGCTAAATGGAGGGCTTCCTAATTTATAAAAAGGGGAGATAGGATAGTTGATCATTAAGACCCAGTGGATTGATGATTTGCATCTTGAAGATCCACTGGGCCTCCTTTCTATAGAATCCTCCTGTCCCAATCCCCCCCTCTCACGGGTGGTTGAACATGTTCCATCCCCTGAAATTCAAGAACCATGGGGTCCCCTGAATGGCATTCCCACATGTGTTTGGAAACCGATGTAGCTTGTTTCCTAGCGATGTCACATATATGATCCCTAACCCTCCGCCTGAATTCTCTCTTGGTCTTTCCGACATACTGTATACCGCATGCACAAGTTATCAGTTATACCAACCCTTTTGTCAGGCAGTTGATAAACGTTCTCGTATCGAATACTTCTCCTGTGGTTTTGCTCTTAAAGGTTCTGGTGTTCCACACGGAGCTACATGCTTTGCATCAACCGCAAAGAGACGTACACTTTAGGTTTGATGATAGCAAAGTTGTAGTTTTTTCCGCCTCAAGATGACTATACACTAGTCTACCTTTGATATTACGACCTCTTTTAAAAGTAATCTGAGGCCTATCACCATCATGATTACCCACATCCGGATCTGCTTTAAGGATATCCCAGTAGGAAGTAAGTATCCTCCTAACATCCCCATGACTCTGATGGTCTCCTCCTGTAATGGACGTATTTTGGGATTAAGGTGAGATTCTCTATTCGCCCCCAGGGCATGTTGGTATGCTGTTTTAAGTACATCACTGGGATAGCCCCTCCTTTCGAACCTATTTCTCAGATCTCTAGCTGAAGTCTTAAAGTCCGATACTGTAGTACAGTTTCATTTGGCTCTAATATATTGCCCCTTTGGTATGCCTGTTTTGAGTGGTATAGGATGCCAACTATCCCAACTAAGCAGATTGTTGGTTGCAGTATTTTTTCTGAACATTTCTGTCTGTATATAGCCAAGATCGGTTTTCTCTATCTTAACTGGTTCACAACTGCTGGCTGTGTTTTTACTGCCAGCGGTCAGGGTCCTTAAAACCCGAGCCATAGACTTTTTACGGCTCGGGTTTTAACTTGCTGCCCGCGCAATCGGGCAGCTGAATGTCGGGTCTCCGGCTGTCAGTGACGGCCGGGGACCCTGAGGAGTAGACAGAAGCAGCTTTTGCTGCTTCTGTCTTCTCTGATGATTTGTACACAGCGCTCAATGAACGCTGTGTGTAGGAATAGAGACAACAGCAGCGGCGCTGTCTCTATTCCTCCCGGTTTTCATGTGACTTGTCACATGATCGCCAGGTGCCGTTACTGAGAGACTGCTGCTGGGTCTTACAGGACCCAGCACAGCCCCATTAGTGACAATCGTCACTATGAGAGTGCTGATTTCCCCTGTAACTGGGGCTGCTGTGCAGCTCCAGTTGCAGTGGAAAAATATGGTGTAAAAGAAAGAAAAAATATATATAAAGTTCCCCAAAGGTCTTTTTTGACCTTTGAGGGACAGACCATAGTAATAAAAAAATAGTAAAGTAAAGTGAAAATTTTTTTTTAATAATAAATACACAGAAAATACCCACCCCCAAAAAAAATGGCCCCCATCCACAAATGAAGGTCTATTTTAGGGTAAAACTATGTTATTAGCAAAAAAAAATAGCTGAAACATAAAAAAGCTTATTTTTTTACTATTATTTTCAAACTTTATGAATAAAAATTCTAAAATAGCAAAGAAGGTGTGTATAAAAACGATAAAAAAATAAACCTGCATTGTCTACGGAAAAAACGTTGCAAAAATCACGTCGTTAGCCCAACAAATAAAAAAGTTATAGCCATTTAACTAACGCGTGCTAAAAAGGGCTAAACGGTGTCTGGTCCTGAAGGCGCAAAATAGCCCGGTCCTGAACTGGTTAAGATCCAGGAATGTAGTATTCCTTACCTGGATTTCAGATGTAAAAAAAAAGACCCAGATCATTGATATTTAGAATAGATACAAACTCCTTGAACTCAGCAGTAGTTCCTGACCACAGAATGAACATGTCATCAATAAATCTAAGCCAAAGCACAATGGAAGAATTGTACTTCTCCATTTCGTCACAGAACACACACTCCTTGTCTCACCAGCCCAGATAAAGGTTGGCATAGGTGGGGGAACAAGGGCTTCCTATTGCCACCCCTCTGAGCTGGTGGAAGATCTGGTAGTCAAAAAGAAAAAAGTTATGTTCCAAAACAAACCAAAGTAGTTTCAGTACAAATTGGTTGTGTGCATGAAACTGGGTCCCTCTGTCCTGGAGGAAATACTCCACAGCTCGACATCCCAGTAAATGGGGAATGGAGCTGTAAGAGTGTCTCCACATCCAGACTAGCAAGAAAAACATTGGGGTCACACCTGATACCCTCGAGTTTCCTCAGCACCTCCATCGTATCTCTCACATACGATGTAAGTGCCAAGACAAAAGGTCTCAGAATCCTGTCAATATAGATGCTGGCATTCTGGGATACACTCCCAATGCCTGAAACAATTGGTTGACTTTTCAGAAGAGAAAGTCCCTTGTGGACCTTTGGGAGACTGTAGAAGGTAGCCACCTGCGGACATTTCCCCACGATAAACGCAAATTCCCGACCATGAATAATCTTAACACGCCTGGCCTCAACCAAAATGCCTTTAAGCTCAGCTAAGAAGCTATGCGTGAGATTATCAACCAAAACATGATAGCACAACTTATCCCTGAGAATATTCATAAACATGGTTATATATTGATTATGATCCATAATAACCATGTTTCCCCCCTTGTCTGAGGGTTTGATTATAATTTCAGAATAATTCTCAAAAGTCTGAAGAGCCAACATTTCCTCCATTAATAAGTTATACCTAAGATGTTTATTATATACACTAGAAAGAAGAGGAGCATAGAGGCCATAAATAAAAATAAATAGCTTTATTGAACACGTAAATACATACATAGAAAGCGTTAAAAAGGTACAATACAGGACAGGAGGACACTGTGAAATTCCAGTGTAAACACGACTAGAGAGACTCCCTAAAATATGCAGGAGAAGGTGTAGGGTGGTCAAGGAGATGGGTATAAGGTATGAGTGATAAATGTATTAGTAATACATGTATTAGGCACTAGTGACCATGCCATAGTATTCATACAAACAAATACATGTAGTTGTATAGCCATAAAGTGAAATGCTGGTAGCAAGCAGGCAATGAGTCTAAGACCTAATATACACGTTTGAGTCAAATGCTAGCAATAAACATGTTAAAGGTCTAAGACACAAATAGACCACTCAATCTCCCACTCCTGGAAAAACTTACCCATGTAAAATGTCTGGGGGAGTCGGACTGGCGTGCAGAGAACCCCAATGCACGTTTCGCGGTATGCTTCCTCAAGGGGTGTACCACCTAAACCCCGTTCCATCTTACCCGGCTCCGCTGTCTTCCGGCCATTTCCTGGTTACATGGTTGAGTTACGGAAACAGCATAATTCGCTGACCTACGCAGTTTCCATAACTCCCATAGAACTGAATAGTACTTACGGAAACAGCGTAGCAGGCTATGCTGCTTCTGTAAGTGCCATTCACTACTATGGGAGCTCAGCGAGTTACGCTGTTTTCGTAACTCATCCATGTATTGCAGTGTATTGTACCAGCTAGAGATGAGCGAACTTATGAAAAGTTCGGTTCAGCAGGTTCGCCGAATTTTATGAAAAAGTTCGATTCGGACTGAACTAGTTCTGACCGAACCTGTAATACAAGAAAGCCCCTAAAAATCGTGTATAACACTGTTTAAAAGCCCTAGAAGCCCTGTATAACACTCTTAGGTCACCCATGAGTGTATCCAAGTACTTTTGAGCTGTCTTTAAGGCAAAGTTAGTGTCAAAGTTACGCCAACATGTATGGCTATAGGAAAACGGATGGGACACGGTGATAACTAACAGAAACCACTGCACTTGTGCATGTTGTATGCTTAATGCATTGTTAAAAAAGGTACAAAAATTAACCATTTTTGGCGGTAGATGCCTGCCAGGGTTCATACATATAAGGTGGTAAAAGCAGAAGCAATGGCTTTTGACAAGCCCTCAAAAAATTGACCGTTTATGGTGGCAGATGCCTGCCGGGGTTCATCCATACATGGATGTAAAAGCAACAAGCAATGGCTTTTCACAAGCCCTCCAAAAATGTACCCTTTTTATTGGCAGATGCCTGCCGGGGTTCATCCATACATGGATGTAAAAGCAACAAGCAATGGCTTTTCACAAGCCCTCCAAAAATTTACCCTTTTTATTGGCAGATGCCTGCCGGGGTTCATCCATACATGTATGTAAAAGCAACAAGCAATGGCTTTTCACAAGCCCTCCAGGCCTGCTTGTAGCAGACGGCAGTGGAGGTGTATTGGTGGTAGTAGAGGTAGCCAACGGACAGCAATTGTGGTAGTAGTAGTAGTAGTAGTAGCAGCAGCACATTAAAAAAAGAGACTGGACAGTCTCAGGACAAAGCCCTGTGGTGGGGCAGGCCTGCTTGTAGCAGACGGCAGTGGAGGTGTATTGGTGGTAGTAGAGGTAGCCAACAGACAGCAAGGGTGGTGGTAGTAGTAGTAGCTGCACATTAAAAGAGACTATACAGTCACAGGACAAAGCCCTGTGGTGGGGCAGGCCTGCTTGTAGCAGACGGCAGTGGAGGTGTATTAGTGGTAGTAGAGGTAGCCAACGGACAGCAAGGGTGGTAGTAGTAGTAGTAGCAGCAGCACATTAAAAAAAGAGACTGGACAGTCACAGGACAAAGCCCTGTGGTGGGGCAGGCCTCAGGCCTGCTTGTAGCAGACGGCAGTGGAGGTGTATTGGTGGTAGTAGAGGTAGCCAACAGACAGTAAGGGTGGTAGTAGTAGTAGTAGCAGCAGCACATAAAAAAAATAGACTGGACAGTCACAGGATAAAGCCCTGTGGTGGGGCAGGCCTGCATGTAGCAGACGGCACTGGGGGTGGATTGTTGGTAGAAGTAGTAGCAGCACCAACAGCGGCACATTAAAAAAAGAGTGGACAGGACAGAATCCCATAGTAGCAGGCGGCAGTAGCAGGCGGCAGCAGCAGCAGCAGCCATGTCAGATCTAATCAGTGGCATCAGGCACAGGTGTTTTAAAATCCTCACCGATCCACGCTTGATTCATTTTCAGAAACGTGAGATTTTCCAAGCTGTTGGCGGACAATCTTGTTCGCTTAGGGGTGACGAAGCCACCTGCCACGCTGAATACCCTCTCTGACGCTACACTGGAGGGTGGACAAGACAGTACACCCATGGAAAACTGGGCCAGTTCTTGCCAATGATCCAAACTGCTGACCCAGAAGTCCATGGGGTCTGGGATCAGCATTTCTGACGGAGGAAGGGCACAGTCCAGGTACGAGTGAACCTGGTTGTTTAGGTGCTGCACCTGGTGATGGTGAACATCCCTTTGGTGACTACGATGTGTGTCAGGTCGGGGTATTGGATGTAAAAATGTTGTCATAATATTTTCCAAACTGAATTGGCTGCTGCTGCTGACGCTGCTGCCGCCTATTGCAGAGGTAGCTCTGCCAGAGGCGGTGGAACGATGAGACAGTGGGGAGCGGAGAGTGGCCCCCGGTCAGACATGCTTGCAGCAGGTGTTTGCCGTTTGAAAGCCGTGACAAGCTGGCTGCATAGCTTCTCTCGATAATAAGCCAATTTTGCCTCCCTCTCGGAAGGCGCAAAAAACTCCCCCATTCTGGCTTTATACCGAGGGTCTAAAAGTGTGGCTATCCAGTATTCATCTCTTTGCTTCATGCTAACAATACGACAGTCAGCGCGCAAGTAACGAAGCATACAGCTCGCCATCCTGGCCAGATTTCAGAGGGCCCGGTTGGTTCCATCTCCGCCCCATACTGCCATGGTTGTCCATCATCAAGGTCGTCATCAGACTCGTCATCACCACCATCACTGTCATGTTGTGCGGCTGCCTCGTCCCCTATCCCTTCCTGTGATTCCATCTCCAAATCCAGCTCCTCTTCAGGTCCTGTTTGCTCATCCTCATCCTCGTCCTCCTCCTCATCATCCATAGCCAGATGCGATCCTTCCTCCATCCTTTGCTGAATCATCGCTGTGAGCGTTTGCTCCATAATGAATATCAGCGGCATAACATCGTTCATTCCGCTAGCGTCACGGCTCACAAATCGTGTGGCCTCTTCAAAGGGCCTCAAAACGCGACATGCGTCTCTAACCAGCTGCCAGTGCCTGAACTCGAAATTACACTGGCTCCAAACGCTGCCCGTCTTCTGCGTCAGGAAATCATTCACGGCTTTCCGCTGTTCGTACAGATGGTCCAACTTGTGCAAGGTGGAATTCCAGCGTGTTGGAACGTCGCAAATCAGGCTGTGTTCTGGGAGATTGTTTTGACGCTGCAAGTCCAGGAGGGCGTGCTTAAATGCATACGAACGTCTAAAGCGAACGCAAACCCTCCTGGACATGGCCAGCACACCCTTCAAACCAACATATGACTTTAAGAAGCGTGTTATGACCAGATTGATTACATGTGCCATGCAAGGAGCGTGTGTCAGGTGACCTAGACGCAGTGCAGCCACAACGTTCTTCCCGTTATCAGAGACAACATTGCCCAGTGTGAGTTTCAGAGGAGACAGCCAGCGTGCGATTTCCTCCTTAATGCACAGCAGCAGCTCCTGCCCTGTGTGGCTTTTCTCGCCCAGGCTCAGCAGGTGTAAGACAGCGTTGTGGCGCTTCACCTTGCACCTATGAAAAGAGGAGGCAGGAGGAGTGGAAGATACGCTGTGTCCTGTCGGGGACGGGAAGACCTCCATTGAGGAAGGCAAGGAGGAGGAGGAGTAGGAGGAGGATGGTAGGCGCCTGGTGTCCAGAGTTGAACCAGAAAGATACAAGCGTGGAGGTGGTAATGCCTGGCATTGCTGCGGTGGTGCATCGGACTGCAAAATGTTGACCCAGTGGGCCGTGAAAGACATGTACTGTCCCTGCCCATAGTTGCTGCTCCACGTGTCGACGGTGGCATGTACCCTGCTGCACACAGATAATTTCAAGGACTGGCACAACTTTTCCTCCACGTGCTTGTGCAAGGCAGAGACAGCTGTTTTGGAGAAGTAATGTCGGCTAGTTAGCCACCTAGGCTGAGCGCACGCCATCAATTGCTTGAAGCCGGCGGAGTCGACCAGGTGGTACGGCAGTGACTGCACCACCAACAACTTAGCCAGGTGTGAATTAAGCCGCACGACAAGTGGATGACTGGGTATATATTGTTGCTTATTGGACAACGATTCCGTAATGGATAACTGACGGAACGTAGGAGGAGCACTAGATGACAGTGATGATGATGATGACAACGACATGGTGGATAAGGCCTGGCTACTACTTAGATGACAGGGACTCGGAGCAGCAGCAGCAGCAGCGACAGAGGGGTCTTCATTAGATGTACATGATGATGGTGGGGCATGTCGATTGTCCCACATGGCCTTGTGATGCCGCTCCATGTGTTTACGTAGAGCGGTAGTTCCTACATTGCTGCCCTGCCCACGCCTTACTTTCTGCTTGCAGATACGGCACTGTGCCATGTTTTCGTCCTCCGGGAAGGTACAGAAAAATTGCCACACAGCAGAGTCCCGTAAAGAGGTAGTACCACGTCCACCACCACCACCACCCAAGCTTGCCCCTTGTCTGGCAGGCTTTTTTCGGGAGCCTACACCAGCATCAGTGTCGCCGTCACCAGCTCCTGAGCTGACCCTACCGCTGCAATGTTTTGCAGATTGACTTCTGCCCGTACCTCGGCTTGGCTGTTTATCATGGCCAGTGCCGCCACTACTACCCTCCTCCTCTGACGCCGTCATCACCTCATCACCTGGTTCCCACGTCCTGTCTAAAACAACATCATCATCATAGCCCTCCTCATCATCCCCGCCACTTCTGTCACTGTGTTGTGAATGTGATGTGACATCATGGCGGGCTCCATGCCCCCCCTCATTAATGCGTCTGCCACCACTGCTACCACCACCAACACCCCCACTACCGCAGCTATGCGTCTAGGACACTGCTTCCACCTCCACCACCGCCGCAACACACTCCGTTGGCTGACTCGCGGAAAACAAATCATCATCACTATGTTGTTCAGTATCTTCCTTCGCACCCGAGGAGATGTCTCTTAGGACTCTCAGGAAAGATGGCTTCCCGCTAGGAAGGGGGAGTGAAGACATAGATGATCGAATGGAAACGCTAGAAATACCTATATTACTACTGTCACTGTGCCAAGGAACTGTAGAGGATCTGGAATCCAACAAAACCTGGCTTGAAGCCAGATCGTCAGAGTCTTCCTGCTGAGATGACCGCGAGCCAGCCAACCAGTCCACAATGGCCGTATTGTCTAAAGTAACCAGCCCACCGTAGGAGATGGACAAGTCTGGCTTGCTGATACTGCTACTACTACCAGCAGGCAGATGGCTGCTGCTACTAGTGGAACTGGGCACATGTCTTGTGCCACAAATGCTGGTACTGGGTCTGGCACCAACAGATCCAACATTTGGACTGGAAGAGGACACGGCATGGGTGTTTTTTCCTTTACCCCGTGCTTTCACAACCTTTTTTTTACCAGATATTTCACTACTGGAGTGCATCAAGTTGAATCAAAACCCGGGGGATGAGCCCCTTCTAAAAGCGTATTCACACTGACACTGGCTTGGCAAATGGCAATGAATGAGAATTTCTATCAGCCACGCCGCGGTGCACTCAGGGAATGCTGGGCCTTGTAGTACTACTACTACTACTACAAAGGCTGCCTGTATTGCAAGTTGGATTGTTATTTTGTTATGTTAACGGCCGGGGATGAGCCCCTTCTAAAAGCGTACTCACACTGACACTGGCTTGGCAAATGGCAATGAATGAGAATTTCTATCAGCCACGCCGCGGTGCACTCAGGGAATGCTGGGCCTTGTAGTACTACTACAAAGGCTGCCTGTATTGCAAGTTGGATGCAACGGGGATGAGCCCCTTCTAAAAGCGTATTCACACACTGGCTGAGAAATGAGTAGTGGATGAGCCCCTTCGATTGCTGGATTCCTGGCTTTTAGATTCCTAAAGCTTTCCCTAACTGCACAGAGATGCTATCCCTACAGCTCTTATCTGTAAAATGGCCGCTGAGCTCCGTGCATAGACTTTTATTGCAGGCTTGAGCCCGCCCATATGCTGCCTCCCGATGGGCTGGTAGAGCTGTTTGCAAGGCATTATGGGGTAGCCTGATGTCAGGTGATCTTGTGAAATCCTCCATTTTACATCTAACATGTGGTAGGCGCCAAAATGTAGCCGGGTTCGGTCAAAACGGGTTCGGCCGAACCCGGTGAAGTTCGGATTCGCTGCGAACCGAACTTTTCCCGATGTTCGGACCGAAACCGGGTTCGGTTGTCCCGGTTCGCTCATCTCTAGTACCAGCGATCCAATGATCGCTGGTTCAAGTCCCCTAGGGGAACTAATAAAATGTGTAAATAACAAAAAAATTAGATACATTTTCAGGAGTGTAAAAAAATTGTAAATATTTAAAAAAATCAAATTTTTCCCCAAGCACAATGTAAAAATAAAAAAATAATAAAAAAAATGGTATTGCTGCGTCCGTAAAAGTCTGAAACTATTACAATATAGCATTATTTGACTCACACAGTGAACGGCGTAAAAAAAATATTTAAAACCCCAGGATCGTTGTCTTTTGGTCACCATAGCGCTAAAAAGAATTAAATAAAAAGTGATAAAAAAATTGTGTGTACCAAAAAAATGGTGCTAATAAAAACTACAGCTTGTCCCGCAAAAAATAAGCCCTCACACCAATCAAACGATGGAAAAATGTAAGTTATGGCTCTCAGAATGTGGTGAAACTGAACTAATTATTTATTTGAACCAATAGTTTTTTCTTTGTAAAAGAAGTAAAATATGATATATTTTTTTTCTAATTTCTGTTGTCTAAAACTTGGGTGTGTCTTATTGTCAGGTGCGTCTTATAGTCCGAAAAATACGGTACTAGTCCTTCTCAATGAATTAGAATATCATCAAAAAGTTAATTTATTTCAGTAATTCAATTCAAAAAGTGAAACTCATATATTATATAGATTCATTACACACAGAGTGATCTATTTCCAGCATTTTTTTTTGTTTTAATGTTGATGATTATGGATAACAGTTAATGAAAACCCAAAATGTAGTTGTCCCAAAAAATGTGAATATTAAATAAGCCCAATTTAAAAAATTATTTTTAATACTGAAATGTTGGCATACCGAAAAGTATGTACAGTATAATCACTTAACCCCTTCCTGACATTTGACGTATACATACTCCAAAGTCGGGTAGGGGAAGTATGGAGCGGGCTCACGCAGTGAACCCGCTTCATACGATGCCGGTGTCGGCTGTTTGTTACAGCCGACACCTCAGAGTAACTAGCAGCATCGCGCTCGAGCGCAATCCTGCTCGTTTAACTCATTAAATGCCGCGGTCAACAGAGACCGCAGCATTTAAATCGTTAGAAAGATCGGGGCGACCCCCTCTAACAGCTTATCGCGCCCCCCGCAACGTAATCGCGTTCTGCTACGGCTCTCTGGGGGCCTAATGAAGGCCCCCAGGTCTGCCATCTTTGTACACCTATTAAGCCCTGCCTCTGTCAGAATCACGATATACTGCAATACATTAGTTTTGCAGTTTATCGTGCAAGCGATCTAACGATCGCTGGTTGAAGTCTCCTAGGGGGACCAGCCCCATTTTTTCAAATCTGACATGTGTCACTTTATGTGGTAATAACTCTGGAATGCTTTTACCTATCCAAGCGATTCTGAGATTGTTTTCTCGTGACATATTGTACTTTATGCTAGTGAAAAAATTTGGCCGATAAATTCAATATTTATTTGTGAAAAACACCAAGATTTAGAGAAAATTTGCAAAACTTACCATATTTCTACATTTAAATGTATCTGCTTGTAAAAGAGATTGTTATACCACACAAAGTAGCTACTATTTCACATATCCCATATGTCTACTATATTTGTTTGCATCGTTTTTTGAATGTCCTTTTATTTTTTCTAGGACGTTACAAGACATAGAACTTTCGCAGCAATTGCCTACATTTTAAAGGAACAGTGTCATCGCAAATAATTTTTTTATATGTTAAAGATGTTAGTGCTTTAATAAAAACGTTTATATTCATTTGTGTGTTTGTGTTTTACTGTTTCTTATTTTTACACTTTTTCTTCCCTATGGGGGCTGCCATTTTTTGTTCCATTTCTGTGTGTGTCGATTAACGACACACACAGACATGGAATACGGCAGCCACAGTCCCATAGGGACTGTGAACGGCTCCCGTCCCATTGACTGCCGTGTACGGCGTCTGTGTGGGAACTGCGCATGCGCCGCTCCCACACAGTCCTATTCGAAATTGGCGCCGTCCGGCGCCATTTTCCTGTGGACCGGAAGTCGCGGCCGGACAGTAATATTACTACTTCCGGTCGCGGCTTCCGGACTTGTGCACATGGAACAGCGGCAGCAAACGGAGCGGACGGGCCGGAGGGAGCCGCGGCGGCAGGAGCAGGTAAGAGATTTCAATGTATGTTAGTGTTTGTGTGTGTTTACTACTGTATGTAAACCTACTACACTGTGGGTTACCTCAAAAAATGGCGACACACAGTGTAGGAGGTTAAACCTTTCAAACCCCTCGTTTATCCCGGCACTAGCCAGGATAAAGGAGGGGGGGATGCTGAGAGCTCACTAGAGCGAGGGCTTTTAACCCAATGTTGCAATGCTGCAATTTTGGGAACAGCCCCATCTAGTGACCAAAAATGTGTAGTATTATAAATTAGAAATAATTTATAATATTTCCTGGCTCGTGCCAAAAAAAAATAAAAAATTTGAACAATGTTTAATCACCCACACACTAAATGTTTAATTTTTAAAAAAAAAACATGTTTTTCTGGCAACACCATCCCTTTAAAGAAAATTTCAAAAGGCTATTTTTTCAGGGACCAGTTCAGATCTGAAGTGGCTTTGAGGGCCTTAAATATTAGAAAGACCCCTTAAATCACCCCATTTTGAAAACTTCACCCCTCAAAGTATTCAAAACAGCATTCAGAAAGTGTTTTAACCCTTTTAACCATTTCACAGGAATTAAAACAAAGTAGAGGTGAAATTTACACATTTCATATTTTTTTCCAAAATAATTTGTAATAAAAAAATTTCTGTAACACAGAAGGTTTTACCCAAGAAAAGCAACTAAATATTTATTGCCCAGATTCTTTTGTTTTTAGAAATATCCCACATGTGGCCCTAGTGCGCTACTGGACTGAAGCGAAGGCCTCAGAAGCAAAGGAGCACCTAGGGGATTTTGGGGCCTCCTTTTTGTAGAATATATTTTAGGCACCATGTCCAGTTTGAAGAGGTCTTGTGGTGCCAAACAGTAGAAACCCCTCAAAAGTGACCCTGTTTTGGAAACTACACCCCTCAAGGAATTTATCTAGGGGTATAGTTAGCATTTTGACCCAATAGTTTTTTTGCTGCATTTAATGGAAATAGTCTCTGAAGATAAAAATATACTTTTTTCTGAAAAAACACAGAATTTTCAAATTTTTACAAGGAATAAAGGAGAAAAAGCACCCCAACATTTGTAAAGCGATTTCTCCCAATTATGGCAATACCCCATATGTGGTAATAAACAGCTGTTTAGACCCATGGCAGTGCTCAGAAGGGAAGGAGTGCCATTTGGATTTTGGAGCATAGATTTTGCTGGAATGGTTTACGGTGCTATGTCGCGTTTGCTAAGCACTTGAGGAACCAAAATAGTAGAAACCCCCCCAAAAGTGACCCCATTTTGGAAAGTACACACCTCAAGGAATTTTCTAGGTGTATAGTTAGCATTTTTACCCCATAGGTTTTTTGCTGCATTTATTGGAATTTGTTTGTGAAAATAAAAATCTACTTTGTTTCTGAAAAAACACAGAATTTGAACATTTTTCCAAGGAATAAAGGAGAAAAAGCACACCAACATTTGTAAAGCAATTTCTCCCGATTACGGCAATACCTCATATGTGGTAATAAACGGCTGTTTAGACCCACGCCAGAGCTCAGAATGGAAGGAGCGACATTTGGATTTTGGAGCGCAGATTTTGCTGGAATTGTTTTCAGTGCCATGTCGCGTTTGCAACGCACTGGAGGGACCAAAACGGTAGAAACCCCCAAATGTGACCCCATTTTGGAAACTACACCCCTCAAGAAATTTTTCTAGGGGTATAGTTAGCATTTTGACCCCACAGGTTTTTTTGCTGTATTTATTAGAATTAGTTTGTGAAGATGAAAATCTACTTTGTTTCTGAAAAAACCATAGAATTTTCTCATTTTTACAAGGAATAAAGGAGAAAAAGCACCCAAACATTTGTAAAGCAATTTCTCCCGATTACGGCAATACCCCATATGTGGTAATAAACGGCTGTTTAGACCCACAGCAGGGCTCAGAAGGGTAGGAGTGACATTTGGAGAGCAGATATTGTTGGAATGGTTTTTGGTGCCATTTCGTGTTTTCAACGCCCTGGAGGGACCAAAACAGTACAAACCCCCAAAAATGACCCCATTTTGGAAACTACACCCCTCAAGAATAACATTTTTATTTTTTTCACAAATGCGTCATTTATAGGACATATTTTTCCAAAATAGTATGTGAAACTGATGAAACACATCCAAACATTTATTACCTAGTTTCTCCTGTGTCAAGAAATACCCCCACTTAGGCCGTAATCTGCTGCATGCCCACACAGTGTGACCCCAAAGCAAAGGAGCACCCTTTGGCTTTTCAGAACATAATTTTAGCTTGAATGAGTTGATAGGCCCCACTCCATGCCTGTAAAGGATTTGAGCTGGCAGAACGATATGACACCGCTAGAAGTGACCCCATTTTGAAAACTGAACCCCTAAGGTATTCCCCCAGTGGTTTAATGAGTGTTTGTACCGCTAGGTTTTCATAGCCGGAATCATGGCATTTAGGTGGTAATTTTTTTTACCAAATTTATTATTTTTGGGGCATGGTTGCCTTCCACAGCATATTGACCCATAGAAGTGCATTTGCCAGTGTATGTAACTATGTCATGCTAACAAAGCAGATGACCAACAAATGTGTCAGTCCACAGCTGTTAACAACAGTTAAACCAGGGAGAATTTAAATTAGAACTGTATTGGACTGAAGGGCAATATATTTGAGAACTGGAGGAAAAAATTAAGAACTTGAGTATGTTCACAGGATGAAAGAACAGGGCTTTATAATGTCACTTCTTTTTTTCAAAGGGACTGATCATACAACATCTCTTTAGCCTCATCAATCTCTTATATCAGAGACGAACGTGCCAAGGGACGTTGGCACACCGTTACAGGTCCCTGCCAGTCAAAGTAGGAACCGTCATTTGCGCAAAACAACCAAACATCTACAGAATATATAAAAGGGCAGGGTCCAACACCATCTATATGGATAGTAAAGGATCACTTAATCCCCTAAAATATTGTCAGTTTTCCTGGAAGTATGTTCGGGTTTAACAGGTTGTGCAAAAGCCTGAACAACAAAATAGCCCATAATGTATTGATCAGGAACTGCTCGTAAATTGATTAACCTCCAAATATAAAGAACTATTCCCATATCACCAAACAGTTTATAAGACTTAATATAACAGCTTTATATGGCAGGACATAGTTATAATAATAAGCAAACTCAGTAAAATTATAAAAAAAATATGTATTGAAGGAATATTACATTTATATGAAATGATGCTGTTATTTTTATCTCAAGTATGCTATTTCAGTGATTCCAACTGACCTTATTTTGAAAACTCTACCCTTCAAGGTATTCATTTAGGGGTATAGTGAGAAATTTTGTTAGGGCTTTTTCAAAGATATTTTAATTTGGTGTGACTAATTATAACGTGAAACCACGTAGGTATTCATCTAGGGGTATAGTGAGAATTTTGTTAGGAGTTTTTCAAAAATATTTTAATTTGATGTCACTAATTATAATGTGAAACCACTTTAGGTATTCATCTAGGGGTGTAGTAAGAATTTTTAGTTTTGTTTGGGCTTCTTTTACATTTTGTGGGCAAAAATATTATATAAAATTACTCAACTTCAAAAATCAATTTAGAATGGCCAATTTGTAAAATAAACGGGTGTATAAATAAAATAATCTGAAACTCAGTGGAGGTATGGTAAATTTTGAAGCATTCATTGATGCATAGGCCTGGCTTTGTGGGGCATGCCTCACACTGGTGGATAGTGTCTTTCCTAATGCCTTTTTTGGAACACACCCAACATCTTTTCTGGGGTCTTGTTTTCTTGTCAGTGGGGGGATTTACTGAGGGAAAGTGCTGGCCTGGAATTATACGGCAACTGTAATCTCCCGAAGAAGTGCCCTCCCCTTCTGGGTTGTCAAATAAAAGGGCAGGATTATTGTCTCCTGAAATTGGAGAAATGTGTTTCTATTGCCTGCATATCTGGACACCACAAATTCGTTATACATTTCCATTTCGGTGAGGTGGTCTGCCAGCTTCTTGTACCAGGACTTACTTTTCCGCATGGCACTATACGGCTTTATGACCTGATAAGATAGATCCACCCCACCCATAAAGCGCTAATAATCCAGTACGCAGGCAGGCTTAGCAGTTGTGGTGCTGGAGCCACAAACTGGAACATTGATGCTGCTATCCTTATGGATGCTAGATAGAATGTGGACATCTTTCTTGTCCCTATATTTCACTAGCAACATATTGTCGCTGCACATTGCTTTGCTTTCTCCTTTTGGCAATGTGTGGCCCAGGAGGGTTTTGGGGAGGCCCTTAGAATTTTTTTTGATCGTGCCACAGGCCACTGTCGCTCTTGCCAAAAGGCACTTTTGGAGAGGGATGCTATTATAGAAATTGTCTATATAGACATTATATCCCTGGCCAAGTAGCGGGTGTATAAGATCCCACACAATTTTTCCGCTGACACTAAGGAAAGGGGGCACTCTGGGGGATCAATTTTGGAATCCCTTCCCTCATAAATCCGGAAACAATGAGTGTACCCGGTGGAACTTTCGCAGATCTTATAGAGCTTTATTCCATACCGGGCCCTTTTATTTGGGAGGTATTGACGGAAGTGGAGCCTTCCCTTAAAACTGATGAGAGACTCGTCGACCGCAATATTTTTTCCCTGTATGTAAATTTGGGCAAATTTTAAATTAAAATGAATGATGACAGGCCTTATTTTAAATAAACGGTCATAATTTGGATCATCGGAGGGTGGGCAGCGGGTATTA